>NC_053155.1:133971159-135171159 GCF_016835505.1 Polypterus senegalus
GAAACTGGTAAGAGAGGCTACCAAGAGGCATATTGGCACTCTGAAGGAGTTATAGGATTTTATGGCAGAGTGGTCATTGTGTACATGTGACAACAATTCCATAAGCGCTCCACAATTGTGGCTTGTTCGGGAGGGTTACAAGGAAAAAGCCACTTCTCAAGAAATGCCACCTTAAGGCTCATTTGAGCTAAAGTGACAAACTCGCCACAGCTTCTCCACCATAGCAGGGGAATTTTCTGTTGTAATGACAAACATTTTTCTCATATCTGGACAGTGGTGCATCTCATTGCTGGAAATGGACAATTTATGCTATTTTGAAAATCCGGCTTTCTATAGTTCTTGCTGAAATGGGCAAATCTTTATTTCTGGACATGATAGTTTGTCAATTTGTTAAAAAAAACCTCTGCACCACTTAGGAGGGCTTCTTTAAAGCACTTTCTATCTGTAAACTGTGTTCTGTATTTGCTAATACAGTCTGGGAGTTTAGAAATGTCTTCTGTAGTATGAGTAAGTGTTTCATAGGGTTTTGAACACTACTTTTCATCTCATATTTTAATACTGTCATCCTATAAACATCCGCTCTGTCTGCCACATCTTTTTTTCTCATGATCTGTTTCAGAGTAATGCCATACATTTCATTTTCGGTACACAACATTTTCACAAAACAGAGTACATATGGCTCTATCCTCTCTTGCAACAAAGCCAAGAGATGTGATCTTTTAAAGAGAGACAGTGGGACACTCGTGTCCCGTGAGACGGTCAAGTCACGTCATACTTAGAACCTTTGTAAGCAAGTCCCATGAGACGGTGACTTTTGCCAGTCATGCCCTACTTACAACCATTTTCCAACAAGACCACGGTCATCTAACCTCTCAGTTGTTGGAATGCTTTTCACAGACATACTTCCCGTGCTCTCAACTCTTAAAAAATGTTATACGTTCTGGATAACACGTTAACAACTAAGCGAAGAAAGAGCAGTGTGTCAAAGTAGGGATGCACCAATACCACTTTTTTGGAAAACGAGTACGAGTACTTGCATTTCAGTACTCGCTGATACCGAGTACTTAATAAAAACATGATTTAAATTTACAGGTAACAGCTTTAGTCATATAATTTAACAAAAAAAACAAGGGACTAGTTTGGAATTAAGAACATTTATTTAAAATGAAAAGCATGTTGTATGCAACATATTACAGAGTAAATAATTATAAAAAAAAATGTAAACGGTGACAGTGCAACTCAAGTATTTTTTTCAGTTTGTTGTAAACTCTGCCGCGTTGGACAACACAAGGGGCATTAATAAACATCTTGCTATTTAGTGCACAATATTTGAATAAACTAATAACATCCACCAACAGAACTGTGGCAGTCAGTGCAACTGAGGTAGGTATTAACATCAAGCCTAAGACGACTCACTTAATGGAGCCTATTTAGAAAAAGTGAGTGGCAGGTTTTTTTTTTTTTTAGAAAAGTAGCTTTTCTGCATTATCAGCAGTCAGCCTGTTTCTGTTTTCATCTTTATATAATGTGTGACACTGAGCTAAAAAGCCTTTCACCAGAGGTATTTCTGGGCCATTTTAGCCAAAGTGGGGAACCTGATTTTGTTGACACCCCAGTACTTCAGAGGACTGTCTTCACAAGGGCTTGGGGCCTCTCCGAGGTATGTGTCGAGCTCAATGGCAGCACCTGTGCTACCTGGGGCTGCTCCTTAGCGATTTCTTCAAATACAGTGTCCAGACTACTGCTAGTGCTGGCCTGGGCCTTGAGGAACAGTTTAGCAGGAGGTTCTGCAGCTTCTGCCCGACTCCCCTCTGCCTCAGCTCTGGACATCTGCAGCTCCTGCTTCAGGTACAGATTGGCATCCGGAGCAGTGTTGTTGGAGAAGAAGCGATCTTTATACCTGAACAAAATTCATGAATGTTAATATGTGGAAAAATAGGACTGATTTTAGTTTCCCCTAAACCACTGTCACAAATACCAGCCATTTGGCTTTCTGGTAGTAATAAGGGAAATATATTTCATATTATATATATTGCATACATTTGTATTTGTGTATTTTAGTTACAAAAATATAATATAATATTTCAGATGGAAATTAATCTTACATTTAGTACTGTAGTTTATCATTGAATACCTATAGCACACAGACTTTACCTTGGGTCAAGTATGGTGGAGATGAAGTACAGTGGGTTGGTCTCGACGACACTGAAGCGCTTCTTGACAGCTGCCAGTAAGGTTGCTTTCATTGTCTTGACGCCGTGGTCCTCGTCTGTTTCTCTGTTTAGAAGTCTCACTAGCACAGTCACAGCTGGGATGACATCAGAGGCTAGTGCATCGTAGCTGCTCATTTTTTTTAGTTAGTTTCTCAAAGGGGGTGAGGATGGCAACAGTCTTCTCCATAATAGCCCATTGGTGAGCGGTGAGATAGTCAGGGAGTTCATGCTCGGACACATTCACCCCCAGCACTCGCTTTTGTTTAATGAGGGACTGGAGCATGTAATACGTGCTATTCCAGCACGTCTGTACATCCTGCTACAGTCTCTTTATTGGCTGGCTGAGCTGTCCCTGAATGTCCTCGAGGCTGGAGTAGGCTAAGGCGGAATGTTTAAAATGCCCAACTATTTTCTGCCCACTGCTATAGCATCAGCTATGCTCCTCTGTGCTAATAAGCCCTCGTGAACAGCCAGTTGGAGCGTGTGCGCGACACACGGCAGACTTGGGAGCCCTGCGTCATTCATGGCTTTAATCATGTTTTTGGCATTGTCACGAAGCACAACATGTACTGATGTTTTAGGTATACCCCATGTCTGGAACATTTCCTCAAACACATGCACTATAGCCTGGCTGGTGTGCGAGCCGCGGAATTGTTTTGCATGTAATATGGCTCGTTGCGGCATGAAACTCTCGTCTATCCACTGTGAGGTTAGGCTAATTAGCGACACGGGGCTAACACTGCTTGTCCAAATATCCGTGGTGAAACTAAACGCAGAGGAGGCTTGCAGTAGGCTGTGGATATGTTTTTTCACGGAGTCGTGTAGTTTAGGCAGCTCCGTGTCAGTCATGTAGCGGCAGCTTGGGAAATCATATCTGGGCTCCAGAACATGGAGGAGACACAGGAATCCCACATTTTCTACCTCCGAGAGTGGCTGGTCACTCAATGCAATGTACTTGATAATTGCCTGTGTTATTTTCACAGCACGTGGAGTGTCTCTGGACATTTTCTCTCGTCTTGCAAGAGTTTGCTGCAGCGTGGGTTGTGTTGGTTTAGAAGCGTGGGTAAACTCTTTGTACTCGTTATCATGTTGGGATTTTAGGTGCTTGAATAAATTACTTGTGTTAAATGCTCTACCTTTTGAGCCTCCTCTAGACAATTTCACTGAGCACAATTTGCAGTCCGCCTTTGTTTTGTCGTCTTCATTTACTTTGAAATAGTTCCACACGGCTGACATGACTCTCCTCGCCTCGCCTTGCCTTCTCCCCGCTCTGAGCTGCAGCTGGGGCCTGGGGGCGGGCACTCGGCGCCTGTGATTAACCCCTTACACGCCCGCTCAAACAGACATTTCTCAGACCGTGGTATCGGTCCCCGGTATCGGGGGACTTTTAACGAGTACAAGTACTTTAGAAAATGTGGTATCGAGGTCGATATGAGATACTGGTATCGGTGCCTCCCTATGTCAAAGAGACCCAAAAGCATTGGAGAAAGAAAAAAAAAAAAAATAATAATCTATGTACAAATTCTGAAAATAAGGAAAGTAATGATCAAGCCATTACGTGAAGATTTTGTTCCAGGAGATTTAACCATGCCAGAGGCCAGAAAAAGACAAAGTAGAACGTCTTAAAGAATTCGTAAACGTTGGAGCGATACACATGCAGAGCAGGTTAGAGATGATGAAAGTAGGAACTTTCGAAAGTCTCAAAAAAATGATGGTAAAGATCGCATTAGCGCAAGGAAACGGAAAATATTACTCATTGAAATAATGGAACCGCAAAAAGATATCAAATAGAGTTTGAGGATGTCTGGGGGAGAAGTGTGACAAAAGCACAGCTGCTGTACAGGCTTTTAAATGTTCGAAGCGCTGCTAGAGATGATCATACGGCACAGAAGAAGCAAGCCAGCAGCTGATCGAGTAAAGAGGAGGTAAAAAAAAAAAAACTGTTTCCCATTGTAAGAGGGGTTTTGGAGGAGCGATCACGTCTCCTTAGGTCCCTGGTATGCGTTCATCCCCACTCCACAACGGCGCATAGCGCAGGTGGGTGGCTTTGACAAGCAAAGCCCCCTAGTATAATATTAAAAATAAACTTGACTAAAACATATTAGATACTTTATTAATCCCAAGGGGAAATTCACATCTGATCTGATCTGAAACATTTTAGTGCACTGCTATAAAATACTGAAAACTTATATATATATTTATTTTTACAGGTATATATATGTTTTGGTAAACCATATTGAATAAAATGCAGTTAGTAACTCGCTCCAAGGAAATTGAAAACTGGCCCATCATAGTCCAGAATTAATGGAAAATATTCAACTACAACTTAAGACTAAATTAAAATGGTTTAGGGCTAACATGGCAAATACTGGTAGGGCTGGACAATTTTGGTAATGTAATCACTTAAAGCAGTGGTTCCCAAACTATTTTGATATTTGGTGCTCTTGCTGAGTCCAGGTTTTCCCAAGATGCCTCCCACCCCCAGTCATTCTATCAAGTATACTTTGCAAAATAGCCAATAAGTTTGTATTTTTAATTAAAGGGTTAGGTAAAAATAAATAAAACATATCTAATATTACAAAAAAAATGTAATTGAACAAGTTCAATTTATTATAATTAGTGGGATGGATGAACCTGTTGATCACCACACAGTTTCTCAGATGTTAGAATCAAACTGGACACAGCCTCCCTCATTTCTTTCTCCCCATTGATTTTTGCGCAATACGTTGTTTTTATCAGAGCGACTGCTGAAAACCAAGCTTTGCACGAATAAGTTGCAAATGGAATTAAAATTCTCTGAGCTTTACCACTCAGATGGGGATATTCATCTTTTACGGTTATCCAAAATTCACTTAATTCCATGCTGCTAAATTTTTTTTTCAGTGTATTGTTGCAGCTGTAAATTTAGATAGAGCACTGGTGTTGAATGCATCTTGAATCCATGCAAATTTATCAATATTATTTTGAAAATGTTTTCAACCAGGTGATAAGCTGTCATAAGTCTTCAAAAATGGATTTCATACCTCAAGAGAAATCCACTCCATTGGAGGTCAAAAACTGTTGCAACAAGGGAAAACATTCTTTGCCTCAGTCTTTATTCATTTTTCATTTCCGTAGGTGTTTTTTTTTTTTTTTTTTATAAAAGCTGAAAATTTCTGTCGACTTTAAAAGGTGCATGTTACTTCCCTGCAGTTAGATTCAGAGCATTCAGTTTTTCAAAAATATCATTTAAATATGCTAGTTTTACCAAAAAATCTTAATTCACAAAATTTTTGGTAAAGTTGTGGTCTTCCTGTTTAAGAAAAATATACATTTCCTGTTCCAGTTCAAACGTATGAGACAAAACATTACCACAAGAGAGCCATCGTGAAGTGCTGTAGTACAACAGATGTGTGCTTGGTTCCCATATCCTCACATTTTTTTTGAAAAACCTTGCCATCAACGACCGAGTTTTTATGAAGTTTACTTCATTCACTACAAATTCTAAGACCTGGTTCAATGCAGGTCTCAGATATTTTGACGTGAGTGCTTCCTCTGAATAACGCAATGTGTCCAAAGTGCATCGGGGCGTTGCATCTTCATAATGCATTTAGTCCATTTCAAATTATTTTAATATATAGAAGTATCAAGGATTTCCAACAAATCTTGAGCCTTAGTACCAGCAGTGATACTTTTTCAAAAGAGAAGTTCTTCTATAATGTTATTCCCATCTATTAACCGTACATAGCAAATCAAGCAAGCATCATTATTATGTGTGGCCTCATCCAGCTGCAGAGGTTCTCTGCTATGTACTGTATTCTACGACTGGTGGTGTTATTGGACAAAGACACTTTTGAAAGTAGCTTCCCAGTAGACTCACCAACCATAATGTTCCCCATATCTATAGCATCCGGTTGAATGAGTTCTTTTGTGATGGTATGAGGCTTCCTACATTTTGCGATTCTCTGTGCCACCTTGTAAGATGCTAGCAAAACATTGCTTGGTATTGATGTTTGCTTATAAAAACTGTTTTTTTGTTGATTTAACTCTTAGCATTCTGGTAAAGTAGTCGCAAGATTTACCATGCTGGGATGATTGCTTTCTAAATGGTGTTTCAACTTATTTGTTAGCATGCACTCTGGTGTCAAAACTTTCATACACAGTACACACTGCGGCCTCTCTTCACCATTGACTTCCGTCAACATAAAACCAAAGTTCAAATAACTGTCATCATGTTTTCGTTACTTGTGCTTCTTTACACTTTTGCTACTGGTTAACAGTGTGCCCTCTTTATTTTCACTCTCACAACACTTATTACTATTTAATAAAAATCAATCCATTTTAAAAAATACATACGAGAAGAAATATTTCAAAAACTTTACTTGATTTAATCAGAACAATATTCAGTTGTTACAATCTCCAAAAACTAATTCAGCACGAATACCTCATGAAACCAACAGCTATTTATATACGATCACAAAGTACAGAGAAAGTTTGAGAAACTTTATTGTAGATCGCCATCTAGTGACCATTTGTAGAGGCTTCCGCAAACATTTATTACTAAGTGAGTTGCTGGTTTGCACCAAGTCCACCAGATGCCACGTCCTATCACATTGAATTTTGTAATATTTTGCGACGCCTGCATACTTTGGGAACTACTAACTTAAAGGTTTAATTGCCATGTTCAAAACTGGTGTTGTGACAACTGGCCTTTTCACACACTGAGTTATTAATATAAAGAGCAATTTTATTTATTATTGGGCAAGTAATTGCTGTACTGATATTTGGGTTGCTATATTGTAAATGCTAGAAAATGTTTAATATTTTTCCCATTAAAATTGCACTATTTAATGAATCCCCACAACATCTAGCTGATACTTTCAAGAATGTGCAAATGACTAATCAAAACTTTTTTTTTTTAATTTTTTTATTTTAAAGGCTGGCCTTATAGAAGCAAATGGAGAACTGAAGGTTTTTATAGACCAAAATCTTAGCCCTGCTAAAGGTAAGTTAGTTGACAAACAAGTGTCCTTATATATTTGTATATTGTACTAGTAAGGATTACAGTTGCTATCCAGGATTTTTTTATAATAGTTTTGGTTGGTAGGGTTGTCCCTCAATTAAACCTAAATTGATAGACCTGGTAGACAAGTTCACATCTGCAGGCTTTTTTGTTTTTTTGGTGGAGGGTCTACCGGCTTCCATCATCTCATTTTTCATTCCTGCTATGTGAGAGAGAGCGAGAGAGAATCACATTTTATGTTACACCCTTGTTCCAAAATGGATTAAATTCATTTTCCCCTCAGAATTCTACACACAACACCCCATAATGACAACGTGAAAAAAGTTTACTAATTTACAAATTTATTAAATATGAAAAAATTGAGAAAGCACATGAACATAAGTATTCACAGCCTTTGCCATGAAGCTCAAAATTGAGCTCAGGTGCATCCTGTTTCCCTTGATCATCCTTGAGATGTTTCTACAGCTTAATTGGAGTCCACCTGTGGTAAATTCAGCTGATTTGACATGATTTGGAAAGGCGCACACCTGTCTATATAAGGTCCCACAATTGACAGTTCATGTCAGAGCACAAATCAAGCATGAAGTCAAAGGAATTGTCTGTAGACCTATGAGACAGGATTGTCCCGAGGCACAAATCTGGGGAAGGTTACAGAAACATTTCTGCTGCTTTGAAGGTCCCAATGAGCACAGTGACCTCCATCATCCGTAAGTGGAAGAAGTTCAAAACCACCAGGGGCCTCATGTATAAACGGTGCGTACGCACAGAAATGTTGCGTAAGAACTTTTCCACGTTCAAATCACGATGTATAAAACCTACACTTGGCGTAAAGCCACGCACTTTTCCACGGTACCTCATGCCTTGTCGTACGCAAGTTCTCCGCTCGGTTTTGCAAACTGGCGGCACCCAGCGTCAAAGCAATGCTACTGTTCTTGTGTGATTACTCATTATTTTCATGACGCGGCTTTATAAATACACAAACTAACCGCATATTGTTTATTAGTGTAATGCATCTGATTGTAATTAACTCGTAACAATATAATGGTCCAGGGAACAGCCATAGTATTCCAAATACCATAACTGCTTTAGCGTTGTTACTCTCACTTCTTCTTCTTCTTCTTTCAGCTCCTCCCGTTAGGAGTTGCCACAGCGGATCATCTTTTTCCATATTACTCTCACTGCACGACTCGGAGTATTTATATCACTGTATCTGAGTGTGAATCACAGCAGCAGCTGATCGGAAAGAGAATTATCGGTATACAGCTTTAAGGACACGCTGTCTCAGCCACTGCAAAACGTTTTAAAGCCTTTCCTGTACAGACCTCGCGGTTCAGAAACAGTTTAATCCCAAGAACTTTAAATGCACTCAATCAATTGCTCCTTGTAGAACTGTTTGTACTTATAAGTACAATCACCCCACTGTAAACTTGCACTACAGTTATAATATCTCACAACCTGGGCCACTTTATAAAGCGTATTTACATATGATGACATATCATTTTTAAGGTGAAATGCAGCAAAATATGTTTGTTAAATTATACACATAAAACTTTAACTTCATTTAAATAATCTATATTCTTCACTGGGAGTGTCGTGAAGGATAGAATAATTAAACATGTACTACGAAGATATTTCAATGTTCTTTAAACGTTTTGAAGAATCGGCGCTAAGCTTACAGATGGCTTAACTTCTATTACAGAGCTGATTGTGTGGCGATCGGTTACTTGGGGAAAGAAAAGCAAGGACTCTTGGGCACGCCAATATATATTGAATATAAAACAGAAAGAGAAAATAACAACACAGCTAAAACACAGCGACAAATTTCGACAAAAGATAATGCTTGTCATGAGCACGAGGCTCATGAAACACATGTTTAATAATGTGCTTTAGCTCCTATCATCATGAAAATGACATCACGTATACATCTCAGTATTTTAGTTATTCAGAGAGCTGTAATATCACAAATGTAATGGACTCTGTGTCCAGTTGGAGGAAGAGAGCCAGTTTAAGAAGCAAGTAGTGATTCACACACATAGATCACATACGAGTAGAAGATCAAATACAAAACAAAGCATTTAACGTGCTACTTTAATTACGATGTAATTTTGAGAAACTGGTTAATTAAACGATTTTAAGATGAAGTTTATAATGTTCTACTAAATGACAAAATAAACTACGTGATTAAAGTGTAATATTCGAGATTGAAGTTGACATTTCGTGCTTTTTCCCCACCATGTGCCTTTTTTCTCTGTACCCTAATAAGCTTTCATATGACACTCAGACAGTGGGCTTACAACTCTTCTTTTCACGGCAACTTTGATATGTGACTTCTTTTTTATTTCCGGCACTGTGTGATTTTGTGAATGTGAGCTTTCAAGTTTCTCCAACACACTATGTCACTCGATCAACTTCCTTTTGTTAATTATACCACGGTTTATTTGAACAAATAGTATGTTTTTCCTTTGCCTCCACTTGGTATTCGCTGAAATTCTTATATTTTCCCCGTGCTTTTCCCATTGTCTTTTCACAGAAGGCTGCGCTTAAGGGCGATTTATATTGATTTGCATATTCAAAGAGCCGTAATTCTGGGAGGATTTGGGGCGTTACAAAATGCGCGTGCACGAGCGTTAGTTTTCACGCTGATCGGGATTTATGTAGCGGAAGAACGTGGAAGTTGGAGTACGCACAGATTCCTGCATCTGAATTTTTCTGTGCGTAAGCACATTTCGGCTTTTGTGCTTACGCCATGTTATAGTGCGAGATCTACGCACGGCATTATACATGAGGCCCCAGGACTCTTCCTAGAGCTGGCCGGCCATCTAAACTGAGCGATCGGGGGAGAAGGGCCTTAGTCATGGAGGTGACCAAGAACTCAATGGTCACTGTCAGAGGTCCTCTGTGGAGAGAGGAGAACCTTCCAGAAGGACAACCATCTCTGCAGCAATCCACCGATCAGGCCTTTATGGTAGAGTGGCCAGACAGAAGCCACTCCTTAGTAAAAGGCACATGGCAGCCCGCCTGGAGTTTGCCAAAATGGCACCTGAACTCTCAGACCATGAGAAACAAAATTCTCTGGTCTGCTGAGTCAAAGATTGAACTCTTTGGCGTGAATGCCAGGCGTCACATTTGGAGGAAACCAGGCACCGCTCATCACCAGGCCAATACCATCCCTACAGTGAAGCATGGTGGTGGCAGCATCATGCTGTGGGGATGTTTTTGAGCGGCAGGAACTGGGAAACTAGTCAGGATAAAGGGAAAGATGACTGCAGCAATGTACAGACACATCCTGGATGAATACCTGCTCCAGAGCGCTCTAGACCTCAGACTGCGGCGACGGTTCATCTTTCAGCAGGACAACGACCCTAAGCACACAGCCAAGATATCAATGGAGTGGCTTCAGGACAACTTTGTGAATGTCCTTGAGTGGCCCAGCCAGAGCTCAGACTTGAATCCGATTGTACAGCTCTGGAGCGATCTTAAAATGGCTGTGCACCGACGCTTCCCATCCAACCTGATGGAGCTTGAGAGGTGCTGCAAAGAAGAATGGGTGAAACTGGCCAAGAATAGGTGTGCCAAGCTTGTGGCATCATATTCAAAAAGACTTGAAGCTGTAATTGCTACCAAAGGTGCATCGACAAAGTATTGAGCAAAGGCTGTGAATACTTATGTACATGTGCTTTCTGTTTTTTATTTTTAATAAATTTGCAAAAACCTCAAGTAAATTTTTTTCACGTTGTCATTATGGGGTGTTGTGTATAGAATTCTGAGGAAAAAAATTTATTTAATCCATTTTGTTATAAGGCTGTAACATAACAAAATGAGCAAAAAGTGATGCGCTGTGAAAACTTTCCAGATGCACTGTAGACAGGTTAAACAGAAGGCAGCAGAAACAGACTCGTTCTTAAATGTGTAATAAATATTTTGGGGATTATGTAGTATTTTATGAACCGATCATTTCGGGAATAAAATGAAGAAATGCCTCAGCAAATTAAGAAAATCTTCCCTACAGTAGCAAACAGGATGGAATGGGGCAAGAAACTTCGAGCTGCCCACATCTAACACTGCAAATGCAGATAACATTACATGGGCATGTCTGAAATCCTAACCCCACCCATGCAAGTACACCCTTTTGAGCTCTGCACCTCGCTTCCCTGTGCTCTGTCTGCACCCTGTCCTGTGACCCACAGTGAGGACCTTCTCTGCTTATGCGGTTGCATTGCGCATGACCAATGGTCTATTCTGTTAGGTTACATGAGCTGGTGAATGCATGGACTCTTAAAGTGGCGTTTTTAATAGTTTTTTGCAAAGCGAGTAACATTCTCGATAATTTCAGCTCGCACATAGTTAAAACAGCAATTAAGTTAATGTAGATGATACATATCACACACTCCTACTTGAGTGTAATTTGGGACATTCTTTTAAAATCCTAAAATAAAAAGTTACAAATACTTTGTAATTTTTAGCCCAGAGTATTTAGGATCAAAGTGGAAAATCATCTAGAGAAAAACACTATTTTTGTAATCATTGATAATTCAATATGAAGTGAGGCATTTTGGTTTGGGATCCATGCTGAGCAGAGCAGACCGAGCAAAGCTAGTAGAGTAGGGAAGGGGACAACAAAAGAAAGAGCCCAAAGAAATTGGCCAAGACCTCTGCAGACTAAAAAAAAAAAAAAAATCTGAAAATGCATATCATTTATACTCCCGTCATTTGTATTTTTACATAAGTATTTTTAAATAAGACTTTCTTTGAACTTCCTAACCTTTTAAGACCCTATTCAAATATTTACTACTTTTGCTACAATCTTTTTACTGTATTTATTTTATTCATTTTGCTTTGTAATATTGATTTATATTCTTTGATTGGGTCAAGGTATATAGTTAATAGCACCTGGTGTGGGTGATTGCCATATTCCCACAGGCGTTAGCTGAAAACAGACATCATCAGTAAAAAGGAACACGTTAAATGGGCAGCTGCTGTAGCGATTGGCACTGGTGTAGCTTAGGTCTGAAGACAAGTATTTGGTCAACTTTGCATAGCTGAAAGTCTCTTAGCTTGAGGCAGTTGTCCACATGCATGTAAGACTGTACATGTATGGTGCTATAAAGTAGATGTGTCTAACTCTCATATAAGCAATGTAGTTAACAATCACTATAGCGTAGGTGAACCAAAATAAAGAACATAGGAATTTCCATGATTATATATTCCAGGTATAGTTATAAGAGCACCTGGTGTAGGTGATTGCCATATTCCCACAGAGGTTAGCAGCTGAGGGGGGATGCCTCCAATAAAAAGCATGAATGAGTGGACACGTGTTTTGGTGTTTAGTCCAACCATTTGGTGTGCTTGTACTGAGTCAGTAAGTCATTTTGCGATAGCGGCTGTACATGTGGATGCCAAAAAATGTTATATGTTGGAAAATTTCCACAACAGTACAACTTGATAGGAGGAGTTCAGTATAACTCCACACATTTAATCTTCAAAGGGTGCTCGTTTCTGGGAGGGTGAGGTAATAGGCCAGTTGTCAGTACTGACTTGCAGTAAGAGGTGAGGCTGAAAGAGCAAGAACAAGTCTTCTTCAGAAGTCCTGACTTAAATGTAAGAACCAGGATTTCATTGAACTTGTGCAGCCTATGCAGTTGATCCAGTCTGACTTCTGACTTGCAGTAGAAAGTTTTTCTTCCAGCAATCCTGTTCCCCATCAGCGACTTGCCTTTGGGTTGAAATTTGTGTGTTGCTCTGCTATAAACTTTCTTTCGGTTTGGATCAATTTAAAGAATATCTTAGCCCGATTAGTTTATCGAATGTGAGTTGTTTGCAATTTAATCAGTATGTAGCTAAAAACTTTATAAAGTTTTCATTTATATAGGATTTTGGCATTTATGTACCCACAAGATGACAGTTGAAGTATCACAGGTTGCTGTCCTGGCATAAATATTTTGCAAAGAATGACTATGCAGCCCTGCCCGAAGTTAAGTAGCAAGTGCATTTAGCAGACTGGTTGATCGTATTTAGCTAGCCTGTGTATTGAAATGTTATTTTAATTTAGTGAACTTGTGGTCAATAAGGACAGCAATTCACAAGTATATTTAACTTCTGTTTTTATCTGTCTTAACTGAAAAATTACTGAAGCTATAACTTTTTCCCCCATGGTACTCCGTAGCATTGAGTTAATCTGTTTCACAGTACTGTGCGGCATAGTGTTAGTGAGTTACTTATGGTACTGAGATCTGGTTCTGCACTGTAGTTCCAGAGTGTTTCTTCAAGTGTTTTGTGCATGGAAATACTGCTGTGGAACAGCAGCTGTGCTTTATAGTAAAAAACAACCATTTTGTCTTTTTTTTTTTTTGTGAAATCCATACAGAATACTTTGGACAGTATTTGGAGGGACCTTCCTCTGAAGAATGTGTTGCACCTGCTGCCATGATTAGCTTTTTCAAAACGTTTATTATTGTAGACTGGCATGCAATTTTGGGTGTGTGCAGGGATGCAATGTGCAGTGAAGAAAACATGATTTTGTTTTTTCATTTTTTTATTTTTTTTTTTGTAGATTAAATTGACTAATCACTGCAGTTCTGCCTTAGTTGTTGCATTGTGAATTAGGTAGTATTTAGACCACAGTGCATTCATGTTTTTAAGGCTTTTTACCAACTTTTACTCCTTCAAAAACTAATTTGAATTGGTTGAAAGACACATACCTTTTCAGAAGACTTTTAAAAAGTACTTTAAGATGAATCTGGGCTGAAGTGAAGTTATGGCTGAGTGCACATTTCAATTTTGTGTAACAGGAAATATCATATTCTGAATTCTTATCCTAGTTTGAAGGTGCTACACTGTCATCTGGTGTGATATTGACCATTCAAAAAATTCAGCAAAATTTAGTGTTTGATGTACATTATGTATTACTGAAACAATCTGAAACCTATGAGCAACTGCAAAGTAACAGGCTAAAGCATTATTTTTGTGCTCCAGAGCCAGTCCCAGCAACACTGGTGTAAAGTCAGTAATGTTTACAAAATAACAAAGTCAAGCTGGTACCAGATGTATTACAAACCGGATTCCAAAAAAGTTGGGACACTATACAAATCGTGAATAAAAACTGAATGCAATGATGTGGAGGTGCCAACTTCTAATATTTTATTCAGAATAGAACATAAATCATGAAACAAAAGTTTAAACTGAGAAAATGTATCATTTTAAGGGAAAAATATGTTGATTCAGAATTTCATGGTGTCAACAAATCCCAAAAAAGTTGGGACAAGGCCATTTTCACCACTGTGTGGCATCTCCCCTTCTTACAACACTCAACAGACGTCTGGGGACCGAGGAGACCAGTTTCTCAAGTTTAGAAATAGGAATGCTCTCCCATTCTTGTCTAATACAGGCCTCTAACTGTTCAATCGTCTTGGGCCTTCTTTGTCGCACCTTCCTCTTTATGATGCACCAAATGTTCTCTATAGGTGAAAGATCTGGACTGGCCATTTCAGTACCCGGATCCTTCTCCTACGCAGCCATGATGTTGTGATTGATGCAGAATGTGGTCTGGCCTTATCTTGTTGAAAAATGCAGGGTCTTCCCTGAAAGAGATGACGTCTGGATGGGAGCATATGTTGTTCTAGAACCTGAATATATTTTTCTGCATTGATGGTGCCTTTCCAGACATGCAAGCTGCCCATGCCACACGCACTCATGCAACCCCATACCATCAGAGATGCAGGCTTCTGAACTGAGCGTTGATAGCAACTTGGGTTGTCCTTGTCCTCTTTGGTCCGGATGACATGGTGTCCCAGATTTCCAAAAAGAATTCGAATCGTCACTCGTCTGACCACAGAACAGTCTTCCATTTTGCCACACTCCATTTTAAATGATCCCTGTCCCAGTGACAACGCCTGAGCTTGTGGATCTTGCTTAGAAATGGCTTCTTCTTTGCACTGTAGAGTTTCAGCTGGCAACGGCGGATGGCACGGTGGATTGTGTTCACTGACAATGGTTTCTGGAAGTATTCCTGAGCCCATTCTGTGATTTCCTTTACAGTAGCATTCCTGTTTATGGTGCAGTGTCGTTTAGGGGCCCGGAGATCACGGGCATCCAGTATGGTTTTACGGCCTTGACCCTTACGCACAGAGATTGTTCCAGATTCTCTGAATCTTCGGATGATGTTATGCACAGTTGATGATGATGGATGATAGATACGCTGGGTAACACCTTTCTAATATTGCTCCACTATCTTTCTGCGCAACATTGTGGGAATTGGTGATCCTCTACCCATCTTGGCTTCTGAGAGACACTGCCACTCTGAGAAGCTCTTTTTATACCCAATCATGTTGCCAATTGACCTGATTAGTGTTTATTGGTCTTCCAGCTCTTCGTTATGCTCAAATTTACTTTTGCCAGCCTCCACCGTGAAATTTTGAATCAACATATTTTTCCTTTAAAATGATACATTTACTCGGATTGAACGTTTGATCTGTCATCTACATTCTATTACAAATAAAATATTGACATTTGCCATCTCCACATCATTGCATTCAGTTTTTATTCACAATTTTAGTGTCCCAACTTTTTTGGAATCCGGTTTGTAATTTAATTTAAGATCACTTTTAAATAAATGGCATCACTTATGTGTACCTGTTTTTTCTCAAATGAAGATGAGTAATTCACTTTTCTGAATTTTCCTGCAGCTATGTTTGGAAGTTTACCTTTTTCACTTTTAAATGGCATTCTCAAAGGGAGCAAACTTTACTTGCTCTTGTATGAGTAACCCTCATGCACACAGGTCATGGGGAAATTAATAATGTTTGTAACAGAACATAGCTCACCTCAGAACAAACCAATACCAAACTTTGAAGCTTGCTGTTTATTGGTTTAGTTTCCTGCATTTGAAATTATGCAGTTTCTAGCATAGGTGAGTAGGGGGGAAGGGAGAAAGGCAAAGGCCTGCTCATGCAGCATCAAATACAAAAACTAAAACTTATACTGTTCATGTGAAGTCATCCATCCAGTGATAGACACTGTACATGTAACTGGTTAAGTCAAAAGAAATGTAATCCTACCCTACATCGTGGTTATTACAAACCTGAAAGCGGGATCTAAGAATCTCTTTCTTGTTAAAATGTAGCATGTGACTTTGCATACAATCTAAATGACACCTGTAGATCTGGGTGATAAAATGATAAAGGCAATTATCATGAAATAACTTTCCCTTGATAGAAATATAATACATGATCGGTAGAAACTTAATAGAACTCTTTCCATCCATGTTTTGACAGGCAACACAAAAAGCCAATGATAATGAGAATAGCACTACGCTAAACCAATCATGTGGCTGGAATACCTTTCAGTCACTACAATTTAGGTTGACCCATACAGTACGGAATGTAGCGGGTGGCATGGCAGCATCTCACGTGCTAATATTTGGGTTCCAGCAGCCGTGCACTATGGAGTTAACTTGTCACTCACGCTTACAAAGTGCATTTTCCTTGCACACAGACTTTTGGCAGTAATCTAACTCCATCGTACATGCCAGTATGTCAGGAGTGGGAGTGAGAGTGAGATAAAAGAGAACATGACAGAAAATGTTAACGTAAACTTGAAAAAAAAAAAAATCGGTGCTCCCGAAGAAAGACAACATTATTGATAAGGGTCTGAGGCATTTTTTGTGTGGAGATATTGACAAATGTATTGGGACGCCTGACCATTACACCAACAGACACTTTAAAGTCAATGTATTTGAATGCAATATCATTAATATGGAGTTGGTCTGCTCCATTGCATCTATAACAGGTTCCACTCATCTTGGAAGACTTTCACACAAGATGTTGGAGTGTATCTGGGAATTCATGCCCATTCAATCTGTAGAGCATTTATGAGGTCTGGCGCTGATGTTGAATGTGTAGGCCTGGCTCGCAATCTCCAATTCAGTTCATCCCCATGGTGTTCGATGGGGTTGAGGTTAGGGCTCTGTGCAGGCCAGTCAAGTTCTTTCATACCATACTCCTCCTACCATGTCTTTATGAACCTTGCTCTGTGCACTGTGGCACAGTCATGCTGGAATAGGAAAGGGCCTTCCCCAAATTGTTTCCACAAATTTAGAAGCATGCCAGTTAGTCCAGAATGACTTGGTATGCTAAAGCATTAAGATTGCACAGTTAACACAATGCAGTGCTTTGGAATCAGCAGATTGACCCTGCTTTGTGATCTTCCACTTAGTGGCTGAGCTGTTGGTGTTCCTAAATGCTTCCACTTTCCAATAATACCACTTACAGTACATTAGACTGTGGAATATCCAGCAGGGATGAAATTTGATGAACCATCTTATTGCAAAGGTGGCATCCTATCACAGTACCACGCTTGAAGTCACTGAGCTCTTCACAGCGACACATTTTGTTTCACAAATGTTTGTAAATGGAGACTGCATGCCTAGATGCTTGATATTATACACCTGTGACAATGGGTCTGTTTAAAACACCTGAATTCAATAACAAGACTTTACAATGTCAGACCCAAGCAAGTGCTGCACTAATGGGGATATCTTGTGCATTCATTTATTTATTTTTTTTTATTTTATATATTGTTGCCTTGGAGTAGAGATCTGTGCGCGATTCCTGTTCCTGTAGTACACCGTCCCACACCCACCTCCTTTTGTATACACTTGGCCTCATCTGATCTGCTCCTGCCCGCAGAAACTAATTGCTTCCATTTAGGAAAAAAGTCATGTATGGTTGATAAGCCTGTCTAACTTGATCTTGTACAAGGTGGTGGCTGAATTTTTTTCCCCCTCTAACCCTGTTGTCCTTTTTTTGTGACAGTTCTGTCTGTTTCATCAGTATTTAATTCAGATTTTCAGATGGGACCTAAATATTAATTTCTGAGCATAGGTTTGCATGTCTTTTTCACATAAAGGGTAAAGAGCAGTGGAAGCTACTTGCTTTGTAAGCTGTCAGCCAGTTACTATTCTATATTGAAATAAAGTGCGATCTGTGTTGTTGTCTTCTACCAAAATGTGTAACGCACACGGAAGGTTGGTGCTGTCTCAGTACCAGTTGCACATATAAGGTTAAGCTTAAAACATACTTTTCTAATCCACATATTACTGGTAGCTTAACAAATGCACCCCACTTTCCCACACTACTTTCTGCTTATCAATATAAGCACACTATAACCAAGCAAAGCACTGTGAACATATAGGCATCTTCTCATCTGCTCCCAAGCTCAGAGATGAGAGGGCATTACTAACAGCTGACCAGTGAACTTCACTGTACTCTTTAATTTAGTGCAGTAACACTAAATCACAGTTATTACAAATTACAAATCTCTTCTTGTTCCTGTGCCTCTGTAATCTTCTTAAGTAAAAGATACAGAAACTTAGGGCTGAGAAATGTTGCTACTTTGTAGAGATTATAGATAAGAGTTGGTACTGAACAGTTTGTTGACAAGTTCTTTCAGTAATATTTCCATTTATCATATCTTTGAATGGTTTCAGAAAAGAAACCAGTTATATCTTTTTTTTTTTTTTTTTTTTTGATGTGGCCTATCATCAAATTGCTGCAGTAATGGAGTCTGCATTATATCTCGTCTCCACAGTGCTGTTTGAGTGAGTGACCTTATAAGCTTGCCTTGTTGTCCAGGACATTTAAGATACCTTCCTAACTTTTTTATACTAGCTTGAAGAGTTTTTCAAGCAGTAAAGCACAAATGTTTTCACCTGTTTTAATTGTGCTTGCTTCAAACCGGGTCACAAAAAGCACCCTCAACAGAAGATTGTAGCTCTCATTAATACAGTGGATGGTAGCGGGTATGAAAGAGCTTTCAGTCCAATTATCACACACCCATAATTATTAATGGTCTCTCATCTATCATATGCAGTATCCTTTCTCAGTTTTTGTTTTTGTTTTTTTTTTTCCCTACCACATGCTACAATGCAGTAATTGTTTGGGGCAGTACCTTTTAAACTTCAGACTTTCCAACTTTGGTTGCCATTTCAACTAGGTACCGCTCAAGTTGAATATAGCCCTCACCCAGACAGTGTTTCATAAAGCCTTATATCCACACATTTAACTTGTGCTTCACTTTTATTGTTAGTTGTTACTTTTGATTGGTTTGGCAAGAATGTCAGTTTAGCTTGACTAGAGGTGGGTGGTATGACCAAAATTCTATATCGTGGTATTTTTCCAAATTATTCCAGTTTCACGGTATTCGATGGTGTTTTTGCATGCATGAGTGGATGTTAACCACATTTTCCACTGCAATTACTGCAGTAGACTGGCTTAGAATAACCTATTCCACTGTCATTAGAATTGTACATTGTACTAAAAAAAAGATTTTAATGTGCACTCAAGTATTAATACAGGTTTGCATGGCCCCATAAAGTGATTGTTTTCAAGGGGGTGGCACTAATGAAAAGAAGAAATCACATTGCATGGCAGTTGAAGTCAAAATATAGAACCTTTTTATTGAACAAATTTTGCAAACAACTATTTTGACAACATATTTTCAACCATTCCATCATTAAACTGCATAATATCTAAACTAATAAATAATAACAATAAAATAAATAGTGCAAATTCCAGTAATAATACTATTACTTCAAGACTTCAAGCCCAGGTACATTACACAGTATTCAAGTATTGAGAGAGAGAAAAAAAAGTGCATGTGTGTTCACACATTTGAACATAATGAACAAGGCACTTATATAAATCTTAGCCATTACAAATTCTGGGCAAGGAAAACCAGACGGTCAGCAGCATGTGGTTTGAGTACTGCCCTGTGGCACGTGACAATGTTCCTACCAGTGCTGAAAGCTCTTTCAGATGGAGAACTGGTAGCAGGGATACACAAATATCGTCGGGCTATCTTGGCAACTCGGGGGGGGAAATTTGCTTGGTCATATTTCCACCATTCCAAAGGGTCTGCATCACAACCTCTGTGGTCTGGAGGTAGGTTCTCAGCTCCATTTTGATGCTTTCCTCATCTGACAGTCTAACACTGCTGGAGCCCATACTGCCCGTCCTCTACTTTTTGAAAAAGCTGCACAAACACGTTTTTCTTCAGGAGGAGGAACAGGCTCTGCTGCTGCACCAGATGCTGTCGAGAGTGCTGACATGCCAGTGCTGGCTACATGTTGATCCTTTAGTGATTTTATTTCTTCTTCTGCTCAGGATATAATGTGTTCCACCTCTTCATTCTTTATGTAGGTTGTTCTGAATCGTGGGTCAAGAAGAGATGTGATATCCATGAGGTCATCCAAGGCAGGATCTGAATATTTCTCATTCAAGTAGGCTAGAATGTTTTTCTTCACATCCTTGGTCAGTTGCGTATCATTCTCTTCCTCAGCAAGAATGCTTGTGTTGAAGAGATGGAGTACAGGCTTGAAGTAGGAGACGCTGACTTAGTGTTCTCCTGACAAGGCATCTGTGAAGTCATGGAGTGGGCTCAGCACCTTGTTCATATCCTCCAGCACATCCACATCCTGCCAGTTGAGCACCAACTGCCTTAATTTTCTGTCCGCTTTTAGAACCTGACTAATGGCTCTCTCCTGCACAAGTACTCTTTGGATCATCTTTTGACGGACGTGTCCCCCACCTGGTTGGCATCTCAGTCGTAAGTATGTGCTTTGGGAGGCCCAGTTCATCCTAAGCAATGCCCAGGTCCCTCCTTTTCTTCCAAGAGTACAAGAAGGCAGAGAATTTTTTTGCAGACACCAACTGCACGTTGTATGCGTTCTTCTTTCATACCTGTCTGTTAAAGCAATTCTATTTGCTTGCTAATCCAAATGTTAATTTATTAATAGTCCCAAATACTCTCATTTATAAACTCCTTTACAAATTTCCACAGACCCACAGAAAGTAAGTTAAATGTAAATCTCATATTGAGGGCTGAATATTTTTTCCAAAAAATTCAGTTTTTTGAAAAGCGTATAAAGCAATGGTTTCACACATAAATCAACATAAAACAACTGTTACTGCCTGTCGTGCCTGCTGTCAGCACCTGTTTACAATTTCCAGCTGCGCAGAGGGTGGCTTGACAGCCAGCAGGACTGCACGGTGGACTCGGACTGGCTGCCTGGCTGTCTTTGTGAGACAGGTGCACAGAGGTGACCATTGCAGTAAGACGAAATCTGGTTTGTACCTCGTGGCATCCTGTCGTTCATCCCAGTGAACGTTGTCATGGGTGCATCAGCTACAGGAACGTGTTCAGCACCACAATCGGCTTTATCTTTTAACTTTATCATCTGCTATAGCTTCAGTTTTACAATGTTCAGTGTCCACTTTCACTGCGCAATACCTTCACTAACACATGCATGTTTAGTGGTGTAGCAGTGAAAAGGGTCCCTCCTTAAACAGTTTCCCACTGAGCCACGTTCCGAACATTGCTTAGGCTATTTAAACCGGTGTTGTGGTATGACAAAATTCAATATTATAACAAAAATAAAAAACGTGTTTTGGTATGAACTGGTTTACCGCCCAGCACTCGGCTTGACTCTTCGCCACTGTACACACATGGCACTTTAAATCTGAGGTACCTGTCTTGTGTTCACTGTATGTTAGCACATTTATATCAGCAAGTAAACAGCACTTGGTTGCCATCACCATCAATAACAATTAAAAATGACTTACAAATGTTTGACTTCCTTTACTGAGTTTTGCAGTCTTGTACTCCTTTTTTTTTTAATATATAAATGCTGTCCACAGTGGATGTTAGGCTGTCTCCAGGCTCTGCAATCTGGAGAACGCTGTAAGTGAGACAGTATATACATGTGTCCTAACTGCTTAGGCAAATAATTTAAATGAATGAGATATAGATACAGACTTTCAGCGCTCTCCACAATTACAGTGGGGCAAAAAAGTGTTTAGTCAGCCACCAATTGTGCAAGTTCTCCCACTTAAAAAGATGAGAGAGGCTTGTAATTTTCATCATAGGTATACCTCAAATATGAGAGACAATATAAGAAAAAAAATCCAGAAAATCACATTGTCTGATTTTTTTTTTTTTTAAGAATTTATTTGCTAATTATGGTGGAAAATAAGTATTTGGTCACCTACAAACAAGCAAGATTTCTGGCTCTCACAGACCTGTAACTTCTGTATGAGGCTCCTCTGTCCTCCACTCGTTACCTGTATTAATAGCACCTGTTTGAACTCGTTATCAATATAAAAGACACCTGTCCACAACTTCAGTCGCACTCCAAACTCCACTATGGCCAAGAGCAAAGAGCTGTCAAAGGACACCAGAAACAAAATTGTAGACCTGCACCAGGCTGGGAAGACTGAATCTGCAATAGGTAAGCAGCTTGGTGTGAAGAAATCAACTGTGGGAGCAATTATTAGAAAATGGAAGACATACAAGACCACTGATAATCTCCCTCGATCTGTGGCTCCACGCAGGATCTCACCCCGCGGGGTCAAAATGATCACAAGAACGGTGAGCAAAAATCCCAGAACCACACCGGGGGACCTAGTGAATGACCTGCAGAGAGCTGGGACCAAAGTAACAAAGGCTACCATCAGTAACACACTACGCCACCAGGGACTCCAATCCTGCAGTGCCAGATGTGTCCCCCTGCTTAAGCCAGTACATGTGCAGGCCCGTCTGAAGTTTGCTAGAGAGCATTTGGATGATCCAGAAGAGGATTGGGAGAATATTGTATGGTCAGATGAAACCAAAATAGAACTTTTTGGTAAAAATTCTACTCGTCGTGTTTGGAGGAGAAAGAATGCTGAGTTGCATCCAAAGAACACCATACCTACTGTAAAGCATGGGGGTGGAAACATCATGCTTTGGGGCTATTTTTCTGCAAAGGGACCAGGACGACTGATCCGTGTAAAGGAAAGAATGAATGGGGCCATGTATCGTCAGATTTTGAGTGAAAACCTCCTTACATCAGCAAGGGCATTGAAGATGAAACATGGCTGGGTCTTTCAGCATGACAATGATCCCAAGCACACCGCCCGGGTAACGAAGGAGTGGCTTCAAAAGAAGCATTTCAAGGTCCTGGAGTGGCCTAGCCAGTCTACAGCTCTCAACCCCATAGAAAAACTTTAGAGGGAGTTGAAAGTCCGTGTTGCCCAGTGACAGCCCTAAAACATCACTGCTCTAAAGGAGATCTCCATGGAGGAATGGGCTTACAGAAAACGTTTGACCTCTGTCATTGCCAACAAAGGGTATATAACAAAGTATTGAGATGAACTTCTGCTATTAACCAAATACTTTTTTCCCCACCATAATTTGCAAATAAATTCTTCAAAAATCAGACAGTGTGATTTTTTTCTGGATTTTTTTTCTGCATTTTTAGTTGAGGTATACCTATGATATAAATTACAGGCCTCTCTCATCTTTTTAAGTGGGAGAACTTGCACAATTGGTGGCTGACTAAATACTTTTTTGCCCCACTGTATTGGCACGCCTGGTTAAGATGTGTTCTTAGGCTTCTAATTTTTTTCCCAAAAAATATAGGCTCACAACACACAAAAAGAGAAAAATCCAACCTTTAACTGAAGTACATTTGTTCATGGGGGGGGGGGAAATCCCACATTAAGAAATAAATTTTTTTTTTTTTTTACATGAAATCATGTGTGCCACAATTATTGGCACTTCTGCTGTTAATATTTTGTACAACCCCCTTTTGCCAACAAGACAGCATTTCATCTTCTCCTATAACATTTCACAAGGTTGGAGAATACAGAGACAGGGATTTTTGACCATTCCTCTTTGCACAATCGTTCTAGATCGTCCAGAGTCCTGGTCCTGTCTTATACACTCTCTTCTTCAGCTCACCCGACAGGTTTTCAATGGAGTTGAGGTCTGGGGACTGAGATGGCCATGGGAGAAGCTTGATTTTGTGTCGTCAGACATTTTTGTGTAGATTTTGCCATATGTTTAGGGTCATTAGTCCACTTCAAGTGCTGAGAACAAATGCCCGCACCGGTGTGGTTCCCTATTTACCTGATGAGGTAAGAAGGCAGTATCGTGGCAACAGAGCCGGAGCTAAGCTAAAAGCAAAGCGGCTTGCGAGAAAGTGATGTTTCAAACCTTCAGTGCCTTCTGTGGTCCTGGAAGATGTGAACTCATTACCAAATAAGATCGACAAACTGGCCGCGCTGGTGAAAAATGTCAGGACCTACAGAAAATATAGTCTGTTGTGTTTTTGTGAAATGTGGCTAACAACTAACATCCCAGATGCTAACGTGGAGCTACCTGGGTTTAGCACGGTTAGAGCGGACAGAGACGCAAATACCTGCGGAAAGGAGGAGGACTCGCTCTCTGTGTAAATACAAGGTGGTGAAATTCTGGACATGTAAACGTCAAAATCTCCACTTGCTGCAGGGATATCGAACTGTTGGCCTTAAGTCTGTGTCCCTGTTAGTTTTTAGAGTTTGGACACATCATTGTTGTTATCACTGTTTAATATTGTTTTTTTTCAGTATGCTGCTGCTGGAGTATGTGAATTTCCCCTTGGGAATAATAAAGTATCTATCTATTTTCCTGCTGGAAGACCCAATGACGACCCATCTTCAGCTTTCTGGCAGAGGCCGCCAGATTTTGATTTAAAATGTAATGGTATTTCAAGTTCATAATGCCATGCACCCTAACAAGGTTCCCAAGGCCTTTGGAATAGAAACAGCATCACAGATCTTCCACCATACTTTACAGTGGGCATGAGGTGCTTTTCCGCATACTCATTCTTGGATTCATACCAGACCCACTTAGAATGTTTGTTGCCAAAAAGATCCATTTTAGTCTCATCTGACCAAAGCGTATGGCCCCAGTTGAAGCCCCAGTACCGCTTAGCAAACCTCGGACGTTTACGTTTATGATTGTCAGTGAATAAAGGCTTTTTCCTTGCATGTCTCCCAAACAGATTGTTGGCATGGAGATAGCATCTTATGGTTGTCATGGAGACTTTGTGACCCCAAGATACCACTCTTTGATACAGTTCTCGACCAGTGAGCTTTGGAGAATTTTTTTCTTTTCTTACCATCCTCCTCACTGTGTGTGGTGGCAAGATAAACTTGGGTCCTCATTCAGCCTTGTTTGTCACTGTTCCCATTGTTTTACACTTCTTTATTATTCCTCTGACTGCAGATACAGGCAGGTTTAGGCAAGTAGATATTTTCTTGTAGCCATTACCTGACATATGAAGGTCACACACGCATCTACCTTACTTGAATGGCATGTTCTCTTGTCTTTCCCATGTTGAAGAGTGGCTAAGAGCAGTAGGACCCTGTGTCATGTCATTTATACCCCAGGGACACAGGAAGTCATTAATTACTAATTAAAAAATTCCAATTTACTCTGATCAACTTTAAAAAGCTAGAAATTACAAAAAATGCTTCAGTTACTTTTATTTTATAGGAATTGTTAGGTATTCCAATAATTGTGGCACAGATGATTTCATGTTAAAAAAAAAAATCTATCTGATTTTTTTTTTCCCCCAATAATAAATGTAGTTCAATTAAAGGTTGGATTTTTCTCGTTTTTTTGTTGTGAGCCTATATTTTTTGGTGAAAAAAGAATTTATTAGAAGCCGAATAACACATCTTAACCAAGGGTACCAAAAATTGTGGAGGGTGCTATATATAGATAGAATGTTTGTTCTGTTTTAAATGTAATTTTCTTGATTCTAGCTCCCACCTATACTGAAAATCGGTCTCGCAGTGCAGACTTCTACCTTGGGTCATAAGCTGACCACAATTGAGTGAATGTCAATTTTGTTTATGTTCTCTTTCTTTTACATTTGAAGCTGCCCGAATTCATACAGAGTATATATTTAGAGTGTGGTTTGTCTAATTTGTGGGTTTGTTTCCCAACCATTTAAAATAGTTTGAATCTATACTAAGGAAAGGGTACAGTATAGCTGTGGTTTTATTTGAGATTTTGTATTAATACGTATTTGTTTAGAACTGACTCACTTTCATAAACTATTGTAATTTCAGTTTTAATCTATTGACTCTTTAATAGAATAATTGACTAATGACTAATTTTGTACAGGTGATTCAAATAGGCATGTGAATGTGCACTGTATTTTGAATAATTTTATATATAGAATTTGAAACCTTGGTATGTCAAGACAGCGCACTATTAATAAAATATTTAAGTCAAAAAGTCCTCAACTTGTAAAAATATATATTCTTGATAAACAATAGAATTATTAAAATAACTCTCTCAGCAGTCCAGCTAGAAACCATATAATTAGGCTTTTGGGGTCTTTTACAATGGATCTGCTTTAAGGCTTATTTTGTATGTATTTAAAAGAAATATCTTCTTAAATTGATATAGATATTATTTACTCTTCATTAAATAAACTGCTAGGCATTTTGGCATAATGTGACTTAATGTTTGTAAAGTGTAAATTATACCAGCTAAAATTATATGGACAACATTTTACCTTTTGAAGAGAAGACTGAAATTAAATCAATATTCTGTTTTGTTCTAAGTCGAACTTTTCAATAACCGTACTTTTTGCACTGTTGACTTTGAATACAGCTTTCCACTTTGTTCTGAAGGGGAAATGACTGCATAATGAACTTTTTTCCCTTAAATTCCTTTGCGATTTTCATGTTTAAACTTTTTATTTATAAAACCAGAAAGCCTTTACATTGTAGAATAATTGGTATGCAGCATTCAGTATAACTCATGTGTTGGCCTTCAAAGGCACTCCTTTCTGATGAGACTGGCAGTTGGAAGGACATCAGCCTGTCTTTACTGACTTGATTACATCTTGCTTGAAGAAGGGGCCTGAGTTGCCTCAAGCTTGCATATTGTAATCTTTGCAGTTAACCAATAAAATGAGTCATTTTGCTTGACTTCTCACTATACTCATAATGGCTAACATGGTACAACACCCTAATACTACTGACTTAAGAGAGAATATGGGAAGCCCAGACCCATTTTACTTCATGTTAGTCAGAATTTTGCTGAGTTGCATGGTCTTCACATTTGTCATTATAAACTGAAATAGGAATGGCTTAATTTAAAAAAATAAAAAAATAAAAAAAACTGAACTTTCCAGCACCAATTCCCATGCAGCAATTTGCTTTGCCACAAACTTTCAGTTTGGATTAGTTGAGTGAACTGTGCTAGATATAAAAATGCATCTTCCTGGGACAGCCTGATCGTTTTTTGAATGTGATTTGTTTACAATGTAATGATTGGAAAAAAATACCTAATGGTAACTTTATAAAGCTAAACTTATATTTATATAGGATATTGTTACTGCTCAGTTTGGATAACCGCTGATACGCTACCGGTCAAAAGTTCTAGAGCACTTCAGTTTTTTCAGTTTTAATGAAAATGCATGCTGTTTAATATCTTAATGCTTAATGAATCATCATCAGAGGTGACTGTGTGCAGAGGGTGCAGACCTATAAATACCTGTGAGTGCAGCTGGATGATAAATTGGACTTGACTGCCAATACTGATGCTCTTTGTAAGAAAGGACAGAGCCAACTACTGTATACTTCCTTAGAAGGCTGGAGTCCTTCAACATCTGCAATAAGATGCTGCAGATGTTCTATTGGGCGGTTGTGGCGAGTGCCCTCTTCTACGTGGCGGTGTGCTGGGAAGGCAGCATAAAGAAGACGGATGCCTCACGCCTGGACAAACTTGAGGAAGGCAGGCTCTATTGTAAACACGGAGCTGGACAGTTTGACATCTGTGGCAGAGCGACGGGCACTGAGCAGGCTCCTGTTAATAATTAATAATCCACTGCATCCACTGAACAGGAATATCTCCAGACAGAGGAGCAGCTTCGGCGACAGACTGCTGTCACTGTCCTGCTCATCTGACAGACTGAGGAGATCATTCCTCCCCCACGCTATGCAATTCTTCAGTTCCACCCAGGGGGGGTAAACGTTAATATACAAAATTGTCTGTCTGTTATACCTTCATTGTTATCACTCTTTAATATTGTTCTTTATCAGTATGCTGCTGCTGGAGTATGTGAATTTCCCCTTGGGATTAATAAAGTATCTATATATCTGATATCAAGGCAGAGAACAAATATACAATAGCAAATAATGATTCCTTGACATTTTTATTTTATTTTATTAAAGTGTGCAAAATTTTATTCACATTTTTGATTCATCAAAGTAGCCACCCTTTGCTGATAGAACAGCCAATCTATGGTAACCCTTTTGATTCAGAATGACTCTGTGTAAGTCTCCTCCTCCATGTTTGCTAGTTGGTGTCACTCAGAACCATTCTTTCACCAACTCGTGGCATACAAGTTACGTGATTAACTGAAGATTTCAAATTTTGATTCATCGGTCCATTAGACTTTCTTCTAGTCTGTGGTAGTTCACTGCTGGTATTTCCAGCCCATTTTGCCCTTTAAGGAATGGCATTCTTATTGCCATTTGCCCTGTTAAACCTGCAGCACAAAGTCTGCTCGTTACAGCAGAAACTGAGATGTACATTTTTCAACCACTGTTAGGCTGTGGTTGAAGTTGTTGAGATGTGAGGCATCTATCACGCAAGCTGATGACCCTCAAAAACCTGTCTTCATTTTGGGCTGTGACTTTGACTCTGCCAGATTTCCTCATATCAAGAGTGTCTTCAAATTTCTGGTTGCCTTTGGATTGTATAGCACACCATACTCGCCGACGCTTTGATATTACAGTATAGATATATATCTATACTAATAAAAGGCAAAGCCCTTACTGACTGACTGAGTCACTCATCACTAATTCTCCAACTTCCCGTGTAGGTAGAAGGCTAAAATTTGGCAGGCTCATTCCTTACAGCTTACTTACAAAAGTTAAGTAGGTTTCTTTTAGAAATTCTACGCATAACGGTTGACAACATCCGCCATGTTAAACTTTCTTATTTATGGCCCCATCTTCACGAAATTTGGTTGGCGGCTTCTCTACGCTGACCGAAACCGATGTAAGTACTTATTTCGGTGGTATGACACCACTTTCGGCCGCTATATTGATCTTTCCAATGGTCTTTGTTACCTATGGGCCCATCTTCAAGAAGTTTGGTATGTGGGTTCCCACCGCTAACTGAATCCTACTTACGTACATATATACGTCCATACCCTGCAGCTCGGTCACCGTATGAGGCGGCGTTGGGTCCCCCGTCCACACGCCTCCCACGTTGTTGGCTGCCTGCCTATATAAGGCCGTCCGTCACTCCGGTCTCTTCATTCCCTTCCTTGCTTCGCCACGGCATTCACGTCTCCCTGCTGATAACTGCAGCCTTTTTATTTAATCCACGGCTTCTCCGCTGTTTTATTGTTTGTTTATTAAGATTATAGTTGTTATTGTATAGGTATTTTAGACTTGGTTTACATTGTTCAGGTACCCATTTCCTTTATGTTCCAACCGTACCCCCATTAACATGTCTATCGAGGTGATCACCATCGATGAAGGAACTATCACTTACTGAGTGGTTTCTATGCCTGGAGATGGCGCCTGCCTTTTCCATTCTCTGTGTTACATATTGCATGGCCATATCAGGCTCACTCTTGATATCCGGAGGAACATTGTGTCTTATGTATTGAATGACTGGGACAGGTTTAAGGTATGGACTGATGACGGTACAGGAGATAATTATACTACACAGGAGCACTATAAGAGTGAAATGCCTAAGCCCTTCACCTATGGTTCTGCATGTGAGTTGATGGCTGCCGCTGAATTGTTCGTTTGTCGCTTTCAAGTGTACCGAAATGGCCAAATATTTTACACCGTTTGGACAACCGTCAATGCCTCTTAAACACCTTAGACTCACGGGTGACTATTTGCGTAGTGGAAACTTTGATGTTTATGAATGTTTAAACTCTCAAAAGCTGGATGCGAAGTTATCAATGAAACCGGTTGTATGCTTACAATGCTTGACAGATGCCGAATGTCACTTCAACACAACAAGTCCTACAAATACTAGCGTTATTGAAACAAACCATGAAACTCAAACCGATTATGACAGCAGCAATCCAAGCTGTGAGATTTGAGGCAAGATTGCTTTTCACATGGCCAACTGTTCGTTGCATGTTGTGCTTTAAGACTGAACTTTTTTTTTTTTTTTTTAGTAATTAACAAGTTGGGACACCTGTGCAAATGGTTTGCTTAAACTTTGCAAGACTTAATTTACTTCATTTGCTGCAGAACATCTGTAGGTTGTAACCTATTAGTTCTTCCCATAATAAGGCCCATTTGTAATATTTTTGTCAAGTAAGATTTTAATTATGCAGTGAATTTCTTTAGTGTTATATAAATAATGAGCCTTTAGATTTTGTCACATCATAAACCTTTTGAGTTATACACCACTTTATTTCACCATCTGTAGGAGAAATTAAAATTTGAGAAAAAGTTGAAAATTTGCATTTGTATGGCTGTGTCTATGGGTGTTATTGCTTAGATACCATAACATTTCAAAAAAGATTGATGCTACTCCCAGAATTTTGTATCTTTCCAGTACTATTAACATAAGCAAATACTGAATCTTTCACAGTAAACTCTTTGTCTGGATTGTTAATCTTTGCAAAGAATTTTAAGGACCTATGTGCTTTTCATTAGGCTGAATAGTGAGTTTCAATGAGTCCAAACAAGAGCATAACTTCTATCCAAAAAAAAGCATTGCTGAAGTTGCTTTTGTTCAAGGGTATTTAGTTTGTTAGCACAAATCCAGTCTGTTCTGAGTACTGGCCGAACTCTAAGTATGCTTCAATAATTTAGTTCTGTACAGATACATCATTTTTGGTCATTTAATAGGGGGATGGTATTGAGCTAAGCAAATGCGCCTAACGTGTCTTGCCTTTAGAAATGTGATGAATTCTTGTGCCAAGAATTGTGGTTAAGTGCTACAAGTAAGGAATTCAGGAATACCATATCATAAATGTCTGTTGTATTTAGCCACCAGTGTCTCTAATGTCAACAAAATATGATCAGTTTGGGTCTCCTGAAAGATTTCAGTGGCAGTGACTGGTATGGTAGTGTTTCCACTTAGTGTGGGTGAAGCCTCTAAACTACACCTAGTTTATCATTGTGTTCCAAACTTCTAGGAAGTCAGAAGTTCTTTTACATTATTATGGTTAGTAATATTTCTATATTCTGATATACAGTTGTATTTGAAGACCTGTAAAGTCTATTTTTGCACCTTTGCAGCTGTATTAGATGAAGCCCATTTTTGTGGGTTAAAATCGTACTAAGGGGTTGGTTGGTGGTTTGAAAGTCCTGAAAATGACTGTAGTAATGATATCTGGCTCTGTTTCAAAGCTAGTCCAGTAAAAAGTGAGTTTGTACATACTGTGATACAGACTGCTTTTTTTGTCACATTCTTATGAGCAATTCAGGATGATGATTATATATTTTAGTAACACTCGGGTCAGGTCTACTTTTTATTTTATATCATTGTTAAACATTCTCTTCCTATCTATAAAATCTTCCCCATTTGTTTTGTTTAATGGTATTCGGCTGCAACTACTGGCCCTAGTATGTAAACTTTTGTCAAAAATTTGATTTAAAATAAAGATTCTACATTGAACAAATTTGAAGGTGTTGCTGCAGTGTAGTTATCAGTTGTGCAATGATTCACCCCGTCAAGGAGAGTTGGCCCAGTGTACTATTTCTGAACTTGAGGAACCGCACTGTCACATTTGGTCTTGCACTCTTTCTGGATTTTTAGAGATGTACAGTACTCTATAGGTGTTTTTTTTTCTAATCACAGCTTCCTCATGTGCTCTTTTTCACTGACTGTGTTTTGGCAAGCTGTGATGCATAAACATTTTCTGCCAATAGTATCCCTTGTGTGTCTGATCAGAGTATCTTAATTAATAAATATTAGAGAGTTGATTGTAATAAACTGCTTAAAACTTGATTAGAGTTGCACAGCTTAAGAAAATATGTACATTTCACAAGACTGCAGAATACACAATGTCATGGTAAAGATACTGCCTTAAAATTTTTTACATGGCATTAAGGAATTATATGGGCATGTATTGAAAATTTTAAGCAAATTAAGTCTAAATATAAGAAAAGTACCATCTAAATTTTCAAAGGATAATATTTTTTGATTTGGTTACATTTAAAGATATTCACCTAGCTAACAAGTTTCATGTTTTTTTGTGTATCCAGCAATTGTGGGGGGTTCTAGAGTTCTTGAAGCATCATACATAATGTGCCAGAAATATATCCACCCCAAGTTTCTGTCCCGGTAGCTGGAATGATAATCTGTCTTGAAGTGCATCCATTTACCAGTTAACATAATTTCCATATGGCTGGGATAACAAAGAAATAAGAATTTATGTAAAATGCATTCATCTGGGTACTATTGACCAAAATACTGTACTGCATAAACACTGTGTTCTAGACCCTGCATCTTGCAATTTATTGAATATTAATATAAAGTAGTATTCATGTTCTGTTTAATTACGATATCTTGAGAATGAGCACAGTCAACTTGCATAGTTTTACATAGTTGCTCGTGTGAATCTGGTTGTACTTAAATCAGCAGCCTGTTTAAAGAAGAAGTTTAAAGGGGTAAAAAAGTTTTAGATAGCAGCTTTCGTGTATTGTCTTCTATAATGGACTATATGAAGCTTGGGACATCCTGGGAATTATTATTATTATTCATCCTTCATTTAACTTCGTTTGTAGCATGCAGTGCTACTTTTTGTATGTAAAGTAACATCTGCTACCTATGATAAGGGGAAAATGCCAAGACTATTTGACTATTTAAAAAAAAAAAAGCCTTAGCTTTATTTTATCCATCTTCAGTGTTGGTTTGTCTAGATAAAAGCATTAATGCTTCATTAGTAATGGAAAAAATGACTCTGTGAGCTTGTGTGATTACTTCTAAGCTGTTTGCCATTAATACTGTGTATATGTCTGAAAGATCAATTACAGTTGTGCTTTATTAGAAAGGGAACATTTAGAGATTCGTTAGTCTGTTTTGTACATATTTTTATTTTTTGATCATGTGGTAATTGTGAGGGTTTTTGGTTTTTTTTTTGGGGTGGTTGATTTGTGCTGTGTGAGGATAACTGCATTCATGTGGTTTCTTTTTTGTTTGCTTTATTTTTTTTTTTCCTTTAGGTGTGGTGTCTTTAGTGGCTGTTCATCCATCTGTATCGCTAGGAAAACAACTTCTGCCCAAAACACTTGGACCTTCAAATGTAAACATTTCACCACACATGGTAACCGTACGTTTATTAAGGAAGCCTTTTAGTACATGATGGTGTTCTTAATGTGAGTTGCCAATGTTTAGATTATTTTTTGAAAAACTTTCAGATGGAGTTGATAGCATTCTTTGAAAAGACGTTTTCAATTCTTGTTTACAACCTTTTATTATGGAAATGTTATTGGTTAGTGCATGCAGTTGTTACATAAAATATTCTTGAAATTTATATTGAACTTGTTATAGTTTTAAAACTGTTTAACATGAGGCATAAAGAATAAATTGAGTTGCAGGAAAGTGTTTTTGTTTTTTTTTTTTTTGTAATTAAATTGTTTTATTATGTTTAATGAATGTGCCATTGTTTAACCAAATAAATAACATCCTGAATATTCCCCCATACCATTTGAACTAATTTGTCTGTAAGTATATGAGTCACAAGGTGACTTATTGTAAGAAATTTGTGCTTCATGATTTATTTTTGACAATTTATCCATCCATCCATGGGTGGATTTACTGATGTGCATTTAGTGGAAAAAGGTAAGATTTCAAAGTCTAAAAAAGGTCAGAGAGATGACTTTTAAAGCATTTCCTTTAAATGCAGAAAGTACTAAACTCCTTTTCATCCATTCAAGTTAGGGCATTCCTGTAACAATTTAAAAAAAAAAAAAAAAGTTTAATGAAGTAAATTTTCAATTAAGCATGAAACTGATCATTTACTGTGTAATAAGACCAACAGTAAAACTTGAACTTTGGAAGCAGAGGACACAAAAGAAATTTAGGCTGTTAAGTTTTCTGTAATATTAAGGGACCTTTATTGTTTCAAATAAAACATCTAAAAATATTGCTGATCTTTTGATCAGAGTTTATTAATTTTTAACACTGGAATCGTAAAGATAATTATCATCGTAACAGCCAAGCCATATATAGACAAATAACAATGGCTGTATAATAAACAGTAAACGTTTTTGTTTCTATTCAGACATATTTGTTACAGGAGTGTGTAGTGAGCCCTTCCTCTATAGAGGTTGTGGTTCTTAACCGGCAACTATGCCCAGGAGACTCTGTCCCATCTAGTACCATACAGTCTCAAACAGGGAGAGCTCGGGTGACTGTTAATGCCATGGGAGTTGATGAATATTCTCTAGAGCGATATTTCTCAAATCTTTTTTATATTGCAACCCACGTATTCCTCATATAAGTGTTTTGTTGAACTACCAAGGCCAATTGAATGTGTTCATCTGGGAGGTGTGTGACCCAATACCAATCTAAATAATAGCAACTTGCAACCCACCAATGGCAGCCCATGACCCAGTATTTGAGAAACACTTCTTTAGGGCACATTGTGTCAATGGAAAAGACATTCTTCCATTTAATAATTCAAATGTAAGTAGTACAGGTTAATATCCACTCCACAAATAGCCTGTAGCTTTAGCTGAGTGAATTCCATTACTAGGATGTCTGACCGTGTGTTGCATGTGTATAAAAAGAGAATAGCTGCTCACCAAATATCCATAGGACATATGCTGTACATGACCATAACTCATTTCCAGACACAGGCTGTTTTTCTCATTAAGTGTTAAAGACCTCCATTCTTTCCTTCAGTCTTGTTTGAGACAACACAGCAGGTATGCATGGTGATGATAGCAAGAGTGTTTATAAGAGACAGGAGACTGCGATCTTGCTTAAGAAAGACTATTACATGTGGTACAAGTAGATACTCCGGATTTTACAATGTCAGCCATGTCCATTTTGGCCATTCTTTCTGCCGAAGTTTCCCTTCTAAAGCACATCAAGGGTTTCTAGGACCATTTCTCCAGTTGTAGAACCCTCCTCTTCTAATTGGGTGGGATGTCAACATCAGTATGTTGACATCCCATCGAAGTCATTTCACTATTGGATAGTACAACAAACTTGCTTCATGTAGGCTGCTATGTGAACTTATACAAACTCTGTTAACATATCTTTTTCCATTACGCAGTGAGCACCACCAGTTGTTAGCAGTGGTGTGACCTTTGCCGTACTCTGTACGGCGTGCTTTGCTGACCTTGAAACAACATTGCCTTCTATCTTAACCATATTGTATTAAATGTTATTCCTTCTTAGTTTTTTTTTTTTTGTTTTTTGTTTTTTTGGAATTAATGATTACTTATGAATCCTTTGAAATAACTTTAATGTTTTTTTTTTTTTTTGGTCTGGTGCTTTCTGACTCACCTGTATGATAAATGCATATAAAATACTGTTCAATTCATCTTGAAGTCTTTTTGTGGTTTTGCCATAATGTTTGGCCCAATAGACCTAAAAAAATATGTACGCCATTTTTGTACCATTTTTTTGTGCAGAAAGTTACACCCTTAAGATAAATATTAAACCAACAGGTGTCTTAAGCAAAAGTGATCAGGAGAACATTTGTGCATTTCTCATCAAATGAGCCCAGGAATTCACTCCCTAATTGCAATATGAAGTACCAAAATTCCTACTTTTCACAAAAGTTTGGGGGAAAATGGGGATCGGTAATAATAGGCATAAGGATGCTATTTTATGCTACTTTAAGGTTGCTGATCACAAATATATTTTTATTTGATTCTTTATCTGTGGTCCTAGCCCTCTTGAGCCACTCCCTGAAGGTTACAAATGACACATTTCAAGAATAAATATATGGTGTATTGTTTTAGAATATTTCATGGTCATTGATTATGAATATGTTATTTATGATACTTTACTAGGAATCCAGCCCTCTGTTTAAGCTCTATTCACGGGTCAAAAATGACAGAGTTCCTATAATTTGAAACATTTAAATTTAAGCACATTTTAATATATCTGAAACTATTTTTTTAATCATGTACCTCATGAAGTAAATAATGCATTAAACACGGTAACTCATACTTTTATCACTTTCCATTAGAGTCTTCAATAAAATTCAAGTATTACTGAAAAATAATGATTTTTTTGTGCATTCCCTTGTATTTAAACTTCTTCCTAGTGTATATTAAGTGTTGTTTACTGTGTATAGAAATAAGTATAATGTATTGTGCCTGATCACTTGTTCCACTCACAATACCGTGTTTTTGATATTTAAAGATCTGGTAAATAGTTGTTCATCTTCACAATCTCTCTCTCTTTTGGAGTGCTAGCAATTTTACTGATTAGTTATAACAGAGGAAGAGAGAGAGAGACCCATTAAAACAGAGGAAAGGAAATAGGCTATGATGTTTTCAGGATGGATAAAGCAACTTTAGACAATATGACAGACTGACGGAATTAGCACTTCAAAAGTGTAGGTAGGCATGTTCCTCCTCCTTCAGGTGTTGACTGAGGATTCCACAGTTGCCACACTTTTAATTTTCTGTATGTTTCTCTGGGTGTGGAAAATAAGTTTTGTTAAATGTACAAATAGGTATGTTACACATTACAGTTAGTATACAAATGCTAATTTCTTTTTGAAGCCTGTATTTCAGTTATACACTTAAGCATGCATAAAGTACTCTTAGCATTGTTCCAGAAATCCAGTTTTGATTGAAGGGTTCTTATGTTTGCCATGGTCTGCCTTCCTGTAATGTCAGACTAAAAGGTGGCTTAAATTGGTGTAATTACTGTGAATAGAAGACAGATTTTTTTTTTTTAAACATTGATACAAAAACATTGAAGCTTAACCATGGAAGAAGTACAAGACTGATGAAAGTGCCTTGGGATAGGCTTAAGTTATCACTGGTAGCTACAGAGTATAGGTGAGGGACTCCATTAATGAGAGTAGATACTTAGGATGATTTCTAAAATGCATCCACCATAACATCCCAAATATTGGGTGTATGGCCGACTGATTTCATTACTGTATATTTTATTCAATTCTCCCATTAACTTATGCCATTTAGTAATTAACATCCAGTAGACAAGATCCAATTAAAATAGAATTGTGTTTATGCAGACCAGCAAAATGCTTCCACAGCTATCTTGCCCTTTACCGAAAAATGAAACAGTCATGATTTGAGTTTTTTCTTTTGTGTCCTGTATGGAGTGTAGTATTACCATTAAGTGATATATGGTACTAAACAGAGCAGACCATGAATAGGTACAGCTTTCACAATCCATGTGTGTACATGTGGTGTTAATGTGGGGGTACAGCATGTAAAAGTCACTATGTAAATATTTGAATTTGTGTGTTTTGCTAGCTTATGGCAAGTGCTACAAATTTTAAGTTAATATTTTTGTATTAAGTTGGACCTATTTAATGTGGTTATAGAATCATGTCAAAGAGTTGTCTTATATTTTTTCCCTCTACTAATACTTAGAAAGACCTGAATAGTGTCCAGTTTGGAGGTATGAAGTTTACATATGTGCTATTTGCTGGTGGTGATATTCTTTTGCCTCAACTGTTTGATCTCTGCTAGGAAGTGAATTTGTTAGATGCCAAATGTAACATTGTCAGGATAAGAATTGATATCTCTGTATCGGAGGTCATGGTCCTCTCCTTGAAAAGTATCGTTTTCTGTAGGGGAAGGATTAGAATCCCCACTAACTGGAGAAGATTTAATACCTTTAAGGGTTTGCTCATGAGTGAGGCTAGAGCTTCATCCAAAGTATTAGTGCAGTGTTGGTAAAGTAGGATAAGTTCTCAAACTACATTCTTGAATTTTGTTTTAATTCATTGTGGAGTGTAGTCATTAAGTTAATTTAACGTAAAAGAAGACTTGAGCCATTCATTGCTTTATATAGAATACTTTTGGCATTTGTTTTTGATTATGAGTTCCTTGAAACAAAAGTCTGAGACAGGTTATTTCAAGATTTAGTGTAAACTGCAGAGTACTATTGATAACCTTTACAAATAAGTGAAATTATCAAAGTCTTCTGCTGACAAATTTGTTAATATTTCTTCTTTGGCTGTTGTGCACCTTTGTGATTATTGTATTTACAGCAACTTCAAGGAAATGTCTTGTTAAAATACATTAGAATGTAACTGCCAAGTTATACCAGGGCTGTATTTATCCAACAGCTATAAAAAACATAGTCTAATCTAACTTTTCAATTTAAAAAAAAAAAAAAAAAAGTTGAGAGATTTTAGGAGTTGAATACATGTGTATCATTATTTACAGATATTGAAGCCTATTTATACATAAAGGATTTAAAGCTTGAATAGTAATGTCCAGGCATATTGGTGAAATCTTTAATAATATCTTCATTAACATTGACTGGGGTCACCTGGTCTTAAGGATTACAAACAAAATCCCCAGTCAGCATGTAACAGGGTTACTGTAAGTAGATGCTTCATCCAATTATTCTTATACTTTACAATAAAATATATCTGTTGACCAGTTAACATATATGCTTTAAATACAAACACTGTTTAGAGCAGTCACTTGTATATATTTTATTAGAGATTTCTGCACTTTCAATAAAATAAGGAAATGATTCTCATGTTTCAATTAACAGGAATCATAATCTGTATTTACCTAAATCTTTCAAAAAGAGTCCAGTCATGCTTTGATTATCCCTAGAGAACTACTGTCAACCACACCACTTGGAAACCTATTCCATGTATTTAATTCTCTGTGCAAAGAAAACATTCTATGGTAATTTACCAGTTTCAAAATGTAATTGTTGAATATCTCATTTTAAGGAACTCGCTGATCTGTTTGATTTCCCTTCATTAGTTTAAAGACTTCACGTCATCCAATAATTTCTGTTGGCTTAAAATAAAATAGTTAAACTCCTTACCATTCTTCCTCATGCGAGCTAATACCTTTCATTCCTGGAGTTGGTCTAGTTCCTCTTCAAAAACATTTGTTGTTTCTAAAAAAAATGCTGATATTTCCTTTTTAATATATAGGAAAAAAACAGTACAGATAAGGCCTCACAAATGCAACATGTAGATTAACTACAACCGCCATTGACTTTTTGTCTGTTGGTGTTTCTATACCTTTTTAATTTTATTGACCCTGTAGTTGAGAAACTGATCTACATCATGCTGTGTAGCCTCATCCTGTTTGCATTTTTAAATGTTCCAGTATATGTGGACAGTAATGAATTCACTGCAACATTGACGTCCATTTCACAAGGTTTATTTTCACATTTCATACCCTTATTGAGTGTTAATTGGTGCTGGGCGGTATACCAGTTCATACCAAAAAACATTTTTTTTTTTGCATGATATGAATTTTTCGTATACTGCAACACCGGTTTAAATAGCCTAAACAATGTTCGGAACATGGAGCAGCGGGAAACTGTTTAATGGGGGACCTTTTTCACTGCTGCACCGCTAAATACGCATGCAACTGAGTACATACATTAGATGAGGTATTGAACGGTGAAAATGGACAGAGAACATTCCGAAACTGAAGCTGTAGCAGACGATAAAGTTGAACATGATGACACAGAAGAACTTTTGCCGAAAACAGGTGCTGTGTCTGTTGTCTGGAGATACTTTGGTTTTAAAAGGTCGAATGTGTACAATTATGTTCAAATGTGTGAATACTGTTTCTATACTACTGGATAATACTGCAAGCAAAGTTGTACTTGTTTTATTTTTTTTCAATGCTGTGTAATGTACCTGGGTACTGTGTAATAGTGTGACGACATGTTGAATTTATTCTCAACATTTCCACTTTAATCTCAACGCTTACGAAGAGAATAAAGTTGACATGTTGACCTTATTCTCGTAATTTGTCATTAAAGTAGAACATCATAAACTAAACTTCATCTTAAAATGAATATTTAATTTACTAGATTTTCTCAAACTGCGTCATAAGTTATGTAGCACATTAAATGCTTTGTGTTGTGTTCCATGAGCCATATTAATCGCCTCTTCGATCAAGGGGGTCCCGGGTGTTCTCTGCCTTGAATTTGCATTTTTTTTATAGTGGGTTTACTCGGCGTGCTTCAGTTTCCTTTCAGTGTCATGTAGGATGTGGGGTTTTGTTATGCTATATTGTTCCTGCAAGTGTATGTGTTGCTCGTATTCACCCTGCGATGTGCTGGCGTCCCGTTCAGAATTTGCGCCTGCCTTGCACACACTGCTTTCTAGGATCGGTGTAACCCTGAATGGATGGCATAATTAAACAGGTATAACAAAAGTTCTGAACACTCAGTGGTCTAAGTTTGTAACTAGTTTTAATTTCACAAAGAAAGCCAACTCAGAAGAACATCCATTGAATTCTGTGTTCGTGTCTCCGTTCACCAGATCACGAACCCAACATTTACACAATATTTAAGTTAAACAAGTTTAAGTTGCAATACCCATTCATATGTCCAGTTTTTTGGAGCCTCGTCACACCTGCCATAAAGGTCTCTACACTGAACATACACCTAGGAACACCTTGCTGTGAGGGAGCAGCACTACCGTGCATGTTTAATACCTCCTTAAATGCATTTCATTATGAAAATGATATCAAGTAATTATGAGAGCATTCTAAATTTTCAGAGAGTAGGGATATCATGAAGTGAATATATTCTGTGCGGCGATCACTGCCTGCGCTTCCTCAGTGCACGAGGAAGTCGGTTTAAGAAGCATGTAGCGATTAACACCTGGGTTGGGGAACACTTAATACAAAGCATTTTATGTGCTACATTAACTTATGATGGGGTTTGAGAAAATCTAGTAAATTAAACATTAATTTTAAGATGGTTTAGTTTACAACATTCTGCTTTAATCACAAACTGAGAATAAAGTGGAAATGTCGACTTTAATCTCAACATAAACAACTGTGGCCCTAAAACGCTTCCGTAGGGCTATACCACAAATAGCATTATAAATGCAAGTTGCAGTTTTATTATTTATGTATATAGCTTAGCTTGAAGCAAGGTCCATATTAATGCAGTTTGCCTTAATAATGGTTCAGTTGGTAAAGATGTCATCACCAAGTTGTTCTTTTATTTTTATTTGGTGTATATTGTGTAATGCACCTGGGCTTGAATTAATCGTATTATTACTGGAAGTTTCAGTATTATTTATTTTATTGTTATTATTTATTAGTTTAAATATTATGCAGTTTAATGATGGTAAAGTTGTTTAAAAAGTCACTTTAACGTGTCAGTGGACAGAGATTGTTAACATTAACAGAAAGTGTTATATTTTCACTGCATCTGTCATGCAGTGTGATTCCTTCTCTTCATTAGTGCCACCCCCTTGCAAGCTATGACTTTATGGGGCCATGCAAACCTGTATTAATACTTGTGTGCACATTAAAATTTTTTTGTACAATGTACAGTTGTCATGATAGTGGAATAGGTTATTCTTAGCCAGTCCACTGCAGTAATTACAGTGGAAAATGTGGTTAACATCCACTCTTGCATGGGAAAAAAAAAAAGTTGAATACCGTGAAACCGGTATTATTTTGAAAAATACAGTGATATAGAATTTTGGTCATACCACCCAGCACTAGTGTTAATGTCCAGTTTTTTTTGTCCCACATATAATATACTTTTATTGAAGTTATATTTCACCTGCCAGGAGTTTGGCCAAGAATCAGTTCTATTTACAGTAGGTCCATCTATAATATGTAGTTTATACTAGTTTGTCTGATTTTTCCACCTATTTTAATTTGCCAACTTAGGCCAGTTTATTTATATTTTTATCAATGTGTTTATGTATGTGAAAGAGTTGTAGTTTCAGCAGTGATTGCCAAAAGAGACTACTTGTATATCAGTTAAATCAAGAAAGATTCTCATACCATAAACTGCTTTCCATGTTTAAGCCAGTTTCACTGCCATTTACTCCTTGTGCTTTAAAAAAAGAAAAATCTTGTTTTACGTGTCACATAATTTAAGTGTCTGTTAAATCTAAAGTTCAAAACTAGCAAAGCAAATGCTGTTTTTTCTAAACTATTAATATCCTTTTGGGAAAGCAATGTTCACAGTAAAAAAAGATGCATTACCCATAATTCTGTCCTTTTGAACTGAAGACCTCTCTCCCCAATAACTCATTGGTCAAGAGTATTGTCTTCAATTGAAAAGCACAAATTTATGGAAAATGTCTTTCCTGCTGGCTATTAATGCTGCCTTTTCATGAAGTAACTGTTACTATTTTAGTAAAAAGGCATTTATTTTGAGCTTTTTTTTTTTTTACTTGGCTGTAACTAATTTCTTCTAATAATTTACCGTTCATAAATGTAATGCTTACTCACCCATGGATAATTGGATTGGCCTTTTTCCCCTTTTTTTTTTTTTTTTTTATATAACATAATGGGACAACTTTTGCTAGTTTGCAGTCTTTACCAATTTCCCCACTGTGTTGAAAAATGTATGTACTTTGTAGATTTCTAAGTACTGTACATATAAACGTTATTTGGTCTGGGAAGTTTTTTGTTTTGCCTTATTTCATCTAAATAGTACTTCTCCGACATCTGAAAATTTCAGAAAAATGTTGAATGGGTTCACCTCATTTTTTCTAATACAATTTACCTACTCCTTAACTATTCTCTTTCTGTCAGCATTTTCAGCAATGTATCTTTCCACCTGCCTTTTTGTTTTCCTAATATTCTTTTGAAGTGTTGAACTCTAGTGCTCAGCTCCTATGGTTAACACATTGTACTGCCTTTTCTTTCTTTGCAGTTTATTTAACCTCCCTAATTTCCACTGAAGTGTTCTCTTTAATTTCCCAGTGGTCCTGCATTAAAGAATTAACTTGTCCTGAATTTTATGTAAAATGCTTTTAAACCTGTTCCACAGCTTTTTTGACTTAACACTAAAGTTTGCCTCATTTTGTCTCAAGATTTTATAGCAACTGCTTAAATTTTTTTTTGTTATCACATATACAGCTTTTTTTAACATGCTTTTGTGTAATGCATTATATTCTTCTCACTGGATCTATTTATACTCCATAAATTCTGTCCTAATTGCTGCAGAAGGATACATCTACAGTGGACAGGCGTCTCCTTTTGTGATTTCACATACTATCTTAAAGTATTGCTGATTGTTTTCAGTTTCTTGTTTATGTAATCTATATGTAGGGTTTTCACAGCTAATTGGGCGATTAAGGTTCCTAATTACTATAACACATCCCTCTAAACTCATTTTTTAATAAACGCATGTATATTGAAGTTGTCTGTTTTGGGAATTTATAACACACTTCCAATTTCACACCCCTATCCCTGGAGCTTTCTAGTTGAATTTAAATATACTTACAACAACCAAGATGTATCTCATTACAAAACTGGCACACTTTCAAATCCACACATAAATGGCTCCTCTCCACCTTTCTATTTTTATTATTTTTATTTAGTCTTGTTGCCTATAGTCCAGTAATTTCAAAGCTACTATGTGTATTTACACCAACACCGTTGTTCTTCCCTTAATATAAACTTGTCTTATCCTAAACTCTGTGTCCACCATTCCCTAGTTTCCTCAACTAATTTACTTGTATGCTTTCAGATATGTTTCCCATAAATGTATGCTCCCTGTCAATTCAAGATTTGACCCATGTTTGTAAAAATGGTAATTGGCAGAATCTTGCCTGGACTGGCAAGAAGTACAAGTAGAACTTCTTTGAAGGCTCACCACTGCAACAGGAAGTCAGACTGCCAAAGAAGGAAACGAGTCTCAGTCCACTTAATAACTGAGGCATGCACTGACACTACTTTGCTGTTTTAAGAGACTGGTTTTGAGGTGACTCATTTGGGATTGGAAGGGGATGTGACTTCATCCCTGCCTAGAAGGCCAGCTAAGTTCTAGTTTGAAATAAGATCTTGGTTTGTTTCTTTTAACCCTGATGATAAGCAATTACATTTTACAACACCATGTCTATTTTTATGAAAATCTTGCTTGAGACATCTTTAAGCTGTTTTGTTTTTTTTTTTTTTTTTTTTTTTTAAGGTTATTGGCACCCCTCAAAGACCTTCAGGGACAAATACCGTGCTTGTTGGAAGTCCACACACACCAAATGCACAATTTATCTCTCAGAGCCATGTGGCAGATTCTTCTCCTTGGTCCACAGGGTAAGCACAGAACTGATTTTGTGTCCTCTTTAAATCGATGTTTTCCTTTCAATTAAATATGTCCATTACAAAGACTTATTTTATTTGGGCTTTACATATTACCTCCACTTAAAATTCAAAATATTAAATCATGTCATTAACTTAAGGCCTTGATGTGTTTCTTTCAATGAAAATGTTTTAAAATTTCTAACCCGGTTAGCAGTTGTTTAATAACAATACTTTTGAGTTTCCAGTTGTTTTCAGTGGTTTAGTTACAGTGAAATGCAAAAAAAAAAATTACTACAGCAAAGCTATACCAAATTTCTAAAATCAAAACCTATTAACCACAATAAACCCTGCATTTACTTTATTTTTCTAAACAAAAATCTGCTTAAGTGTACTATAACAGTTTTTGCTTACAAAACAAGTTCAATTAATGTTAACACTCTTTCAGCCACAATTCTAGGTTGGTTTGTTTATTTTAGGTAATTAGTCTCAGTAAAGAAAAGCTAAAGTGATAAACTGTTATTTTTTCATTGTATTATGTCTTTTCATAAGGTGCTATTGCTTTGATTCTAAATTATTTGTTCAAACAGTGTTTGTCAAAACTGTTTTGGTGGGGGTGATGAAAATAAAGCTGGCCAATAATTTTTTATCTTTAATTGGAAGAATTAGAATTGTCATCTGGTCTGCTTTTTTAATACTGATAGTAAACGTATTAGAACTTATTTGTACCTGTTATTAGTTGTGAAACTTACAACAATCATATCGTAGAGGTTGGGACTTGTTGCTTAACAAGGTGGTGTGTTGTATTTTTCTTGGTCTACAATGCCTCAGAAGCTGAGTGGATCTACAACCCATTTTAAATTCAGTGCAGAATTAGCTTTGTTTTTCTACAGTAAACAAAGTTAACATTGTTTCTGGTAGAGTTGCTTCCATCAGGTTTTTTTTTTTTTAAGGACGATGCCAAACACAAGTTCAATTTTACTTGAACTGTCGATTCTGATGCCTTTTTTTTTTTTTTAAATCCTTTAAAAAATCATTTTACCCTAATCTCCTGCATAACCAGACATATAGAAGCCTTATGTTTTATATTAGTGTTCCCTTTGGTATTTTTATATTTAAACTATAGAGCACAAGTGTTAAGTGTTTATTTTTTATTAACAAAATGAAATTATGTAAACTTATTATTCAGTGTCCCTAAAAAATCCTTAAAATACATACTTTTAACTAATAAAATATATACAAAAATATATCTATAACACCTATGGCATTTATAATTGCAAGCTGTCATTTATATGTTTCTGTATTGTACCTGTCTAAAATAAGGCTTAATTTAAAAAAAAAAAAAAGTAGTTTTCATCATTTCTCTAACAAAAAACAATAATTCTATTCTCGCACAATCAATATTGGCAATTAAACACTGCCGAAATGTACATGTACTTGTTGGTTTCAATAATTTGTAAGCATTAGTTGCACTCCAGCTTTTTTGCTGTTGAAATGTACATTTTACTATATTTATAAAGGTGTGCTTTTTTCTTCAGTGTATCAGCTAGACATTCAATTCTTGAGTTGCAATTATAAAATATGGATTACCATTTTAATTATGTAGTACTTGTTTCTTACCAAAATGTATTATGCTGTATGACATACAGAAATAAATACAGTACAAATATTTGAAAAGGCCACAAATGTTCATAAGTTGCTTTTCAAGAAGACACAAGACAAAGCTTAACAGGTTTATAAGTAAAAGGTACATTTTGTTTAAATGGTAATATACCTATTGTTTACTAAGCAACAATTTCAAAATCTTCTTTCTTTTTCCAGTTAAAAATGTAAACTGCTGAACTTAACACTAGTTTGCTGTCCAGTCTGAAACAGTTTCCTGTTGATTTAAATGACAAAATAAAGTCTGAATTCATTAATATAGTTTCTCTTGTTCTTTGATTAAACGGACGGGACAACTTCTCTGATTCAATTTCTCAGTTTATTACTCCACTTTAACATAAAGGATAAGCTCCCTGATTAAACAAGCCTTGACTACTCTTTGTTTACAGTAAACAAATGTATACATGCTGGCTCAGCTACTGTAATACCTTGCGTAAAGGAGCACCACAACTAAATTACAATAAAGTTTAGAAAAGCTGGGTCTGAAAAGTTCAGATTTTGTGATCAGCCAATTCACAGATAACCGATCAAGTCATTTTATTGAAAATCAACTGATTTAGATCTGTGACTGAGCAACTGGAGCCTTCCTAGTTTTTGGTCAATTGAGATAGCAGCATTTGTAAGGTTTACTACTTGCAGCTTGTAGTAGATATTATTAAAAAAATGATTCATGAAATAGGATTTTGTGATCTGAGGTAAAGTATTCTTGTCACATTCACTCCTCCTCATTTTGTAGCCTCCTTAGCATTACATTTATTCTCAGAAAATGTGAAAATAGTGTAATTTTATTGGCTTGAAAATCTCATCTTTCTACTGTAAAACGTTAACATTAAAAGTACAAAGTCAAAAATGTAGAAAGTACAATAATGATACAAAAAATAATAATATTTAAAAATCAAAATAATGCTAAAACCATATATACTGTCAAAATGTCATTTGTGTGGTATATCTTGAAGCACGATGAAATACACAATCTAGTGTCACAGTCGGGACTGTAATAGCATGATTCCTTTTGGTCTTTCTTTTCCAGACTGATCCTTTTTTGTACAAACAACACTGCCTATATGCGATTGACATGAACATCGCTTTCGGATTGATCAGAATTACTTTCTATTTCACTGTCCGTTTCAGTTTCACTGCCTGAAGACAGATTCACTTCATCACTGCTCCTATCACTTTCAAGATCGGGCAACACCTGGCCTTCTGAAAAGCACTTCTTACGAAGTGACATTATGAGACTAAGAAGAGACATTTCCATTGCCCGGTTAGCACTTGGGCCTGTCGCTGATGCTAGACAATGCCTATGTCGTTTCCCAAGCAACACTGTTGGTACTTTTACAGCCCGGTAATCCTTGGGGCTTATGTGAGACAAGTGATGCTTGGGTCTAACACTAAAGGAGGTTAATATACAGTGGTGTGAAAAACTATTTGCCCCTTCCTGATTTCTTATTCTTTTGCATGTTTGTCACACAAAATGTTTCTGATCATCAAACACATTTATCCATCAGTCAAATATAACACAAGTAAACACAAAATGCAGTTTTTAAATGATCGTTTTTATTATTTAGGGAGAAAAAATCCAAACCTACATGGCCCTGTGTAAAAAGTAATTGCCCCTTGTTAAAAAATAACCTAACTGGTGTATCACACCTGAGTTCAATTTCCGTAGCCACCCCCGGGCCTGATTACTGCCACACCTGTTTCAATCAACAAATCACTTAAATAGGAGCTGCCTGACACAGAGAAGTAGACCAAAAGCACCTCAAAAGCTACACATCATGCCAAGATCCAAAGAAATTCAGGAACAAATGAGAACAGAAGTGATTGAGATCTATCAGTCTGGTAAAGGTTATAAAGCCATTTCTAAAGCTTTGGGACTCCAGCGAACCACAGTGAGAGCCATTATCCACAAATGGCAAAAACATGGAACAGTGGTGAACCTTCCCAGGAGTGGCCGGCCGACCAAAATTACCCCAAGAGCGCAGAGACGACGCATCCGAGAGGTCACAAAAGACCCAAGGACAACGTCTAAAGAACTGCAGGCCTCACTTGGCCTCAATTAAGGTCAGTGTTCACGACTCCACCATAAGAAAGAGACTGGGCAAAACGGCCTGCATGGCAGATTTCCAAGACGCAAACCACTGTTAAGCAAAAAGAACATTAGGGCTCGTCTCAATTTTGCTAAGAAATATCTCAATGATTGCCAAGACTTTTGGGAAAATACCTTGTGGACTGATGAGACAAAAGTTGAACTTTTTGGAAGGCAAATGTCCCGTTACATCTGGCGCAAAAGGAACACAGCATTTCAGAAAAAGAACATCATACCAACAGTAAAATATGGTGGTGGTAGTATGATGGTCTGGGGTTGTTTTGCTGCTTCAGGACCTGGAAGGCTTGCTGTGATCGATGAAACCATGAATTCTACTGTCTACCAAAAAATCCTGAAGGAGAATGTCCGGCAATCTGTTCGTCAACTCAAGCTGAAGCGATCTTGGGTGCTGCAACAGGACAATGGCCCAAAACACACCAGCAAATCCACCTCTGAATGGCTGAAGCAAAACAAAATGAAGACTTTGGAGTGGCCTAGTCAAAGTCCTGACCTGAATCCAATTGAGATGCTATGGCATGACCTTAAAAAGGCGGTTCATGCTATAAAACCCTCAAATAAAGCTGAATTACAACAATTCTGCAAAGATGAGTGGGCCAAAATTCCTCCAGAGCGCTGTAAAAGTCTCATTGCAAGTTATCGCAAACGCTTGATTGCAGTTATTGCTGCTAAGGGTGGCCCAACCAGTAGTTATTAGGTTCAGGGGGCAATTACTTTTTCACACAGGGCCATGTAGGTTTGGATTTTTTTTTTCTCCCTAAATAATAAAAACCATCATTTAAAAACTGCATTTTGTGTTTACTTGTGTTATATTTGACTAATGGTTAAATGTGTGTGTTGATCAGAAACATTTTGTGTGACAAACATGCAAAAGAATAAGAAATCAGGAAGGGGGCAAATAGTTTTTCACACCACTGTATTCATAAAAAAGCAAGAAAAAATGTAAATGGTTTTAGTGGAAAAACCCAAGCATTATTTATTTATTTTAAAGTCATGCTTCACATTTAATCTTCCTTGCTGCTTGAGTACTCTGTTCATTTTGTCTATGTTGTAACAAGCTATACGATTTGTTATAAATTTTGGGAATGTAAAAGTTTGATCAGGACTGGGGTAATTTTTTAATTTTCAATTCAAGAAGCGAATGATTAGCAATTCAAATTTTTCTGTGTATATTTCTTCAATGAATTGACAATCAAAAATATATTCTATTTGAGTCGCATTTTAGTTACTTATTAATGTAATATAATTTGCTGCAGCCTTGTTTGAAACTCTTACCTTATTATAAATACTGCTCAGCCCCCACTCTTGTCAAAGCTTCAGGGTGCTTTGCAATAAGTGCACTGGCAGTTCTGAAGTGAAGTGTTTTCCATTATGCTCCTCCTATGTAACCATAATGCATGTAGCCTCTTCATCCAGTAAGAGAAAGCAATGAATAATGTGTTAATGATCCTGGAAAAACTGATTTTCAGCCTAAATGAAGTCAAACCACAACTAAAGATAGGTATTTTATTAATCCCAAGGGGAAATTCACATACTCCAGCAGCAGCATACTGATGATAAAAAAATATATATATTAAAGAGTGATACAAATGCAGGTATAACAGACAATAACTGTGTATAATGTTAACATTTACCCAAGGGTGGAATTGAAGAGTCGCATGGTATGGGGGAGGAACGATCTCCTCAGTCTGTCAGTGGAGCAGGACAGTGACAGCAGTCTGTCGCTGAAGCTGCTCCTCTGTCTGGTGATGATATTGTTTAGTGGATGCTCTGCCACGGATGTCAAACTGTCCAGCTCCATGCCTATAATAGAGCCTGCCTTCCTCACCAGTTTGTCAAGGGTGAGGCGTCGCTCTTCTTTTTGCTGCCTCCCCAGCACACCACCACGTAGAAGAGAGTGCTTGCCACAACCATCTAATAGAACATCTGCAGCATCTTATTGCAGATGTTGAAGGAAGCAATGCATTTAGAAAATATTCAGACCCCTGCACTTTCTGCACCTTTCATTGGATTGTAGGTTTAATTTTTAAATTCAAGTGTACATTTAATAACCTTTTAATGACAAAGTGAAACATGTTTTCAGAAAGATCTGAAAATTTGTTAAATCAAAACCTGAAATATTTCACTTATTTATTTAGACCTTTAAGTACTTTATAGAAGAGCCTTTGGCACCAATTATGGCTTCAGTTCAAACTTTGCTCAATTAGATTTGAAGGTTTATCCCATTCCTTTGGGTAGATCCTCTCAAATTCTGTTAAGATTGGATGGGAAACGCTTGTAAACTGCCATCTTCAGGCACCTCCACAGATGGTCTATGGGGTTTAATTCTGGCCTTTGGCTGGACTGCTTAAACAGTCAAAGGTTTGTCCCAAAGCCCCATCCAGCGCATTCTTTGCTCTATACTTCAGGTCACTGTCATGCTGAAAGGTGAACTGTAGGTCCAGTCTGTGTTTGCATGCACTCTGGAGTAGGTTTTCTTCAAGGATCTCTGTGTTTAACTGCCCCTATCATTCTATCAGTTCTGATCAGTACCCCTGTCTCTCCTGCTAAAAAGTACCATTGTACCATGATGCTGCCACCATCATGCTTCACCATATTTATTCTATTAAGCAGGTGATTAGCAGTGCCTTGTCTTTACTATGTATAGTGTTTGGAGTTCTGCCCATATAGTTCTATGTTGTCTTATCAGACCAGAGAATCTTTTTCCCACTACTCTTGAGTCCACTACATTCCTTCTGGTGAACTCCAAGTAGGGTGACATATGCCTTTTACTTAAGAGTGCTGCTGAAGTGGTTGCCTTTGCAACAGGATCTCTCCTCTCAGCAGAGGACTTCTAAACTCTTTTAGTGTTGCATTAGGAACAATTCCCTGATTAAGACCCTTTTATTCCTGGTTAGTCCGTTTTGCCTAGACTATCAGCTCTAAGAAGAGACCTGGTTTCAATTTTCAGTTTTACTATTATTGAAACTACAGTACTTTGCTCCTGTGGATGCCCAAAGTTTTAAAAATGGTTTGATTCCATTGTCCTGATTTGTGCCTACCACAGTTTGATCACAGAAGTCTACAGAGAGTGCCTTGGACTTGATGGCTCATTTTTTGTTCTGACTTGCAGTATAAATTGTGGGGCTTAATATACACAGGTGTGTGCCTTTCTAAGCGATGTCCAGTCAGTTCAGTTTGCCAAAGGTGGACTGCAGTCAAGTTCTAGAGACATCGTAAGGATAATTAGTCAAAAAGGCTTCACCTGACCACAGTCTGGAGTATCACAGCAATGAGTCTGAATACTTGCATAAATGAGAGATTTTTAATCAATTGGGAAACTTTTCTAAAAACATTTTAATTTAGTCATAATTGATTTTTGTGTGTTTGATGGGCAAAAATGGGCTTTACATGTATGTTTGTACATGCTTTTTTTAAATGTTTTATTATTATGGTAACGTCCACAGCAGGAAAAAAAAAACACCAAGAACAAAAGAAAAAAAATTCTGTCAGTACTCGGGGAAACTGTTGTTTAAATAAAATAGTCATCAAAATCGTTAGCAGCTGTACTGCTGGCCTGTTTTTAGTATATCAGTGATGGCTGGAAGTGCTGGTTTATCAGAAATCCAAGCCATAAAATCAGCCACGAAAAGGAGCTTAATTTCTAGCTGCACACATTGGCACCATGGTTTGATACACTTAGTATTTGTAGGAGTTCCCAAGTACCCCCTACACACACACACACACACTTTAAATCACTGGTTTGTCTTTGAAACATAACAGTGTTTATAACAATTTTTGAGTCTAATTTGTAGTGCTGTGTTGGTAACCTGCACCAGGGCGGTTGTGGAGTACAATTATTCCTTTGATCAAAATGTTTGTGGCTATACTTAATATACATTTTGATGAACCCTGCAATATCTAAAAAATAGAGGTGATCCATATACTGTAGTCTTTTACACACTAACTTAACTAAATTAAAATAATTTTGTCCCAGTGTAGAAGACACACTTCAGAGGTGAATTTAAGGAATTGCTATAAGCTGTTCTTTGTACTTCTCATTATATCTGGACTGATGTCGAGAAATGATACCTTTTTAATATGCAGAGTGTATCCGAGTAAACAAGTGGCACTGTCAACGTTTTTGACTTAGAGCTGCGGGTTTGACAGGTTGGGTTAGCAGCTAGCAGTAAGAAAGCCATTGATAAAACAGCAAAAAGTGGGCTGGTCTGGAACAGGAACCACCACAAGTCTCCATATAATCTGAAATTAAAGAATAAAATTGAATAGTTTAAGATAAGTAGATACTTTATTAATCCCAATGGGTACAGCACAGCTGTTATCCTGTGAGGCATTTATCACACAAGCTGTTGAAGCTCAGAATCTTGTCTTCAGGTTTTGTTATGCCTTTGCTGTTTCCATTAGATTTTTCTCTAAAAGAAACACTAACATTTTTAAAGTTTATAATGGTCTGTCTAGAGCAGAGGAACATGGAACATAATAAACATTGCAGTATTTGCTTTTGATTTGCAACTTCTCATCTATAGTGAATGCCTAAAGATGATGAAATATGATGGACCACCTGTCAGCTTTGGTGTTTAGGTTTACAGTTGAACCTTTTTCTCTTAGTGTATTTTTCTTCCATAAAAATGATTTTTTTTTTTAATTTAAGAGACCAAGACAGTTTAAGTTTTTTTGTGAAATCTCTTAATCAACATTTATACAAAACAGAAAACTGGCTGTTGTAATCATTTGTCTTTGCATCTACTGACGCTTCTATAATTGAAGGGGAAAATTACTTAAATGCATGTGTGTTTTTTCTCTTGTGAACACTTCTATAAATAAAGCACATTGTAAATATGGTCTCATAATAACTTTTATTAATTATGCAAGGAATTAAGTATTTTTAAAGATATTTAAAGTTTGCAGTCTTTACATAATCACTAGTGCGAAGTTAGAGAATCAAATTTCAGAAACTTGTAATTCATCTCACATGAGAAACTTTGTTATTGCATTATGACTTGACACGACAAAGAGAAGACATGTAGAGTGATATGTGAGCAGAACTGAATTTAAGACATAAGTTAATCATCTTTAGTAATGATCAGTGATACGTTGCTGATTGTTTACCGAAGTCATAAAATGCATTTTTTTTAATTAACAGTTATGAGATAACTGAGAAATCATTCATCTGTATCCTGAAATTATATCTTTTAATCATGCAAAAATACCATGCACAATAACTTTTCTGCAAATACTGTTATAAATGCATAAATATACAATAGCACATATATATTCGTTCACACTTCATGTGCTGCCATGTTGAACAAGAAGCATCTTGAAGTGTTTTTTATTGCAATCTCAATTAATGAATGAGGATCTTTGTGACTTCATGTCGAATGAGCAGGTTCCAGAAGTAAAAGAATGTCCTCATTCCGAATTTGCATATATGCATAACAAATCTTAATTTTGACTTGAATCAATCCCCACAGTACAGCAGCCTTTCAGGTGAAATAAACATCAATACAGTAATCCCTCCTTGATCGTGGGGGTTGCGTTCCAGAACCCCCTGCGATAGGTGAAAATCCGCGATGTAGAAACCATGTGTTTGTATGGTTATTTTTATATTTTAAGCCCTTAGAAACTCTCCCACACTGTTTACAAATATTCTCCGCACAGTTATACAGTAAACCCTTGTTTATCGCTGTTAATCCGCTCCAGACAGATAAATGAATTTCCACGAAGTAGGATTCTTTATTTATAAATCTTTATAAATATTTTCGCAGTTAGAGCATAGAAAACCTGTTTACGACTTTCTAAATACGTTTTTTAACATTATTAGAGCCATCTAGACTTGAAATAACACCCTTTAGTCAAAAGTTTAAACTGTGCTCCATGACAAGACAGAGATGACAATTCTTTCTCACAATTAAAAGAATGCAAACATCTTCCTCTTCAAAGGAGTGCCGTCAGGAGCAGAGAATATCAGAGAGAGAAAAGTAAACAAAAATCAATAGGGCTCTTGGGCTTTTAAGTAAACGAAGCACCGGCGATAAAGCCACGGCAATGAAGGGATCAATGTGAAGGTATTCTTTTCAGCATTTTTTAGAGGAGCATCCGTATCTTCTAAGCAAACAGCCTCTGTGCAAACAGCCCCTCTGCTCACACCCCCTCTGTCAGGCGCAGAGAAAAGCAAACAATCAAAAATCAATACAGGCTGTTAGAGCTTTGAAATGTGCGAACGTATATCATTGAGGAGTTTTATTTAATATGTAATACGTGCTCTGATGGGGTAGCTTCTCAGCCATCCGCCAATAGCGTCCCTTGTATGAAATCAGCTGGGCAAACAAACTGAGGAAGAGTGTACCATAAATTAAAAGACCCATTGTCCACAGAAATCCGCAAACCAGCGAAAAATCCGTGATATATATTTAGACATGCTTACATTAAAAATCCGCGATAGAGTGAAGCCACGAAAGTCGAAGCGCGATATAGTGAGAGATCACTGTATACCCCTCTCAGCATGTCATGGATTTCAATTGGACAGAAGCATTTTTCCTGAAAAAAATATCATTGCGCACTGCTGCATTAATTTTATTTACCAACTATTATCAAATAAGTGCACGTCTATTTGAAAGTTAAGCTGCTATGCATGGTACAAAAAAAGGACTTGTTTCAAATAGGTGAGTGTATAAAAGAGAAGGCTCTGCTGAGGGCATACGCTATTCGGTTTTAACACAAGATATGCCATGCCAGCATTTTTCATTTCACCATTTAATGTTGTGTGTTTATGCTCCAGTAGCCACCATTTGGTTGTAACCTCAGGCCCAACACCTGCAGACACAAGGCAAAAGTTTTGCACACAGCACACAATTATTATAGTGGGGAAGCGCTTCTCCCTCACTTTCCATGCAGCCCAATACAATAGAGCACAAATCAAAGCGAGAATTTTTTTTTTCCTTTCTCTTTGCCCCCACTCCTCCTCTGACAAGATTCATCCACCACCTCCCGACTCTGGCTCTCAGAATAGTGGCAGCTGGCTGCTTTTATTCAGGTACCCGGGTGTACTAAAGTTTTTCCCAACAGTGTGGTCCAGAAGCATTTCTAGGGGAAGCCCAACAAAGTTAGCCCCTGCAGCACCTTCTGGCGTCTCCCCCGGAACCCAACAGGACTTTTCTGAACTCCAGCTCCTATGAAGCCCTGCAAGAATCCATGGCACTGTAGAAAATTGGGGAGATAATGCCCTGAACATGCTGTCTCCCCCAGTCCTCCCACACTAAATGCATCCCAGCTGGGCAAGGTTCCTCTCCGTCCGCAGCAATTTAATGTCGGATTGTTGGATTAACAGTACTGCTTCTGTCAAAGTTTGTGTTTCTCCATATCTGTGTCACTCAAAATGTGATAGTGTCAGTAGGATGCCCAACCGTGTGCATCGCTTTCGTAGTATAACATTAGGGGGTTTGATCATCAATCTCACAGAGCACAGCTGTTCATTACTTGGTACCTGTGCATGTATTTTGAAACAGCTGTGTACATGGGAGACTCTGAGGCTTATAGGGTAAAGTGGCCATTGCCCATTCTTCAAGGCTTCTTGGTGGACAACAAGTCCTGTGAAGACGGAAGACTTAAGTGACTGAACTCTATGTACCAGCCTATACTTTTATCTTTTAAAAAAAGGTGTGAATCAGAGTTGAAGTGCCATCTTTGCAGAGACTTTCAGGCCAGAAGGACCAAGACACTGTAGTCTAAACAAAAGGCTTTAATGCAATGAATGACAACTGTGGTGAACAAAATATTGCACCTATGAGGAGACATTAAATCTGTAACTGGAAGTGACTTTAATCTGTCTGCTGTTTTTTCCTTTATAAATGCAGCAATATTTTAACGATGGTGGCATAAAGATTTTTAATTGCATCTATTTTTTTTTTTTTTGACGTTATTGTTTCGAACAAACTATCTTGTAACCCTGAGTAATTGTGGAACACCACCTGTTTGCCAATGCAGATGAGGCTCTTTAGGTGTCTTGTGTTTAAGAATCAATGGGCCAGAATCAGAAGAATAATACTTTTAGTCCACTAAAGAAGCACTTACTTGAGCACACTTGCAGATCAAAAATCAGAGCAGTGGGATGTGTTATGAAGGAATCTGGCTAAAAGTTTTATTAATACAACTAAGATAATTCATACTAAACTGAAAAAAGGATGATTGTGGAAGTAAACTGTAAAAAGACATTTATAAATCATTACAGCTTTGCGTAGCACCACTGGAGTAATTTTGATACCAGAATTAGTCGGGGTAAAACAAACAACTTTACAATTGAATGTCAGATTTTGTCCTTGAATACATTTTTTTTTAAAACAAATTATATTTGAATAACAATGTTTGATAGGACAGCCCTATTCATTATGCAACTGAAACAATGTTGCATAACTGTTAAATAATGTGAGAATAACATTTTTTAAGTTGTCTTAGGACTTCTTTCCCACTCTGTCTGCTTAGTTATTGAAATTCTTTATTTTTCAGTATTAAGAGTTACAAACTGTACTCTTTCATAGTCTTAATATTTTAGACCATTGGGAATCAAAAGCAGTATCTGGGGCTTCGTACATACTTCTGGAAAGAAGATTGTTGTATCTTTTAGGTTGTTGTATATTTTACATTTATGTTTACTGTTTAAGATGATGTTTTTTTTTTTGTCAGTGAATTTATAGTTTCATGTGTCTGATGTTAACCAGCTTAATTCAGTTCAGGATTGTGGATATTTGGTGTCTCCAAATTGGTACATTGTGAGTGACGGTTTGTGATTGAGTTTATGCAGAGATAGACCGAAGCCCCATCCAGGACTGTTTTTTTGCATTTGGTAACAAAATGAGATCTGGAAGCTCCTGACTGAGCTGAATTAAAAGGGTTAGATAATGGATGGATTTTCAAATACCTAAGAACATTTTTTTAGAGTAGCAAACAATCAAGTTATTCTAGACCTAACTGGTAGCTTATTTTTTCTTCCTTCTCTGAGAAAAATAATTTATTTCAAATACATCTTCTATATCCTGTATACACTATAGTCCATATGTTGAATTTAGAGACAAGCTTAAGCTTTTAATTGTGCAATTTTTAAAAGACAAGAAGACTAAAGACAAATACAGTGACATTAGATTGACTGGTATTGGGACATCAAAACTTTAAGATTCTGTAAGTTTGCATTTTGAATTACTGACAAAAGCAGATAGTTTTAACTAGTTTTAGTCCTTTTTAGTTTGCTTATGTTTAAAATGTAAATCTCTTGGCCAATCTGTAATACCAAATGTACTTTTCTTTAGGAAAAGGAGTAAAAAAGGGGAGAAGAATGGAAAAGGGCTGAGGCATTTTTCCATGAAGGTGTGTGAAAAGGTTCAGAGGAAAGGAACCACATCTTACAATGAAGTTGCAGATGAACTGGTTGCAGAGTTCAGTACTACAGACAACCACATTTCCCCTAATGATGCAGTAAGTCCCTAACATGCAGTTTAATTTAGTTTAATTGGAATAGTTTGGCTACTTTTACAACTATGCAGCGATCCACTCATAAGAAGATGATATTCCAGGCATTTGGTTTCAGTACTATATTGAAGGTGTTGTGTGTGCAATTAGAGTATTCTAACTGCTTGATTGTGGTTTGCTTTCGCCGTGATATTCCCATAACTCTCAGAATGCATGTTTCTTTAATCTTGAAGAAGACGCACTGTAGGTTTTAGCAGTGCTGTAGAGGTCCATGTTTATGTCATGTAATTTTTTAAGCTAATTTTTGTTTTCAGCTAAGAACAGAATAATGTACCTTTTGCAAGTATTGTTATATTAATTTAATGATCTGTCAAACTAGAACTGTCAATTCAAATTCAGCTGACTGGAGCACTTAAATAGTGATTCATACTGTTTTTTTTTTTTTTTTATAATTTAAACGCTCACATGGTGAAAGATAAACCGAAACAAGCAGCCTAAGCTGAAATTACTATTCAGTGTTCACAGCCTCCTTTAAAGGCTTTGTTAGCATCTGTCCTAACTGGCTAAAGTAATATCAGTGACATTGAAGCTCTGAGAGAAAAAGTTAAAAAAAAAAAAAAAAAAACACTAGCCCCAAACTGATTATCATGGAACTTTTATTAGTAGTTGAGAACTGTATGGTGGTCCAAGATATTTTGCTTGTGTCAAAATATTCTCATTTATACTGAGGATATATCAAGTTAATATCTACATGCTGCTCACTGCAGCCGCCTTCTGTAAAATTTGAGCCTACGTATGACATACTAGACAGTATGACTATTGTTTTTCTAGCTTTGACCAACAATGAACTATTATCTTTTGTGACTCACGAGGTTTATGGGGTCAGAACCCCTGTGATCATGAAATATACATGTACAGTACTATACATTTTGGACCCATAGTTTATTGCACTGAGTTGAATGCAAAAATCACATATACAAGGCCAGCTACTGAGACAAAGATGTGTAGTGTCCCCCAGGCAAGGTTCATAGTTCAGAGGTTCTTTTGTAAAAGTGTATATTTATGCTAGTAAACAATAAATTGATTAATATCACCGATACAAAAGAAATCTGTCAAATCACTAAGACTATAACAATAAACAAGACCCAGATGGTGGTAGCGTAGTTAAGAAATGAAATTCCCTGTGAACAGCCCTCCTGAATATTATGTAAAGTATTCTCCCACTTTGATGTCGATATAAAGTAAGATGTATAGAATTTGGGAGCACTCCTCAGATGAAATTACACAAACAAGCAAGCTCAGGACAAGAGCAGAAATCCATAGAATACTGTGGTCTGATGGGTGTGATTGTAATCAAGTTGTGAAGTGTTAAAGTAGAGAGTCACCACCTGTTGGCAATCCTGCCGGCAGCTTTTAGCTCATTTTTAAAACTAATGCCCTCATCTTGTTTCACCCAGCAGCCCTTGTGGCAACTGCCAAAGCTGTCCATTTATACTAAGGATATATCAATGATATGTATATGTATGTGTACATATATGTATTTATGTATATGTATGTATATGTACATGTGCCAGTCATAAAATTAGAATATCATGACGAAAGTTGATTTATTTCAGTAATTCCATTCAAAAAGTGAAACTTGTATATTAGATTCATTCATTACACACAGACTGATGTATTTCAAATGTTTATTTCTTTTAATTTTGATGATTATAATTGACAACTAATGAAAGTCCTAAATTCACTATCTTGGAAAATTAGAATATTGTGAAAATGTTCAATATTGAAGACATCTGGTGCCACACTCTAATCAGCTAATTAACTCAAAACACCTGCAAAAGCCTTTAAATGGTCTCTCAGTCTAGTTCTGTAGGCTACACAATCATGGAGAAGACAATTCCTTTGACTTCATGCTTGGTTTGTACTCTGACATGAACCGGGAAGACAATTCCTTTGACTTAATGCTTGGTTTGTGCTCTGACATGAACTGTCAACTGTGGGACCTTATATAGACAGGTGTGTGCCTTTCCAAATCATGTCCAATCAACTGAATTTACCACAGATGGACTCCAGTTAAGCTGCAGAAACATCTCAAGGATGATCAGGGGAAACAGGATGCACCTGAGCTCAATTTTGAGCTTCATGGCAAAGGCTGTGAATACTTATGTTCATGTGCTTTCTCAATTTTTTTTATTTTTAATAAATTTGCAAAATAACTCAAACTTTTTTCACGTTGTCATTATGGGGTGTTGTGTGTAGAATTCTGAGGGAAAAAAAATGAATTTAATCCATTTTGGAATAAGGCTATAACATAACAATATGTGGAAAAAGTGAGGCGCTGTGAATACTTATCCGGATGCACTGTGTATGTATATACAGTGGTGTGAAAAACTATTTGCCCCCTTCCTGATTTCTTATTCTTTTGCATGTTTGTCACACAAAATGTTTCTGATCATCAAACACATTTAACCATTAGTCAACTATAACACAAGTAAACACAAAATGCAGTTTTAAATGATGGTTTTTATTATTTAGGGAGAAAAAAAATCCAAACCTACATGGCCCTGTGTGGAAAAAGTAATTGCCCCCTTGTTAAAAAATAACCTAACTGTGGTGTATCACACCTGAGTTCAATTTCCTTAGCCACCCACAGGCCTGATTACTGCCACACCTGTTTCAATCAAGAAATCACTTGAGCTGCCTGACACAGAGAAGTAGACCAAAAGCACCTCAAAAGCTAGACATCGTGCCAAGATCCAAAGAAATTCAGGAACAAATGAGAACGGAAGTAATTGAGATCTATCAGTCTGGTAAAGGTTATAAAGCCATTTCTAAAGCTTTGGGACTCCAGCGAACCACAGTGAGCCATTATCCACAAATGGCAAAATTATGGAACAGTGGTGAACCTTCCCAGGAGAGGCCGGCCAACCAAAATTACCCCAAGAGCGCAGAGACGACTCATCCGAGAGGTCACAAAAGACCCCAGGGAAACATCTAAAGAACTGCAGGCCTCACTTGGCCTCAATTAAGGTCAGTGTTCACGACTCCACCATAAGAAGGAGACTGGGCAAAAACGGCCTGCATGGCAGATTTCCAAAACACAAACCACTGTTAAGCAAAAAGAACATTAGGGCTCGTCTCAATTTTGCTAAGAAACATCTCAATGATTGCCAAGACTTTTGGGAAAATACCTTGTGGACTGATGAGACAAAAGTTGAACTTTTTGGAAGGCAAATGTCCCGTTACATCTGGCATAAAAGGAACACAGCATTTCAGAAAAAGAACATGATACCAACAGTAAAATATGGTGGTGGTAGTGTGATGGTCTGGGGTGGTTTTGCTGCTTCAGGACCTGGAAGGCTTGCTGTGATAGATGGAACCATGAATTCTACTGTCTACCAAAAAATCCTGAAGGAGAATGTCCGGCCATCTGTTCGTCAACTCAAGCTGAAGCGATCTTTGGTGCTGCAACAGGACAATGACCCAAAACACACCAGCAAATCCACCTCTGAATGGCTGAAGAAAAACAAAATGAAGACTTTGGAGTGGCCTAGTCAAAGTCCTGACCTGAATCCAATTGAGATTGTGACAAACATGCAAAAGAATAAGAAATCAGGAAAGGGGCAAATAGTTTTTCACACCACTGTACCACTGTGTGTGTATGTATGTATGTATGTATGTATGTATGTATGTATGTATGTATGTATGTATGTATGTACATATGTATGTATGTATGTGTATATATAGATACACGAGCTTCACAGAGGCGAAGTACTGCATTAAAATTTTTATTAAGAAGAAAATTAAACCTTTTTAAACTGAGGGAAAATATGCCAATAATTATGTGTTAAGGATCTTTTTATACCATGTTGTCCGTTCGGCCCTCTAGTTGTAATATGACCAAGCTGTGCGCTGAGCTTACTCTTGAGCATGCAACGTACAGTTGGCCATGTGAACAGTAATCTTGTCTCAAATCTCACAGCTTGGATTGCTGCTGTCATAATCAGTTTGAGTTTCATGGTTTGTTTCAATTACGACAGTATTTGCAGGATTTGTTGTGTTGAAGTGACATTCGGCATCTGGCAAGTGTTGTAAGCATACAACCGGTTTCATCGATAAAATCAAATCCAGCTTTTGAGAGTTTAAACATTCATAAACATCAAAGTGTCAACTACTGAAATCGTCACCTGTCAATCTAAGATGTTTAAGATGCATTGGCGGTTGTCAAAAGGTGTAAAATATTTGGCCGTTTCGGTACACTTGAAAGCGACAACCAAACAATTCAGCGGCAGCCATCAACTCATATGCAGAACCATCGGTGAAGGGCTTAAGCATTTCACTCTTCTAGTGCTCCTGTGTAGTCTAATTATCTCCTGTACCGTCATCAGTCCACATCAGCAGGGAGACGTGAATGTAGAGGCTGGAGCGACGGACGGCCTTATATAGGTAGGCAGCCAACAACGTGGGAGGCGTTGGGATGGGGGAGCTGCGGGCCATGGACATATATATGTACGTAAGTAGGATTCAGTTAGCGTTAGGAACCCATGTACCAAATTTCTTGAAGATGGGCCCATAAGTAACAAAGACCGTTGAAAAGTTCAATATGGCGGCCGACAGTGGCATCATACCACTGAAATAAGTACGTACATTGGTTTCAGTTAGCGCCAGAAAGCCACCTACCAAATTTCGTGAAGATGGGGCCATAAATAAGAAAGTTCAACATGGAGGACGTTGTTGACCGTTACGCTTAGAATTTCGAAATTAAACCTGCTTAACTTTTGTAAGGAAGCTGTAAGGAATGAGCCTGCCAAATTTCAGCCTTCCACCTACACGGGAAGTTGGAGAATTAGTGACGTTTGGAAAATTCAAAATGGCGGCCGACAGTGGCGTCATACCATCGAAATAAGTACGTACATCGGTTTTGGTTAGTGCAGGGTAGCCACCTACCACATTTCGTGATGATGGGGTCAGCCTTCTACCTACATGGGAAGTTGGGAAATTAGTGACGTTGGAAAGTTCAGTATGGTGGCCGACAGTGGCGTCATACCATCGAAATAAGTAAGTACATCGGTTTTGGTTAGTGCACGGAAGCCGCCTACCAAATTTCGTGAAGATGGGGCCATAAATAAGAAAATTCGACATGGCGGACGTTGTCGACCATTATGACCGTTACATGTAGAATTTTGAAATGAAACCTGCTTAACTTTTGTAAGTAAGCTGTAAGGAATAAGCCTGCTAAATTTCAGTCTTCTACCTACACGGGAAGTTGGAGAATTAGTGATGAGGAAAGTGCTATAATGATGTGGAGACATTTAAAAAGGAAGCCTACAAATGTTGCATAGGTCTCCATTTTAATTTGAGTGCACGTGGGTATCTTAGGTGTGTATAGTTGAGTATGGCTCTCTGGTATCCACAAGTGCCTTCAAAATGTGCTGTTATGTTACTGTACGATGATGATTTTTGACACACTTTGTACACTTTTTTTAATGAGATTTACTTTCTTTTAAAAGTATAGATACTGAGAGAAAGCACTTACTTAGTGTTCCATTGTTTAAAGGGTATAATAAAAAATATAGGCTGCTGATTGTGTTATCAGGGTAGTGCAAAATTACAAGTTAAAGCAGGATTACTGGTAGACAATGTTAGGAAACATTACTTTTAAAAGGAATTTATATTCATTATTAACAAACCTAAATATATTTATATAGTTAGAAAATGTAATGAGTAACAAACTGTGTATTACTTCATTTGGATGAAAAACTGCACATTTCAAAGACCAGCATTTGTTATTAAATCCTGAACCCATATATGAACCTTCATGAAACATTTTCTTACTGTGAAGTAAATAGCATCCTTGCCTTCTGTGAAGTAAATAGCATCCTTGCCTTTTTTCCATCTCCACCCCAAACACATGAAGATGTGTGGTATGAACACTGACCATGGCACCACCCAAATGCAATGTTTCAAATTATCTCTAGCAAATAAGCTTCCATGTGAACCCATGATTTTCTTTTTTTTTTTTTTTTGCTATGCCCAAAGTTCTGTTAAAGGATAAATGCAATGTGTTTAATATTGAAGTTGTTTCTTAACATACATGGTACATATGCACTTGCATGAAATTGTGTCCTAAAGTTTAGGGCTGAAACATCTAATTGACAAATATAATTTGGATAAATTTGATTATTAAATTGGTTGCCTGTGATTGTCATTGTTGAATAGTTGGATTGGTGATTTCACACACTTGAAGTTGCGTCATCACCTTCGGCAGCAGTGCATTTCAAAAAACAAAAATGGTTGTAAAATGCAATTCAGAATTGGCATGTCATGGAAGTATGACTGTCAAACATTGAGCACCTGAAAAGGAAACACGTGGGAATGTGAGGAAGACGTGCCTTGAGCACGGTGAGCTAACTTCCCACTGTTTGTTAGGGCATTTTCACACTGAGTGGATCAAAAACTGTTTCCGAGTCTGTCCTTTGCTCTACCCTGCTGAGTTTGTGATTCTTTCCTACTTGGGCACACACTCATCATGTGCATTTTTTATCAACGATAAAGGAATAATGAATAATTTAAAACAGTTTGTAGGTTTTGTGTTACTGGCATTAACTTGGTTTCATTATTATACTTTGCAACTGTGAAACTGACCTTAATGACAACTTTAGGGGTATTGTTGAATTGGTATTTCTGCAGTAGATAACTGTATTATTTAAAATCAGTTTTGAGTATGGGCAATCAGCGGAGTACAAATGAGATGTTTCTAAGTCTGTCGTTAAAGCCGAATTTGTAGTTATATCAAAACATACACGTATGAATCTTATTTAGCATCATTTAGTCAATTATTATTTTGTAGTGTATAGCATATTTTACATTTTTATGCACTCAACACAGTATTAATGGCAATGTGATCAGCTTTAAAATGGCTCATTCCTTGAGCCGGCAAACTGCTGATGCCATGTGATACTTTCATGCAGTGCACATGATGTAAATTTCAGTCCTTTCTTGTGGACCCTTGAGTCAGCAACTACCCTGCTTCCAGAATTGTGTAACCGTGCTGCTCTGTGTGTATCAACTGTGCACATGCTTGAACAGAAAATATCTGCTCATTGAAGAAGCGTTTGTCTGAGGTGTCACTCCTTGCACAGTAATTAGTGCACTAATTCATAGCAAAAAATAGCCCAGACCCAATTTTTAGTCTCTGCACCAAACGTAGTAGTCCTTGCTACTGCACTGGACCCAAGGTATAGAAAACTGACATTGCTGACACCAGAGCAAGTGTTCCACTTGAAAGCTAAAGTACAAACACAGGTACTTGAAGTGAAAAGGAAAGTGGATCACCAACAGCATCAGGAACACAAAATCTGTGCTGCCAGTACCTCTATTAGTAGTACAGCTGCTAAATCTACAACTGCTGTCACTTTACATGACTCACTCCTTAGCTTGGGGAAACTGCAGTGAAGAAGATGACAAGAGACGTAGAAGCTGAAGAAATCTGTGGGCAAGTTTTAAAGAATGAGATCCAGACATACTTTGGAGTGACACAAGCTGCCAAAGAAGAAAATCCATTACATTGATGGAAGATTAATGAGGCTAGGTATCATTCTAGCCAGGCTTGCAAAGACCTACCTCTATATCCCTGCTACCTTGACATTGGAGTGTCTCTTTTCAGCTGCAGGCAGCATAACTTCCAAAAAGAGTGCCAACTTTAGCCAAGAACATTTAGACATGCTTACATTTTTGCATTGCATCTCAAAACTTGAGTAGAACCATTTTACATCCGTGGTGACAACGGTGAAGAAATTAAAGAGAGTTTTGTGGTGTTTTTATATATATATATATATATATATATATATATATATATATATATATATATATATATATATATATATATATATATATATATATATATAAAAGCTACCAATATAACAGTTTCTGCTATAGTTTCATTTTTAACCCACTGCTGGAGCAGTTTAAGTGACATAATTAAGTTGGTTATATTTTAAGGCAAAAAACTAAGTTAGTTGCACTGTTTTTACCGTTTTGTTTTATATTGTAGGTAGAATTATAACTAACTTTCTCTCATGTCATTGGAGAAATTGTTAAAAAACAAAATCAATAAAATTGTGTCGTGAAAGTAGTTTTTTTGTTTGTTTTTTAAGTTTCAATTAATTGAAAAAAATTGACTGATTAATTGGATATCAAAGTAATTGTTAGTTGCAACCCTACTAAAGTTAAACTCCTACAAATTTGAAATATTTGCCCACACTGGAACCTTACATTTTAGGCAATGGAGAATGGAGGAAAAGCTAAAAAAAAAAAAAAAAATAACCCACTATGTTAATTTCTTAAGTCAAGGCAGTTTTTGGGTATTGATCTGCATCTTATGATTACACTAACTTCATAAAATAGCATATATAAGTCATTTTTGAACAAAAATCACCAATATCATAAGATTGGATGCCTGGCTTTCTTTTGAAATTGCAGACAGTAGTTCAGTACTTGTAGTCATCTTGTGCAACAACCTTTCACTACTGTGGGGTGGTTTCCTCTCAAAAGACCAAATCACAGTAAACTTTTCATACCACACGGTTGCTTTTGTTTTATTTCTGTATTTTATGTGAGAACACGCACATGCAAATAAATAAAGTAAGCATTATCCCCCAAGCAAAACAGTACCAGGAATATGCAATAAAATGGGTATTTCCAGATCCCTTTTGTTGTCACAATTGTGTGTCAGAAACACGGAAGATGCAGATCAATACTTGACAGTTGTCTTGGTTTGAAAAATGAACATATTTGATAAGTATTTAAGATTTTTCTCCATACCCTACATTGTAAAGTGCCTGTGCTGGCAAGGTGTTTTTAAAATTTATAGAATGTACTTAACTTTAGAACACAAATTCAGATGGCAAAAACAATTTCGACATGAAAGGTTTCAAACTGACTGTAATGTAGTTGTGATAATAGCAAAAAGTAAAAATATATACCAGAAGCGTATAGAAACAGAAGAGTAACATTGATTATTTAAAACCCGAAGGGCCACAGCAAACTTGACAAATGTAATTAGTAGAATTGGTTTTATGCAGCAGATTGTCCAGACTCATGTTATATGTTGACAACATGCCCTAGATTTTCTTGTCACCAAATTTAAAGTAAGCTATCATTCTTTGAATCTTTTGTCCTGAGTAGTAAATTGAAATATCAACTGGGTAAAGTTTGTTAGGAGTTAACTTAAAAATTACATTCTAAGTATGTTTTAACCTTTTTACAGCAATTTTTATAACGGGTAAATTCATTCCACATAATTCTATGGTCATTTTTCTGTCAAAGAACACTAGCATTTATGTTTTTTTGAGTCTGTGCTTTTCTCATAACTGACTTTTCATTTGATTTGCTTTCTAATATCAATCCATCATTTGTAAACAGGTAGGTTTTCAGGGATCAGATTGTTGGTGTTTGCATTAACTTTTCAAAAAAAGCCTTTCTATCAAATATGTAAATTCTGAAAGGTCTCCTTCCATAAGGAAAGCTGTTTTAATTGTTAGATGCTTTTAAAACTATAAAAAAATAGTAATACTATATTGAAATTAAACTTGAAGGTGTTTTTTTTTTTTCCCTCATCCTTTTAGCATGTATATGATCAGAAAAACATAAGACGTAGAGTCTATGATGCCTTAAATGTGCTCATGGCCATGAACATTATTTCAAAAGAGAAGAAAGAAATTAAATGGATTGGACTTCCTACCAACTCAGCTCAGGAATGTCAAAATTTAGAGGTATGGGAAGCTTGCTGTAATCCCTGAAACCTGCTGTTTAACCTTAGTAAGAAATAGCTTTAGTACACTGTTTATTAAGCTAACAGCATTCTATAACTCAACTGTGTACTAACCTATTTGGTTTTGTATCTCTCTATGTGTAAAAATCATGATTTTAAGGTGGAGAGGCAGAGAAGGCTAGAGAGAATAAAACAGAAGCAATCACAGCTACAGGAATTAATTTTACAGGTAAAGCTTGTATGGTTTTAAGTGTTTTGGGTGACAAGAGTTATGTAAACATTGTGCATTACATCCACTATTTTTGGGTTTGCTTGTATTTATCCAATACATTTTCCTTGTATTATAGAAATACTGGTAATCTAGGAAGAATGTGCGAGTGTTAGACCTTAATATCAACTATGTATTGCCTCTTCTTACTTGGGAGCCTAAAGATATTCAGGTTAATTGGTGACTTGTTCCTCATATGTTACTGCAAGTATGCCCAGACAGAGTTGTTCCCCCTAAATCTGTATAATGCCTTTTATATAGGATTCATTTGCTTTTGAAACAAAAGCCTCAAGTTTTCATAATGGTTAATAGCATCTTCTTGCCAGTACTATAATTTATTTTAATAACAATAATCCTAATTATTAATTTAATGGGTGGTCCAACATTTCAGGGGTACCATAAAATAGCTGAACATGGTTGCAGTCTCAAGTTACCCCGCATCTGTTTGATAGTTTGTGTTTGTACTTAGTGAAATTATTACCACTGTTCCCCTTACAAGTTTGTGCCAGAATGACACCTTTACAAATGTCAACTGCCTTTTATAACCAATAATTGCTACTCTTTCTTTCTGTTATATTGGTTAAAATATATTTGATAATTTAAAAAAAAAAATGAAAGGAGAAACTTTACTGAACAGTAATTTGATATGAAATATTTGAATATTTTACTTGCAATCATTAAGCTTTTTTTTCTCCTCCTCTTGTGGTATTTTTGACAAAACTGCAGTAAGTTGTTCTGCAAATAAAAAGATAAATTAAAAGTGTGTGCATGGTCTCCAGTCACAATACAAATACTGTAGTAACACTGTCTTCTAATCGTCTTTCAGCAAATTGCCTTTAAAAATCTTGTACAGAGAAATCGACAAGTAGAACAACAGAATAATCGTCCTCCACCTTCAAATTCTGTGATTCATTTGCCCTTTATTATAGTGAATACCAGCAAGAAGACAGTCATTGACTGCAGCATCTCAAATGACAAGTACGTTGAAAAGTATTGACTTGGGTATACATTTTGCAGTAGATGCTTAGAGGATTTTTTTTTTTAGTTTTCTGTTTGTGTTGAAGCAGTGAGCCATTCATTTTCAGACGAATTTTGAGATTTTTAAAGATTCCAAACTTTTGAAGTTCAGTAACAGATACCCGTACACAGATATACCGAGTAAAGATGTAGCATTGAAATTCAAATTCATCTACTCATATGCTACACAGTATTGGGCAAAAAAGTTTAAGCAGAGTCAAACTACTTTTATTTCAGTCTTCTTTTAACTCTCAGGATGCACTCAACACTTTTTTGTTTAAGTTGTTGCCAAAGTAAATGCACTATCCACAAGCAATTATTATTTATTATGGTTAAGTCCTATCTATTTCATGATTTTCATGCTCCTCAAAATATTAATGTTCCTTACTTTGTAAACTGCCACAGGGTAGCAACAAACAATTACAACAGTTTAAAATGTATTCCTGGCCATATTGATCTTGGGGAGATTAAAATTACTGAAATGCTTAATCAATAAATTACAAATAATTGAATAGTTATTAAAATGTAGGTTTGTGTGAATGTTTTCTTTACCTCCCTCCAGTGTGTTTTCTGTCAGTGAACATTGTGTTTGTGCCATGATGTTATAAGCTGCAAAACGTTTTGTGCAAAGCACAATCATTTGTAGGCTCTAGCATCCTTTATATTGGAAACTATTCAGTTAACATTTGAATGTAATGTATAGGTATTTGTCTGCAAAATGTTTTAAAATGATCTGTCATGGTAAGTTAAGTGTAAGTGAACATGTTGGCATATAGAAGCACATCTAACCTGATTGTGCATTGCAGTCGTAAAGGAAAAAAAAATTCATTGAAATAATGCCACACAAGGGAGTTTTTTTATCTCTGTCTTCAGTTATGCTGGCAGTAACACAATTTTGAGTTGAATTCACATATCATACTTAATAGATGTGATCAAAAAATACAGTGAATTTTTCAATTAAAAAAATGTATTACCAAAGACCCATTGCCATTAATCCCCCTCAAAGTACTCCCCCTCACTTCTAACACACTCATCCCATCATTCTTGCCACTTCCTGAAGCCATTCTGGAAGTCCTCTTTAGTGGACCTCAAGAGTGTCTTTAGTTACGCTGTTGTGGCAGCCTCAATGTCATGCGTGCCAGTGAAGATCTAATATCAAGATGATGGTGATTGTGTTTTTTGCCCTTGATCAAATTGTGTGAGCCGAGTTTGTACCCAGAAACACAACAGTAAACTCTGAATATAAGGGCTTATGAGAGTGTTTAAGAAACGATGTGCATAGAAAACGACCTGAGAAATGGACAAACAGTTTCATCCTCCATCATGATAACATCCGTGTTACGCACAGCTTCTGGCATGACAATTTCTGTCAAATAAAATTATTACAGTGTGTCCTCATCGGCCTTATTCATTGGATCTGGCATAGTGCAACTTGTGGCTCTTCCCCAAAGTCAAAATGACCATGAAAGGTAAACGTTTTGAATCCATTCAGGATTGAAGGCAGCCATGTAAGGGCAAGAACGATGGGATAATTGTGTTCGAAGTAAGGGGGAGTATTTTGAGGGGGATTAATGGCAATGTGTCTTTTACTGTAATTTTTTTTAATTTAACAATCACCTTATTTTTTGATCACGCCTCATAATGAGTACAGTTGCCGGTTCATGTTACCTTAAAATGTCAGATCACACCATTTGGAATTGTTACTTTTATGCCCAGTTTCAAAGTTCTAAGTATTATAAGCTTTTCACATTTCAACAGGCAGAGTTAACAGCATCTCTGGTTACACAAATGTTTTTGAGACATGGGGAGTTCCACCACAGTCTTGATCTGCCTTTCCATTCTGTTGTGGTGTGACACATACAAGATGCCTGACAAATACCTCTCGTTTGTTTGCATAGCCCAAACAGCCACTCTTCTCCTTTCCTTGTTGTGTCACCACTATAAATAAAGACAAAAGCAAAATATTTTTCTGATTACTGGAGAGTTTAATTATAGTACGTTAATGATTTGTATACATTATAATTAGAGAGGCATCAATGGGCTACAAGTTGTTTAAGTGACAGTATAGAAGATCTGCAGGTGGAAATGAAAAGTTAAGTATAGGTGGCTCAGCATCTTAGTTGACAACTGCTTTGTTTGGACAGTAAAGTAGGTGTTTCATTATGTAAGGGTTTTTTTTTTTTTTCTTGAATGTATGTTTGTGATGAATTTATGAAAACACTGTCATAGAAAACATACCTTTTGCATTCTGTTTAATATCTGAGGTTTTGTTCTTTGCTTGATAGATTCGAGTATTTATTTAATTTTGACAACACATTTGAAATTCACGATGACATTGAGGTTTTGAAACGAATGGGGATGGCTTGTGGTTTAGAGTCTGGAAAGTGTTCTCCTGAAGACCTGAAAATTGCAAGAAGTTTAGTGCCTAAATCATTGGAACCATATGTAACAGGTAACTATCCTACTTGTGCACAAAACATTCAGAATAATTTCTGCCCTTTTTTGTTTAGTTTTTTGTTTGTTTTTGGATATTTCACTTAAATTGGCTAGAGTGTATTTTCTAAATTTTTTTTGCAAAGTGCAATGAAATAACTTGAATGTTCTTTGTATGTATGTTGTAGAAATGGCTCAGGGATCAATCAATAATGTATATATCTATGGTGGAGCATCTTCAAATGGTGGACGCTATAATACTGGCAGGTAGGCATTTTGTCGTGGTCTGGATAGTTTATTTGAAAGGTCTTTACACTTAATTGCTCTGAAATGTGCAACTGGGTAGTATTTGAACCTTTGTATTCATCAATTTCACATGTTGTGCTGATTTATTGATAAGATGCATGTTTGGTACACTTGAGGTTTCAATTTACCTTGTCCTGAACTTCAAATATGTTAGTATGGCCTCAAAATGCATATTTTTGTTTTATTGGTAACTAGTCACAGTAACTGTTGAAGATAGAGCAAGCAATAGCAACTATTTTTTAGTTACCTATATGTACCTTTAGTTCCTTTCCTCTATGTGTGTGAAAGTTTCTTCTGCAGCGCTCCCTCTCGTAAGCTTTTTCCCATTTCTCACCTCCTGTCCAGTTTTATTCTTGCTGTCTTTGACGCGGACTCTTTCAGCAGACTTCATATGCCCTTACTCATCCTTGGGTGTGTCTCACTTTTTTCGTATCGCCAAAGCCAAACTGACCACTAAGTTCTTTTTTTTTTTTGGGTTTTTTTTGGGTATGTGTTGTATTAAAGATAATACATTTGGGTAGTGTGAGCTGCCTTAAGTTGTATTTGATTAGACTGACATGTTTTAACTTTTTATATAGTATACTTATTTATAAAATTCTTGTTTAGTAGGTAAGTAAAATATCCTTGTAAGCACTTATTGTCTTGTTAAGTTTCACACAAACCATGTTTCTATGACTGTAATCCAGCATATACTTCACGTTGTTTTTTTCTTTTCTGATGAATGAAGTAAAGTTCAGTCACAGAATAACTTCTTACCATGAATATTCAAACATGCCACTGAAACCTTCTGCACTGGTTTCTTAAAATGAGTAAATTACATCAATCTTTTTTAAATTTTCAGTAAAGGAAAAATCACCTTTATTAACCTTATCTTGGTTAATTCCTCAAATTTTCAATCACTTAAGATGTTATTTATGTTTGCATAATTATGTGTTAGTTTTCATAACTGGTCTGCTTGAGTTGAGCTCTTCAGCTGCTGCATAGCTTGGCTTCCTGACAACTGATACAATATTTGACTGGTGTGTAGACATATCTGGTTTGGATTTGTTTTGGTTTTTTTTTAAATGGGGTGATTCATGGTTTCTCCTTCCATTGCCCTGTCCTAGTTTGTTTGGACAGGGGAGTGCAACTGGTAGTGACACACTCCTCTCACTTAGCACACCTAAATTCCACACTTGGTTTACAAAGTCCAGCCTGGCTGTTAGTCACTTGTATCAAGTCCTGCTTGATTTTCTGTCGCCTGTAGACAATCTGACACTTTTTAGAAAGTGGCTCCTTTATTTCAACAGAAATTCATCTGTATAATCCTCACTGTGACTGTAACAGAAGTTTTCTTTCTTTTGAGTGATATTGGTGTGTATGAATGTATTCATGAGCTTCTGTAAAAAGCCAAATTCCCCACTTGAGACAAAGTTCTAGTTCACTAGCTATCAAATTTGTTTTCCTGAACTTTGTGGGGGAAAAAAATCCAATGTTTATTTTGTGGGCGAGTTTTACTACTCTCAATCTGTAAAATGTGCCTGAAATTACATGGCTGTTTTTTTCCTCAAATATCATGCATCTATTCCATATTATGTCATTCTGTTAGTTTGCCATAATGAGTGCACAGTAATAGCAAATATTCTAAGAAATACTTTTAAGGTTTCATGCAAAATTTTAATTTTCTCTCAATTGTGTTTGTAGCGACAACGGCGCAGATGGTACTTTGGCATCCAGTTCAAATGGATCACATTATAGTGGATCTAGAGTTGAGACACCAGTTTCTTACATGGAGGAGGATGACGACGATGACGATGATGATTATGATGAGAATGATGATGAAGATTAACATTCAGTGGCCTTGATTTAGGCTTGCTTGCAGGAAACACGTTTTATTCTGAATGCATTCTCTCTAGATCACGCCCTGTTTGTGCAGGTTGGGCCAAGACTCGTACTAATCAGTTAGCAAAGAGAAGGAAGCTGATTTAGCATTTGTTCATGTTAGTGTGGATATGTGAGTTTTTTCTTATTTTTGAGAAGAGTGTAAAATGTAAAATCTTATGAGCTCTCTATATTTTTCTTCCTTCAATATGGAAACAAAATAAGGTATTCCTTTGAAAATCAAGGAAACATATTACAGTCTTGGTATAAAATAGTGATCTTGAAAATAAACAAATATTATTGACAAAGAGGCAAAAATGAACTGGTGACATTATGGTAATGTCGAATGAAACCAAAAGATGATAGCTGATCTGCCTACTTTCTGAAATAATTTAATAAACTGTTAATTTTGTTACTTTTTTAATCCCCTTTTTTATTTTACTCTAAAGAAAACCAATGATGTGTATGGACTGATTTTTGATAAGTACATATTTGTACAGTTGAAAACAGCAGGTTTTTCTGTTTTATCTTGTGTGAGTGGTTTTTATATAAAGTTTACTGCCATTGTCTAGGCAGCTATGTTTGGCAATTTGTGGAAAGGTTAAAATGATTAGGATTGTAGAAGGTGCCTGATTTCTCACAGGCAGTAAACATTGGAAATGAATTTTATTGTGTTTACATACCTACAGAACTCTCCTTTTAAAATAAAATGAACTGAACATAAGTATCTTTCTGTAATCTAATATAATTTGAAATATGAAATTAAATATAGAGAATGTTTTAACAGTTTTGTAATTTAGATTTGTCAATACTTTTTATAATACTGTTTCAGAGCAAGTAGTTTTTATATATTAAAAGAATGAAAATATTGCTTTCAGCGGTAATCTACATAAGAACTGCAGCCCCATTAGCTGTACTCACTTGTGTGTGTGTGTGTGTGTGTGTGTGCGTGTGAAAGTGGTTGTGTATATATGTGTGCATGTGTGGGATTGTGTGCATAAAATATCTGTGTGTATGTATGTATGAATGTATATAAACTGTGTGTGTGTGGGGGCCAAACAGTAAAGTTTTTCTGTAATCAAGAGTATGAAGGGACATATCTCAACTGTTAACTTGGCACTGTTAGTTTTCTTAATAAACAGCGCATGGGCATTTTTCACAAGGTGCTGTTGTCTCATCTCAGACTAATTTATTGTGTTTTAGGAATAATTGGCTGCTTTATCTCCAGGAAAAATTGTTCCAGTCATTTTTATGCATTTGTGCTGAGAAGAAAATGTTCCTGAATGCCATTGTGGTCAATTTTGTTAGTTATCAACTGATAAATTTTATTGTAACACCTCTTCTCATATCTTTCAATAACCTATTACCTATCAATGCCTAGTTTTTCTTCATCAATAATATATCAACAAGAATAGAGCTGGACTAAATCAGTTTATCATAAAGTGCTCTTGATTATCTCCAGTGTACTTGTTGGCCGTCTTTTACGTTAAGAATTTAAGTTCTGTGATCATCAGCAAACGCAGTAATGCAGGGAGTATTTTCTCATTTCTCTTTATCTTGAAGAGGTATCAATTTCTGGATCCAGCAGTTACAGAACAAATGAGTTTTTCAAATGTCCCCACTCAAAGTATATTGTGTTTAAAATTACAAACTATAAAATTAGTTGCATGTAAGATTCACAATTTTGAAGACAAGCCATGGTGTATTTTTAGTTTCAAGCATCTAGTGCAGGTGACCTCATCCTTTTCCAGCACTTCAGTCCTTGTCCACTTGTCTGCTTTTTTTTAAATAATCCCGTTTAACTGAACATGTGGTTTTGTAAGATGTTGAGATTCATTACACCACACCATTAAAACTTGATGTTAATACAAGCTCTGTTCTTAGCTTTTGGATGTTTATTGGCTTTTGAGGAAAATGCCCAACTGCTTCATATTTAAGTGTATCCCTGTTCTTTAGAGAGCATAGAGTAATCAAATCCTTATTTTAGTTTTGTTGATAAATGTGACATACCCCAGCAAATTTATGCAAAGTTTTACTTTGGAATCATTCTGTGTAAAATCAACCTAAGTGTAGTTTGTTTTGTGCAAACAATTGTTCCATTGTTTGATTTTATTTTTTTTTTCTTTTACCCTTGGCATGTGTCCCTTTTAGATGAACATGACAAGATGATATTCAGTCTTGTTTGGCTTACAAATACAGGTCTGCTGCAAAATTTCCTTCCACTGTTGGCGACCTCAAACAAAAAGGCTGCTGATGTCCTTATGTGAGTGGGGATTTGATGGATAGATAGATAGATAGATAGATACTTTAATAATCCCAAGGTGGAAATTCACATACTCCAGCAGCAGCATATTGATACTGATTTCTAAGGAATTTTAATTTTATTATTTCCAGTATTTTTGGGGAAATGGATATAGTAGGTTACTACAGTATGTTTTTGTCACAGTGTGCTTATAATATGGTAAAAGCAGGTGTCTGATTTGTTTTCTTCCTTAATTGCAGTGGCAATACATTGCTTCTTCATTCCTCCAGACTGCTAGTGTCAGCCGTACTGTAATGACTCCAGTGTAAACTGGCTTGTCCAAGTTTAAGGTGACTGTTTGAGACCAATCCAGTCATTTTTTTTTTAATGATGATGTATCTACAATCTGTTTTACTTTAACAAAATTTTGACGTGATTTAGGGCACTTCTTGCATTTCAGGGCTCCTGTAACCTCATGCAAAGTGGTTTACAAGAATTGTGTGCAGAAGAAATGTGTGCTGAAGTCGCATACCTGTACAACTACGATGTTCATGTCCTGTTTGGGAAGATTTCTTGTGGAAACAAATTAGAACATTAAAACAATCTAGACAAGGGAACAGGCCATTCAGCTCAACAATGTTCACCAGTTCTGTCCACTTAATTCTTCTAAAAACACATCAAGTCTAGCTGTGAAAGGCCCTAAAGTCTTACTGTCTACCACACTACTTGGTAGCTCATATGCTCTGTGTAAAGAAAGTGCTCCGTGTAAAAAGTGCTTTGTGTAAAGGAATACTTCATTGTGTGAAATTTACCCTTAAGTACTCAATTAATCGTGTTTACATACACACACAGAAAGGCGTAATTACAAAAATTGTATTTTCAGATTCGGGAAGGTCTAAAACATCAAGATTCATGAAAATCTGGAAATAGTATTTTTGGGTGATTACAGTACTTTCCCTACGAGAAAGTAAATTGGACTCGGTGAGGTCTAAAACATTGAGATTCATCAAAATCTCTAGGCTGACTTTTTGGACAATTACAATATTTTCCCTGTACTTTGGTTTCTGCACTTTTTACTTGTATACAGTTATCCATTTTAAAAACAAAAAAGGTGAAACTGTGAGTGTAGTGTTTCAGGTATGTGAGCCAACACTTACATTGCACCATAAGTACAAACTTCTCGCCCAATCTCCAACAGTCCTTTTTTTCTCGTTGTGATGCATCATGTACCTTGGGCAAAACTTAAACACAGCCTCTATTAACTGTCTCACTCATGACTCCGCCAATTTTATTTCGGGTAACTGACAACATAAAGGAGACATCTCCGCAATTAAGGGTTACAATGAAAGTAGGTGGCATCATGATACAATGAGCATCAACTCATACTCAAGATCCTGTAATTTCCTTCACACTGTCATGGTTCAGTGTGGGTCAGAGGTTGGTGTTTGAAATCTTGGTACTTTATTGCATTTTGCTAGTTAAGTAGGCAATTTGATTTTGTCTTCTGCCCACAGTAGTGGAAGGAAGTGTGAACAGTTGGAATTTTTTTGGGAATGTCCTGAATGGTGGAGAGAGGGTGTCCACCTTAATATTAATGGTAACAGCATTAGTTGACTGTTCAGAAGAATATCTTCAAATGACCGACAACATCTGATCTTGTATGAAATGTTAGTGTGAAATGGAAGTGGTATTCCTTAGAGTCAGAGGCTTCTTGTATTCGAAGTCACTGTGTAGAAACATCTGCCGGATTTACTTTTGCCACTCATCCAATTTCAAATAGTTTTATTCAATGTCTGCCATGGTTGATAATTAAACCACGGACAGATGAAGTGAATGACATTGATTATCTGTTTGCAATGGCACCTGTCAAGGGGTGAGATATATTAAGGAGCAAGTTAACTGTCACTTCTTGAAGGTTCTGCATTGGAAGCAGAAAAAAAAGGGGGCAACTGTTAAGGATCTGAGCAACTTTGACATGGGCCGAATGGTGATGGCTAAATGATTGGGGCAGAGCATCTCCAAAATGGCAAGTTGTGTGAAACGTTTCAGGTACACAGTGGTTAGTACTTACCAAAAGTGATTAAAGGGTAATGGGTGTCTAATTGTCATCGATGAGTGTGCGGGGCAAAGAGTAGCCCATTTGGTCTTATAGCACAAACTGCAGAAAAAAACTTGAACGCCGGCCATGAGAGAAAGGTGTCAGAGCACACAGTGCATCACAGATTGCTGCATAAGGGTCTACGTAGCCACAGACCAATATTTGTCCTGTCCACTGCCAAAAGTACTTATGAGCAATGGAAGGTGGTGGCCTGGACTGATGAATGAGGTTTTCTTTTAGATCATGTGAATGGCTGTGTGTGTTCATCATTTACCTGGTGAAGAGGTAGCAGCAGGATCCACTGTGGGAAGAAGGCAAGGTGGTGGCTGCAGCATAATGCTTTGTGCCATGTTCTGATGGGATACTTTGGGTGCTAACATTTGTGTGGATGTTACTTTGACTTGTACCACCTACTCATAATTGTTGCATACTACACGCAGTGGTATTCCTTCGAGTCAGCGGCCTCTTTCAGCAGGGTCAAGCAGGCTGTCGCACTGCAAAAAATATTCAGGAATACTGTGATGAATGTAAAAAAGAGTTCAAGGTGCTGAAATTCCCAAGTCCAATCAAGCAGCTGTAGGATGTGCTGGAAAAACAAGTACAATCCATGGAGGCCCAACTCGCAGGACTTGGAAAGGATCTGCTAACGTCTTGGTGCCAGATACCACAGGGCATCTTCAGAGGTCTTGTGGAGTCCAGGCCTCTACAAGTCATGAGGGGGACTTGCAGTATGCAATACAAGTCAGGTGATTTTAATGATCTGGCCAATTGGTGTATATAATTATATGTGTAACTTATTACACATTATGATTCACTCCTTCACTTCAAAGCATTGAATGTGTCCATTAATGTGAGTTCAGTGTTGGGCTGCAACTGATGCTTTTAGTTCTAATCGTAATAGTTCATTATTGTTGTCAATAATTGGAGCTTTACCAAATGGAACATTTGTGCAAAAGTGCAAGCAGTTTCATTACAAAGTGTATGTTATATTCCTTGCACAGTGCTCTTCTTTTAGCAGGCTGGCGACTTCAACATCTGCAATAAGATGCTGCGGATGTTCTATCAGACTGTTGTGGCGAGTACCCTCTTCTACACGGTGGTGTGCTGGGGAGGCAGCATAAAGAAGAGGGATGTTTCACACCTGGACAAACTGGTGAGGAAGGCAGGCTCTATTGTAGGCACGGAGCTGGACAGTTTAACATTTTTGGCGGAGCAACGGGTGCTGAGTAAGCTCCTGTCAATCATGGAGAATCCACTGAACAGTATCATCTCCAGACAGAGGAGCAGCTTCAGGAACAGACTGCTGTCACCATCCTGCTTCACTGACAGACTGAGGAGATCGTTCCTCCCCAACACTATGCGACTCTTCAATTCCACCCGGGGGGTTAAACATTAACATTGTACAAAATTATTGTCTGTTTTACCTGCATTTTTTATCACTTTTTAATTTAATATTGTTCTTTATCAGTATGCTGCTGCTGGAGTATGTGAATTTCCCCTTGGGATTAATAAAATATCTGTCGTCTTCACAACAACAGTACAAATACACTCTAGAATTACACTTGCCCAAGAGTGCAGAGGAATAAGATTTGTTAGTAAATGTGAAGTCCATCTTAACACGTTTTAAGGCTCAACCTGTTTATAAGCATCAATCAAAGTTGCTCAGATTATGCAGTTTTATTTTATCTACTAGATGAACTGAACATTGTTCACTTCAAGCCTCCTTTTTCTATACAGGAGGGCAGTTGATGAACTGAACATTGTTCACTTCAAGCCTCCTTTTTCTATACAGGAGGGCAGTACCAACCATCAATATTATTATTGTCTTCAAAAGAATTTTGGCATATTAATGATGACTGAGGTTCTACAAGAAGAAACAGAAGGAAGTGATCTGTGCCCTCACCACCCAATCAAAGCACCATGCTGTCCTTGCATTGATGGACTGAAGGCCAGAGCTCCACATGACCGTCCTCATCAAGTTCTTCCATGTGAAGCCTGAAAACCATGAGGACTGATTGAGGTCATTTATGTTAGGTAGAACACCTAAAGGGGACTGGGTGGTCTCATGGCCTTGGAACCCCTGCAGATTTTGTTTTTCTCCGGCATCTGGAGTTTGTTTTTGTTTTTTCTGTCCTCCCCGGCCATTGGACCTTACTTTTATTCTATGTTAATTAGTATTGCCTAATTTTATTTTTTATATTTTGTATTTTTTTCTCTTTTTTCATCCTGTAAAGCACTTTGAGCTACATCATTTATTTGAAAACATGCTATATAAATAAATGTTGTTGTTGCTGCAAGTGCTGCTGTGACAGAGCCAGAGATGTCTCCGTTACCTTTTCAGCTGCCTTCCATGTCATGAGGTTTTTCCCATACTGAGTGAGCTCTTTTATTTTTATGTTATTTTTTTTAAAGTTTTGCAAGATGGATGTTTTTACCAAATGTGAAGTTGAAATGACACCACATTTTTGAGTTCCTTGCTCTTTCCCAGTCTATATCTCAAAATGTGATTAACTTTACTGTTGCTCAGTAAGGTGATGTACTGTATGTTATACATAACAAGACAACTGTTTGATAACAATTTTCCTCATCAGTTATTATCAATAACAGAGATTAATTGTTGGCAGCATTGAAATTAAGCTTTTTAAACTAGCAACAAAATTTTAAGCTCAAAGCCCAATATCTGTTTTCGAAGAGTTGTAGTTGCTGTATTATTTTATATCCAGTGATTCTCTTAGAATGTAAAGGACAATGGCGTTAAATGCAGTTCTGAGCGATCTTGTTCTTCATGTTGTCACGTATTTCTGTTCTGAAGTTGGTGGAGACTTGTAGGATGACAATGGTAATGAGTGGTTAAGGAACAATTTAAAGGAACATGACAAAGTTGTAAACAACATACCACAGTTGTCGTAACCATTGGATCTAAACTCAATTATTCATTTATAGGTTGATTCTGAAGGGGAATCTGTGGCTGCACTTTTCTATCACCATAATCCCACAGACAAATAATAAGAGTTTGTAATGAAAGAACAGTGCTGTTTCATTTTCATTTAGTTCCAAACACTTTCAAAATGCATGCTATGCATATCATACTGCTATTGTTGTTTGGCCAGTTTGTATTTATTTTATCAGGCACCAGCACACGTATTGCAGAAACTACATAAACCAGTGAGGGCAGGTATGATGACATGACAGTACTATTTATGCTATAGTCTATCTACAGGAAATACAATTTGTAGGACCACCAATTTTATTTCTTGTACCACTGATGAGCCCACACACACTGTATACTGCAATCTTGTTACGAAACAAAAGAAAATTCATGCCGACCCTCACAGAGTCGTACCTAATATTACATGCAAGTTTTATGCTACACATATAGTAAAGGATTGTTCAGAAATACAGAGACTGCCACATGGGCCCTCAGAGTTTCAGTCTATTGTCATCATGGTTGCTATGTTTTGAGTCCTTGCTACTCTTTTCTTCTGAATGTTTTGCTTTTGAACATGCAGATTTTCACTTGTTCACAGCAGTACCATTTTTAATCTCGATCTCGAATTCTACCTTCCCCTCATACGGGTCATGAATGTTGTCAGCACTGATTTTATCTGCTACCACTCTGCACTCAATCTTGAGCAATTTATTTTTCTCAAGGCTGTTGAATTTCACCGCCACGAGTGGGTTCATGTATGAGGGCTGTAGGAATAAAAGAAAAACATTAAACATCAAGTTCAATATGACATATAAAGGAAGCTCTAATTAAGAGATTTGCACCTGCTGTGACCCTCCATGGACCACCTAAAATAATCTGACCTTTCCCTCAATGAGAGAGTTTAGTAGCTTGGAAAAAGAAAAATGTTTCAAACTTACCTGGGCTATTTTTCCATAGTAAGGGAAGTAATGCAAATCAAAAGTGCCATTTGGAGGAAAGTATTCAATATTATGCAGATTTTTAGGATCTCCTCTCTGTTTAAAAAAAAATAAATAAATATAACAGCCCATAGCAGCCTATAGATGACAGTGTTCAAATAATAAATGCAAGGCATCATCATTTAACAAAATGTCATGGTCAGGGATCTGCACTGGAAATTGGAAGGTTGCCGGTTCGAATCCCATAAATGCCAAAAGGGACTCTGCTCTGTTGGGCCCTTGAGCAAGGCCCTTAACCTACAACTGCTGAGCGCTTTGAGTAGTGAGAAAAGCGCTATATAAATGCAAAGAATTATAGTGTTGAAATTCTGAAATGCGTTTTATTATAGACACCAAATTTTTCTGGGTGTTCTCATGCCCCAGCCACACATTTAATAAATGAGGAAAATTCAGCAATCATCTCTGGGTACAACACATACCTGTAACAGAAGGTTTACACATGTGTGTGTATATATATATATATATATATATGTGTGTGTGTGTGTGTGTTATGGCCAAAACCCGAAGTTCAACCAGTTCCCGAATTGGCCGGCCATTTCTCATTTTGGCCGAGAGGTGTGGCCAAAGTCCGAATTACTAGAAATGACCAGCATATATGCTACTTTTGCCGACCATTTCACGAAGTGGCAAGAACTCCCTGGCCAAAATTCGATGTGCTGATGCAAGACTGTCCGTGGGTCTTGTACAGAAAGCGGACACCACTTAAGACAGCCATCCTCTTGCCCAAACACTAATTTTATGGTCAATAAAATAGGTCCCTGATGTTAAGTCACTATTTTAGGCCTAAAAAGATAACAGAAATGTGAAACATATTTGTATACCTAATCTTAATTATTGTGAAACAACCAAGTGGCGTCCACTTTCTAAACAAGAGCTGCCAAGGCTACACTCAATGCAATTACAATACTAAACGTGCAACAAATCGCTGCTCATGCCTTTTTTCTTCCGACTTTGGCTGATCGCCCCATGCTATTTCGCAAACTGGCTGGCCAAATCCTGAAATCAAGGAAAAGATCGGACATTGGCTGGTCAATTTACAGCGAAATTGGCCATTTCCCGATTTGGTCAGACACTTCCCGCTTTGGCCGATTTCGGGTTTTGGCCGTAACATATATACTAGGGGGCTTGCTTCGCTCGCCAACTCCCCCGGCCTGCACTATGCGCCAACCACTTCGTGTGTTCGCATCCGCATTGTGAAAAGGGCTGAACGCACCTCCGAAACCCCTTTTAAATGGTAATACAATGGGAAACAATTAGTTTTTTTTTACCTCCTCTTTGCTCAATCAGCAGCTGGCTTGCTGCTGCTGCGGTGGCGCGTGATCTGCATCTCACACGGCACTTCGAACATTTAAAAGCCTGTACAGCAGCTGTTCTACTCTTTGTCTTTTATTTCTGGCCCCAGGCGTAGTTAAATCTCTTGGCACTCTTGGTTAAGTCTCGTCTCGTGGGACTTAAGTTCTTGATATATATAGAGTAGATAGATATTATTTAAAGTAATTTTAGATTTCAATGAGATTTCTATCAACCATTTTTGGAATGGGTATTAATTATGCATCTCTGATGGGCTAGGCTGCTGGATGGTATACCAGTATGTATCAAGACAAGAAAAATTGTCATCTAAAGATTTGTCAGACAGGTCTTACCATAATTCCCAAAACAGTTTCTTCAATGTCTGTTGCAGTTGCAGGCACACACTGCTCAAATAATATCATATGGTCTTACTTACCAACATAGAGCAGTTGACGTAAGGTGGGGGTGATCCTGTACTACTTGGAAAAAATTTTATAATCTGTAACAAAAGAAGAAAAAGTTTAGTTTCACTGTGACAGCCATCTTTGGACATGTAAATGCTAAAGACCACCATCTTTTAGTCACCACATAGTATTGGACTGAACTTTCTGACTCTCCTTACCTTATACTGTATATTTGTGAAATCTGCTACACCCTACATCAGGGGTCTCAAACTCCTGGCCCATGGGCCATTTCTGTCCTTCCCACCGGACCGTATATGACGTCAACAAAATAATGCAATCTGGCCCACGAACAGTAAATTTATTTAACTATTTTTGCATACTTTCTTTGTATACTCATTTAAATCCAAACTAATTTAAAAATAATTTTCAATTTTAAAAAAATTTAAACTAACATAAATCTTTCAGTTCTGTCATTTGGTAAAAATGTACAGTTTTTGATAAAAGTTCATTTGTTTTGGAATTCATTTCCTTGGTTGTCAATAGTACTAGGGTGTTGTACTGTGTTAGCCATTATAAATGTAGAGACAATTCACCAAAGGGTAGTTTCTTAAAGACTGTATGTTAAAAGTTGGTGAAATATTGTGTCCAGAAAAGACGGGCTTGTTCAAAAATATCTCTTTATCAGCAAACATATTGGCAGAGCGAATAGGCGACTTATCAAATGACATTTACTGCATACTGCATACTCAGTGGCACTTGACGAAATCACAGACAAAACTGACACTGCTCAACTTGTGATTTTCATTAGGGGTGTTAATTCCCTCCTTGATGCGACTAAAGAATTGGTAAGTTTATGTCCGATGCACGGCCGTACCACAGGCAATGATATATATCAGCTTCTGTGTGACACCATTAAGCGTGCTGGTTTGCCATGGAACAAACTGGTAGGCATCACCACAGATGACAGGCAAACAAAATTGACTGGTAGTGATGGTTCAAAAAAAATAAGTAGATGAAAAAGCTGATCAAGCAGTAGTTTTACACTGCATTATTCATCAGCAAGCACTGTGCAGCAAATGCTTAAAATCTGAACATGTCATGTCTGTTGTTCTGAGATGTATTAATTATATCAGGGCAAGGAGTTTACAGCATCGCCAGTTCAGAGCCTTTTCAGGAGAAATTAAGTCAACTTATGGTGATGTACTTTACTTTACTGAGGTGCGCTGGCTCAACAGGGGAAATATCCTGAAGAGATTTTTTTTATGTTGAGAACAGAGGTGAAAAATGTCATTGCAGATGACAGAATGGATGTTCCTCAGCTGAAAGATCCTCAATAGGCCATGGACTTTGCTTTCTTAGGTGGAAATTACACAGGAGCTGAACATACAGCGGAACCTCGGTTCACGACTATAATTCATTCCAAAACTCTGGTCGTAACCCGTAATAGTAAACTATATGTAAAAACATTGAATAACAATGAGAAAACCTTGAACAGAAAAAAACTGACACTGCAAGAGTTTGCGCTGTAGAGCTACGAATCTCTCGCTAAAAACACTTTTTTTAATGAGTTCTACGCACAGGGAAAAAAATGAACATTTGAAAAATCCGTAATTTAATAAACCACCAAGAAAAGTAACATTGCAACAATTCACGCTACAAACCGATCGTTGTAAACAGAAATGAAGTGGAGGTTAAAATCCAATAGAAAAATGTCTTCATTAAATACAACAAGGTTAAAATAATGCTCGGATCTGACTCTTTAAAAACAAGCCCAGTGCATTCTTTAACTGCCTTCTCAGCCTTATGCGTCCATCCCACTCGCTCTCTCTCTCGTGTGTGTGTGTGTGTGTCTCCCTCGTGAGTGTGTCTCTCTCTCTCGTGTGTGTGTGTGTCTCCCTCGTGAGTGTGTGTCTCTCTCTCTCTCTCGCGTGTGTGTGTGTGTGTGTGTGTCTCCCTCGTGAGTGTGTGTCTCTCTCTCTCTCTCTCGCGCGTGCGTGTGTGTGTGTGTCTCCCTCGTGAGTGTGTCTCCCTCGTGAGTGTGTCTCTCTCTCTCGTGTGTGTGTGTGTGTCTGTCTCTCTCTCTCTCTCTCTCTCTCTAAACAGGGAATGCACAGGGAGAGACTGGATTCATTAATCCCAAGGGGAAATTCACATTACAACATTCTGGCAGTGTTCATTGATAGATAGATAGATAGATAGATAGATAGATACTTTATTAATCCCAAGGGGAAATTCACATAATCCAGCAGCAGTATACTGATACAAAGAAACAATATTAAATTAAATAGTAATAAAAATGAAAAAAATTAAAATAAAATTAATGTTAGCATTTACTCCCCCGGGTGGAATTGAAGAGTCGCATAGTGTGGGGGAGGAACGATCTCCTCAGTCTGTCAGTGGAGCAGGACAGTGACAAAAGTCTGTCACTGAAGCTACTCCTCTGCCTGGAAATGACACTGTTCAGTGGATGCATTGATGGATCATTCTCATATAAAATCCTGTCTAGAGATGGTTAGTCACTCATGCTGGTCACTGCTGCTATGACACGATATCTTCCCCCTCCTGTGTCCAAATTGGATTAAGTGGACTTGAGAATGAGATGAGATGCAATGACACAGTACAGTATCACACACATCTGTCCATCCACTAACATTCCATACCTAAGTTTTCCATCAATGGGCTGTGGTAAACCAGTCTTTAACAAAGTCTAAAGTAATAATTGTACACATACCCACTGTCATTTTTATAGAACCAATGTATTGATATTAAGTAATGTAACAAACACTCATATATGATATACTATATTCTTTTCTAGTTGGTGCTTATAAATAATTATATGTGAAATAATATAGCTGCTGTGGTGGGTTGGCACCCTGCCCGGGATTTGTTCCTGCCTTCTGCCCTGTGTTAGCTGGGATTGGCTCCAGCAGACCCCGTGACCCTGTGTTAGGATATAGTGGGTTGGAAAATGACTAACTGACTGATATATCTGTTTCTCTATACAGTGGAACCTCAGTTCACAAATGTCTCTGAACACGTGCAAATCGGGTTACGACCAAAAAGTTCACCAAACTTTTGCATCTGTTCATGACCACACACTCAGCTGATGAACAAGCCGTTTTCCCTTCCGGTTCATACGCGCTGATGATTTCTGCACGTGTTCAGTCTCTCCCTGTACTGTACATTGTTCTCGGTGCATCCTGCAGAGGGACTCTCCCTCAAAACTGTAACCTCCTCTCAACCCAGCTTCCTCCTGTGGTATAGCGGGTCCACAGCTTCTGTCAAAAAGGCCAGTTTTAATAAATAATCACCGCACTCGTGGCTTAGCAAGGGGGCGTGGTGGTGTGTGGCCAAAGCGGTTCCTGAGGAGTTTGTGATGTGGGCATTTCTCACCTAAGTGCACAGGTGAGAAGCGGTCCGCATCCTTAACTGTTCCCAGGAGCTGCTGATTGCCACGACTACCACGTCCTCTTCATAAATAGAAGCGCGAGTCGGCTAAAGGGAATAAGAAGAGAACAGAAGGCAGGAAGCAGAGGAGAAAGCCGGTGCGAGAGAGAGAGAGTGCGCGTGAGCGAGCAAGCCCGCGCACGAGAGAGACCGCGAGAGAGAAGCTGCTGAGCAGGGAGCCTGGGTGTTTGTCTCAGTGTTATTCAATGTTTTTACGTTTAGTTTACTATTATACTGTGCATTCTATGGTATAATTAACTATTTTTGTGCTTAAAAATCTTTAAAGAAAATATATTTACATACAGTTCGTACGGTCTGGAACGGATTACTTGTATTTACATACAATCCTATGCGGAAAATTACTTTGGTTCATAACCAAATAGGGTTACGACCAGAGTTTTGGAACAAATTATGGTTGTGACCCGAGGTTCCACTGTATGTGAATAAATCTATGCAAACTTTATCTTAATTTTTCTCTATATGTCATTTTAATTTTCTATTTAAATAGGTTAACATATTCAGATATGTTGGCAGGCGGCAAATTGAAGCACCACCCCACCCCAAGTGGCACGAACTCGAGCTACGCCACTGAAACTGATGCCAAAAGTCTTGTACACTACAGGTGTCTGAGAAATCGGGTTAATGCAAAATAATTTCTCTGTGAGTAACCTAGTTATTTGACCATTTAAACTCAACCAGGTTACACGTAAGGATTTCCTAGTCCAGCGGTTCTCTAACTTTAGTATTTGGAACCCCTTTTTCTACCTGGAATAATTCTGCGTCCCCTGCATAATATAAGATAGATGAGAATAACCCATGATACAACTAACAAAGGTATGGTAGGCCTACTGGTGCGGTGTCGCGGTATCCTATCATTTTACTTTCATAACATTTGCATGTGTTCAGCTAACTTCGATGAAATCTTTGCCATTTAGTTTTTTAAAGTGCTTTAATAACAATGCCTTGTGTGGTTTTGGTAGTAATTCTAATTCCAAAAACAATGAATAAATTATTTATTCTTATTTAATTACTTTTTTATGTAAAGAAATGATTAAATATGTTTTAATATTTAAAAATCTGGTAAACGAGGACACTGATGAAGTCAATCTGCGCAAGACGAATGTGTTTTCGTCCGACAAATATTATCCCGCTGTTAGTTGTATCATGAAAATAACCCAATACGCAGTAAATTATTCAACTCAATTTGGCAATATTGGCTGCACTGCCAATGTGGTGCAGTCGCGCCACAGTATCACCTGATCTTCTGTTACCCGAATGTTCGCGTCAGATACCGATACGCCTCGAAATTTCTCGATTGAAAACACGCGACTATAAAAGCAGCAGCAGCGCCGCTCGTCATAGAAACAAACTTCAAATAAAAAAGGAGCTCCGAGTGTCTCTCTCGAATATCAAACCAAACCTGGACAGGCTGTGTACTTTAAAGCAGACACATATTAGTCATTAGATCTATGCCTTAGAAATGTTTTATTTTAATTTTAGTTATAATGCATTCGTTGTGATTATATGCTTGCAAATTTAAATTTGAAATAATGTAAAAAATTAATTTTGATGTCTTGTTCATTTTTTTGACGCGGCCACCCCCTCTGTACAACTTCAGCAGCAGTTTGAGAACCGTTGTTCTAGTCTGAGCCTATTTTTGCATACATATCTAGCAGCCATGGACAGAAAATGGTTTAAGTGTCCACAAGATAAATTTCCTGAGTCAAATACTCGGCGGATCACATTATTCCTTCATCCGGTTGAAATAATCGTTCTCAATATTTAAGAAATTGCTAAATTTCAGTTAATGAGCTGAATGTACAGTGGTAAACTCAGCAGCATAATCTTGCAAGCGGTGTTCTGGGTAACTGCATTAAAAATAACATGTATTAGGTAGTCTGATTACTTTTAAAAGTAATGAGTAACCTGTCCCAATCCTTATTTTATTGAATGAAACATCCCTGTGTTATTATTATAGATAGATAGATAGATAGATAGATAGATCGTTATTGTCATTGTCACTTTTACAAAGGAACAACGAAATTAAAGAATTATCCTAGCAGCACTGGGTGTAAGACAAGGAAAACATACTGGGTACGCTGCTCCTTGCTGATCACTATCACATTTTCAAGCAGAAAAGAGTGTGCTGCATGCAATCCAGTAACAGAAACATATAAAGAGTCCGTTTAGTTTTCATCTGGCTATCTGCTACAGATATATTGACACAGGGAAAAAAAAATCAGGTGGCACAGTAGCAAGTGTACATAACGCAAATCACTGGTGCCTCAGGTCAAGGATGTAAATGGGGATGGATGTTGTTTACAGTACATGAAAGACTAAAAATATTTATAAAACACAAATTATCAGGTTTGGCTGTCCAATGACAAATACTGTCCAGTCAAATATCTCTCAGACAAAAGAAGAAAAAGTAACACACTCTTTATAATAAAACTGTATACCATATATCCTCGCGGATAAGTTCTCCCGCAGATAAGTCTTGGACTTGATTTTACAGTATGATTTCTGGTATTTTTTAATGTCGGTTGTATAAGTCGAATAATGAAAACTCACGCTATTGGCCCAAGAGATTATGATATGCTAACGCCCTCCTGAGAGAGTAACCATGGAGCACACTGCCTTTTTTTTCTATGTGGGTGCGGCAATGCACACTATCAGCGCGTGCTCCTAGCCTATCTCTCTCTCTCTGTTGTGCCTGTGTGACCGCACGGTAATACCCAAACTATTCTGAGGCAATGTTTCCACTGATTTGTGTTCTTTGTATCTCACACCCTCATACACCTTTATCGTAAGAACATCCCTTATCTGCAATTAAGTGTTCGATCAGAAGAAAATATGAAGCTGGTTTTAAATTAAAAGTTGTTGAAGTGGAGAAAGAAATTGGTAACTGCGCTGCTGCAACAAAATTCAATGTTTCTGAGAAACTGATGAGAGATGGAGGAGGCAAGAAGATGTTAAAAAAATATATATATATTAAGTGTCGCATTTTTGAATGGCCGTATAAGTCAGGGTCTGATTTTATGATCACGTTTTCGGGTTTAAAGACCAGACTTATACGTGAGCATATATGGTAACATATTTAGTTGTTTTTTTTTTTTTTTACAGATAATGAGTAATGTAACTAAGTTACTTTTAAAAGCTTGCTTTTTTGCACATCAGAGCATTTCCACAAGGAAGAACTCTGTGAAGGGAGGTTTTTAAGAAGTCAGGTTTCTTCCTTAAGCAGGTTACTCACCTTATCCTAGTTTTATGGCAGCTTGTAAAAGAACTCATTGTCTCGCAAACCTAACTGCGTTTAACACCTGATGAATTAAACTGGTGATGTAGTAATGGCAATTTCTATGCTGAGATCTCATAGCTAGTAGGTATCCGCTAAAGTAACTCTCCCAAACTGTTAGTTTTCTTTTAAGAAGCACTCTAAAGTTGGGTTTCTCTTTGTAGTAAAAAATCTGCATTATTAATACGGCCTAAAAGCTGCAGACAATGTGTTTACAGTTCATAAAACTGGGCTCAAACTACAACGCTGTCAGTTCAGTTCATACCGCCACCTCAATGTGTGGCTCTGGGACACTCACTCAACTTGCCTTTGCTTTTAAGGTGTAAAAATAAAAAAAAATAAAAAAAATTGTTTGCAGCATGGTAGCAGAGTGGTTAGTGTTGCTGCTTTCTAGACCCAGCATACTGGGTTTGAATCCTGCATATTCTCCTCATTCTCTCTCTATGTTTTTTTCCTCCCATATTCCCTGCTGGTTAGGCTAACTGGTGGTTCCAGACTAGCCCAATGTCATGTGATTGGGCCATGCAATTATTCTGTTGCCTGCCTTGAGCCAACTACTGATAGATAGCTCTGAATTGGATTAAGCAGGTCTGAGGATGTTATATTATGCATCCTGATTTTCTAATTTATCTTTGATGATGCCATTGACCAAATACATACTTGTATATTCATTCTTAAAAACACTTAAGATTATTTTGGAGTTGCAGGGGCTGGAGCCTGTTCTGGCAGCAGAGACAGCAATGCCATCACAGAGTGCACACAGACACTTGCTGACACTGGGACCAATTTAGACTTGCCAGTTTACCTACCCTGCACATCTTTCGGGTGAGGGAGGATGTGACACCAAGAGACAGATAGATAGATCCTTTATTAATCCCAAGGGGAAATTCATATACTCCAGCAGCAGCATACTGATAAAGAACAATATTAATTTAGTGATATAAATGCAGGTATAACAGACAATAACTTCGTATAATGTTAACGTTTACCCCCCCGGGTGGAATTGAAGAGTGTGGGGGAGGAACGATCTCCTCAGTCTGTCAGTGGAGCAGGATGGTGACAGCAGTCTATCGCTGAAGCTGCATTAAGAGTTTAAATAATAGAATAATGCTTGAATGCATATCTTTGTAGAATATCTTCACATTTGAAAAGATTATTTCTATTACAGAGGAAGCAGAGGAAGGCCCATACTTACCCTATTCATTTTGATAATGATGCATGGCTGACCATCTGGATAGCCGAATGTTGAATTATCCATCCCAGAGCACTTTCCTAGACTACTTCTATAGAAAGGACAGGATAACAATTTCTGGTCTGGATCTTTAGGTTCATTCTGAGTAAAGTACTTGCTGCCATTGCATTGCTCGTGGGTGTGTTGCTGTGTCCTATTATATGCTGCAAGCAGGAAAGAAATATTTGCTTTTATGAAATTAGTCAAACAGAGGAGTCACAACTTTCACATTTGTGACTTTTGTTATCTATATTGATTATTCACTTTAAAGAACATTAGTGTCCCTCATCCCCTTTATAATGGAAAGGTTCTTTTTGTGAGACTGTGCATTGATTTTCTTGTCCCGTGCATGTGGGTGCAGACCCCAGAGCCAGTCGTTGCTATTACTTTCTGGTTTTCTTTTGTTCATTTGTTCATTTGATTGTTATGCTTTTTTTCTGTAACTTGCGCTCTTTCATAGAGTCTCATTTTCTTTTGTTCTCAATCATTCTACAATTCAGTTTCCACTGAACTTACTTTTTTTAAATTGGACCTGTAGAAAATCTCTGAAAAAGTAATTTGCCAGCAGGTATACTGCTGTTTGACTTGAATTATTAAGATTTTGAAGGTATTTGAAACTGATCGTAAGTACTACTGAATAGCAGTTCATAGAAAATGTGAATTTCCCCTTGGGATTAATAAAGTATCTATCTATCTATCTATCTATCTATCTATCTATCTATCTATCTATCTATCTATCTATCTATCTATCTATCTATCTATCTATCTATCTGTTTTATATACTACCTTTCATGCCTATCTATCTATCTATCTATCTATCTAGTATCGAAAATACTATTAGAAACTGAAGGTTTCACTATACTGAGAATAAGAGGAAAATGAAGTCCAGGGTATTTAAAAAATTTTACATCTCTGCTTTTGCTCCTGTTAGGGTATTTGGCATTCATTTTGTGGTTTTTCATGGTAAATTCATTACTTTGTTAGCTTTAGTTTAGTATTAATGTCGTTAAGTATTACAGTGCCATTCGGTTTTTTTCTTGGACAGTACCATTTTGTGAATTTTGTTGCTCAGGTGTCGGTCCCAGTTGTTACGCCATGCCCCAAGAAGTCGCATGTGACATCAGGAGCACAATGCTGTTTAAACCAAGACTGTCGATTCATCCAGACTCTCTTTTTATTTGTTATTTTCGGGAGTTCTAGTTAGCGATTCTCTGTTTTGTTTGTCTGAACATGATTTAGGCTTAGTGATCTGGCTATGGTTTCTAAAATGTTGATTTCCCTGTTACAAATCTTAACCTTTTTTGTTCAACTCATTACTTCTGATCACTTATTTCCAAAACACTGCCACGTTTAACACTGAAATTAGTATACACAAGGCGAACGTTGACACGAGAAGCTGAACTTCAAGTTCAAATTGCACCTACTGGCAAAGAGGGATTACCTCTATCTGAGACAAGAGAGCTGAACTTCAAAGGTGAATTCCTTGTATTGGTGAGAAGTTCTACCTCAGATATATTAAACAAACTGGCCTTTATCAGCTATGGCCATAATCCAGGATCTCAGTCTTGAAGAGGCACCACCAACAAACCACAGGGTGCCTAAATGTAGGGGAAATTAGAATTCAGAAATGACATCCTGGTTTCAACCATGACTTCAAGCCTTTGGACTACACTGAGAGCTTTTGAGGTAGCAGCGCGTAATAATTGCTGCATAGGCAGATGTGCAGAGTTATCATCATTATGATTTTTCACAGCTTACTGTCACATTTGATGATTCTAAATGCACACTGCATGTTTCATGTTTCATAAATAGAAGGGTACATATTTCTATTATAGGTTGTGTTTAATTGATTGCACAATTTTGAAAATATTTTTTTCCTCCTGGGAGATAGAATAAGATTGCAGGCACTCATTTATCTTTCTTGTTTGAAAATGTTTAAGCATCTGCAAGTGCTTTTACGCTCATCTAACCTTTTGTACTTTAATTTTAATCCTGTGGCATATTAATAATTACAAGAATGCTTTGGATGTTCCTTCCAGAGTTAACTCCTTCCTTGTGGCCATCACCCAGGCACAGGAACCTTTTGATCGTCTTTTGTGGAAGGAAGGTTAATAAAACAGATGACTGGTTAGACCAGGGGTCCTCAATCACAGTCCTGGAGGGCCGCAATGGCTGCAGTTTTTTGCTCCAACCCAATTGCTTAATAAGAAGCACTTATTGCTCAAGTAACACTTCTGCTTCACTTTAGTAGTCTCACTCGTTAAGATTTTGAACCCTTATTGCTTATTTTAGTCTTAAACAGCTGTATTCTCATTTTTTTAATTGCTCCTAATTAGCAATAACATGCGAGTGACAAAAGAGACCAGCAGTTCTCCATTTACACCCATGTGTATCATCGTGCACTATTTGATTTAATTAAATACTTGGAAGGAAAGTGAAGAGAAAAAAGTGAAGGACTGAGAATTACTCATCCATTTTAGCCTTCAAATTATTTGGATGGTATAATTAGAAAAGGGAAGAAAATCTAGACTATGAGAATTACCTGACATAGCAGAGTTAAAGCACTAACAAGCCACGAAATTAAATTATTGGCAAGAATTGCTTTCTAATTAAGCAACTGGGTTAGAACAAAAACCTGCAGCCACTGCGGCCCTCCAAGACTGTGATTGAGGATCCCTGGGTTAGACAAACGTCTATGGAAAACACAGTCCAGAATAACAGCAGAGTCAATCAAAGCTTGCTGTATCCTGTGATCCACACTGCATTGAGTTTTAAAGTATTATATTTTGTGCATCTGTCTATGATTTATTTCCTTAGGAGGCACAGCTATCTTCATTCATTGTGCTGAGTCCCTAAGAGAATAACAACAGCAGCAGTGCAAAAATCTCTTCATGACGAGTGTGTGGTTGGTGTGTGAGTGTGTGTGCCCTGCGGTGGGCTGGTGCCCTGCCCAGGGTTTGTTTCCTGCCTTGCACCCAGTGTTGGCTGGGATTGGCTCCAGCAGACCCCCGTGACCCTGTAGTTAGGATATAGCGGGTTGGATAATGGATGGATGGATGACTCAACAGTGAGATTCACTCCTTTCATTTAAAATATGCAAACCAAGCCATTGCTGAGAATTTAACCCCATGGGAAAGTCTACTTACGTGTGAGGTAATTTTGAAGGGTGTGTATTAAGGGGTTGTAAGTGTTAGGATTATTAACCTCATACACAATCAGCAAGCCTTCATCTCCATATGTATTTGGTCGTATCACCACTCCTAAATGAATAACAGAACAAGTTGTAAAAACATTAAAGTGTAACAAAGTTAGTGACATAACTGTTAATGCTAGCATGCAAATGATCTTGAACAGTAATTTCAGTTATGTAAGGTGTCATACAAATCAACATAAACTGGAAATGCACTTTTCAAATTGAATATTGTGGTAGTCATTAAAAACAGTTCTTCTGTATGGAACATGCTAGTTTGAAGGTAAAACGATGTTGCCTGTCATTGTCTCCAATTTTATCATTTTACTTGTTTGAAAAGCAAAATTAGTACCATTGTTCAGCAATGTTTTGGTCTTTAAACCGATTCATGACCAACAGTGTGTAGCCTGGTGGCTGACCGGTTGCACTGTAAATCTCAAAACTGATGGTTCATGCTGTCCACAGAGCCACTGTATAGTTGGTGAAAGACATTTAATTTTACTTTAAACCCAGGCCAGGACCTGAGCATGGTAGGATTGGCCTACACCATGGCTAAATGTGCAACAAATGTAATCAGTACATACTGTATGCAGCATGTCTCGGTGAATTATTCTCCTCACATGCACATTTTTAACCATATTTCCATTTTTCTACATACAGTAGATTTAGCTTGCCTTTGCAAAAGCAATGAAGTGTTGTTTCTTAAATTAAAGAGAGAGCTGCTTTCAACTGACAGGAACACAGCTGCCAAATGTCTGCCCGACTCAAATGGACAACCTGAAGCAAAGTTCAGACTTAAATTGAAGGTAAAATCCCGGTGAACCTTTTAGGGTTACTTTTCACAAGTTTATGTCACTCTTATAATATTCTTCAAATGTCTTTGTAAGAATGTGTATACAGTATGTGAAGCAACAGTTTATAAAACATGGATTGTACCTTTGCTTCTTTTTTCTTTTCTTTTTTTTTGTATGTTTCCTGAAACCGGTAACACTTTATAATAACTGCACACTATGAAGCATTAGTTAAGCATGACTAAATACTTTGTTCATCATTTAGAAAGCATCACTTCCACATCAATTGGCATTAGCAACCACTTTTTCATAGTGTGCAGTTATTATAAAGCGTTACCCTGAAACCAAATCAAGAAGTGTTAAGTCTTCATGAAGTTCTCCCATTAGGTGAACTCTGATGGATGATCTCAAGCTATATGTTTAATGTATTAAAAACCATTGAAAGATTTGCAACCCTGTCTTCCAAAACTCACGACATTGCGTTTCTAGTATATTTTAACTTGCCACGGATATGAGTTTGCTTTTAATAAATTGCTAATTATTATAAAGTATGGCTGAATTAGTGCCAGAATGATATAGCCCTTTTCTGTGGAGCAACACTAAATCTTGACCTCCGAAGATTACAATCTGAAAATTCACATATGTTGAGTATTTTTTACAATTTTTCTCAATTGAATACAAATAATTCTCATAGGTATATTCATCAGTTTCACAAAACAATTGACACTGTCACTAAGGCAAAATATCACATCTACAAAATCTAACACACAAAGGGGAAAAAAGCACACGAGCGCTTAAAAACTACATACTCGTACAAAGGCCTCACAACCAAACTATTAGGTCTGAATGCCACTTCTCATCCCATCTTTCGAAACCGCTTTTGTTGGTGAGGGTCACAGTGAATAACTCTCATAAAGAAACATTAAAACACTGTGTCCAAAATGTCATTATTAATTAGCAAAAACCATTTGAAGGAAAGAAGAAAAATACAGTAATGAGAGTTCAGGTAGTTTTGTTTATACAAGTTTATACAAATTATAGTAAGATAGGTAACGTGTTCTGTAACTATAAATAAAAGAAAATAGTAAATTAGAATAAGATTTCTTTGAGTCTTTAGACCAGTGGCTCCCAAACTCGGTTCTTGGGACCCCCTGTGGCTGCAGGTTTTTGTTCCAAACAGATTCACAATTGGTGATAATAATCAATAACAACTGATCTCACTTAATTAGCTGGTCTTTTTTACTCTTCTCTTATTCTGCATTCAGAAAAACACAATAGTATGGTTTTTATATTTATAAGATACTAGTAGGAGTACCCGGCGTTGCTTGGGAATCTATAACCGGTGAATTTCTCAAATGAAAGAAACAGAACATAGAAATAGAACAAACATTTTTCTGTTTGACATTTTATTGTAACTTCCTCCACTCTGGATCTTGTGTGCTGTTGCATTTCAGACGCCCTTGAATTAGACTTTGTTGTGGCATCTGAAGTGGACCTTCCAATTCTACATCTTTTTTTCAGTGGTATGGGTATATTAGCGTAAAGCAGGACAATTTTAATGTGTTACATGGTATTACGTACGGAATAAGCACCACAGTGAGATGAATTTACGTTATTTACAATACGTCAAAATACGTCGTAAATAGCACCAGTCAGTCAGAAAGAGCAACACTGAAATTGTACCATGAGTTGGAAAGCGAGCAAATAGCACCACAAATATGGAAAGCCAGTGAGAAAGAATAGCACTGAAACCGAACTGGGAAAAATGGTGGGGTGCTCTGTTTGTAAGGAGCGTCTGTGTTGTGCCATCTAACGGACGTTGGCGATGGTAACTACAGAGAGAAATGACATACAACCGCTGCTGTGTGTGGGGAAAATGGTGGGGGAAGGATGCTGTCTTTTTTAAGGCGAGTCTCTGTTGAAACGTGCTTGCATATAACGGACGTTGGCGAATGAAATACAGCACTATCAGTGAGTGTGGGAGTGTGACCCGTGGAAACGCGGATGTGTCAGCCAGTCACGCGCACTGGGTCGTTCACGTTTTACATCTATACGGCAATTCCCCATCACCCGATCAAAGCAGTCGGCCTTCTCATACTTGGACACTTGCGCCATCTCTTGGCAATTTAAAGGAACGTGGGTAAAGAGCAACGCACAGGGACCAAATGTGCCACTAGATGGCGCCAACCGTGAACGTCTTTTGCAACGCGTGTGCCAAACGTTGTGTCAGTGATAAGGTGCCTTGCGCTTCACCACAAACATTTTTCCCAGCCAAACATACCCCATGACCTCCTCCTGGTCACAAAGGAGCCCCATCCCCAGTTTGGTGGCGATCGGATGCCTGGTGCAGATTTGTATGGCGGACAAACAAACATACATACATACATACACACATACATATATCGACTCTGCTTTATATATTAGATTTAGAAATATTGCTATTGTTTTCTGAAGCTGTAAATGCTTAACTCTCTTTTGTTGTTTTCCTATTATTTTCCCCTATTCCTGTGTAGTTTGCTCCCTTCATTTAACCCTCATAGTGACAATTAACAACTAACATAGCAGACACTCAGAATGATGAAAGCAGCAACGACTTCAGTGTCAGACCCGCTAATTAGTAAATAATCAATTAAATAACCAGAACACGTGGAAAAGCAGAATGAAAGTTAGGTTGAAAATACCGTTAACGACTTAAAAAACCTACGTATTCCCCATGTAACTAACTGCTTATTACATTAGCAGGTTGGATAATGGATGGATGGATGGATGTTCCCTAGTTCAGCCCCTTGTTCTACAGTGAGTAGTCAGTTATGTCCACCAGCCATTGGTCGTCTCTGAGTTCTGCTTACTACTCTACAGCAAGTCAAGCTCAAAGATGCTGACATTTTGCTGCTCCATTTGTCAAATATCCTGCAAGTTTCTTTAAGTGTTCACTTCTTCTCAGTCCGGAAATTTTGGATGATTCTTGCTACTCACATGGGTTGCACTCTCCATTCTGCTTCCTGCATACTCATTCCATGATTGATAATGTTATTAATAAGAATGGCTCTTCTTTCACTTGAAGTATGTTATGCAACTCTTCCTCTATTTCTTCTCCCACCACTTGATCTATGTGCTCTTTGCTGTTCCATTGTTTTCTGTACTGACCACTTCTGTGACGTTTTATATTGGAGAACTGGATGAAGATACCAGACTGATTGTGTTTGTTCAGGTGAAGATGGTTGTCGTAGTTCACTGGTTATCAGGTGTTTCATTTATTTTAAAGTAATTCCCCAGGTGTTGTTAAAATGACTATTAAAAATTGTGTAAAGTTTTCGAAAAAACACATTGAATTGAAACAAATAAAAAAATGTAGAAGTTTAGTTGTTCAGATCTCTCTGCATGAGCATTTGGGAAACTGTAAAATCCCAATCTGGTCACTGTCAGTGTGTAGTCATAACTGTTTGCATCTTCTTCTTTGGTACTTTTGGATTTCATCTCACACTCCATGTTGTTAAGGGAAGAACAGATAAGCCCTGGAATTAATGTAAGCACAGATAAGTTGACCACGTGATGATCAAAAAGGGAGCAGGCAAAAAAATTGCTAGAGTAGTGTAAAGGTCCGATGCAAAAAGATCAAAATAATACCAAATTGTCTTAGTTGAAAAGGAACAAATGATGCAAAAGACAAATCTGATGCCGAACTCTTCAAACATTATTGCTAAGAATTTATTAATGGATATATGTTAATTGCCACCATATTTATATTGGAAGGTACAACCCCAATTCCAGTGAAGTTGGGACGTTGTGTAAAATGTAAATAAAAACAGAATACAATGATTTGCAAATCCTTTTCAACCTATATTCAATCGAATACACTACAAAGACAAGATATTGAATGTTCAAACTGATAAACTTTATTGTAGTTTTGCAAATCTTCGCTCATTTTGAATTTGATGCCTGCAACACGTTCCAAAAAAGCTGGGACAGGGGCAGCAAAAAACTGGGAAAGTTGAGGAATGTTCAAAAAACACCTGTTTTGAACATTCCACAGGTTAATTGGAAACAGGTGTTTGTCATGATTGGGTATAAAAGGAGCATCCCCAAAAGGATCAGTTGTTCACAAGCAAGGATGGGGCGAGGTTCACCACTTTGTGAACAACTGCGTGGGCAAATAGTCCAGCAGTTTAAGAACAACATTTCTCAACGTACAATTGCAAGGAATCTAGGGATTTCATCATCTACTGTCCATAATATCATCAAAAGATTCAGAGAATCTGGAGAAATCTCTGCACATAAGCGGCAAGGCCGAATACCAACACTGGATGCCTGTGACCTTCGATCTCTCAGCACTGTATTAAAAACTGACATCATTCTGTAAAGGATATTACCACGTGGGCTCAGGAATACTTCAGAAAACCATTGTCAGTTGACACAGTTCGTCACTACATCTACAAGTGCAAGTTAAAACTCCACCATGCAAAGCGAAAGCCATATATCAACAACACCCAGAAATGCCGCCGGCTTCTCTGGGCCGGAGCTCTTCTGAGATGGACTGACACAAAGTGAAAAGTGTGCTGTGGTCTGACGAGTCCACATTTCAAACTGATTGTGGAAATCATGGGGCCAAAGAGGAAAAGGACCATCCTGAATGTTATCAACGCAAAGTTCAAAAGCCAGCATCTGTGATGGTATGGGGGTGTGTTAGTGCCCATGACATGGGTAACTTGCACATCTGTGAAGGCACCATTAATGCTGAAAGGTACATACAGGTTTTGGAGCAACATATGCTGCCATCTAAGTGACGTCTTTTTCAGGGACGTCCCTGCTTATTTCAGCAGGGCAATGCGAAGCCACATTCTGCATGTGTTACAACAGCGTAGCTTCGTAGTAAAAGACTGCGGGTACTAGACTGGCCTGCCTGCAGTCCAGACCTGTCTCCCAATGAAAATGTGTGGCGCATTATGAAGCACAAAATATGACAACGGAGACCCTGGACTGCTGAGCAACTGAAGTTGTACATCAAGCAAGAATGGGAAAGAATTCCACCTACACAGCTTCAACAAATAGTGTCCTCAGTTCCCAAACGCTTATTGAGTGTTGTTAAAAGTAAAAAGGTGATATAACACAGTGGTAAACATGTCCCTGTCCCAGCTTTTTTGGAACGTGTTGCAGGCATCCAATTCAAAATGAGTGAAGATTTGCAAAACTATAATAAAGTTTATCAGTTTGAACATTCAATATCTTGTCTTTGTAGTGTATTCAATTGAATATAAGTTGAAAAGGATTTGCAAATCATTGTATTCTGTTTTTATTTATGTTTTACACAGCATCCCAACTTCATTGGAGTTGGGGTTGTATAATCACGTCACTAACCGCAATGATTGTTATTATGTTGTATCAAAGTGCGTTCAGAATTGCAGCACACAAAATGGAGTAACAGAAAACAATAAAAAAGATGATAAAACAACTAATTCAAAATTACTTTCAAATGCACGGCGAAGATGTATGTGGAATCTGCATATTCCTAAACCTCAGAAAATGTTTAAACAACCACCAAAATATATTTATTACATAAAAAAACAATAAAAGAAAGATAGAGTTATAACACGTTAGCCTATTGAGATAAGAGTCAAAATGTCTGATGAATGCTGGATTCCATTTGATTAGTCCCAGTCAATTACAGGACACACTAATGCACTCAACCACATTCACATACTCGAGTGCTAGTTTAGAGCCAGCAACTAACCTAATCTTCATTTCTTTGGGAATATGGGAGGATACCAGAGTACATGGAGAAAAAGTCAAAAAAAGTACATTGTTTCATTGAACATCAACACGATGATAATCACGTTTTTTGACATTAACAGACTTGTCCATAAGGAGTTTCCTTATTATATATGAAAAAACTGTTAATCAACAAAATTACATTTAACTGCTAATGCATCTGCAACAAAAAGCATGAAACAAAACATCAGGAGCAGAGGTGCATGAAAAGCTACATTTTGCACCATGGCAGCATACTGGAACACACCATGATATCAGTTTTATTGACCAAAACTGGTAGAAATATAGTGCTTTATTTGTCCCCAGGAGAAATCTGGCTTTTTACAGAAGGTCTTTAAACAGTCAGATAAGTAAGTAAATAAATAAATATACGCACACACTTTTGTCTGAACACACTGGAAAGATTATAAAACAAGAACATTCAAAACAAAGAAAACTTCTGCCTTGGCAGTCCCAGTCCCCGTGAGGCTATGCAGATGTATTACTGTTGGTATAAAGGAGTCCCAGTGACGTTTCTTGACACACTTCTGCTGAATGATGCGTTGGCTGAAACCCCTCAGTGTTAGTGTGTCAGAGCGAGGATGTGCAGCTTTGTTCATACTGACACTCAGTTTAGTTTTAATTCTCTCCTTTGCTACAACCGCAAAGGGGTCCAGAGTGCATCCTATAACTGAGCTTGGCCCTTTAATTAGCTTGTTGATTCGGGGGGCCTCTCTTGAATTGATGTTACCAACCCAACACACTACAGCATACAAAACTGCACTGACCATCACAGAGATACTGAAGATATGGTGGATGTCACTTCCCACATTAAAGGAACACAGTCTCCTAAGGAAAAAGAGTCTCCCCTGCCCCTTCCTCTGTGTTCTGAGACCAGTCCAACCTGTAATTAATGTGGACCACCAAATACTTGTCGGAGTGCACCACCTCTACATTCACTCCTTGAATAGTGACCTGACAGAGACACTATTTGGTGCAATTGAAGTCAATCATTAGTCCCTAGGTTTAGCTGGCGTTTAGTTGCAGACCATTCTCTTTGCACCAAGAAGCAAACTTTTGCACCTCACTCACATACTCTTTTTCATCCCCTTTATCAATATAACCCATAAGTGCAGAATCATCTGAGAATTTCTGCAAGTGACATAACCTGGTGTTCTATTTGGAGTCGGAGGTGTACAGAGTAAAGAGAAAAGGAGACAGGATTGTTCCTTGTGGTGCTCCAGTGTTGCTCACATCCACATCAGAGACACAGTTCTTGAGTCTCACAAACTACAGTCTGCCCGACAGATACTTCATTTCCAGGACACCTCAGGCTCATCCACCTGCATATCTCTGAGCTTGCACCTTAACAGGGATGGCTGGATGGTATTGACGGCACTGGAGAAATCAAAAAACATGGTCCTCCCAGTGCTGCCAGCTTTGCCCATGTGAAAATAAACTTTGTTGATCAGACAGATAATTGTATCCTCCACGCCAATCTTTCTCCTTTAGGCAAACTGCGGTGGGTCCAGGCGGTCTACCACAAGATGACTCGTTTAGTCCAGGACCAGTCTCTCCATGATGTAAAAAGTGCCACTAGCCTGCAGCCATTAGGTGAAGAGGAACCTGCCTTCTTTGGAACAGGAACAATGAGAGATGTTTACCACAGCAGAGGGTACTTTCTGAGGCCATAAGGACAGACTGTACAGGTAACAGAGGACATCACAAAGCTGGTTAGCACAGGCCTTAAGGACTGACTCCATCTGGTCCTGCAGCTTTTCCTTTGTGCACCTTTCCCTGTTGTCTCCTTACTTGGTCTTCAGTTATGCAGAGTCCACACTGATGGTCAGAGGTGGACTTGTCATTGGCAATTCTAGTTGATGTGATAGGAGTTGCTGATGTAGTAGGGATGATGTGGGGAGACTGATCATTGGGAGAAGGTGGAAATCCGTTAAAAAATTGGTTTAGGACATTAGTTTTGTCCACATCCCTTTCCAGCACCTGAGCCCTGGATTGCTTGAGTCCAGCAATTACAGTATGTCCAATTAAACCCAGGCCATCCCAGCCATCCTTCACGTTATTCTGCATGAGTTTACTTTCTGTTTTAGCTTTATAAGCTTCTTTTCCTTCACTCTGCACTCACTATGTCCTCTTTGTCAGTAGATTTGAGTGATCTCTTTTTCTCATTCATAGACCTTTTAGCTCCTTAGTAATCCAAGGCGTGTTGTTGTAGTCTGTGATGCAGTGACAGTGACCCTCAATATTGTCCCAATGGGAGTCCCAGTCTGTCATTTAGAAGCAGTCATTCAGTGCCATTTCAGGCTCCACTTCTTCACTATTCTGGTGGTTAACAGGTTACTGTCTAATAGCAGTCTTCCCTAATAGAGACTATAGATTACACTTAAAGGAATCTTTAATATTTAAATACAGCAGGTCTAGCTTGTTATTTCCTTGGGTGGAACCGGTCACAAACTGATAGAATTTTGTCATCTTTCCTTCCAAAATCACATACTTGAAGTCACCACATATTATAGCTATTGGATTGGAGTAAGTCATCATTTAAGTGTTGCTGACAGAATGAATCATTTCCATTCTAGGACACCCTTAGCGGAGAGAGTAATATAAGCATTAATAACGATGATGTAATTTATCTCTCTGGGCAGATAACATGGATGAATTCCGACAACCAGAATTTCAATGTCTGAATTACAAACTGTAGTTTTAACTGTAATATGCTCCCTTTTACACAACTTCTCATTCCCATAGATGACAAGTTTTCCCCTATTGTCTTTTTTTCCACTCTGCACTGGGTCTCTGTCTGTTCGAATAAGATGAAATCCATCCAGCATTAAAGCAGTGCCAAGTATATCAGGTTTGAGCCAGCCCTCTGTAAAGCACAAGATGCCACTATACTCATATGCTCCATGACCTGGTATAAGCGCACACAATTCATCCATCTTATTTGATGGATTTTGATATTCTTTGAGTTTTTTTTAATGGCAACTGAAACATCAATAGAATTGCAATGTTTGTCATAACTGAGAATTGTGTAAGCGTGACACTATTGTAGTTAGCAACAGAACTGTGTATTAAAGAGGATAATAGCACCTAATTTAAAGGTATCTATCCAATGGGCACTACTCTGTGACAGAGGCTTCCCTAGTTCTTCCTAATACAGTTAATGACAATAAAGCTGTCAGGAATTTGTTAATTGCCCTTTTTCACTATGTTTTACTTTTGGATGTGTTCAAATTATCTATGGCAGGGATGACAAACTCCAGGCCTGGAGGGCCGCAGTGGCTGCAGGTTTTCATTCTAACCCTTTTCCTAATCAGTGATTCGTTTTCACTGCTAATTTAACTTCTTTTCTCTTTATTTTAATAGCCCTGTTTTTAAGGTTTCAGTCCTCTGAATTGATTCCTTTCTTCATTAAATGACAGCCAAACAGAAGGAGACGTGAAATGAACCAACAGATGGCCAGCTAAACTGGGGATTTCAAACTTCAACCAATTTCACTCCAACCAATCTCTTAATGAGAAGCCGATTCTTGCTGTTAATTAAACCCGTTATTTAATTCCATGGCTTGTTGCTGCTCTCATTCTGCCTGAGCAGACATTTCCAAATCTGTTTTTTTTTTTTTTTCTAAGATCACCGTCAAGATGTTTTGGTGACCTGAGAGATCAACCTTACTGAGACCTTCTTCACCTTTCTTTATTTTCAGGTATTGTGTGATGGGCACAGGTTGAGCTGGTCATGTGGTGGCTCATTTTGTGTCTCATTATTGTTTGGCTGCTAATTAAGGAAAAAGAAACAACTAAGGCGCCTCAGTCGAGTTAATTGAAATGAAGGCAAAAGAAGTTAATTAGCAGTAAAAATGGCTCACCAATGAAGAAGATAGTTAGAATGAAAACATGTAACCACCCTTGAGGACCGAAGTTCGACTTCCGTGATCTATGGTATTATTTTATTTATGGGTGCTACCATGTTGGGTTTAGTTTCCCATGGGCACTGCCGTTTTTTTTTGCAACACTAGTTACCAATGATACTCATGTGATTCATCAAATTTCCACATGGTGCCACCCACAAGGAATTGTCTGTACATTGACGCTCATGGCAAAAGAAGGAAGTTTTTGCTTTAACCAAATTTTTAATTAGAATCAATTTATTTACTACTAAAGCAATGTGATTTTTAGGGCATAGTTTTAGTTACTACTTAAATGCCTATATTAGTTTTAAAAAGCTTCATTTGGGTTTTAATTGTTTCTGATTTTCTTAAGCAGTTGTCAGTTAATAACTAAGTGCAAATGACCAAGGAATCAGCTGTCCAGCTAACGTTTAAACCTGTGTATGTGAATCATGAAGTATCTGTGTTATTATGTTTTGAAATAAATGAGACGACATGGAAGGGCTGAGAGATACAAATCTGTTCCAGACTACAAAACGTATGGATAATGTTCTCAGAAACTGAAAAATCCATAATGTACGATTTATCTTGGAAGAATTAAAGCACTAAAAAGCCATATAATAAAATATCAACTTTCATCATCTGCTAGGCCTGACTTCTAATTACGAACATGGCTGGAATAAAAACTTGCAATCACTGAAGTCCTCCAGAAGAAGACCCAAGTTCTCCTTAACTGGTGTACCAGCAACTTAAAATGCACCTCCAAAAAAGTGTTTTTAATTATAGAATCAATTTTCGAAAACATTCTTGACAATATTGATGCTATAGACCTGCGGCCTTGAATCTTGTTAACATTTCCATTTTGGTTTTAGCATTCAGAATTATTGGTATCAGCCTGGGCCTGTTCCTCAGTTCCTTCCTGCCCATTTAATCCCATTAATTTCTCTTTTGCTAAAATGTTTTTACTAATTTGTGGGAATGTGTCTCTTTTCTAAACTATCATTACCAAAAAGCTAGCATGAATTGTGAGTTTGAATCCCAGTCCAGGCATATGTAGAGTTTGCCCGTTTCCTCCATGTCTGCATGGCAAGTCTAAACTGGGTGCAAAATGAGTGAATGTTGGTGTATGCAAGAGGGTGCTGACCGTACAAGATTCTGAGAATGGCTTTAATCTCTGTTGATGTTGAATGGGAAAAGTGAGTCTAAATATCGATGCATAGTACAGTCCTTTCCAGGTAGATGTATTAGTTCTGAATTTCTTTCAATTACATTACACTACCTTTACAAGTCAATGGAAGTGATTGTATCACTAGTGATCTCTGACTTAATGATCAGGTTTTTTGGTCTTCCTTAAGGACTGTGGAATAGTAGATTAGTAGGCAGGCAGTGTGGTGTAGTCGTTAAAGCTTTGGACTTCAAACCCTTGCGGTTGTGGGTTCAAATCCCACTACTGACCATGAACAAGTCACTTGACCTGCCTGTGCTTCAATTGGAAAACCAAAAAGAATAAAATAAATGCTGTTAGATGCTTTGGATAAAGGCATAAATGAATGTACAGTAAATGTAGACTAGACTTACCTGGTGATTGTAACCGGTCACGATACATCGGCGTGTAAGGATTGAGTGTCGACAGCAGTACATACAAGGCAAGTGAAAACAATCCTGACATCACAATGTAAAAAGCCACATAGTAGAGGCTGATGTACACTGTAGTGAAGGGAGACAAACACATGGAAATGTATGGTTAGCAGACTGTGATTAACAACTCTAATGTAACATTAGCATTACAAGTTCTTCAAACCCTGTTAATGAGCGTCCAAGTTAAGGTAAACCTAAATGGCAGATGTAAACTGTGTGCAACTGCCACTCCTTTTGACATTTTGTAAATCTGCTCTTCTCTAAGCCTAAGCGTGCTGAGGCAAAAAGTGAGTTGAAGGTAGATGCAAACCTTGAAGCATTTGCCAGTTCCTATACTCATTCACAATGAGCCACCAACATTTTTTGGCATGTGGGGAGAACTTTTGTGAAATCGAGATCATGCAAATACACCAGAGTGTAAAGTTACAGATCTCCCATCATTCCCCCAATGTACTTCATTTTACACTATTATTTGTAATTTGAAAAAGTTCAAAAGAATGAGGTACAACAATTGATGCTTTTGCTTGGAGTGGAACATAAATTACTTTGCAACATCATTTTGAGGTAATGCTTACAGTTTGAGGAGCCAAACAGAATAGTAGAAAAGTTTTTTTAGCTATTATGTTTAAGAAAATGACCATAAAATCTGTCTTTCACATTTGTGTCATATGAACAATCCAGTATCAGATATTACCAGATATCATGTTGTCAAGTACATTTTTTTTGTTTATTTCGTCTTATACAATTTCTCGTATTAGGAATTTGTTAGTTTTCGCATATCCCTTGGGGTCAGAGTGCAGGGCCAGCCATTGTTCAGTGCCCCTGGAGCAATTGAAGGGTAAGGGCCCAGCAATGTAGGATCTCTTCTGGCAGTGACGGGGATTCGAGCCAGCAGACTTCGGGATACCAGCGCAGATCCTTAGCCTCAGAGCCACCACTCCGCCCTATTGTATTTGTAGTGTTTTCTGATGAAGTCAATATTACAAAAATTATATTGCTAGATTTAAATGCAGCCTTTGACACTATTGATCATTCTATTCTGTTACACAAGCTTGAAAATAATCTTAGGCTGTCAAGTGTTGCCCTTGAATGCTTTAGTCCTAAAGTATTTGTGACCCGAGTTTTCATGACAGTTTTATTTGTGCCCCCCCTAATGTTTTTTTGAAAGAAGCCCACTAATACCAATTTGTTCTTTTTTAATTAATGATATTTTATATTTTATTATACCTACTTAACTTTTATCGACATTTATCTAACTCCATATTTATTTTTCTAGTATCAGAATGTAGTTTAAGTTAATTTGTTTTGGTTTCAATAGAAGTATTTTTCATATTTCTGATTCTTGTTTTCTTTTTTTTCCACATTTTCGTGCCCCCCTTTTTTGTTACTTCGCACCCCCTAGGGGTGCCCGCCCCACAGTTTGAAAACCACTGGCTTAGGGGAAGGCACTGCCAGGATACACTTCGTCCCCTACACTCTGGTAAGGAAAGTAGGTACAGTGGTGTGAAAAACTATGTGCCCCCTTCCTGATTTCTTATTCTTTTGCATGTTTGTCACACAAAATGTTTCTGATCATCAAACACATTTAACCATTAGTCAAATATAACACAAGTAAACACAAAATGCAGTTTTTAAATGATGGGTTTTATTATTTAGGGAGAAAAAAAAATCCAAACCTACATGGCCCTGTGTGAAAAAGTAATTGCCCCTTGTTAAAAATAACCTAACTGTGGTGTATCACACCTGAGTTCAATTTCCGTAGCCACCCCCAGGCCTGATTACTGCCACACCTGTTTCAATCAAGAAATCACTTAAATAGGAGCTGCCTGACACAGAGAAGTAGACCAAATGCACCTCAAAAGCTAGACATCATGCCAAGATCCAAAGAAATTCAGGAACAAATGAGAACAGAAGTAATTGAGATCTATCAGTCTGGTAAAGGTTATAAAGCCATTTCTAAAGCTTTGGGACTCCAGCGAACCACAGTGAGAGCCATTATCCACAAATGGCAAAAACATGGAACAGTGGTGAACCTTCCCAGGAGTGGCCGGCCGACCAAAATTACCCCAAGAGTGCAGAGACAACTCATCTGAGAGGTCACAAAAGACCCCAGGACAACGTCTAAAGAACTGCAGGCCTCACTTGCCTCAATTAAGGTCAGTGTTCACGACTCCACCATAAGAAAGAGACTGGGCAAAATGGCCTGCATGGCAGATTTCCAAGACGCAAACCACTGTTAAGCAAAAGAACATTAGGGCTCATCTCAATTTTGCTAAGAAACATCTCAATGATTGCCAAGACTTTTGGGAAAATACCTTGTGGACTGATGAGACAAAAGTTGAACTTTTGGAAGGCAAATGTCCCGTTACATCTGGCGTAAAAGGAACACAGCATTTCAGAAAAAGAACATCATACCAACAGTAAAATATGGTGGTGGTAGTGTGATGGTCTGGGGTTGTTTTGCTGCTTCAGGACCTGGAAGGCTTGCTGTGATAGATGGAACCATGAATTCTACTGTCTACCAAAAAATCCTGAAGGAGAATGTCCGGCAATCTGTTCGTCAACTCAAGCTGAAGCGATCTTGGGTGCTGCAACAGGACAATGACCCAAAACACACCAGCAAATCCACCTCTGAATGGCTGAAGAAAAACAAAATGAAGACTTTGGAGTGGCCTAGTCAAAGTCCTGACCTGAATCCAATTGAGATGCTATGGCATGACCTTAAAAAGGCGGTTCATGCTAGAAAACCCTCAAATAAAGCTGAATCACAACAATTCTGCAAAGATGAGTAGGCCAAAATTCCTCCAGAGCGCTGTAAAAGACTCATTGCAAGTTATCGCAAACGCTTGATTGCAGTTATTGCTGCTAAGGGTGGCCCAACCAGTTATTAGGTTCAGGGGGCAATTACCTTTTCACACAGGGCCATGTAGGTTTGGATTTTTTTTTCTCCCTAAATAATAAAAACCATCATTTAAAAACTGCATTTTGTGTTTACTTGTGTTATATTTGACTAATGGTTAAATGTGTTTGATGATCAGAAACATTTTGTGTGACAAACAGGCAAAAGAATAAGAAATCAGGAAGGGGGCAAATAGTTTTTCACACCACTGTAGATGGATGATACAGCTATGGTCGACACATACTTACTGGGAGACTCGCCATGCAGCTATGTAATTTCAAAAACAAGGGAGGGCTTAAGAACATAATCTCACAACAAAATAAAATACTCCTTGGCATCTAATCGATTTTAATACAAAACAGACTTGCTTATGTTTAAGTGTTTTTAAAGGCAGCATAGGACAGTAGTATGATTTTCCACTATCGTATAATGACTTAATAAAAGGTACTACTTCAAAAAGTCCAACTGCTCCCCCAACATGCCCTGAATTAGACAATTTATGCACAGTATGAAAAAATCTAATATTAAGAAATCCTTGACAAACAGACCACTCCACTCCACTCATATGAAATATGACCATTAAGTCCTTCATTTCTAATAGCATAATGTAGTCTAGGATGGCAGAGTGGTTAGCCCTGCTGCTTCACACCTCCAGAGTCAGCACCTGCTTCGAGTTTGTATGTCCCCCCGTGTGAGTTTTTCTCCAGGTTCTCCAATATTCCTCAGTGAAACGTGTTTGTCCACTACAGATGAGTGTGGGTGTGTAAGTGATTATTCAACATTTGGTTCCTTCCTTGCATGCATTGCTGCCAGGGTTGGGTCCCTGCACCCTGACTCTAAACTACGTACATTAGACATGTCTGATAATGGACAAATGGTCCGAATCATCTCCTGTTATAACATAGTGTAATGGGGCAACATATTCTTGTACTAGAATGTAGCATGTTCCTGGATTTTCCTCAAATAAAATTTTTCTTTTTTTAGTTGTACAATCATCATTTAACCCTGATGTAGCTACTGCCCTTTAGTGATTCAGTGTTATTCAGTGCTTGTGTCCATTTTGGTGATCATTAGCTTTCAGTATTAAATTACAATTAAGAGAACAGATCCACCATAAAAAATGAATTAAAAAGAAAATGATGAAACAGCATTAAGGGCAATCTTGATTTCTTACAAATATAAATGTCACATTACTGTTCTCTTATTTTGCTTTCAGAAAAGAACAGGGAAGCAAGATTGTCTAATTAAACGAAGAGATAAATTAAAGATAAAACTGACTGCTCATCAAGCTGGTTGGGATGAAAAGCTACAGCCACTGTGTAGCATAGGACTGAACTTGAAAACCCTGCATGATAAAAGTGTACTTAATACAGTATTAGCTTTTAAATATAAATTTTAAATATAGTTTTGTTTAAGACGCTAATTATAGGCTTCCTATGATCTTTTCCTCATCTACACTCTAAACTCTAATATTCTGCCATCTTTTAGAAACGTTTGAGAAACAGCCTTTAGCAAACAGATTTAGAGACGAGCTTCATGAAAAAATGAAAGACAGACACAGAAAGCACAGCACTTGAGAAGGTCAGCAGCAGCCTAGCTAAGCTGAAGAGGACAGATCAGTGTGACATCATTGTTATGTTTGGGTAAGTCTAAGAGAAACTGGAGCGACAGTAGATTGAGTGAGTATGAGTGTGCTCTACAGGGAACATGGCCTTCAGCCCAATGAACTTGGGGAAGGCTCTAGATTCTTATATCATTGTAGTGCCTAAAGTGAGCTGGTGTTGCTGTGTTCATGCTAGTGAGCTGTTTAAATTTGACCTTAGTGCCAGTTGGTTCACCAATCACCAATTCATAATTGTTTTTTCAGATATCATTGAAGAGCATGGCCTGAATCTGATCCATATCCTTACTGTTTACCTGCACGGAGATTTTTTATATACCGTATATACTCACGTATAAGTCGAGTCTTGAAACCCGAAAAATCGATCATAAAATCAGAACCTAACTTATACGCCCGTTCAAAAATACGACACTTAATTTTTCTTCTTGCTTCCTCCAATCTCGCACCAGTTTCTCAGACACATCGAATTTTTTTGCAGCAGCGCAGTTACCAATTTCTTTTGCCACCTCAAGAATTTTTAATTTAACACCAGCTTCGTATTTTCTTCTGATTGAACGCTCCATTGTAGATAAGGGATGCTCTTACGATAAAGATGTATGAGGGTGTGAGATACAAAAAACACAAATCAGTACAAACGTTGCTTCAGCATAGTTCGGGTATTACAGTGTGGTCACGTAGGCACAATAGAGAGAGAGAGAGAGGTTAGGATCACATGCTGCTACAGCGCATTGCCACACCCGCATAGAAAAAAAAGGCAGTGTGCTCCGTGGTTATACTCTCAGGTGGGCGTTAGCATATCATAATATCTTGGACCAATAGGGTGAGTTTTCCACATTCGACTTATACAACCAACATTATAAAATACCAGAAGTTATACTATAAAATCAAGTCCCGACTTATCTGCGGGAGAACTTATCTGTGAGTATATACAGTAATACTCTCTGAAATGTCCATGTTGGCTGCATATAGCCTGTCATGGTGTAACATAAGTTTAATATGTCACGGTCCTCTGTAAAAAATACTTTATAAATCTACTTTTCTTCCTACTCACATGCACAGTGGACACAAATTTAGCACAGGGGCTCATCATTTAGAACTGCTAGGCAAAGCATTAGAAGACAAGACAGGAACAACTATGAAATGGGCAACGTGCACTATTTTTCGTCTGTCAGAGTCAGCATGAAATTCTCTCCTCTCTTTGCCTTGTTTGGAATGGCATGATTCACCTAAGTGGGGTCCTGCACATGAAGAAAGAGTATAAAACCTTGGAACATTGCCCGGCACACCTTTGAAGTCGACGGACGGTATGGGAGATAACGTCATCCAACCCGGAAATCCTTCCAATGCAGTGATGAAAATAACAGAATCTATACATCGGACCCCCACTCCCCAACTGGGTTCTTGTCATGGCTTCCTTCGTCTGTTATGCTGTGTAAACCGTCATTAATAAGAGCTAAGTTATTTCTCCTATGTGATTTTTTACCGCTGAGGGAGGGGTATCACCTTTTTATATTATATCTATATAGTTTCAGGTTATGTAACGTGCCACAATTACAAAAAAGAACTCATTCCAATAAGGGAGCAAGCGCCCCCTGCTGGATACACATGGCAAACAGAGTAGTTTAATAAAACAACTACAAAAATGGATCAAAGACAGAAAGCACATATACAAACCTCACAAAAAGCATCTCAGCACCAAACTAGCATTCAGGATCAAATGCCACTCTAACACAAAGCAGTTGTTAAATTAATTATTTATTTGGTAGATTTTAAAACTGAACTCTGAGATATGGTGATAATGTTTTGGATGTCAGAAAGTGGGCTCATTAAGCAGAATAAATAAAATGTATTATTATTATTATTAATGATACTAACACTGCTTAAATACAAACAGAGAGACCCATGGAAAGATGGTGTTTCTTTCTTTGAATCACAAGGGCACTGAAGGACCACAAGTGAATGCTTATCAGCAGCGTCCCAATCAGGCGGCCGATTATAGCGTATTTGATCATGATATGAGTTGGCTACACTGTAAGTGTTTAATAGATGGCCTGTTTCCATTAGCAGTGACCTTTTCCAAGGTTAACATTTAAAAAAAGTCTGTTTATAATGAGCACACAGACACATCAGCTCGATCTGATTATGTGAGGGGATTTTTGAATCTGTTGCTAAAAGATAATAGAGAATTACTTTCTATCATGAATGGTTCATTTTTGGGCCATTTTATGAGTTTCGCTCTCCTGGATTTGAAGGAAATTCACATAGTGCCATGACCAGTGACTCTTGGTTACAGTCTAATAACCTGAGTAATTCTATCCTAAGTCAACTCAAAATAACAGCAACTTTCACACTGATGAGCTACGCTGCATTAGCAGTGTGTCAGGCCAAGGCCAGAAAGCTTTCTGATTCATTAAGCTGCCAAATTCCCATTAAAAGAGAAAGGATTTATGAACCTGAGCAAGAGGAAAACATGAACAAGAAAGAGAAGAAATCTCTCAATGTACTGATCTTTTTTTTTGTATTTCCAAAAGAACACTTTTTATACATAGCAGTCAGCTGCAAAAGGAAAAAAAAAGAATCAAGTAAAATGGAGGGACAAGCTGATAAATGCAGAAGTATTTTAACATGTCCAAATGGCTTCTTTTTTGTTCGATTAGCAGTTTATTTTTCCTCCAGCATTGACAGGCACATTTGATAAACAAAGAGAATTCAGAAAAAAAGCAGCCTACCCATTCTAGGCAGCGGTTGAAAAATAGATTTGAGAACCGAAATGAAATATTTTCCAGTCCCATAAACAAACAATAGGGTAGGCCACCAATTTTACATGTGGGACTTTTTATCTTTTCATTGTTTACATGGATTATCTTGAAAAACAAAATTGGTTTATTGTTTACCATGCATTAGGAGTTAAATTGTTAAAACTGTTAAGTTTGTTCAAAGCTGTGCAGAATCCAAAATGTACTGTAGGAAAATGGGGTAACCTTTTGGAAAGGACTACAAAGGCACATCTATTAGTCAGTTTCTTCTTTGCCACAAGGCTTGGTCTGATCTTAATAAGACTTATAAAAACACCAGTGACACTTTGCAGTTCACATACTAAAGTGCATATATTATTTATTTACTGATATCAATGATGGTTTGTTTGTGCTACATAGTAATTAGTGACTAATAGCTGACTGAAGCTGTCATGGATGTAAGTTTAAACTCCTTTAGGTTTGGGCACTCTTCTATTAAAGTAGGGGAAATAAATATAATTAGCATTATACAGAAAACACATGTCTGTGATGGCTAATTTTGCCTGTTTTACCAACAGATCCCCTGATTTATCAAGAATGTACTGTATTTGGTATGTAAAATACTGACAATAACTGGACCCATGCCCGGCCGGGACGCCCCTTCAACACTGGTTTCAGGGGAGCAGCCATGGGATGCACTCTACATCCCCAGGAACACTTGGTGGCAGCCCCCTTGGGTTGCATCGGGGTCCATAGCATGGAACACTGGCACTCATCCTGGTTGGGCTCCGTGGCCACCACCAGGGGGAGTTGCAAGGCTTCCTGGTGACTGTGTGCAGAGGGTGCAGACCTATAAATACCTGGGAGTGCAGCTGGATGATAAATTGGACTGGACTGCCAATACTGATGCTCTGTGCAAGAGAGGACAGAGCCGACTATACTTCCTTAGAAAACTGGCATCCTTCAACATCTGCAATAAGATGCTGCAGATGTTCTATTAAACGGTTGTGGCGAGTGCCCTCTTCTATGCGGTGGTGTTCTGGGGAGACAGCATAAAGAAGAAGGACGCCTCATGCCTGGACAAACTGGTGAGGAAGGCAAGCTATTGTAGGCACGGAGCTGGACAGTTTGACATTCATGGCAGAGCGACGGGTGCTGAGCAGGCTCCTGTCAATCATGGAGAATCCACTGCATCCACTGAACAGGATCATCTCCAGACAGAGAAGCAGCTTCAGCGACAGACTGCTGTCACCATCCTGCTCCACTGACAGACTGAGGAGATCGTTCCTCCCTCACACTATGCGACTCTTCAATTCCACCCGGGGGGGTAAACAGTAACATTATACAAAGATATTGTCCGTCTGTTATACCTTAATTTTTATCACTCTTTAATTTAATATTGTTTTTTATCAGTATGCTGCTGCTGGAGTATGTGAATTTCCCCTTGGGATTAATAAAGTATCTATCTATCTATCTATCTATCTATCTATCTATCTATCTATCTATCTATCTATCGAGCCCGTATGGGCGGTAACCCAGCCAAACCCGGAAGTGCGGTCTAATTGAGGTCAATTACCACCTGAAGCACTTCCAGGTGGAGTATAAAGGGAGCCTGCAGCCACTACTCAGGGAGCCAGAGTCGGGAGGAGGAGGATGAAGCTACCCTGGAAGGAGTGGAAGAAAGAAAAGTGGAAGTATTGGGTGAATTTGTGTTTGGGGAATTGTGTAGGGCCAGTGGGACACGGGGGAGACGTGTCTCACAGCTGAAGAAAATAAAGACTTTTTGTTTATTTAGCCCGTGCCTCTGGTGTCAGTCTGTGTCGGTTCAGCACCAATAAAGCACCTTTATCACAATTGTTATAATTGCCGTTATACATTTTATTGACCATTGGGGCTGGCTTGAAACTCAAACTAACATCAAGAAGACCAAAAGTATATAAAAGAAAGGGACTTATCACACAAAAATATAATGAAAACAGAAGGATACTGGACTGGAGGAGACATAAAGAAATAATGAGATAGTAAACAAACCTAGAGCACTTTAGGCCTAACTCCACTGATTCCATCCTGTCTTAATTGTACCTGCAGCTCACAGCTCTGCTTGCTCACTCCTTCAAATCTTCCTCTTCAGTCTCTGGCTTCACTTTCTCATACAAGTTGGACTATTGCCAATCCTACTCCACTTTACTAAACTAGTGTATGGTCAGAAGAATCTTTTTAATTCCAAAGTAGAACTGCTTCAAAGAGAAGACCAGTTACCATATGTGGGTCCTGGAAAGAGCTATAGAACTTCCCCAGGTGTCCGTACAGTCTTAGACCCCAGCCACCTGTTAATGGGACAAGCAATGCCCAAACACTTGTCTCTCGCTGTGGGGAGCAGGCATATGAATATTACAGCTTAGATCTTCCTGCTTACATCTCATCATCTTCAGGCAAACTTCTAGTCCCTCTCTTCGACCCAGACTGATATTGGTGTCCCAGTCTCCTAGTGGGTCATAGCGTCCCTTATCGATGATGGCCTGTTGTCACTTCTGATGATAGCATTGCCAGTGTAACTGCCACTGGGGCCTCTTATGATGATGCTACTCCTGTCCTGCACTGTTCCATACCCTGCTGGTCCCCTTTGCTGATTTTACTCTGAAATCTGCAACTATTTGTTCTCCATTTAGACTTGAACCTCCAATCCAAGGTCCTCCTGTCTGACTGGTATAATCAGGGCACCATAACACATTGAACACTGTTACAAAAACATTTTAATAAAGAAATGGGAGAACATATCCTCTGTGAACACTGTCTGAGGAAGAATTGACCCATAGAAGAATGACAATGTCAGTGAATTATAAAGCGAAAGAGAAAATGAGGAATAATAAGCGAAACTGATTAAAATTACATTTCTTAATTGTCAAAAAATGAGTTGAATGATGACTTTCTTGGTAAGGTAGAGCAATGAAGACCCCATGGACCTATCTCTGTTCTTTATGTGGTATTTGTAACATTTCAAAGGTAATTAAAAATAAAACTATCTTGTGACTAATTTGCACACAAGCATATTAACTCAAATTGTAACTCGTGTTTCAAATGTTACTGAAAACAAATTTTGTTCTGGGTGTCTTTACTGTGCTAGATAAGCTCACAGGTATTGCTTCTGAACTTCAAATTTTGTTATTGCAATAAAGTTAATTAATGTCTATTATGGAAATTAGAATTCTGAATAACTGATATTACATCAGTGCCCCTGAATCTATGTTTGTATGTTCATATGTGGCCCAAAAACGTTTGTAATATGTTCTTTTTTATTTCTAATAATTAACTAGTTCAAACAAAGGATAACTCGATGTTTTTCAACTGCATAATCTCAGTCAACTTTAACAGCCTCATGCCAGCAAGAAACCAAAGCACCAATGCTCTTCTTGTGCCAGTCTAAATTCAGCACCTCATTCCACTTCTTCACTTTATATTTTAACTTTATTGCCAGGCAAAATAGTTGTTAGGAATTTCTACTGGAGTTACATTCAAACATATAACAAAATAAATACAATTAAATCACACAATATACAATACATGACACCATCACAACCTTATAAAGAGAGACAGAAAGGTTAGGAACACACGCGGGGACAGCGCATTACCACACCCACCACATGACAAACCAACTCAGGATCCCAGATTAGGACCCGAGTGCAGCCATGCAACGGGTGACACCACACTAGTTCAGGAGGAATGGAACCAGCGTGAGGTTTTTTATGGTGGCTGGAGTGCCAGTTCTTCCACCAACCCCCAGGTTTTTCCCTGCAGGTTGGAGGGCCTACATGCAGGGCTGGATGCAGATTAACGTCATACCCAGGACGGAGCAATTGCAGGTTAAGGGCCTTGCTCAAGGGCCCAACGAAGTAGAGTCACTTTTGGCGTTTATGGGATTTGAACCAGCAACCTAGCGAGTACCAGTGCAAATCCCTAGCCTCAGAGCCACCACTCCGCACGTCTTATATGCAGTAGTAGTTAAAAATAAATATTGCATAAAACACAAATATATAAAGCAATATAGTAAAGTAGGATTGAACGCCGAAGTCTGTCCTTATACTGTAGACAGAAAATAAATAGAAATAACATATTTTAGATTCTGCGGTCGGCTGGCGTCCTGCCCGGGGTTTGTTTCCTGCCTTGTGCCCTGTGTTGGCTGGGATTGGCTCCAGCAGACCCCCGTGACCCTGTAGTTCGGATATAGCGGGCTGGATAATGGATGGATGGACATTTTATATTAGATGGAGTTTTTTTTTTTTCTGTAAACTCATCATTTCTCCCAAGAACAGTTGAGTTTTGCAATTGCTAACTGTGCTTAAAAAGCACATCAATGCATGATGCCAACTATTTTGCAGTGCAGTAGAGCAAAGTAGGATCTTTCAAATTAACTGCAAAATAAGCTGCAAACATTTTTCTTTGTTTATTTTCATTGAAGTGTATAATTATTTTTATCGTGCACTTTAGGATTACGGGTTGGTTGAGCCTACCTCATCAGCATCAGGTGCAAGGATGGAATTAACACGAGGTGGAGGGGCACCAAAACATTATATTGCACTGCACTAATTTAAAGTTGCTAGTTAACTTAACTCACACATCTTAAGAACAGGAGAGGAAAACTAGTATATGTTTTTACATTCTTAATCATGAAGTTTGTTAAAAAATTGTGACTTTTCCAGTTTATAAAACTGCATGTATATATGTTGTAAAAGTTTAAAAGCAGAGCCATCACTTGGGAGTAATGATGACACTTGTTTATGATGAAACTTTAATTCAGGAGTTGCATTTTTTAGTAGTTTGTGTCATACTGTATATTCTTACCATATTGCTTGAAAACAGAGGCAATACTCTTTATTAAATATGATTACCTACCCAGGTTAGTAATCACATTAAAACAGTAAGATCTTATTGGAGTGGTGGCATCAAAGTGTCCCTTTTTAATACCGTCTGCCATATCTGCCAGTGATGGAGAGTGTGCCAGCTCCCTTGTTGTGCACTGTTCTTACTCCGCTATCCTATCTATTCATGCCCATTTGTCTCAGGGTTATCAGTTCCAAACTCATCATAGATTCAGTGAAGGACTGAACCAAACATGGTCACACACCCATACCAGTGCAGTTCTGGTGAGAAGACCTGTTATTTGAAAGAATGACACAAATGCAGCCACATGCACATCCAGTTCAGCGTGAACTGTGCGCAGACTCCGTGTCACAAAGGAAACCCTCACAAACATAAGGAGCACATGAGAGGAGTCTACCACAGAAGTACAGGGTCATTAATGCTACACTACGACTATATCGGCTCCATTTCATTTTTGTGTTATCTTGTACCTGGAACACTTGATAAAAACACTACAAGCGGCCAGTAGGCCTCTCCGAGTTCATGCAAACTATTTGGTTATTTTAAAGAAGCCTAGTTTAGCTTTTGTGTATTGTTAATGCTGTATAGCGATCCATAAGTCAATCTTAATTGCATATTTTGTAGTAAGCAAAGTCAAAATGTCTGTAAAATGTACAAGACATAAAGTAAACTGAACTAAGCATTCGAGTGGCTCTTAATTATTATCTACAAAGCCATAAAAACTCACTAGTCATACCATCACAATCCCTAATACTACCTCTCTATCCCTAATATTTTCTCTTTCTTCACCTTTCCAAGGAGCTTCATTTTCACAAAAAAAGGTCAAACATTCGAAAACTGTAATCATCGTACCCCATTTGTCAAGTGCTCTTCCCAGTAACTGCTTGGTGTCCGGGTTCCACACAAAATACCCAAAATCTTCACATCGCTGAGCACAGGTCCGCTTCTCTTTCAGTGCAGCCATCTTTTCTGAAATTCAACGTTATGACTCTTTTGGAAAGGTGAGAAGAAGCAGAAGGCCCTGACTCAAACTCAAGGACAAGAAGGAACTGCTTATACCTGCTGTAATAACCTGCCTTTTTATAAATTCTGTGAAGGACAGTCAGGAGGGAGGCTATAATAGGTTGCAAGCCAAAAGCCAAACGCTTGACGTAGGTGCAGTCTTTATCTTTGCCTCACATCAACTCCACAATGAAAGTTTATGTCTTCATCTATGCCTATGTGCCTCAGCAGCTTGTCAGTAAACACCTTGGTGGTTTAAACTGTTTGTCTTTAGTGCAAAATTCTCTGCTGATAAGCTGGGGAACATGTGTTTCCCGTGAAATCTATCGTATTTAACATTGACAAATAGAGCAAGTGGTGATTGTGTAAATGGTACCGTATCTGTGCAGCACCATAACACTGACCGTAATATAATTAGTGATGCCTTTATGAATGAGCTTCATAATTTCACTTTTGTTTGCTGTTTTTTATGTATTTATCCTTATCAAATGTAGAATTATAAAAGCAGATCACTACGTTCATGTATTCATTTTAACTGGCATGGCAAGTCTGTTTGTAGAACACTTTGCACCAAGTAGCTACAAGGCATTAGTGAGACCAGTTATGTTATATGTGGTTGGAGACGGTGGCACTGACCAGAAAGCAGGAGACAGATCTGGAGGTGGCAGAGTTAAAGATCTTAAGGTTTGCATTGGATGTGACGAGGATGGATAGGATTAGAAATGAGTACATTAGAGGGTCAGCTCAAGTTGGACGGTTGGGAGACCAAGTCAGAGAGGCGAGATTGTGTTGGTTTGGACATGTGCAGAGGAGAGATGCTGAGTATATTGGGAGAAGGGTGTGAAGGATAGAGCTGCCAGGGAAGAGGAAAAGAGGAAGGCCAAAGAGTAGGTTTATGGATGTGGTGAGAAAGGACACGCAAGTGATGGGTGTAACAGAACAAGATGCAGAGGACAGAAAGATATGGAAGAAGATGATCAGCTGTGGTGACCTCTAATGTAAGTAGCTGAAAGAAGAAAAGGAACAAGAAGAATTACACATTACTGTTACTTCTTCTACACTATTACTACTCAGTAATGATGTGCTTACCTAGGGTCATACCAACATTATTAGTGTGTATTTAAACATGTTTATATAATGGTATATAACAATATATAAAAGTACACATTTCCATTCTCTTTTCACAGTGGAATATGTACATCCCTAACATGCTAAACCAGATGCACAGTAAGTATGTGGTAATAATGGTTAGTTTTAATACAACTAAGGAGGTATTTACTTACAAGCAAAAATGTAAATTGCTAGTAATATGAGTGTAAAGAGTCGCCACACATGCTTCCTAAACATAATAGTAGAATCTAGTGTGAAGTCAGTGATTGATCTAAAGCAGTAGTAGTATCCAGATCTATCTATCTATCTATCTATCTATCTATCTATCTATCTATCTATCTATCTATCTATCTATCTATCTATCTATCTATCTATCTATCTATCTATCTATCTATTACTGCTCCCTACTTTGAATGCCGTCTTTATGAGGTGTTTGATTGGTTTAGAAATGTGACACCCTTTGAGGCATCTAATTGCTACAACCTAATTTTAAGCAAAATTCATTCATAGCTATCTCTAGACATATACACTGTGTATGCAAGTCTTTTTTATTTTTTTATCTTATGTGCCTTCTGGTTTTATTCCACATTCCATAGATTTGCAGATTAGGACAAATGGTGGCTTTAAAATTACTTAATGCAAGTAAGGATGGGTGTGTGTGTGTGTGTGTTTGTGTAAGTTGATCCTGGAAAGAACTGGCAATCCATCTTGAGTTCATTCTTCATTCCTGCCATGTGCCTTAAGCTGCCTGAATAAGGTTCAGCTTTGCTTCACTCTAAAATGTTATTAAAACAACAAATAAATGTATGCATTGTAAATACTGTATATGATTTTTAATAATCAGAACAGTCCAATTAAAAGAGTCAAATGAACAATTTGTTTGCTTTCTTCTTTTTTCATTCTTTATTTTATTTAAAGAACCAAATGCAGTAACAAATCACAATCCAATAAAGAAACATAGAAGCAAGTACAATAGTATGTTCTGAAAATAATTCAGAAAACATATCCAAACCTGACATGGAGAGCTGCACAAGAAGACAGACCCACTAAAGTGGTTCTTCACATAGACTCCCTAATATACAATGCCCTTCTGAATCAGATGCTATACCAGTGGTTACAAATGAAACTATTTTTTCAACTGAAATATTCTACCACATCTATGGTAGTTTTATCATAATCAGAATTAAACATCTGACTTACTTACACTGTAAAAAAATGCATGTTTTATAAATTGACAATAATTTTTGTATTTGTCAATATTTATTAATATTAGGCTAACTTACATGCTCTGTGTTGAGAGTGTATTTTATGCAAATTAATATTGCAGTAGAATTGATTGATAGGCCATACAAATAGCACCACTTACCCAATAGAGTGAACAGACAACTGAAGAAGGAGTGGTGTCCTGGACAGGAAAATGGAGACGTGATCATGTTGTGAAATAGTTATGCAAAACCCAAAGGTCAGCAAGCACTGTTTTTTGCTGTTGCCTATGGGCACTCTTAGACGTGTACTGTCCCTCATCTTAGTCATCCGTTCTGCTCCGTTGACCTCCAGTTCCTCCCGCACTAAAAACCAACCAACCATATTCTAGTCGTTGTTCTGTTATTTCACTGAGTAATAATTTCCATTTGTTTGTGCTAATGAGATCTTTACTATCATTTTTTTGAGACTTTCGAATTTTAGTACTTTCTTTATCTCTAACCCGCTCTGCATGTGTATTGCGCCAATGTTTTTGAATTCTTTACGACATTCTACTTTGTCATCTACTCTTTGTCTTTTATTTCCAGCCCCGGGTGTGGTTAAAGTCTTGTCTCGGGGAACGTGAAAGTATCTCACTGAAAAAGTCACGTCTTGTCCCAGGATTTTTTTTTATTATAATAGAGAGATATATAAATAATCTATTTGTGGCATATTTCTCTCAACTGATTGTTTCCACCGTGGTTAATGAAGCTGTATATATGATTCATGTATGCCCTGCATTTTTATAAAGAACACAATCTGCGGGAGCAAGCGCCCCCTATTGGAGCCAGTCAGCTGAGGTAGACTTAGCCATTAGTCAAAGATATACAAGTGCATAGGGATCCCATTAAAACTACATTTACATATGCACTGATTTTTTTTTTGTTAAACTTGTAAAGAGTTTTCAAACATACAAAACTTGTTGCCATAGCCATTTATTTTCAGTGGCCCCACCTTCAGTCCAGGCTATAATGGACTATTTTATGTTGCGGAAAGTCCCTACTGCACAAAGAAAATAAAAAAGAACCGGATAATCTTTTGCCATTGCCGGAGTATCAAACATGACGGCACTAACTGCATATCATCTACACTGAAGATGGTGATTTTAGATAGTTATGTCAACCAGCAAAACCAAATTCTTGTCCAATGTGACACTATTACACTAGATGATGACCCAACTCTTGGTCAAGACAGCTGTCAGAAAAATAGTGCTGTTCAGTAGTTAGGAAAGGGCCACTAAAAAAAACAGAAATGATGGCTGTAGATTTACAAGTAATCACGATTACTTGCAGGTAAAAATATGTTGAGAAGATAAGAAGGCCAGGGCTAGTATACAGTAGAAAAATGGTTGTATGGTCTGGTTTTGTTGAATGCTATTTGGAATCAGTGATAAGAGCACTCAGTTAAGCACATATGGATACAACAATTGGAGAAATGTATCAGCCAACTTAATCTTCACAACGTCTTCAGGTCAAATTGAACCTTTTTGTGTTTAAAATCAGTAAAGGCACCCTAAATTTGAAAACAAAGAGTTTTACTACATTTTCTCAAATTAATGAACAGTAAGAAAAATTAGACATCTCATAATCTGTATAGCTTCTAAAAATGTTTACCTTGCCATTGATTTTGTATCATTTTTTGACCCACTGTTGACATAAATGGATTTTCCACTGCATGTAGAGTTTAATTGTTCACAACCCATAAAAATACCTAAATGTCATATTCCCAGCTCAGAATTGTGACATCTTTTAGTAAAGTCCCCTGAGTTTTCCAAATGTCACATTTCTTACAGCTCATACACATTTTGAACATTGTCTTTCAGTGCGGTGGGCTGGTGCCCTGCCCAGGGTTTGTTTCCTGCCTTGCACCCAGTGTTGGCTCCAGCAGACCCCCCCTGACCCTGTAGTTAGGATATAGTGGATTGGATAATGGATGGATGGATGGATTGTCCTTCAGGTCTTCATTGACCTTAATGGATTTTACACTGAATTTAGTGTAGTTCGTTCACAACTCATGAAAACCACCTTTTGTCATCTTTTCACCTCAGGAGTTTAGGATGTTTAATAAAGTGTCCTAACTTTGCAATAACCAAAGAACATTCCAAATGCCACATTCTGAACACTGCTATGTAGGTCAGGTGTATTTAGAATTACAATATTTCTTGAACATCTATAAAAGCTAAATTTCCCCATGTGACAAATAAAAATTTGTCTACTTTAGTGGATTTTACTCTCCACTGTTTGTTTACATCCAATAAAAGCATCCTAAACATCATCTGTTCTAAAATCATGGATCATCACTACTACAGGATAAGATGGTCAATCAATATAAAAGAGGTTGAAGTTGAAAAATCGGACCCCCAGGGTATATAAAAAGGAGTGTCAGAATTCAGTAAAAACACACAGAAAGCGCAGCATTGTGTTGATGTCGTTGTGAGGTTTAAAAGAATATGATCAGTGAAGAATATGTTGGAAACATGGATAGCTGTCACAATCTACTGCAGAGATTGAAAGCAAACCCTGATATCGAAACAGAAACAGTGACTTTTGAATACAGCTCTCAGACTCCTTGTGACAGTGGCTTCACGTGACAGACGAATGTTTTTCTTCTCCAAAGCTTAATAAAACCAACTTGGGATCAACAACGTCTCAGAGCAGATGGTCTGCATTGGTTGCTTTTTCAATCAAAGATGAAATCAGGAAGTCACTGGATATGAAGGATTTGCTAACAAGATTTACTAAAGCCAAATTGTGTAAGGCCAAGTTTTAGTCACTCGTTCCCATTTAGACTGTGCCTGCTACACACATGGCACATGACAACCCTCAACAAAGGATCCAGCAAAAAGATCAACTGATCAGATAGATGCCCTGTAAACAGTGTCTGTTCAAGTTTACATTCAAGATCAAGATGATGAGAGGTGACGAAGGTAAAGGACAGAGACAACCAAATGTAAGAAAAACAAAATGCATAGAAGAAAAGGGAAGACAAAGACAATCAGAGAGGAAAGGTAAAGACTGAAACTTATGATATATTTTCTCATTTAATTGTATCTCCAATTGTTAAAAACTTTACCACGCTTTGCAGCAACAAATAGGCTAAGTGAGCAGAGAACCTGAGTGAAAACGAAGGTAACTTCTTACAATAAATTATTTCTACACTCGTATCCATTGTGTGCTTTACAGTTACATTGTATTTATTGCATACACTCAGTTATGGTGCATCTGCCCAGCATCTGACTAGTGTAACAGTCCAGTTCTCCAGCTAAGCAGTCCATACATACCACCTAGCTTGAGGCAGACAGTAGCTGACCAGCGAGACACGATGACCTGATCCACCGTCAGAAGCAGCTCTACGTGCCCAAATCCCTTGCCAATCACCACAGGCTTATAACTCATTACTGCTGCTACTCATGTTAATCTTTTGCTTTAAAGCATACACTGGAGTGTCTGCTTTAGTGGTAAAGGCCTGGGTAAGATATTTTAACATCAGGATCCACCTCTCACCCTAACTTGTGTACGTCAGATATTTGCAAAGAAACAGCAAGTTTTTTTGCTTCCACTTTGTTTTGAGGGAGCTGATATAAAAGTGGAAAAAGTGGCAAGTAGTCATTCCAGCCATCTTAGAACCTCAACTCTGTTTTTTTCCTGGAAGAGAAATACAAAGAGCTGGTAGCAAGATTATTATTTATGGATCTCCACTGTCAGGCATATAGCCGAAGAGTACAGAGACATTGTTAACAGGGGAAAAGCGACCAAGGAGAGTAAGAAACAGGTGCCAATTGTGGTCAGCTATGGCCAAAAAGGAAAAAAAGAACATGAAATGAACACTTCACAAACAAAAGAATGAAATAAAATTGTAGTTGCAAGAACACCGGCAAGTGTACAAAACAAGCAAATACAAAAAAGCTTAAAGTTTAAAAATGTGAATTGTGACTTAATCACCCACTGTCAGGTAGCTGCTTAAGTAATAACACGTTGTCACGGGTGGCTGGGTGCCATATAGCACCTCTGCTAGGAGAGGACAGCCGCCTTGGTTGCTATGGGGGTCACGGAAACCCTACCCTATAGGGGCCCGTGGCCACCACCTGGGGGCAGGTTCTGGTTCCTGAAGCCCTGGAAGCCAGCACTTCCGCCACACCAGGAAGTGCCAGCGGAAATTCATCGAGGAGCACCCGGAGCATATCTGGGACAGCATAAAAGGGGCCGCCTTCCAACAGTTGAGGAACTGGTGTAGGGTGGAGGAAAGCAAGGCTTCAGAGTGTGGAGAGAAGGCGGCCCGAAGAGGACCATTGTGAGGCCAGAGAGAATGGTGATTGGTGCCAGGGAACTGTGTCCTGTGTGGGACTGTTTATTGGACTTGTAAATAGTGTAAATAAATCGTGTGTGGTGGACTTAAAATGGTGTCTGTCTGTCTGTGGTTGGGCTGGTTTTCACAATGTCCATCAATCTATCCAACCACCTTCTCAACTTGATTAATCCACTTTTAGAGTTGCCGAGAGTTTATCCCAAGAACAATGAGTACAAGGTGTCACACACGTGCGCATGGGACGCAGCTAAAGGGCTTGAGTGAAGGCAGTTCGGAGGCATGCCGGGGTGTGGCAGAGTGCACTGACTCTTTTTCTCCCTTGCCTGTAGACCATCCCCGGGGGATTTCACCTGGATCACCTGACATCACTTCCGGGACTGAGCCAATGGAAGTCGGCCACACCAGCTCCAGTCCCTCTGATGTCACCTCCGGCTACGAGCCAATGGTGGAAGACCACGTGCCGGATCCATACGACCTCACTTCCTGTCTCCCCCTTTAAAACCTGCCCCTTTTCCTTTGTTTCTTTAGTCTTGTTTTGGACTCGGTTGTGTGCACTTCAGTGCTCTGTATTTTGTTAGAATAAAACGACTTTTGCAGCCAGGATACCACAATATACGGGTGGCTGCCCCAACTCTTTATCTGTCAATGTCTCGTTCTTGTGACAAAGGTTGTAAAAAACTTGGTTGGGACATTAGCCCATTACAGGGTACACTTTAACACACATTGACACTAACCATCGCCCTGGACCTGCCAGTTGACAGTCCTAATCGCTGTGCCATCCTTCTGTCCAATACTAGAAGATTTAGGGTGAAATGTTTCAAGAAATACTTCTGAGTATTTGTTTTTGCCAGGAAACAGCAAGTTGGAGGAATGGTCAGAGACAGCTTGAATCAGGATGGGTCAGTGTTTTAACAAATTCTTTTCAATGTTATCTTCCATTTGACCCTTGGCAGTTGGTCTACTGTATATATTGATTGAATCTGAAGTGAACATGTATTTCTCTAGCTGACCACTGCCCTGTGATGAACCTTATCAAGTGCAATTATTTTCTTCCTTGTGTCCTAACTGGAAAAAAAGAAAAAAATCATGTTAACTTGGAGGAAAGAAAAATCAAAATCTGTATGGGCTCCAGGCCCAAAAACCACAAACCCCAACAGAACCTGGTCCCACTGATATCATTAGAGTGATGCTATTATAGTTACTGCCGTGTACGGCTCAGTTTCACAGTTGGTAGGTAAATTCTATCACTTTTCCTACATTTTACAAAGGCTGTCCTGTTCTGAGAGCACATGCTGCCCTCTCTGTTTCCACCCCGTACCAACCCTGTGAGTCCTCTTTCTAACTTTAGCTGGGAACCTTATTTAATATCCATCCATTATCCAACCCGCTATATCCTAACTACAGGGTCACGGGGGTCTGCTGGAGCCAATCCCAGGGCGCAGGGCAGGAAACAAACCCCGGGCAGGGCACCAGCACCCCGCAGGGCACACACACCAAGCACAAACTAGGGACAATTTAGGATCGGCAATGCACCTAACCTGCATATCTTTGGACTGTGGGAGGAAAGCCACGCAGACACGGGGAGAACATGCAAACTCCACGCAGGGAGGACCCGGGAAGCGAACCAGGGTCTCCTAACTGCGAGGCAGCAGCGCTACCCACTGCACAACTGTGCCGACCCCTTATTTAATTTTATTTAAATTCATTTAATTTTAATACTTTTAATCTTTAATAAGAAGTACTCATCATATACTTTGTTAGTACTGTTAGGCTTCCTACTAATTACATCTATTCTTTCACACCCTGTGTTTATTTATACCCATTTATGTTGTGGTCGCATGCTGAAATAATTTGCTTTTAGTGACTTGAGAAAAATGTGAAGTGATATGAGAATAGCAAAAAGATGCTATTGCTTAAATTGAGAGCCCATACTTCAGGAGTGAGTGGAATGTTGGGACAGGTAAGCATGTGTTTTATAAGACAAGCAACCAGCATGTGACATAAGGGTATTACTTGATAAGCATATTAAGCTTTTAGAAAGTGCTGACTTGGGAGTAGCTCCCTTCCCAATCATTTGTCCACTTCCTGTGTTAAACCTTTCAATAATATCTTTTAATGTCAGGATTACCTTTCTGGTCTTGATAGTCCTTCTAGGTTATCCATGCATGCTTTCTACTGCAAATTCTCTTTCCACTCAGAGCACACCCTTTTCATTACAAGACAATTCCTGTGAAGGACTAATGTTTAATATTTTAATAAGTTCTAAAATGTTACCAGCTGATGATCACATTACTTCTTTATTTATCAACTAACTATCCCTGTTCAGTCCGTTTATGGCCAGGTATCAATGTCGTAGGTGACTCAGTGCAAAGACAACATACTGCAATGGACATCGGGGGATTGGAGACAGTGGTAGCCAATTCTGCATATATCACCGCCAGAGGAAGTTTTGATGGCAACTCCAATGCTGCTGCTTCACGGGACAAAAAGTATCGGGCCAAGCTTCAGTTACCTCACATCACAAAGTGTGAGGATCTCAAGGATAGCATCAACTTGGATTTTGACAACATATGCTGCAAGCAGCCAATTGGAAAGCTGCTCTTCCAGCAGTATCTGGAAACGGTACCAGAGTACAGACCAGCATCCAAGATCTGGAGTGATATTCAAGAATATGACACAGCAGAGGACACAGCACGGGCGCAGAAAGCTACCAAAATTATATCTCGGTACTTGGAATCTGGAGGAAGGTACTTCTGCACCTATCTGGAGGAGAATACCATTGCAAAGGTAAAATCGGAACACCAGGACACCAAGGATGATCTTTTCACTGAGGTCCTGGAGAGCACTCTCTGTTTTATGCAAGAGGCTCCCTTCTTGAATTATAAAGACACTATGTATTTCATGCGCTTCCTTCAGTGGAAATGGCTGGAGTCACAACCCATTGGTGAGGAATGGTTCCTCGACTTTAGGGTTCTTGGAAAAGGGGGTTTTGGAGAAGTGTCTGCGACACAGATGAGAGCCACTGGGAAGCTTTATGCATGCAAGAAACTCAACAAGAAGAGGCTCAAAAAGAGAAAAGGCTATGAAGTAAGTTGGAATTACATATTTATATCAGCTTGCACTCACATGTATTTCTCTTATCCTGACTTAAATACAGCATTAATACAAAAGTCACATTTATCTTGAGGTTATGCTAACCATTTTGTGCCTAAGCTGTATTGTAGTGCATGAATTGTCTTTACGTCTGACAGTAAGTTTCAGTGTAAGGATTTATTTCAAACACCATTACACATACATTGAATCAAACATTCACTTTGTTCACAATATTATTTATACATCTGTATTAGTAAAAGGGAAACAATTATCCATGGAAAGTCCACGAACCAAATGAGTACAACTTTGCTCACTATTGTTTGTAGTTAGATTAGCATATCTTCCCAACTAAGTTGCTACACTGGCCTTTGCTCCCTTCACAAAAGGTCTGAAGAATGGTTTGTTAAATATAAATAATCTTTTCCTTGAATATTTTATATTTTGTATCCTTTTGTATTTTTATACAAATCAATCTTAGAAGACAATTACATAAAAAATACTTGGTATTCTTAATGAAAAGACAACATCAGGGAGTGAAGTTTTGCATCTTGATTCTCTTTATACTGCAGTAACTGATTCAAAGTTGGTGTTTTGTGACTCACATACACTTTTTCTTACTTTATACTTAATAAGTAAAAACATGTCAGTTTTGACAACTAATCATAGGGGAAAAGCATACCTGAGGTACGATTGTTGGTACCAAACGTTGGGGTTCCAGTATTGCCTTTGATTTTTAGTTTCTAAATTTACAGAGGATAGGGTTATAACTGAAGAAGCACTCAATGAATGCCAGTGAAGACATCTTGTTAATAAGAAAAGTCAGTGAAGAGCCATCAGAATTGTTCAGGGTGACAGAAAAGCCACAAATACTCCAGTTAAACAACAGTGGTGTGCAGATGATGACCTCTGTATTTATTACTCTTTGGACCTTGAAGCAGATGGACAATAGTAACAGAAGACCATGCCAGTTTCTACTTCTGTCAGCTTAAGAAATTAAATATGAGGCTACATTGTGTACCTGATCTCTAAAATTGGATGATTCGAAACTGGAAAAATGACACCTGGTTTAATAAATCATGGCTTCTTCAACATGTTGATATTAGGGTCAGGCTTTGGAAAGCACAGTATAAATCTAAGCATGCAACCTGCCTTGTGTTAACAGTTTAGGCTGGTGGTATCAGCTGCAGGCTATGAGGCCAGAGTTGACCCTATTTCAAATAGAAGCTTAAAGCCTTAGCAGTAACACTGACCTCAGGTTAATCCAGGACCTAATCCAATAGAGGACTTTTGGGAAGCAGTAGAATAGGATGAATCCAGCAAGAATGTGTGCTCAAAAATCTGCTGGAACCCCTTGATGCCATGGATCAAAATACCTAGTAAATGTTAACAGGACCTTACTGAATCCATGCATTGAATAATTCAATATTTTTTTGAGCCAAAGGGGGTCCTACTGTGTACTGTATAGCAAAAATAAATAAAGTAGCTATTAAGTGTATATTAACATACAGGAGATGAAAACAAACATTAAAAGTGAAAAACAAGCTAAGGTCAAAACCAAACAATCAAAAGAAAACTAAGCACCAAAACCCAAAATGTTAACAAAAATCTGTCTAAAAGTAACCATATACAGTCATTTGAAAAAGTTTGGGAACCCCTCTCAGCCTGCATAATAATTTACTCTACTTTCAACAACAAAGATAACAGTGGTATGTCTTTCATTTCCTAGGAACATCTGAGTACTGGGGTGTTTTCTGAACAAAGAGTTTTAGTGAAGCAGTATTTATTTGTATGAAATTAAATCAAGTGTGAAAAACTGGCTGTGCAAAAATTTGGGTACCCTTGTAAAGTTGCTGATTTGAATGTATGTAACTGCTCAATACTGATTACTTGCAACACCAAATTGGTTAGATTAGCTTGTTAAGCCTTGAACTTCATAGACAGGTGTGTCCAATCATGAGAAAAGGTATTTAAGGTGGTCAGTTGCAAGTTGTGCTTCCCTTTGACTCTCCTCTGAAGAGTGACAGCATGGGATCCTCAAAGCAACTCTCAAAAGATCTGAAAACAAAGATTGTTCAATATCATGGTTTAGGGGAAGGCTACAAAAAGCCATCTCAGAGGTTTCAACTGTCAGTTTCAAAAGGAAGGAATGTAATCAGGAAATGGAAGGCCACACGCACAGTTGCTGTTAAACTCAGGTCTGGCAGGGCAAGAAAATACAGGAGCGGCATATGTGCAGGATTATGAGAATAGTTACAGACAACCCACAGATCACCTCCAAAGACCTGCAAGAACATCTTGCTGCAGATGGCGTATCTGTACATCGCTCTACAATTCAGCACAATTTGCACAAAGAACATCTGTATGGCAGGATGATGAGAAAGAAGCCCTTTCTGCACTCACGGCACAAACAGAGTCGCTTGTTGTATGTAAATGCTCATTTAGTCAAGCCAGATTCATTTTGGAACAGAGTGCTTTGGACAAATGAGACAAAAATACAGTTATCTGGTCATAACAAAAAGCACTTTGCATGGTGGAAGAAGAACACCATATTCCAAAAAAAACACCTGCTACCTACTGTCAAATTTGGTGGGGGTTCCATCAAGCTGTGTAGTTAGTTCAGGGACTGGGGCAATTGTTAAAATCGAGGGTCAGATGAATTCAATCCAATATCAACAAATTCTTCAGTCACAAAGTTGAAGTTACGCACGGGTTGGATATTCAACAAGACAATGACCCAGAACACAGTTCGAAATCTACAAAGGCATTCATGCAGAGGGAGAAGTACAATGTTCTGGAATAAAAAAAAAATAGTCCCATTACTCAAGAGAATCTTTAATATACTGTATATATATATATATATATATATATATATATATATATATATATATATATATATATATATATATATATATATATATATACTGTATATATATATATATATATATATATATATATATATATATATATATATATATATATATTCACAGGGTGAGTAAAAATTATGTTAACACTAATGGTATTGCTATTAATATACTTTTAATATACAATTTTTGTGGATAATTTATGTGACACATATTTTACATGTGTTGAACATTTTGGCAAATTGGTTGAGACATTCCTGTAAATCATCTTGCACATATGAAGTATGTTTTGTGAATCAATTGTTTCTGCCATTCAAATGTTAACATAATTTTGACTCACCCTGTATCTATATATTCAATTTTGCACTTGAGATTTTGAGTTCTCCTTCACAAGCATCAATATTCTTTGTTGTCTTTTATATTTATGTTACAGGGTGCCATGGTTGAAAAGCGAATCCTTGCCAGAGTCCACAGCCGTTTCATTGTCTCTTTGGCATATGCATTTCAAACCAAAACAGACCTCTGTCTAGTGATGACAATCATGAATGGAGGAGACCTAAGGTAGGGAATAAAAATGATAAACCACAGCAGACACAATACTCTATATATTGTCCTTTCTTTTTGCTCTGCATAGAAGTAACACAGTTGAGTGCTCTGATTTCAATTAAAAAACAATGAAAGGCATTCTAAAACAATCTTGGATGTTTGCATTCATGTTATAAAACACTTAAAATTAACAACACCTAACTTTGATATATAGCTGAGTGATAGTACCCGGGGGAGTAAATGCTAACATTACTCAAAGTTATTGTCTGCTTTTTTATTTTTTTCATTTTTCAATTTTTTTACTATTTAATTTAATATTGTTTCTTTGTATCAGTATACTGCTGCTGGATTATGTGAATGTCCCCTTGGGATTAATAAAGTATCTATCTATCTATCTATCTATCTATCTATCTATCTATCTATCTATCTATCTATCTATCTATCTATCTATCTATCTATCTATCTATCTATCTATCTATCTATCTGTGTGATACCACCATAGTGACTAGGCAGATGATATCACAAAGTTAATAGTTCCTGCCATTCTGTAATAAAGTATGTTGATTTCTAACTAAAAAGAACTGAGAACAAATTGAATCAATCACATCCACATTTATTAGGGCATAATAATCCTCAACAATATCAGTTTTTTAATCATTGTTTTTAATAATTCAATAACAGAATAATAAAAGAAGATATAAGAGGGAAGAATGATAAACGTAAAACAACAAAACCCCACATCCCAGCCTAACCCAATCCCAGCCTGTGCTAAGGGGTAAATATTATAGGATAATCCAGTCAGCAGAGAGGAAGGAGAGAAAAATGGTCACAATCGGACATTCAATACCACAAAACAGTTTCAGGGTGTTGCACAAAACCAGGATTTGAATAAGTGAGCAGCAGCAGTCCAACTTTCAGTTGAATTGCTGGAGACACCATTAATCCAGGATACTGATAAATCAGGGTGGATTCAGTTAATAAAAGGAGGACTGACAGTTTTTAACTGTAAGCAGCACCATTATTAATAAAAGCCTGATGCCAGCCTATCCATTGTTCATGGTCTTAAAAGAATGGACTTTAAACCACAACTCTACCAGTTCAATTCCCATCACTCCCTTATTTTATGATCCTGAGTAAGTCATATAACCTGCCTGTTTTCCAGTTGAAAAATACATGTAAACAATTGCAAATTCTCCAGATCCTGTATATCAAATTGAATAAAGCTAAATTTACACTAATAAGTTTTTCTCTTTCTCATGACAGCTTTTTCATGCATCCAGCAGCATATAATAAACCATTAATCATGCATTGAGGCTTGGTGAAAGGTTTATTGAGCATTACCTAAGTCATGACTACAGAAATGCAGCTGAAATTATGGTAATCGAATAATTTATTAAGCATGGAAAGTTTATTAATAAGGCAGCATTTCTCAGCCTTTAAGTATTTGCAACCCGAGTTTTCATAACAGTTTTAATTGCGCCCCCCTAATATTTTTTTCAAATGTAGATGCATATTTTATTATACCTACTTAACTTTTATCGACATTTATCTAACTCTGTATTTATTGTTCTAGTATCAGAATGTAGTTTAAGTTAATTTGTTTTGGTTTGAACAGATGTTTTTTTCATATTTTTGATTCTTGTTTTCTTTTTTTCACATCTTCGAGCCCCATTTTTGTTACTTCGCACCCCCCTAGGGGGTCCACCCCACAGGTTGAGAACCACTGTAATAAGGGATACAGTATACTTTTAAAATGTACAGAACACTGGCCTTTGTGTCGGCATTTGTTACTGTGGTCTAACATTTTGTTACCAATCTTGTGCATTTTCTTGAGTTCAAATATAATAAGCGATAAGGATTAATGTTTTTTAAAATTTCCTTAATGTATATACCACAGCAATCAATAATGGCTCATTATAAAATATTGTGCACAAATGTCTTTAGTTATACTATATTATCTTATTGTTGTAATTCTTTATATTATTTCAAATCTCTCTCTCTATTATAAAAAAAATCTTGCGATGAGACACTTTCACGTCACGCGAGACGACAAGTCAAGTTGTGGGCGCCAAAGTGTAAGGCAAGATCAAGCACGGGTAAAACGCGTGCCGAAAGAAATCTCTCAGTCCAAAAGTTAATTTTAAAAATATTTAGTGAAAGTTAAAAGTAAATAATCCACACAAGAATAAAGGAAAAATAGTTACACACATAGAATAAAAGGCAAAAAAAAGAAAAACGTATCTTCTCTAAACTTAGCTTTTCTTGAGAAACTAACTATTTCTGTACTTAAAAGTTCTTTACTTCTTCTTTCTATACTTAAAGGTTCTTAATTTCTTCTTCTGTACGCCTTAAGCGTACGGTACAGTACTTAAATAAGCACTGTTTTCTTAGAGCTGTTTCACACACTCAAAAGGCCCGTAGGCTGGTTGGCACGGTTTAAAACCTTATGCCTTCTACACCTTACACCTGGCAAGGCTGGTCACTAACTGAAGAATAATGTTTACTCAAAGCTGTTAGAAATGGCAAGAATATACCAATACAATTCTACTTACAGGGGTTTTAGGAACTTCCCATAGATTATGCTTTGTCTTGTAGTAAAATATTCATGAATCTTATAGAACTAGGAAAGTGGCTCTTACACAAGTCATACTTACAACCTTTGGAAACGAGTCCAGTGATACACATGCAGAACAGGTTAGAGATAATGGAAGTAGGAAAATTAGTCAGATATCGAGCCGCACCCAGCCGCTCAAGGAGGTCGTCAATGCGGGGCATGGGGTAGGCATCGAACTTGGAGATCTGATTCAGGCGTCTAAAGTCATTACCGAAAGTTTTAAAAAATGAGAGCAAAGATCACATTAGCACAAAAAAACAGAAAATATTACTCGGTGAAATAAAGGCACAGCGAAAAGAGATTGCATAGTGTTTAAGGATGTCTGAGGGAGTGACAAGGCAGTGAGACAAAAGGACAGCTCCCGCGGTGTGGATCCGTCCGCTGTCGAGCTGTTAGGCAGAACAATGCGTTCCGGCAAAGCGCGGGAGTCATCATTCCACTGCTCCCTCTTAAAGGAGGCGGCGTGGACCGAAATTGATGGTCCAGGCGCCGAGGGTCTTGGGGCCTGGGCCGGGAAGAGTTCCTGGCTAGTCCCTTCTCCGCGGAATCTTCGGGTCAAGGTCCGTAGCCACGGAAGGTCCCCGAGACACCAGCGCCCATAGGGCCTGCCCTTGTGCACGGCGTGGAGGCGCGGGAGGGTGCCTTTTCCCCTCATGACAAGATCCAACGAGGCCCGGGGCGCGAATGGCTTACCGCTGATTCTTTTAGACCAGTCTTGTCCCAGGATCACTGGGAAGGGGGTCAGGTAACACAGCGACCGCCATTTGGATTGGTTCCCCTTCCAGGTAAGATAGCAGTGGCGAGCGATATGACCTAGTCCCCCTGCTGTACAGGCTGAGAGCAAAGATTTAAACACTTTGAAGTGCCACATGGTGCGAGGAGTGGTTTCCCATGCAGATCAGTGAGACAAAAGGACAGCTGCTGTACAGGCTTTTAAACATTTGAAGTGCCACACGAAATGCAGATCACGCGGCACAGCAGCAGCAGCAGCAAGCCAGCAGCTGATCGAGTAAAGAGGAGGTAAAACAAAAACTGTATTTGTTTCCCATTGTATCACCGTTTACGAGGGGATTCGGAGGAGTGGCCGTGTCTCCTTGGTGTGTGTTCAGCCCACCTGTTCACAACGACGTGTAGCACTGGTTGGGGTGGGGGGAAGGGGCTGGCAAGCAAAGCAAGCAGGGGGTGAAGCCCCCTAGTTTTCAAAAAATTATAAATTGATCAATGCTGAATACTATACCATACTTTAGTACTTTCAGTGATCTGTTTGTTTTGATAACTGCTAGGTGTATATAATGACATTCATCTTTTACTAAGCTTCAACCATCAATATTTATACTTTAATTTATGTGGTTTTAGCCATCAGACTTATATAACATTATAGAGTTCAAGAATAATTGTTGTAGCGTATAAAGAAATTAGATCAGATGTCTAGAAATTCTTAAAAAAAGGCCAGGAAATAGACTATAGTCTCACCATAAAAAAAGTCAGAAAATGAATGATGCAAAATTAACTAGAAGCAGACCTCAAGTCATTCTCTTCCAATGCACTTCAGTTCAATGTTCCCTTACCTCTGAAATTTGACAGTACACAGTAACAGTGTTGTCTGTGGTGTGTGTGTTTATTTACCTTTGTGTGATGTTCCTGTTCATATTTTGGCATTCTTTATATCAAAAGGGCTATCAAAATGGCCTTCTCCTTTCACCACACATACATTGCAAAACACGTCTTGGAATCAATGTGAAAACAGAGAAAAAAATCTTGTAGTCAGTCATGCATTACGATTCACTTGAGATGACAGGTCAAGTAACCAATGAGTGGTGACATTTTAGGAACCGCTACTCCTTACGTGTAGTGTGCCTTCCATGTCAACTTATCGTCAGTTGTTGACACTAAGAGGTAATACTGTGATGTACCCCCCCTTGCATCCAAACCAATCCATTCCCATAACTCTCATTTTTCAAAGATTTAACTTAAAATGCAAAACAAACAACAATGTTTTGAACACCTACTTATTAAAACAAATGAGAAAAACTGCATTTTTATGGGCATGCCTTTTTGAGTATGATTTATTTTAAAATTTCTTTGTACGCCCATTTTTTGTTAGTATGCTTTACATGAAATTTAATTTAAAAATTGTATGTACTTATTTTTTATTGTTAAAAGATGTTCTTTGCATCATGTATCTGCTATATTTATTAAATGATATATTGGTGTCTCCTCTTTAAGAGGGGACACCAAATATCCTCCACCTTCTGGTTATCAACCAGTGCCACCCAATTACAAAATATTCAGAGGAAACACTGCACTTCATAATGGTAATGATCAGAAACTGGATCTGTCAGGCATTAGTAAAGAGACACTAGCAACACCTGAATTTCAGTTGTCACGACCACACTAACATAAAGAACTTGAATCAGCCAGGCAAGATGAACACTGTCAGACCATCCTAATGCTGGGCAGGCCTGACAACCAGAGGATGCGGTTGGTATTACTGAAGAGTAAACTTGGTGAGCATAAGAAAAAAAAGAGAAGTAATCTAAGACATAAAGGACATCAGGTACCACATCGACAGGTAATAAAAAATAATAAAGATACTGTTTAATCTGTGTTTGTAGTGGACCTAATGATTAAATAAAGACTTTTTGTCATTTTGAAAGCTTATTTTATGCAAATGTATACTTAACATTCAATACAAAAATAATCCTTAACATGGACTGGCATCTTCATTGTTGTCTTTCACATCTTGTCCTATGCCTTTTACCTTACAGGCAGGCAAAAATAATATAAAACAAATGGCAAAATCACCAGTAGATGTCTCCTAAATATTTCTAAAAACTGCTTGTAGTAAGCTTTCTTCCCTTTTTAGTGGAGCTGTTTTTCATGGAAACTCTGGGTTTTTCATTTAATGCTTACATCATCCATCCATCCAATATCCAACCCGCCACATCCTAACTACAGGGTCACAGGGGTCTGCTGGAGCCAATCTCAGCCAACACAGGGCGCAAGGCAGGAAACAAACCCCGGGCAGGGTGCCAGCCCACCACAGGCTTACATCATCGCGGTGTAATAAAATCTAGCATTATAAGCGTCCAGATTGTTGTCATTATACTTAAAATTGTCCGTCACTATGGTGTGAAATGGTTTGCAGTGCACCATCGGTTTCTTTCATTTTATATTGTAATTGAAAACTGATTATGTGAGGTTGTTTATTATTTTACCGATTCACTTCAAGTAGAATACAGATTGAAATTTCAAACAGCTGAATTCCTTTATAAAGATGAAATCTTAGCTAGCAATTCTCATTTTGTGCACAGAAAAATAAGAGTTAGGATATGTTTTACAGAGATCTTCCCATGTCATAGGAAACTGGAATCTATCACAATGGAAAGACACAAATATGCCTAGGATAAGGCATCATTTCTTTTGGAATTTGTTGGTTTATTCTTTCATGTCTTTAAGTTTTAGATTTTGCTTCCTTAGGGCCTGAAGTTTGGCAAATAAATAATAATAATATTATTTTAATAATATTATCAGGTATATCAATAGAATTAATTGAACCCACTTTTGTGAAGGGAAAAAAGTGGACATTTGAAAATATTTCATAGTTTCTTAAAACATCACAATGCAGGTTTAGCTTACTGAGTAAATATCTATCAATGTATAGGAACTGTATAGGGAAATGTATAGAAAAATGTAATAAAAAGTTATTATTCATGTCAAAAAGTAGACAGGATTTAAATGACACATTGTTGGACTTTTAACTTTTCACTACCTTGTAGTTTCTCCATTGTATATAACTCCCATTGGCGTATTGGCAGATTATGTGAATATGTCCTGTGTGTAGACTGTCTGCCTTGTTTAGACAGAATTACACTTTGACATTTCCTTTTTACTTTTTGGCACATTCATGCAAAGCTCATCTAAAATACTGTAGATTTTTGATAATAAATAAACTAGGGGGCTTTGCTTGCCAACCCCCGGGCCTGCGGTAAATGCTAGCCTCTTTGTGTATGGGGATGCGGATGTACAATTTAAACAGATTTTTATTTTCATGGGAATCATTACATATGCATAATAGAACTATTTTACATAGTAAAAATCATAGTAAAAAATAGTAAAACGTAATAATTTGAAGGTAAATTATGTTTCATGTTGCATTAGACTTATTCGTTGCATTATACGATTTTGTTCTGCTTGACTTTGAAATTAACATGCAAATACTTTTTAAACTTACACTTTTACTGTAAAGCTTCAGTAAAAAATGATTTTTTTAATTAAATTTTCGTCAATATTGCATTGAATTTTGATTCTGTGTTTGGACTTTCATCGTGACAACGAAACGTATAACTGCCTGCAACTGAATTTTGTTTCTTTCTGTCTATTAGATAAAATGACTTTCTCAAATGTTAGGCTCTGAGACTTGTTAATTGTCTATTCTAACGGGAAACTGTTAATGTTTTAATACAAATGGCATATCAAGATCTTCTTTGTTGTCTAATGTTATCCACGGAAGATATACTACATTACCTTTTTTGGATACACCCTTCCTTCTACAGTAATTCGTGCGGTGGAAGACCAGACAGTATTAACGGTTGTAGATATTCTTCGGATATTGTAAGTTGTTGTTTTCATCTTCCACATGATCACCACCAACCGTTTCAGCATAGTCTATTGATATGCATTTAACCAATTTGCCGTGTAACCGAACGACATTTTTGGTGTTCATTTATTGAACTTTATCATTTCTTGATGCTAGGATTGCCCATGTACACTTTTTTTATGTTGATAACCCTTCATGATGAAATTCTTCAATAGGATTTGGACATAATACGTCGTCTTTAATTAGGAACTTAAAGTGAGGAAAACGTTAACATTTATAAGAGCTGAGAGACCAGGAACCGTGTCTGTCAAAAGCATTCACACAAATGAGAGGTGAAAGGACCATATGTGTGGTTGAATATGGTTGAGAGGCGGGCATGACTTGAAAAAATCTCATGGCCAAAGTCTCATCTCGCGGGACTTGAAAAAACCTCTTGAAAAAACTCTTGTCTCATCTCAGGATTTTTTTAAATAATAGTGAGATGTAATTGCAATATAAAAAGTTAGAGGTGTTATTACTAAAAAGTGAAGTGCAAGTCAACTTTAGTGTCAGAAAGCCTGGCCCGAGGAGAGCAAAACACTAAAAATGTGCCATTACTTTCGTCAAGACATCTGATGTTACTGACTGTTTTGTCTAAAAGGTGACAGAGTCAAGGGATGATTTATTTATATTTTTTAGCCTTCTCTAATGAAGAGGCAATAATCATGCAGTCAAGGCTTGGAATGCTCTTACCATAGGTCTCTCGCTGGAGGCAGTACACCAAATTAAAAATGGCAAATAGTCTAGACATTCTGGATCAGCTAGTTTAGTATTTAAGTCTCTGGTCCTAAAATTGTCCAGCAGACCTCACAAAATCATAACATACCCTGGCAAGACATAACGAGGCATTCAATTGCAATTACACATTATACCGAAAGGACTCTTTAGCAATACAGTGGATGCCATATCAAGCTGCTGCTATAAAATTGCTCAGTTTTGGAAAGGTTTGGTGATTTTACGTGAGATTCCTAAATGCTGAATTACAAATTGTGGAAAGATGAATGACTGCTTGCTGCCACTGACAGATAGATAGATAGATAGATAGATAGATAGATAGATAGATAGATAGATAGATAGATAGATAGATAGATAGATAGATAGATAGATAGATAGATAGATAGATAGATAGATACTTTATTAATCCCAAGGGGAAATTCACATAATCCAGCAGCAGTATACTGATACAAAGAAACAATATTAAATTAAATAGTAATAAAATGAAAAAAATTAAAATAAAATTAATGTTAGCATTTACTCCCCCGGGTGGAATTGAAGAGTCGCATAGTGTGGGGGAGGAACGATCTCCTCAGTCTGTCAGTGGAGCAGGACAGTGACAAAAGTCTGTCACTGAAGCTACTCCTCTGTCTGGAGATGACACTGTTCAGTGGATGCGGTGGATTCTTCATGATTGACAGGAATTTGCTTAAAGCCCGTCGCTCTGCCACAGATGTTAAACTGTCCAACTTTATTCCTACAATAGAGCCTGCCTTCTTAACGAGAAAAAAGATCTTAACACTGAGCTGTTTGCTTACAACTGTATCCAAATAATGGTGTTCCTGCTCTTGTCGCATTAATGGTCTTCTAGGTAACTCATAGTGCATCTGTCCAATCTCCATTAATACCTAAGTCCAACACTAAAAGTTTTATTAAGTATACAAATGGTGTTTTGTGTATACAGGAAGTAAAAGTCAAATGGCCTGATTGCCTTTGTACACACCATCCATTCTTTTTTTCTCGACTATTTAGTTTTACTACCCCCTTTTAGTTTAGAATACTTCCAGCCAGGAATTAGAAATCTCATCAGTTTTGCACCATTGAGAATCCTTCCTTCAAAACCACCAGTGCCATTCAACCATGTAATTTAAATATACCCTTTAGCAGCTGAATGCATATAATAACTTTAGACTAATCTGCTTCAAGGAGAATGTTTTTGAAATAAGAAGAGTATTCTTAACTGTTGCTCAAAAGCCACAGATTGATATCTTAATTGTCAGTAAAATAATGTTTGCTTTTAAATTATGCTTATTTAAAAGAAAAGCTAAACAAAAGTTGTGCAAGTTCTTTAGAAGTGAACATTTTTTGTTATTAATTTCATATTAAAAAATTATTTTTAGGGACCATCCTATTTTTCTAAGCCTGTATTTTTCATAAACCCTTCCAGTTTTCTCCACTTTTTTCCTTAGATACCACATTTACAATGTCGATGAGAACAACCCTGGATTTGATGAACCTCGAGCTTGTTTCTATACAGCCCAGATTGTCTGTGGGATGGAGCACCTTCATCAAAACCGAATAATTTACAGAGATCTTAAGCCAGAAAATGTACTCTTGGACAATGATGGTAATCTCCTCCACACATTCCAATTCTTCTGTTCAACTGGCACGTTGTATTGCCTGTATAGTTTTGAACCTGACTCTGTCTAAGCAATACCTTAATCTGCTTAATCACCTGAATGGTGGGGATGTCAAAATGGCAATGTGGCTAAAGCTGGAATCTGTCTAATGGTCCCATTTCCATCATAATACTGTGGACATATGACAATCGTGCTGTTTAGTACTTTACTTCAGAAATACCAGAAGCTTAATATAACATTTGAAGTAGGTTAAAGTGCAAATGGCACTGCAGCCTATACTGTATGTCAGTGGCTACATGGAAACTCACGGTTGTTGAAATAAGAATGTCATTTCATATAATCAATCAAAGACCACTAACTAAGCAAATCCTAATCTTATCTCTTCTACAGTTCTAGTTCTTATGTATCTATCAAGGAATTTTTAAAGTTCCAACAAAGGGATTGGGTGCCTATTATTTTCCTTCTGATAAAGACAAAAACTTTAAACATGCTGTGAAGTTACTGCCTTTATTTCACTGCATTAAGTGGTGTTTGTTTTGCAGGTAATGTACGTATTTCAGACCTTGGACTTGCAGTTGAATTGAAGGACAATCAAACAAAAATAAAAGGTTATGCTGGAACTCCAGGTACGGCGTTTTTCTTCTAGCCTGATTTTCAAATGGTTTTGTTCCACATAAGCTGAATAATGTTTCTCAAAGATGTGTCGTTCAAGTGTCAAAGTATGAATAATATGCCTCTTTTGCTTTTCTGTTTTGCTTCATGTGGAATAAGAAAACAGAAACAAAATTTTCTTTGTTTAAAGTCTTTGTTTATTAATGTATCGTTACATTTTTTTTGTTGCACTAGTGGTCATGCAAAATTGGTAACTTTCATTGCATTTATTTAAAATCTACAAATGGTTATTAAAGATTCTGGGAGGAGGTGATTCTGTGAGGTCTTCAAAGAACTACCAGAAGGGATTTGTAAACTGTAAACCAACAATAATTTGCCATTAAATGGTCTAATACACAAGGTGAGACATAGGTGGGGTGTGACTGTCACTGACTGTGACCGTAAAACTAAAGAGTACAACACTTAAGAGGGACCTGTAGCTTATAAAAATAATATAACTTAAACAAAAATGTCAGTTGTTTGTCTAAAAATAAGAAACCAACTAGATTACAATTTTTTTTAATTTTACATATTTTATTTTTGAAAGCCGGGGCATTGCAATGGTATGTTTAATAATCAAACAAATAATAACAACATAACATGTACAACCATTTATTTCAAAATGAGTACACAAAACAACAAAGGAAAAATAGAAATACAAAAAAAAAAAGCAAAACACAGTTCAACCACTACCTAAGAAATAGAGAGAGAAAGAAGAGGGACACAAGCAAAACAAGAAAAATCAAACTTTTAAATATAATAGAACAATAAATCACATAAGAGAGTCAATCACAGGCCCTGCATTCTTAAAATAACATTAATGAATACTTGCCATGTTTTAAAAACATATCCTCTAGAACGTCGCATACCCACTGAGTTATAGAAGATGGGTGGAGATTCTTGACAAAGGCAAGTCTGTAGTTAGTAGTGTGGTGTAGATTATTATAATTTGATTTCTTCCTTTACACTTTAATCCCATTCAGAAGTACACCAAAAATTGCCATTAATGGATTAGGAGTGATTATTACACTAAGGCCGTCTGAGAAGAATGTCATGTTCTTGTCCAAAATGATGTTAATCTAGTGAAATCCCAAAACACATGGCCTAGGGCTACTGGAGCCAGATGACAGCACGTACAGGTTGGATCTTTCTCTGGGTAAATTTTGGACAATTTCAAACGAGATAAATGTGATCAGGATTAGTAATTCTTTGACAAGCAGAATACAGTTTTTGCTGTTATGCTAAACTAGCCCAAGAACATTTGGACTAAGCATCTGAGCTGTTAAAAAATGAATACCTAATACGCCATAATTAAGTGAATATAATAATCATGCAAAGTTGACTCCCTACATTAAGGATTATCTTTGTAAACAGGTTATGATTCACTATGCTAAGTCAGAATAGCATTCTAACGTACTGTACTTGCAAAAAATAGCTGAATAAAGTAGTCCTCTACTTGCTAGACTCTGTCTTGTAGCTGTTAAAGCCTGAAGAGCAAATGCTAATGCGTTCATTATCAAACCCACTTCATCTAGTTCAGGATCATAATGGGGGAAGGCCGACTGTCTATCTTATTTACTCACAGAGTGAACGTGTCCCCAGATATTACTAAAAGTGTACATGACTACTGTACAGCAGTTCTTCCTAATATTAATATACTCCCATGTTCTCAGATTCTACAGTATGAAGTAAGAATGAAGTAGCAGCAGTTTGGAAAGAGAAATGGAATCGGGGATGGTCGTGGGTATACAGTATATAACTATTCAAGGTCACAACCAGGAAAGCAAGAATCAAGTAAACAGAGCCCAAAATGTGAAATAATAACAGTAGTCAAAATTTAAAACAAGAAAGAAAAAAAACAGTAATTTATACACAATCTGAGCCAAAATGTAAGTTGAAGATCATGGTCAAAGTGACAGAAAAGAGTTTGTAACCAGAAATCACTTTCATATTCAAACAAAATCAAATTAGACTTCTTAAGTTATATCCACAAACCTGAACAACCAGAAAGTGTACAAAGCTGACCTGATGTTATGTTGTCACAATTCCGCCCAACATGCTGACACAAGTCGATCGTTACCTCTAACCTGTTCTAATTTGCGTTAGATGATGAAAAGGATAGGCCAGTCTCACACCCCGTAGAGCCCCCTGTACACACCTTGTTTTAAAATGTTCAGTCACCCCTGATGCCGGAGCATTTATAGTTTGAGACAAAAAAAAAGACTAGTGGTCAATATACATAACACATGAGGAATATATTACATCACAGAAAAGACAGGAAAAAAAAAAAATCCTTTTCAAATGCCTCCCCAACCCAAAATAACCCTTACAATTGACAATACAAAAATATATCTATATACAATAAAAATATCTCTCTCCCAGTTCCCCTTCCAGAGTTTATAAGGACGTCCACATTTCCAGTCCCTGTGGGCAGCAGGTGAAACGAAGAATACTAATAGATGCTGATTCCTAGCAGCAAAAATTCTTCACAGTAAAAGCTATGCAGTCAGTCTGCGCCATGATAAAGAACAGTGAGGTCTTCGAGAAGCTCACCCGAGTGCGACTTGCATTCTTTTTCTGATGTAGAACCCTCGTCATCATCTGAGTTCACCTCTGCTATAGCGCGTCTTTATGTGAAAACAGTGTCAGATCAGGGGGTATTGTGAACGTAACTGGGAGAATAAAACTGAATTAAAAAAAAAAACAACGCTAACCTTTACAAGTACCATACATTTACACCGGCTGTTACAGATTCAAATCAAATGTATGTTTTTATTCTAAAATAGTAAGAATAAGAGCTGCTCACTTCTCAAAACGGAGTCGTTTGGAGTTGAACTCATGACCCTTTGATTAGCACTCGGCAGTTCTTAGCGTTACACCACCAAAGCAATCGTAGCGAGGACCTGTCAATGTCACACCCTAACGCAGGTTCTTTTTCTGCAGTTATATTCTTGAATAAAAGCACATTTGTTTTGTTATACTTGTACCTTTTGTGAACGTGTTTATTTGATATTTGGACTTCAGGCTGCACACATTATACGCTTCATGTCTACATTTATCCATCCATCTATTTTCCAACCCGCTGAAACCGAACACAGGGTCACAGGGGTCTGCTGGAGCCAATCCCAGCCAACACAGGGCACAAGGCAGGAACCAATCCCGGGCATGGTGCCAACCCATCGCAGATGTCTACATTTATTAATTATTTATTTACTAAAACATAAAAAAACATTTTAACAATGTGTTTACATAGGTTGTTGTAGACATGGAACACACATGAAATGCATGTGTTCCAAATAACGATATACCATTTACTCTAGTCTATACAACTCTAAGCAACTCACACACAGGTAAACAGACTTGAGCTGAGAAAACTTTGTGCGGTGGTGTGGGGATGTGAGAGCAGGCTGCTTGCTGCTTATCGACACATTTACAAGACAAAAGACACTGACGGACAGGTGCGAAGGGATTTAAGGTGGGATGGATTTACAAGTTTTTTCTTAGGCTTTGGTAATTCTAGTGTTAAACGGTACACTTTATGCAAATTGCTCCCTGAAAATGAAGAAAAGGAAACCAGAAGTCCCAACTCTGGGGCACCGCTGTCAATCTCAATCTGTAAGTACAACCCTCACAAAACCTGATCAACAAAGAAAAATATATTATTTTTATTTATGTGGCAGCGCTACAGTGTGCCACTCACTTCCAGTTGACTTGTCCTAGCAATGCCATAGAAACGATTTATACTGTATCAAATGGTAACACCCATACAAAAACATAATTTAAAATTTACTAAAATAAAAAATAAATTTGACTGTTTCTTGGTTCCTAAAACAACAAATTGATGTATATATTAAGTATAGAAACCCGAAAAGCTATATAGAAAAATTAAAACCAAGGTTCAGATCATGACAATGCGCAGTGCTATAAAGATTCTCACATAAATAATAAAGAAAAAAAAAATTTGCACATTACATTTCTTTACCTGAGATACTATGATTCTCCCACAATCTGAAACTTGCATTAGCCACATGGCAGGAAACAGCTTTGGACAGGCCAATAAGCCATCACAGGGCCCACTCACAATAGCAAACTGACAGAGAGACATTATAGAATAACCAATCATCCTGACAAGGCCATCTTTGGGCATGTGGGAGGAACATCAGAGTAATTATAAGGAAACCCACACAGACTCAGGCAGAAGGTGTAAAATTAACACAGACAACAACAAGTGGAAATACAGGCCCAGGATAGTGGGTTCATAAGGCTGAAGTGCTAATCTCTGCACCCTATAATATCAGGTGGTAACTTCTTGAGGGTCAGACTTGGAGTTGTAGGACAGTAATGCAATATTCTCCTTTGTTTTAAAGGTCAGCACTTTTAGTCACTAGGCCACCTTGCTTGACTCTTTTCATGGAAAACTAGCAACTGCCAATGGTGCTAAAGATACATTATTATCAACACAGCATGGTGTAAAAATATGGATTTAATTGATGTTTTAAAAAAATTGGCTATTTAAATGTAGTGCAGGCTGAACAAAATTAGGGAAAATGTGGCTTAAAGCTGGAGAGAAAGTAACAGATTCCAAGTATTATTTATAACCAAACCCTTTAACACTTCTCTCACAATTCCATTGGTATTACCAGCTTACATAATAGTCATGTTGACTCTATACTTTACTTCACATTGCACTTTACTTCATTTTAATGATTTCAATACAATACCAAATTTATCTTTTTTTAAAATCCAGAAGGAATATATTGTTTCAAGTGTGCATTAGTCTGTTACAAATGTGTTGTTAGACCAGTCTTGAAAAACATCTTTCTATTCCTTTCTGCTAGCTAGTTTGAGAGCTTCCAAAATTAATCAGTCTTTAAAAAATACCATTACAAATACAGCATGAGAAGGATTGCCAATAGATCAAAGTCATATTAGGTTTACAGGAAAACAATTAGTGGTTTGGAGCCACTGGCAATACATCAACGTCTTGGAGTACTGCAAGTTGCTTTTTGAATTGGCAGGCTTCATGGCACCTGAACTGCTAAAGGGTGAAGAATATGACTACTCTGTGGACTACTTCACACTCGGGGTGACACTGTATGAAATGACTGCAGCCAAAGGCCCATTCCGATCAAGGGGAGAGAAGGTAAGAGCATCCTTCCTGTGTTATTATTTTCTAACATTTCACATATAGATGATTCTCTTTAAATTGATATTGTCAAGTCAGTACAACTCTGCAATTTTCCTTGTTAACCCAGACTGCTGTCAAATTCATTTCTTTCTTTCAAAGTGCTAATAGACTGAAGTTATTGACTTCATTGATATTTTCTCCACCATGAGCATGTCTCACTATTGATAATTAAACTTCATATGTATTTATGCTGTCATACATACTCTATGTATTGCTTTTGTTTTTAATCCTTGATTGAATTTCATTGACATACTTAGCTCATAATTGTCTAATACACCAATCAGCCCCAACATTTAAACCACTTGCAGGTGACATGATCAACACTGATTATCCCATTGAAATTGCATCTGTTAAGGGGTGTGATAAATTAGACAGCAAGTGAACAGCCAGTTCTTGAAGGTGATGCTTTGGATGCAGGAAAAACTAACAAGCATAAGGATCTGAGCAACTTTGCCTATATTGTGATGGCTAAATGACTGGGGCAGAGCATCTCCAAAATGCCAGGTCTTCTGGGATGTTCCCACTATGTAGAGATTAGCATCTACCAAAAGTAATCCAAGGAAGGACAACCGGTTAACTGGTGATAGGATTATGGGTGCCCAAGGCTCATTGATGCACATGAGCAACATGGTCCCATCCCACAAAAGAGCTCCTGTAACACAAATTTCTCAAAAACTCATGCTGGCCATGAGAGAACATATGAAGCATTGCAGCTTGTTGTGTATGGGGCCAAAACCAGCTGCAGATTAGTCAGACTGCCCAAGGTGACACCTGCCTTCAATGGGGCAATAGAAGAACGTGGCCTGGTTTGGTGAATCACATTTTTAAGACCATATGGACAGCCGGGTGTGTGTGCATCATTTACTTGGGGAAAAGATGGCAACAGAATGCACTGTGGGAAGAAGGAAAGACAATGTGATGCTTGGGCAATGTTTTGCTGGGAAACATTGGGGCCTGGCATTCATTTTGATTACTTTGCCACATACCACCTACTTAAAGATTGTTGCAGGCCTTATACACCCCTTCAAAACAACAATATTCCCTAATGGCTGTGGCCTTTTTCAGAAGAATAATGAGCCCTGCCACATTGCAAAACTTCTTTAGGAATGGTTTGAGAAACATGACAAAAAGTTCAAGGTGTTGACTTGGCCTCCAAATTTCCTAGATTTCAATCCAATCGAGAATCTGAGCTATGCTCCAAAAAAACCAAATCCGATTCATGAAGATCCCCACCTTGCAACTTACAGGACTTAAAGAATCTTCTGCTAACATCTTGGTGGCAAATACCACAGGACACCCTCAGGGTTGTTGTGGAGTCCATGCCCTCCTATGAGTCAGAGCTGTTTTGGCAGCATGAGGGGGTGGGGCATACACCACACAAGGCAGGTGGTTTTAATGTTGTGGCTGATTGTTGTATTTTTATTCTAAAGATAAAGTGCCCGTGTCTTGAAAGACAAAACTCAATTATTCAGGTTTTGTGCTGTCAAATGTTAATAGATTTCATGAAAACTTCAAGAAGCCTTTTTCTGTAAAACAGGCTACAGTAATGAATGCTTCCCACCATTTGCCCAACTGTGGTAAAGCGTGTCAGGGGTCCGTGGCAGTGCAATGCAGCTTAGGCTTGTGGGTGAAGGTGTGTGTGTGGGTGGGTGATTAGCCATACAAGCACAGAGTGTTTATTGGTGAAATTGTATGACTGAAGTGTATTCAAAGCAGCCATTCCTCAATGACGCTCCATGGGCCATGAAAGAAAGCACTTACACCCGCAACATTTCTAAGGTAAATAAGGTCTGAGTAGGACAGACAAGAAGGAACTGGGAGAATAACACAAAAAAGAAAATAGCAAGGAAAAACATTTATAGAGATCAAGTTGTAAAATCAGGAGATCAACTCAATGCAGTACACAGTGGGCAAGGCGGTCAGGTGGCCCCACAGGAAGCAAGAGGAATAGGGCACTAGGAGCGGGTCACTCCTGTAGAGCATCGTATGAAGTAGAAGCAGCCAATAGCTTCAAAGATCGTGGTGGTGGGATGGTGAAGCCGGGCTTTGGGCATTCCAGTGGGTGCTGGCCGAGGTGGCTGAGATGAAAGCTGTTGAAGGAGGAACACACTTGCGGGCATCTCATTCTTCTAAGCAGACCCAGAGGGTGAGCAGAGGCAACAGAAAAGGGAGACACACTTGAGAGGAGAATGAGGAAATCAATAGTGAATGACTTAGTTGCTTGTTACAGTAGCTCAAATTCACATCATTTCATTGGGTTAATCTTTTTAGGTCATCTGGATCACAAGTAATAATGATATATTGCATTCTGAATTCTTTGCTGAGTGTCACATGAGCATTAAAACTTGGATTTAACCCTGGTAGGTTTAGAGAATGGAAGGTAACCAGGTCTGAATGGCTTCTCTCTGTACACTTTCCTCAAAAGCCACACTATCTACCACTTTAGCCTTCCTTTCTCCCTCACTCTCTCCAGGAGAGTCCTTGTCACAAGCTGCCTCACTCCAAGGTGACCCACAATTACTGCAAGCATCCTGGGTGGCAACAAAAACCCTTGCACATTCCCTCCAACATAAAGTTGCACTGGTAAGTGCCACAGACTGAGTGCCCATGCCATTACTCTTACAAAGCTGTCAAATACTGTCCACTAGTGGCCTGGGCAAGTTAAATACATTAAAAGGATTTCTGTTTAAATTAAATTAAATGTTGTGAGGGTAGCACCAGCTGCTGGTCATATATGGTGTTGGTGCCTCAGACTCATTCACATTGGGTGTACTTCCATAATTCATTATCAGCATGTGCAACTTTTACTTTATCACAGAGATAACAAACCATTTGTTTCCATATATTGTTTTATATTCTAAATATGCTTCTCAAAATAAGTGATCCACCTCTTCCTGAATGGAAAAACAGGATCTCCTTAACTGCTTCTTCTACTGGTTGCCACTTTTACAATAGTTAGCCTTTCTTTCTGAAAATACCTTACGATTTGTATTGAATTCATTAGAACAACTCCTCAATTGTTTCTTTATTTAGAATATACACACAGGATTCTTTGAAAATGAAGGCACTCCTACTTTGTCTTTCAAGGCTAAGTGACTTCAAAGTTTCACTTATTTTTATTCTCTGCTATATCTGAAATATACTGCAAAAACATTTGGTTCTTGTCATGTGTGTTTCGTTATGAGAACCATTACGCCAGTATCAAACTTTGTGGGTCTAAACAGTTGGTCACAATAAAATGTAGCAAGAATGTTTATTCAGAAATGACAATAAGAATTCTTATATAATCAGATTGGATCAGATTTGAAGACCAATTTCAGAAATATGGATTGTATCCTCCAGCTGTACTCTTTATTTTGTTATATTGGGTTGAAACCCGAAAAGCTATATAGAAAAATTAAAACCAAGGTTCAGATCATGACAATGCGCAGTGCTATAAAGATTCTCACATAAATAATAAAGAAAAAAAAAATTTGCACATTACATTTCTTTACCTGAGATACTATGATTCTCCCACAATCTGAAACTTGCATTAGCCACATGGCAGGAAACAGCTTTGGACAGGCCAATAAGCCATCACAGGGCCCACTCACAATAGCAAACTGACAGAGAGACATTATAGAATAACCAATCATCCTGACAAGGCCATCTTTGGGCATGTGGGAGGAACATCAGAGTAATTATAAGGAAACCCACACAGACTCAGGCAGAAGGTGTAAAATTAACACAGACAACAACAAGTGGAAATACAGGCCCAGGATAGTGGGTTCATAAGGCTGAAGTGCTAATCTCTGCACCCTATAATATCAGGTGGTAACTTCTTGAGGGTCAGACTTGGAGTTGTAGGACAGTAATGCAATATTCTCCTTTGTTTTAAAGGTCAGCACTTTTAGTCACTAGGCCACCTTGCTTGACTCTTTTCATGGAAAACTAGCAACTGCCAATGGTGCTAAAGATACATTATTATCAACACAGCATGGTGTAAAAATATGGATTTAATTGATGTTTTAAAAAAATTGGCTATTTAAATGTAGTGCAGGCTGAACAAAATTAGGGAAAATGTGGCTTAAAGCTGAGAGAAAGTAACAGATTCCAAGTATTATTTATAACCAAACCCTTTAACACTTCTCTCACAATTCCATTGGTATTACCAGCTTACATAATAGTCATGTTGACTCTATACTTTACTTCACATTGCACTTTACTTCATTTTAATGATTTCAATACAATACCAAATTTATCTTTTTTTAAAATCCAGAAGGAATATATTGTTTCAAGTGTGCATTAGTCTGTTACAAATGTGTTGTTAGACCAGTCTTGAAAAACATCTTTCTATTCCTTTCTGCTAGCTAGTTTGAGAGCTTCCAAAATTAATCAGTCTTTAAAAAATACCATTACAAATACAGCATGAGAAGGATTGCCAATAGATCAAAGTCATATTAGGTTTACAGGAAAACAATTAGTGGTTTGGAGCCACTGGCAATACATCAACGTCTTGGAGTACTGCAAGTTGCTTTTTGAATTGGCAGGCTTCATGGCACCTGAACTGCTAAAGGGTGAAGAATATGACTACTCTGTGGACTACTTCACACTCGGGGTGACACTGTATGAAATGACTGCAGCCAAAGGCCCATTCCGATCAAGGGGAGAGAAGGTAAGAGCATCCTTCCTGTGTTATTATTTTCTAACATTTCACATATAGATGATTCTCTTTAAATTGATATTGTCAAGTCAGTACAACTCTGCAATTTTCCTTGTTAACCCAGACTGCTGTCAAATTCATTTCTTTCTTTCAAAGTGCTAATAGACTGAAGTTATTGACTTCATTGATATTTTCTCCACCATGAGCATGTCTCACTATTGATAATTAAACTTCATATGTATTTATGCTGTCATACATACTCTATGTATTGCTTTTGTTTTTAATCCTTGATTGAATTTCATTGACATACTTAGCTCATAATTGTCTAATACACCAATCAGCCCCAACATTTAAACCACTTGCAGGTGACATGATCAACACTGATTATCCCATTGAAATTGCATCTGTTAAGGGGTGTGATAAATTAGACAGCAAGTGAACAGCCAGTTCTTGAAGGTGATGCTTTGGATGCAGGAAAAACTAACAAGCATAAGGATCTGAGCAACTTTGCCTATATTGTGATGGCTAAATGACTGGGGCAGAGCATCTCCAAAATGCCAGGTCTTCTGGGATGTTCCCACTATGTAGAGATTAGCATCTACCAAAAGTAATCCAAGGAAGGACAACCGGTTAACTGGTGATAGGATTATGGGTGCCCAAGGCTCATTGATGCACATGAGCAACATGGTCCCATCCCACAAAAGAGCTCCTGTAACACAAATTTCTCAAAAACTCATGCTGGCCATGAGAGAACATATGAAGCATTGCAGCTTGTTGTGTATGGGGCCAAAACCAGCTGCAGATTAGTCAGACTGCCCAAGGTGACACCTGCCTTCAATGGGGCAATAGAAGAACGTGGCCTGGTTTGGTGAATCACATTTTTAAGACCATATGGACAGCCGGGTGTGTGTGCATCATTTACTTGGGGAAAAGATGGCAACAGAATGCACTGTGGGAAGAAGGAAAGACAATGTGATGCTTCGGGCAATGTTTTGCTGGGAAACATTGGGGCCTGGCATTCATTTTGATTACTTTGCCACATACCACCTACTTAAAGATTGTTGCAGGCCTTATACACCCCTTCAAAACAACAATATTCCCTAATGGCTGTGGCCTTTTTCAGAAGAATAATGAGCCCTGCCACATTGCAAAACTTCTTTAGGAATGGTTTGAGAAACATGACAAAAAGTTCAAGGTGTTGACTTGGCCTCCAAATTTCCTAGATTTCAATCCAATCGAGAATCTGAGCTATGCGCTCGAAAAAAAACCAAATCCGATTCATGAAGATCCCCACCTTGCAACTTACAGGACTTAAAGAATCTTCTGCTAACATCTTGGTGGCAAATACCACAGGACACCCTCAGGGTTGTTGTGGAGTCCATGCCCTCCTATGAGTCAGAGCTGTTTTGGCAGCATGAGGGGGTGGGGCATACACCACACAAGGCAGGTGGTTTTAATGTTGTGGCTGATTGTTGTATTTTTATTCTAAAGATAAAGTGCCCGTGTCTTGAAAGACAAAACTCAATTATTCAGGTTTTGTGCTGTCAAATGTTAATAGATTTCATGAAAACTTCAAGAAGCCTTTTTCTGTAAAACAGGCTACAGTAATGAATGCTTCCCACCATTTGCCCAACTGTGGTAAAGCGTGTCAGGGGTCCGTGGCAGTGCAATGCAGCTTAGGCTTGTGGGTGAAGGTGTGTGTGTGGGTGGGTGATTAGCCATACAAGCACAGAGTGTTTATTGGTGAAATTGTATGACTGAAGTGTATTCAAAGCAGCCATTCCTCAATGACGCTCCATGGGCCATGAAAGAAAGCACTTACACCCAACATTTCTAAGGTAAATAAGGTCTGAGTAGGACAGACAAGAAGGAACTGGGAGAATAACACAAAAAAGAAAATAGCAAGGAAAAACATTTATAGAGATCAAGTTGTAAAATCAGGAGATCAACTCAATGCAGTACACAGTGGGCAAGGCGGTCAGGTGGCCCCACAGGAAGCAAGAGGAATAGGGCACTAGGAGCGGGTCACTCCTGTAGAGCATCGTATGAAGTAGAAGCAGCCAATAGCTTCAAAGATCGTGGTGGTGGGATGGTGAAGCCGGGCTTTGGGCATTCCAGTGGGTGCTGGCCGAGGTGGCTGAGATGAAAGCTGTTGAAGGAGGAACACACTTGCGGGCATCTCATTCTTCTAAGCAGACCCAGAGGGTGAGCAGAGGCAACAGAAAAGGGAGACACACTTGAGAGGAGAATGAGGAAATCAATAGTGAATGACTTAGTTGCTTGTTACAGTAGCTCAAATTCACATCATTTCATTGGGTTAATCTTTTAGGTCATCTGGATCACAAGTAATAATGATATATTGCATTCTGAATTCTTTGCTGAGTGTCACATGAGCATTAAAACTTGGATTTAACCCTGGTAGGTTTAGAGAATGGAAGGTAACCAGGTCTGAATGGCTTCTCTCTGTACACTTTCCTCAAAAGCCACACTATCTACCACTTTAGCCTTCCTTTCTCCCTCACTCTCTCCAGGAGAGTCCTTGTCACAAGCTGCCTCACTCCAAGGTGACCCACAATTACTGCAAGCATCCTGGGTGGCAACAAAAACCCTTGCACATTCCCTCCAACATAAAGTTGCACTGGTAAGTGCCACAGACTGAGTGCCCATGCCATTACTCTTACAAAGCTGTCAAATACTGTCCACTAGTGGCCTGGGCAAGTTAAATACATTAAAAGGATTTCTGTTTAAATTAAATTAAATGTTGTGAGGGTAGCACCAGCTGCTGGTCATATATGGTGTTGGTGCCTCAGACTCATTCACATTGGGTGTACTTCCATAATTCATTATCAGCATGTGCAACTTTTACTTTATCACAGAGATAACAAACCATTTGTTTCCATATATTGTTTTATATTCTAAATATGCTTTCTCAAAATAAGTGATCCACCTCTTCCTGAATGGAAAAACAGGATCTCCTTAACTGCTTCTTCTACTGGTTGCCACTTTTACAATAGTTAGCCTTTCTTTCTGAAAATACCTTACGATTTGTATTGAATTCATTAGAACAACTCCTCAATTGTTTCTTTATTTAGAATATACACACAGGATTCTTTGAAAATGAAGGCACTCCTACTTTGTCTTTCAAGGCTAAGTGACTTCAAAGTTTCACTTATTTTTATTCTCTGCTATATCTGAAATATACTGCAAAAACATTTGGTTCTTGTCATGTGTGTTTCGTTATGAGAACCATTACGCCAGTATCAAACTTTGTGGGTCTAAACAGTTGGTCACAATAAAATGTAGCAAGAATGTTTATTCAGAAATGACAATAAGAATTCTTATATAATCAGATTGGATCAGATTTGAAGACCAATTTCAGAAATATGGATTGTATCCTCCAGCTGTACTCTTTATTTTGTTATATTGGGTTGAAGAAGGTTTTCTTGAATTAAAATGCTGTTAACCTATTGCAGATGACAAATCTTAATGTACTGTGATTGAAATGAATAAGTCTTGGTTGGGGGCATTTAACCCAGTTATTAGATAGGAAGCATAACAGTAACTAGACATTTAGGTTAAAAACTTATCCGTCCGCTTACTTTGTGAGCTTGCTTAATCCAAAACTTTAAACGTGAAGGCCAATCAACTTAGTATGAATGTATTTTAGATACAAGAGGAAAACTTTCAACACTGTAATGAATTTAACAGGTTTTGAAAATGGATGGATTACGTGCATTTTTCAGACCTAATAAATACAATTCAGGGTCACAAGGGAAAAGAGTCAGTCCCACTAGCATCATGCTCAAATCAAGAAACAACCTTGAATAGGATGCCAATCCATCAATAGGCCCATACAGCTCCCCATCAAGACAGCCAACCTAACTTCTGTGCCTTTGGGAAATGTGGGAGGAAAACTCAAGTAAATCCACAAAAGTACGGGAAAAAATTCAAATTCTACATGTAGAACAACAGGGCACAGGACTTGAACCCAGGATGTAGGATCCAAGAAGCAACTATTGTATCACAATGTCTCACTTAGATTTAATCTAAATTAAGTAATTTTAAAAATGATAATATGAGGATGAATTAGCTGACACTAGTTTAAATGTAGCCTAAATGTACAATGAGATATACACAATAGTATGAACAGAAAAGCATAAGCATGACTTCAGTGTTCACAAAAAAACTGTAAGAATAAACATTAATGTGAGTTCAAAAATGTCCAGGCCCTCTTGTGGACATTATGAAGATAGCAGGAAAATCTCAGCGCTGCCTTTATCTGTATTAGTGTATTACCTTTATTGTGAGTAATAAGTCAATAGGTTTATAGTAACATAATCAATAAATGTAATGAGTATTTGATCAACTGTGTTTAAAACTAACAGATTAACAATATTTTTTCACTTCCTTGTAAAGGTGTAGCTTTATTTATGGATGCACTTCCTTGCCAAAGATTTCTCAAAAAGCTACAAAACCCTGCAAAAGTTCAATATTAGAAATATAAGTTGTTTTTTTTATGCCCCACTGGTCATTGTTTCTATCAGTGAAAAATTTTATTATTCTTTTTTTGGGGGGTACTGTAGAGCACTCAAGCTCAAACAAATGACACAAATGCATCGTCCACATTTGGCTCTTAAATGCTGCGACTTCCATACGTCCTTTGCAGCTGGAATACACCTTTTTCTGACCTCACTTCTGTTATAAAAATAACCAAATACTACTTCTGTACTAGGTCGTCTCTGCCTGTGCTACATGAATACAGAATATCCAGAGCAGTAACTAATCACAGAACTAAACTCCAAGTGAACATTATTACTTTTTCTGGGAATCAGAGGCTTTTGAAGGTTTTTACGTTGACTTTTCAGTCCCACCTATAATCTGCTGCACGAGAAAATTCTGATTTTAAAATGTCCCATAACTTCAAAAATAATTATGAAATGTCCACTGTGTTCCATTAAGCTACCATACATAGTTGTACTTCTATTACTTATCTTGATAATAATGCAATCCAAAAGGACCTCCTTGCCTCCTCTGTTGTTTGTGTATTATTGATTACAGATGCTGATTCTCTTCATGTTATTACTATTTACTTATTTTCTTATTTACTTACTTATTATTTACTTATTTGGATGACACCTTCATCCAAGGAAACTTAAAACATTTAATATACCATTGGTTACATTTCTTTTGTTTTCTCAGTTGGCGCACCTACAGGCAAAATGACTTGCTCACACAGTGTCAGTAGTGGGATTTGAATTCAAGACATCAGAGTTTGAAGTGCAAAAGCATCAGTCACAGTGTCACACTACCTGTCTAACAGCATACATCACGTTTACTGGTGACCATATTAATTGTACCTACTGTGCTTAACGGCAGGTAGGACCAGCTTTTATCTCTAGAACAGTTCAGAGTTCTGCAAAGCATTGATTAAACAAGATGCTTGAAAAAATTCTTAAGGATTTTTTATCCATGCCAACTCAATAGTATCACACAATCTTTGTGCAACGATTTTATGCAACGTTCTTATGTGACATTTTCTCTCACACTTTAAATCTGGCTTATTTTAAAACCTACATATTCCATATTCCTTCTTCACTAAAAACTGCTGTCATCAGACCCCTACTGAAAAAACCCACCCTGGATTCTGAAGTTCTCTCCAATTATAGGCCCATTTCCAATCTTCCATTTCTCTCTAAAGTTCTGGAAAAAATAGTTGAAACTCAACTTCATGACCACCTCAAACTGAATAATCTGTTTGAAAAGTTTCAGTCTGGTTTCCGCCCTGGCCATAGCACCGAAACAGCCCTGGTCAGGGTCACCAATGATCTTCTGATAACAGCAGATACTGGTTCCCCTTCTTTACTCATCCTCCTTGACCTGACAGCTGCTTTTGACACAATAGACCACAACATTCTTCTTCACCGCCTGAAATACACCATTGGACTCTCTGGAAATGTTCAAAATTGGTTCACATCTTACCTGACCGGCAGAACTGAGCACGTCGCCCTGGGCAGCGCAAAATCTCATACCCACAACGTCACTTGTGGTGTCCCACAGGGCTCTGTGCTAGGCCCCATCCTTTTTACCATCTACATGCTCCCCCTTGGAAATGTCATTAGCAGACATGGTTTATCTTTTCACTGCTATGCTGATGACACTCAGCTTTACCTCAGGACTACCCCCACCTCCTCTACTGCTCCTCTGCCAATCTCTACATTGACTACCTGCCTGGAGGAGATAGAGGCGTGGATGAGGCTCAGTTTTCTTCAGCTAAACAGATCCAAAACAGAAGCCATCTTAGTTGGCACATCACACCATCTCCGCTCTTCTACCATCATCAGTATCACTTTGCTGGCCAAAACATTCCCCTTTCCACATCTGTCACCAATCTGGGTGTTAAAATGGACCCTCAACTCACCTTTGACGCCCACATCAAACACCTCTGTAAGTCTTCCTTCTACCACCTCAAGAATATTGCTAAACTCCGACCAACTCTCACCCTGGAAGATGCAGAGAAGCTCGTCCATGCCTTTGTCTCCTCCAGGTTGGATTACTGTAATGCGCTCCTCATCGGGATTCCTGGCAAGAGTATTCAGAGACTCCAGTATATTCAGAATTGCGCTGCCAGGATCCTGATGAGGGTGCAAAAGCATGACCATATCACCCCAATCCTGAAAACCCTTCACTGGCTCCCTGTTCCTCTCAGAATTGAGTTCAAGGTCGTTCTCCTCACCCATCAGTGCATTTTTTGGACATGCCCCCCTTTACTTACAGGAACTCCTTACCCCTCATACCTCCTCACGCACTCTCTGCTCTGTACACACTAACACTCTCCAAGTCCCTAGAACCAAGCTTCGCAGTATGGGTGATAGGGCTTTTTCATCTGTGGCGCCGAGACTGTGGAACGCCCTCCCTGATTACCTGAGAGCCCCACAGTCGACTGATGTTTTTAAACGGAATCTAAAAACTCATCTTTTTAGAAAGATATTTTGTTAAAGCATACATAGATTTTCTTGTTTTATTATGTTTGTTTTTACTATGTAGCACTTTGAGATTTCTAAAATATGAAGTGCAATATAAATAAAATTTATTATTATTATTATTCATATATATGTTTGGTATCATTCTTTTCAGAATTTATCAAACTTTAATATGATGTAGTTAATTTTTCAGATTCTTATTCCGTTTTTAAATTATAAATGAAAAAATATCAAGAACCCACGTCCCGGAAGATGAGACTTTGTGCCAAAAGATTTAACCACTCCCGGGGTCAGAAATAAAAGACAAACAGTTGGACAGCTGCTGTACATCTTTTTAAATGTTCGAAGCGCCATGCCAGGGGGGTTGGCGAACGAAGAGACTGGGGGGAACCCCCTAGTTTCCACATATTTTTTCAGCCACAAGCTTATGCTGAGATTCTCCAATTCCACTTCATCAAAATTTATTGAGATCTGGGTCTGTGCAGGCCACTGGACTGAAGTAAGGTCAATGTCATGTTAATAGAACAAGCTAAGTAGAAGTGTGCTTTGTAACATGGCACATTATTCTGAGCATGGCATTCAATTGATATTCAAATGGTATTGAAATGCCTAGTGGGTGCCAGGAAGCATTCTTCGCATGATTGAACCACCACTAGCAGTCTGTACTGTTGACACAAGTCAAGATGGATGCCCAGGGAAGAACTTCTTGTTGGAGACATTGGTGAAGCAGCAGCCCCCATGCTCTTTAAAAGTGACAGCCCAAAGTTTAAATCAAGAATCAAGAGTCAATCTTTTAAAAGAACTAAAACTATTTAGTAGTTTCAGGTTTCTGACTATTAGATCTCACAACTATGATTATGGTGTTACCCCTTAACGAAACTTTGTCTGATTGAACAACACTTGCCTTTTGCTTACAGTTCTGGATTTAGTGATTATAGCCTCACCCTGTCCAAAAACATATCTATTTTTATGAAAAGAAGAACTTTTTGGTCACAGTATCAAGGGAAGTGTTTCATTTTGTTTTTGGTATGGACTAAGTGGAGGAGCTACATCTCGCGGTTTTGTTTTGACCCTATAATGGCTCTAACCTTTTTAACGTTTTTGTCATGTTTCTGTTCCCTACATGCAGTTTTATACCAATTTATGCCTGACATCTGCTTGACACAGTAAAAACTGAAATTTGCTGGACCAGCTGACAATTTTCCAATCTTCATTCATCCAGGTTTTGTGATCATATGCCCATTGTACTTTAATTTTTTCTGTACTTCTCTGAGTTAAGTGGAGTCCAGCTTGGTCTTCTGCAACTGTAGCTTATCCACTTCATGATGGAACATATTGTGGTTTCCATGCTGCCATTCTGCACATCCATGTTATAAAGAACTTATATATGAGTATTTATGTCCCTGCTGTTAGTGTTAACGAGTCTGTCAACTTTCCTCTGAATTCTCTTGTTAAGGTGTTATTGTCCACAGATTTGCTCCTCTCTGAATAAACAATAGTGTGTGAAAATCCCAGGAAAGCAGATGTTTCCGAGATGCTAAAAACACCATGTGTAGCACCGATAATCATACCAGGGTAAAAATTGCTTAGATCACACATCTCATTCATTCAAATCCTTAGTTAAATGACTGCCAAGCCTCTTGAAAATGTCTGCATGCTATATAAAGTGTGGAGCTAGCACATTGTTCTTATATCTGCATGGTTTTCCCATGAGTTTTTGGGTTTTCCTCCCACACACCCGAAGACATATGCAAGGCTAAGCAGTGAATCTAAACATTTCCCTGCAATTTTTTGGCACCACATCCAGAGCTTGTTCCTGCCATACTATACACTCAATGTTACTGGGATACGCTTTGGATCCTTGTGTCCCTGAACTAGATTAAGAAGGTCTGAGAATGCTAAATAATATCTTAATATAAAATTTCTCTTCTTAAATACAATATTATTGCAAAATCTGAACCTGATGGATACACCCTCTGTAAAGGAAGCAGCACCAGAAGATGATGGGGGTTCAATGCCAATTTCCCTGAGGGAGGATACTGATGTAGTTAAGCAATTCTGCAGTGGTAAGGCCCCGGGGGTGGATGAGATCTGCCCAGAAATGTTGAAGGCTCTGGACATTGTTGGGCTGTCATGGCTGATGCTCCAGTTCACTGTTGCATGGTCTTTGGGAACTGTGCCTCTGGAATGGTGGTGGTCCCAATTTTAAAAAAGGAGAACAGGAGGATCCAACCATCAGGTAATAATATTCCCTCTCTGGAAAAGCTTATGGCAGAGTAGCAGAAAGGAGACTCCGCCCAGTCGTGGAACCTCAGATACAGGAGGAGCAACGTGGATTCTGTCCAGGCCGAGGTAGGGTGGACCAGCTCTTTACCCTTATGAGGATTCTGGAGGTGGCATAGGAGTACGCCCAATAGGTCTACATGTGCTGGGAAAGTATGAGATTATGGGCCTCCTAATAATGGCTATTTGGTCCTTGTATAATCACAGTGAGAGCTGTGTCTATATACCCAGAAAAACATCAATACTGTTTCTAATGGGTGTGGAACTCCACCATGGACAGGATGTCAAGGTGCTGCTGGAAAGAGGAAGGGGTCCAGTTCGGTGGCCTTAGAATCGTGTCACTACTTTTTGCAGACGATGGCTTCATTGGGTTGCGAACTGCAGCACACAATGGGACGGTTTGTGACCAAGTGTGAAGCAGCAGGGATGAGGATCAGTACCTCTAAATCTGAGGCCATGTTCCTCAGTAGGGTAAAGGTGAACTGTCCTCTCCAACTGTGAGGTGAGTTACTGAAGGATTGGGGCAGCAAGCTCAGTTATGCGGTCATTATACCATTCTGTAGTGGTGAAGAATTTGCTGAGAAAGAAGGTGGAGCTCACAATTTACCAGTCAATCTACATCCCTACCCTCAACTGTGAGTTTTGGGTAATGATCAAAAGAATGAGAGCATGGGTGTTAATTGTCAAAATGAGCTTTCTTCTCAGGGTGGTCAGGGAATCACTTAGAGATAGGGAAAGAAGTGCAGATGTCCAGGAGAGGGCTAACCCTCTGAATTGAGAGGAGCCAAGGTGGTCCAGACATCTGATACAAATGCCTCCTGGATACCTCCCTGTGGAGGTTTTATGGGCATGACTGGCTAGGAGGAGACACTGGGAAGACCCAGGGCTCACTAGAAGGATTTTATCTCCCAGATGGCCTGGGAACACCTTGTCCTCAGAGTAAGTCCCAGAGTATGAGTTGGTGACTGGGAAAAAATGCATTTAGTCCTAACTAAGACTGTTCCCCCCCACGATCCAGCTTCAGACAAGAGGTAAAAAATGAATGAATGAATGAATGATTCCCCAGCAGGTTAAATAATAATAATGCTTTAATAAACTTCCCAAATGGGCCTGATTTATTTGAAAGGGCACCACATTTATCAGCAATTGCTTCATTTGTATTCCCAGAATACAAAATAATTTTCTAAAGTATGTCCTTATAAGAAGTATAAGATATTTATAGTGATAAACTGGTGTTGACAATTCTGTGAACAAAAGGATTTGGATTGCACATAATAATCACTTTCTGAATTTAAAGGGTTAAATAGAATTTAGTAAAGCAATTTCTATTTCCCATTTTGCAGGTAGAAAACAAGGAGGTTAAAAGGAGGATTCTTAATGATCCTGTACAGTATAGTGATAAATTCAGTGAAGAGGCAAAATCATTTTGTGAGCAGCTGTTAGAGAAGGATCCTGGAAAACGTCTTGGATTTACCAAAGGAAACTGTGATGAACTTCGGAAACATCCTTTCTTCAGAGAAATTAATTGGAGAAAACTGGAAGCAGGTGAAGATGATTGTTTTTTTTTCTGTCACTGGAAGGCTTCGCCTGTATAGCCTGCACATTATATTCACTGTGTGAATAGCCTTACATACTGTAACACATCTTGTTTGTCTCTTGAAGGCAGGTGTGCAGTTTGAAAATGACTCACATTTTCAAAGAGATTATTAGTAACTGTAAATCACAAAATTGATAGAGAAAGGTCCAAAAACAGTTGTAGTAATGGGGTGATCTGCTATCCTTAAGTTTCCTTTGTTTTTGAAACAACATCAAGGCTGTTGCTCCATTTACTTTCAAAGTATCCATCCATTCATTTTCCAAATATGTTCATCCAGAGCCGGGTTTTGGAGATGTTGGAGCCCATCCCAGCAACCACTGGGTGCAAGGCAGGAATAATCCATGGATAGGGTGACAGTCCATCATAGAGTACACACACACACACACACACACACACACACACACACACAAAGTTCTAAGGTCAGCCACTTGCATCATAAAGGAGAAACCATTTGCACAAAGGCAGACAATTTCATATTATTTAATAACATCGATCTGTTTACCTTGAGAATTTAAATGTTTGCAGAAATTTTCACCTATCCATGGAGGGTTTTGCACAACTAATCATGAATGGCAAAGGGTGGGTCTTTGTTTCCATTGAATGCTCAATTTTGGACGCCTTCTTGTGGAACTTCTGCTTTATAATGTCACAGGCTGACTTTAAAGTGTCTTGCTATAACAACCTTGATGTTATTCCAGAAACAACTGAAACCCGAGAATATCATATTGACCAGGAATAAAGTATTAGAATTATTAAGAAACCATTAATTTAGTTGTTAGTTATACACATTATCATGTTTTTGTATGAAATTTTGAATGATGTTATAATACAAGCTATAAATAACATAGTGCACATATATAAGAAAATTGCTCTGAATAGTTAGATTAGTAAAGGTGTACTGGTAAATGAAACTGTAGAGCTCACAACATCTGTTCTTTGAAATTTGACAAAATTTACTAATCCAAAAGGCTCCACACATCGGCTATGGTTGCAGACTAAAACTGTTTTCTTTTTAGCAAACTAATCACAACACAACATGCCAGGTCAAATCAATACTACTTTTGAGAAAGTCCTTGATAATGCACATGTCTCATTATCTTATTCTTATTTATACCACACTGTATGTTTATATATTATTAGGAGTAATAATAACATTTTACTTCAATGAAGAAACATAAAGACATCACAGTGGAAATGTCTAACAGAAATTCTGTTGATCACTTTAATATTTGTAACGGCAAAGTTTAATCTAACAATTGAAAGTTCTTCACAGAATGATTAATTAATGAATAAATTAGGTAATTCAATGTATAAAATGGTTGAAATTAACAAGCTATAGTCAAACCTGTTTGCAAAAGATGGTTAATAAACAGCCAGATGATTACTTGTCATTTATTTCTTTCAGTGCAATTGCTTTTGGAGATGACCTTCACCAAATGTAACATATGCATTTTTTTACAGTTTATTGAAAAGAAAACATTTTCTTTTGACATTTCTTGAGATAAAAAAAAAATATTAACACACTTGCCAAATTAAAGCACACATACTATATTTCAGTAAGCAAAATATAACAAGAAATTGAAGGCAATGTGCATTATTCAGTATTTCTTTTCATTGTATTATATGGCATAATGAGACTAAACTGAATTGAAAGTATTTAAATTGAGAGATAGCACAGTGGCCCAGTGACCTATCATCTTGGATTAAAATCTCACACTTAGTCATTGTGTTCAATTTCATCATTGGTCAAACTGGAGGTTACTAGAGCTGATCTGGGTAAGGGCTGTTCTATCTTGACACACTAGATGTTAACGGTTAATTTAGATGAAGACGAGAATATGAAGGCAATTAACCATATTGACTTTCTTGTTCTGTAACATAAAGCCATCAACCACAAGGCCCTGGCAGTCTTGATAAGCTGATGGACAATGGGTAGTTATCTACAGCCCAAACTAGCAAAGAGTGAAATGTATTGTACATGTGCCTACAACAAACCATAACTGCAGACAAATCCTTTCCCCATAAATATTTAAAGAGTAATATTCTATGGAAAATATCTGGTAGTATTTGGGAAACATGTCAGTTACAACATCCTGGCTGACTCAACAACAGAAATGATCCACTCTGTACCAATATATTAATGATGAGTCATTCTGAATGCTGGTGACTTCAAACAAGAAATCAAGCATCTATTAGGCATGTTCCATTTGTGGACACTACAAGGTGGACCTGCTCTATCCAAATATTAATGACTTTAAATATAATCCTGTGATCCAATCTAAGTAGGTCCAAAGTCATCTTACTGCCTCCCACAAGCCTGTTATTGACAACAGCAGTTCTCTTTTATCTAAGCCAGAAGTTTTTATGTTTATTTATTTTTTCTGGGTGTGGGCGGAGTGTAAAATTTTAATTTCCCCTTGGGGACAAATAAAATCTAACCTAATCTAATCATATCTAATCAAATGTTACTGTATTACGACAAGAGAAGGCAATTCAACAGTAAATGCTAAGTAACTCTACCAGCAATACTAAAATTGTCTTGCCCACTCACAGCGCCATTTGGCACCACTTAAACTATTTCAGAGGAAAATTTCTAGTATGGCCGCTCAGCTTGATGAAAGAGTAATCACCCTCCTTGATCTGAGTGCAGCCTTTGACACTATTTGTCACACTACTCTTCTCAATAGATTATCTTCGATTGGCATTACCCACACTCCACTAGATTGGTTCAGATCCTACCTCTCAGGCCACATTCAGTTTGTTCAGCTTAAAACTTTCACATCCCAACCCACCGCTGTTACTTCAGGTGTGCCCCCGGGCTCTGTCCTGGGGCCCCTCCTTTTCATTATTTACTTCCTTCCCCTTGGCAATATCTTTCGTAAATATAACATTAGCTTCTACTGTTATGCTGATGAAACCCAGCTCTATCTCACTAGCAGACCTACTGCTTCCTTTTCACCCTCCTCACTTATTGATTGCATAGCAGAAATCAAATCCTGGTTTTCTTCAAATTTTCTTTAATTAAATTGTGACAAAACAGATGTTCTCCCCATTGGTACAAAATCAACATTATCGAAAACTGATCACTTTTGATTTGTTATTGATAATTCCTCTGTCTCCCCTTCCCCACAGGTTAAGAGTCTAGATGTCATCCTTGACAGTACTTTATCCTTTCAGTCCCACATCAATATCATCTCCCGGTCTGCATATTTCCACTTGCGTAACATTAATCGTATTCGCCCCTCCCTCACTCCCCACACTACTGCTATCCTTGTTCATAGCCTTGTCACTTCTCGTCTGGATTATTGCAATTTCCTTTTCTTTGGTCTTTCTCGCATATCTCTTTATAAGCTTCAGCTGGTCCAGAATTCAGCTGCCCGCATCATTACTAGAACCTCCTCTATTCACCATATCATTCCCGTTTTGAGCAGCTTAATTGGCTTCCAGTTCAGTTCCGAATTCAATTCAAAATTCTCCTACTAACTTTTAAGGCTATCCACAACCTTGCCCCTCCATATCTGTCTGACCTCCTCCATGTTGCCATTCCCTCCCGTACCCTTAGATCCTCTTCTTCCATCCACTTGACTGTCCCCTTCGTCCGTCTTACCACAATGGAAAGCAGAGCATTGAGTTGCTCTGCTCCCCAGCTTTGGAACTCACTACCACCTGAGCTTAGAAATATTGAATAATTTTCACTTTCAAATCTAAACTTAAGACTCATTTGTTTAAGACTGCTTTTTCTCTTTGATTACAGTTGCTCTGTCTGATTTTAACTTTTGTATTTTACTTTTGTTTATAATCTGTGTTTTGTCTATTGTTTGGTATCCTTGAGTGTTTAGAAAGTCACCTACAAATAAATAAAATGTATTATTATTATTATTATTATTATTACTACAGCTCCATCTATATTGAGTTTGCATGGTCTCATGCCTGTGCGGTTTTCTCCTAATTCTCCTTTTTTTTCCTCCCAAATCCTAAAGATGCATGTTCAGCTAATTGTTGTGATCGATGAATATCTTAATGATATCTTTCTTTAAAAACTCACAGGCTACAGTAGTCTTTGAGGCAATGTGTATAGTTGTACAGATATAATAATTATCATGTGTAAAAAGATGTGTAAGCCCATATTTAAACAGAACTTGAGAAAAGTAATTTTTATAATGTAATAAGTGAATTTTCTGTGACAAAACGCGGAGTGGTGTACTGCTCTGCTTTTGGATCAACAGTTGTACTAAGAACACTTCTCAACCATAAAGGTGTTGTTCTGTGCTCAATCCTGTTCCAAATCCCTCTTAAATCTCAATTATAGCAGACAAAACCTGATTTCCTTTCTCATTAATGTCCTTTTTAAATGGCTTTAAAATCACTTTTTTAAAGAACATTTTTAACGTCAGCAATGCACATTTATTTACCTGAGCCAAAACATGGTATGCTGTTACACTGTATCTTTAGGTAGGTACTGGCTTGACACAATGTCTAAAATAAAGGCTTCAAAAAATGTATGAATTAAGGTTACCTGTATTGTATTTTCTGCGGTGGGCTGGCACCCTGCCCGGGGTTTGTTTCCTGCCATGAGCCCTGTGTTGGCTGGGATTGGCTCCAGCAGACCCCCGTGACCCTGTAGTTAGGATAAAGCGGGTTGGATAATGGATGGATGGAAGGATGTATTATATTTTTGCTGCAAAGGGGAAAACTAATTTTTTACTCAAGTCCCGTTATGTTATTCCTTGACTGCTGCCTCCCACCAGCAGCACTCAACTGGCACCCAGTATTATAAACATTTATTTTAAACTAACTATAGCATATGCATGTGATTTATTTTAAAATGTTGCTGTGTATTGTTTGTTAACTTTCCTGACAAACACTCAAGCTCATTTCTACAGAATTTGTTAATTACTATGAATGAAAGTGTCTGCTAAATAAATATTATGAGGAAACATACTCAAATTGCTTCAGTATATCTGTAAAACAGAGACAGACAGTAACCTTTCACCTTTTGTGTGCAAGGATCAAAAAAGCCACATAGCTGGTTGGGATGGAGTCCTTCTATATAAAATCGGTCGGGATTGTCCTTCCACCCCGTGAGTGCTACGCAGGCGCGGAGTTTCACACACACCCCGTCCATTTTGCAATGCACGATGGGATTTGTAGTTTTGTTTTTCCAGGTAAAAGATGATTTATTACTCCAGACTGTGCGATATCTTCTTCTATTCCGCTAATCACAGACTTACTACTTGCAGCTTGCGGTACGAAGCGACATGATGTGAGCAGAGTTTTGGTGCTCCCATCGTTCCCTTGCTTTTGTGCGCGATGCACAAATTATGTCTCTGGAAATAATTAATGTTGATGGAGTACAAATGCCTCACCGCGTAGTAAATATCAGGGGGGTTCAAAAGGGCAACCTCAATATAGAAAAAAAGTTTAAATTTCATCACAAAAATAACAGAAACTACGAGTATTAAAGTAATACCGTTTAAATGCAATATAACCAAATTAATGAGTTTGTATAAAATATCAAATTGATCTACATATTGAATTGCCTTAAGAAGTGGTCAACTTAAAAGTCGGTCACCTTAAAAGGCGGGTCAGCCTAGTTTTAAAATAAAGGCTGCATTTAACGTGTTTAAGCAATCATGAGTAATTATGTACAGGTTTCTCAAAATGTATCAATTACAGGCAGTTCAGACTGTATGTGGCTCCATTTTTCTCTTTAGTCAGATCACTGTGTATGCATGGAGAATCCCATTTTTGTGAAGGGTTATGTTTTCAAGAATTACTTTCATCTGAAGGCTGTCTTTTAAACCGCAATGCACAGCTCACAACCACTTCACACTTTGCAGAAGCACCAGAAACAAACAAAAAAATTCAATAACACTGATAAAATTTTTAAAATATGTAATGTACAAACATATTAGAGCTTCTAACCTACATTTGAATATATTTTTGACTGTTACTGTTTTTTAAAATGAATATTCAAACCTTAATTTCTGGCCCTAGCGTACACTATGTGATTTTAGCCCAAGTTGTCAGTAGTTTTTCAAATCAGCACCAAATTTTGAGAAAGTCATTGAAGGCTTTAAATGAGATACATTATGATAAAAAATTACTTATGGGCTCTTTATGGTTTTCAACATGTTAAAAAAAATGGGGGACAATCAATATGAGTTTGTCAGATACAAGTCAATTCTGTATTTCAGTTCCTTTTGTCCACTCAGGAAGTGATTCAGTGTTTATATTTTTGCATGCATGGCTGCAAAATATTTGTGAATGGAGGACTGACTGGTTAAGTTGTGGCAAAAAATATCCAATATATGATACTTCTTCCCAGAAATATAATGACCGGGCCTTCAAAGAAGAAGCAGGAAGGGACATTGTCCAGCAGCTACAAATTCCTGGTAGCACTATACATTTTTGCTTTTAACATATTAGCATAACTGCAGTGGGCTGGCGCCCTGCCCGGGGTTTGTTTCCTGCCTTGCGCCCTGTGTTGGGTGGGATTGGCTCCAGCAGACTCCCGTGAACCTGTAGTTAGGATATAGTGGGTTGGATGATGGATGGATGGATGAATATTAGCATAAGTAACATATTAGCATAGTAGTTCACTAGTCAAAGGATACCAGCTAATCAAAGTAATACTGATAGCCAGTTTAGCTACATTTATGGCAATCTGTTATTAAAACAAAAAACAGGGATTGTTTTGTCTTGGTAGAGTATTATATTACTCCCCTTTTGTATTATTAACAGGTAGTCTTTGTCAGAATGCCTCAAATCTCACAGACTTACCACTGTTTATAAGGTATTGTACCATATAATTTCTCCCCACCTTCCCTTCTACATCTACAGTATAACCTCAGGCAATTAGGTGTAGTAAAAGACAAGCAGGAGTTAAGATACAATTTAAATAATGTATTATTGATAACATTCATAAATAATAACAATATGCAAAGTACATTTGAATAGCAGCAGCCATACAACCTGATAAATGCTGATGTGTAATCTCAGGCGGCACACTATCTTCTTAGTTACTTAAAATGTCTCTACATTTTTGGTCAGCTTTCTTCAGAGCAGGCCGCATACCTGTCTCAATATGACTGCCGAGCTGTGCTCTTCATTGTGTTGTCCTTTTCAGTTCATTGTGTGTGAGATTGTTTTTCATCATTTGGTCAGAGAGATAGCAAGAGGTAAAGCAAGCAAATTTACAGATTTTCAACCCCTACAGCCAATAGGGCATCATGGTACTTAAAGGTTTCTGATATAAGTTCCAAACAGCCATACTTCAGTCCAATGGGGCAGAAAACACCTTCACCTCTGCCCCCAAAACCATTTGTTGAGCTGAAGTTTGCTAGCTAGGCAGTCTGGCTTTAATGTTGGGGTTGATTGAGAGAGTCCTGCAGAGACTCACTTGCCAAACTTGTTTGAGGCACTTCCCCCAACCCTGTCGTAAAATTCACTATCCTGACTTAGTCTTAGGGGGTAAACATGAATGCTTCTCACTTATGTAACACTAATATTACATTGTTTTGCCTAAGTTACAAATAAAGACATACAAAATATTTATCAACTTGTATGTAACATTTAATACCACACTAAAGATACAGCAAAGATATCAGAGATATCGTATCACAATTCGTGGTGTTAAATTGTGGTGGTGTGGTGCCAAAAAATCTTGCCCAACGGTCCCAAAACGCAATTGCTCAAGATTGTTCAAAAGGCTTCCAACTATTTGTGAGCACATAAAAATCACTTAATGTATGCCTGCTATTGATAAGCTAGCAGTACACTCATGAGAAAAATCACATAGTGTACTTCTGCCATTAGTTTAACAGAGGACAAGTAGATGTATGCCCTCATAAAAAATATTTCGGTTGAATGACAAGGAAGACATGCACCCTTGCATTCCTTTTGGTGGTGAAGTAACAACCTCTTAGAGTGCCTTTAAGATAACAAAACAGGTAAATCTGATGGGGCAAGGTCTGGAATGTGCAGAGCAATTTCTAAAACCGTGAACTTCAGTTTCTTAAGAGTTTCAGTGGTCTGAGCTTCTGTGTGTGGGCCAGCATTGCCATGCTACAACACTACACCTTCTGACAGTTAGTTCAAAGGTTTTCTGAGATTGCTAACTTCAATTTGCAACTCCACCTCTCACAAAACCCCTCTGAACATAATGTTTCAGTATCAGACCCTGTAAGTCCCAAAAAAAACCTGCATTCCTGCTGATAGTTGCATCCTTAATTTCTTTGTGACAGGCAATATAGGATGATTGCATTCCAGATGTTGGAGTTTACTTTTTAAGCTCACAGTGGTGGATCCATGTTTCTTCCCAGGCAGCAATGTACTGTACCTCACAAAGTCAAATCAGCTTTGTCATGACAGCAATTCAAAAAATGTGGACTTATTTCAAAATGCCAAAGTTTATGTTTTTCCATTAGCTGTTTTGGAACCCACTGTGTGCAAACCTCACGAGAACCAAGGTTGTTACAGAGGATTTCATAAGCAGAACCATGATTGATCTGAGGATGGGTCACTGTCTCATCAATGGTGCCAGAACTATGTTGTGGGTACTGTATGTTCAGTATGAAAGCAGTAGTGAACATGGATGAGTAATTTGATCTTTCTTGTTTTGTAACACATCGTGTGTCCATTCATGAAGGCAAAATGTTGTTTCTATAATGTGTTGAAAATTGACAATGCTCCTGATATACAATACCTTCAGCCCATAAAAAACAAATAGCACAACAGTGCTCTTCTTTGACTCATAGACAACATAAAGTGGCCAAATTAATAGTTTAACAAGGCAAAAATTAACCTGACCAATTTATTAGACCGGTATCATGGCAACATAGACAAACAAAAGCTCATACACGCATGCACAACTACTGCTGCAGCCAGCAGTATGAATAAGTAAAACACCATTGTGAATATGTTTGACTTGTAATCACCTATTAAAATTATGTCATCTATTTGGGATTGTTAGAGGGTACTAAGGGTTACATTGAATATGTGCTGTTGACTCTAAGCTTTCTTATTAATTTTTTCTCTGTTCCAGGTATACTGACACCGCCATTCATTCCAGACTCAAAAACTGTCTATGCAAAAGACATCCAGGATGTGGGAGCCTTCTCCACTGTCAGAGGAGTTAATCTTGAAGAAGTCGATAAAGAATTCTTTGATGAGTTTGCTTCTGGTAACATCGCCATTCCATGGCAGGAGGAAATGATAGAGACTGGAATTTTTGCAGAGCTGAATGTGTGGGGAACAGGAGGCAGCTTACCCAATGACCTCAGAAGGGAATCAATTTTAGAGGCAAATGCAAATAAATCTGGAGTTTGTAGAATTTCCTAAAATCAATAGATGTGCACGAAAATTGATAAATTATTTAGAACTTCTTCTATATTCCCAGTGAGTAGATCAGTAACTATACCCTTTGTATCATAATGGGATTATCATTCTGTTTGTTTTTATAATACTGATACAGCCTGGGACTTTGTGGAAACTCCAATCTTTTATACTGGAAACCATAGGCTTAAAATGTAAAGATCACTAATGTACAAGATATCAACTAGAAATGAAAAAGTTGCACTGTCAAAGGTATGATAATGAAAGTAGAGACCTTGTGTAGCCATAATGCATTCATAAAATATGTTCTGCAAGATGTGTACAAATAAAGGCATACCAATGCCATAAATGCATCAAAATGTTTGAATGAAACAATATAAATGGAACAATAGTTGAATTCTTGGGTCAAAAGTATCGCTCAATCATTTTTCCTATAACAGCTTCCCTGTCAGAGTCATAGAACAGTGGTAGCTATTTATTTGCAAAACTGATAGCAACCCAGAGCAATTTAACACTACCCATTAATTCAACATTACATTACATTTCTGAGTTTAGCATTTTATTATCATTGCATTAGACAGCATGGTGACACAGTGGTTAGTGTTGCTGCCTTATGGAGCTACTGTTCTGGGTTTGCATATATATATACAGTATATATACACTCACCGGCTACTTTATTTTGGTACTCCTGTTTATCTGCTTGTTAACACAAATATCTAATCAGACAGACTCCTGGCAGCAACTCAATGCATTTAGGTATGTAGACATTGTCAAGACAACTTGCAACTTGCAAAGTTCCAACCAAGCAATAGAATGGGGAAGAAAGCTGATTTAAGTGACTTTGACTGTAGCATGGTTGTTGGTGCCAGATGGGCTGGTCTGAGTTTTTAAGAAACTGCTGATCTACTAGAATTTTTTACACACAAAATTTTCTAGGGTTTACAGAGGGTGGTCCAAAAAACAGAAAATATCCAGTGAGTGGCAGTTCTCTGGGTGAAAATGTCTTGTTGATGCCACAGATCAGAGAAGAATGACCAGACTGGTTTGAGCTAATAGTAAGGCAGGAGTAACTCAAATAACCACTCGTTACAACTGAGGTGTGCAGAAGAGCATCTCTGAATGCACAACATGTTCATCCTTAAAGCAGATGGGCTACAGCAACAGGAGACCATACTGGGTGCCACTCCTGTCAGCTAAGAACAGGTAACTGAAGCTACAATTCAAACTGGCTCACCAAAATTGGACAATAGAAGATTGGAAAAATGTTGCCTTGTCTGATGTGTCTCAATTTCTGCTGTAACATTCAGTTGGTAAGGTCAGAATTTGGCATCATCAACATGAAAGCATGGATTCATCCTACCTTGTATCAGTAGTTCAGGCTGGTGGTGGTGGTGCGATGGTGTGGGGGATACTTTCTTGGCACACTTTTGAGCCCCTTAGTACCAATTGAGCATCATTTAAATGCCATGGCCTACCTGATTATTGTTGCTATGTCCATCCCTATATGACTGCAGTGTACCCATCTTCTGATGACTACTTTTAGGGTAACAAGCCACATCACATAGTTTAAATCATCTCAAACTGGTTTCTTGAGCATAAGTTCAATGTACTCAAATGACCTCCACAGTCACCAGGTCTCAATGTATGGTATGTGCACTTCTCTCCAAGTTTCCAAGTACTCGAATGTTCTCTCAACATCACCAAAGACATGCAGATTAGTTTAACTTTTTCAAACTGACCCAGTGTAAATGTGAGTGGTGGTGTGTGTTTGCAGGTCTGTTCCTTGCCCTGTACCCAGTTCTGCAATGATATGGTACAGCCCTCTGTAATTCTGAACTGCCAAGTACTGTATTATAAAATTCAGAATTAAAATATTAAAATGTCTTTTGGTGTGGACCAAAGGACAGGAAGTCAGCAATCCTGATACAGATAAACAAATGTCAGCAGACAATATGGCATGTAGAATATGCTGAAAATCTGTACTGTGCATTCTTTGGACTATGCCACCCCTGTTACTGAAGACCAGTGTCATTGCTGTACTCCCCTTGCTTTGCACCCTATTGCTTATGAAACTCTCTAATTTTAATTAATTTTGCTTCAATCCTTTGTGCAATTCCCATATGAAATAGCTATAAATTAAAACTATGGAATTTTTAGGCTTTCTAATGTTTTATTTAATATCAAACCAAGCTACTATTCTTACAATAAAAGATTGTTAATTAAAAAAGCATTTGGCATACACAAGTAAAATGAAGACATTCCCACACTTCTGTTGCCCATAGTTGAAATCTCCAAATGCAATATTTTTGTAAAAATGCCTGGTAAGTGTTCAGTGCTTAACAATTTAAGAGCAAAAAAATTGATGGTACTGTACTTGAAAACGTTTCAACCTCTGGAGGTCATACATCAGAAAAAAAGGTTAAGGACCCCCGGCTTCTGCTAACTTAGATGTGTTACACAAGTTGTTTTTATGCGGTACTTTTCCATTATTGTGATGAAAATCGGTGGGGCCATTGCCAACACTGTCTTCCACTGCGGGTCACTCATGTGCAGCACACCATGTTGACAGTTAATTCCTTGCCGCTAATCTTTTCGCGTCATCTATTTGATAGTGCAGTCAGTGTACCCCGGAATAATCAAAATTTGGGAACTACCAACCAGCGAGGAGACATCTGTGCCCTTTCTTCAGGACACAGGTAATCTTGCTATGGAAAAGCAGTGTCTCCGAAACCACCCTATGAAATTATATTTCTCTGACTGGGTACGGTGGAAGTGCTCCGGGAATGTGCTGCACAAGTGTCACCATCTGACAAGGGAACTGGCTGGAGAATTCCCGATTACCAATCATGACTGTGGTTCATTTAACAATAAATAAAATATTCTAATTTATTTAGTGGGAAATCTTTTTCAGCTGCGCCCTGTCTATCATTTTTAAGATATCACAAAGGGAGGCAAACCAGCTAAATTTTCTTTTGACCATATCTGCTCATCCTCTAAATATTTATCACATAATGTGAGTCCCTCTGTTAATAATGTGGCCTGTCATTCTTACCTTTTGAAGCAAGACCGAGTCCTTCAATGGTGTGAACTGAAAGCCAGTGTATAATAGTAATTTTGTTAAAAAGTAAGGTGAAATATTTAAAGAATCAGGCGGTAGCCATCTTTAAATATAATAATATTTTAACATAGTCATTTGTTCCCTGTGTGTTCAGCCTTCTTTTAAATTACGATTTCTTCAGTTTTCATTTTTAAGTCACATTTTGTTTAATTGCAATGTTCAGTGTAAGGCCATTCGGCATATAATGCTGCAGGAATATAATTCTGTTCTATGACCCTGATCTAGAATTAGCAGTTAGACAATGGAAGGTTTAATGTTTTAATCATTTTTAAGAAGCATGTTTACCTTTTGTATAATATTGATACTCAAAATCTGCAAAGGACAATAAGAGGAAAATCTTTTAGGAGATGCCTTTTTGTCATGTCATTTTCTTTACTCCAGAAAGAACATCATTATCAAAACCTTCACTCAAGAGAAATACAGTTGCATCTGAAATGGGTCCCTTTCAGTCTGTGTCCATCAGGTTACTCTATTAAGGTACTCGAATCAGATAAGAAATCATTTATTGTTTATCATTGCTTCAGAGCACTAGCAGTCAAAGCAATAAAGCCAAAGATGGCTTAACTGTGGCATAATCCTGAGGGGGCTTTCTTGAATTAAGAAGGACAGTGAATGTGATCTGGTAGGGTGTTAAATGTTTCATTCTGTAGTTTTGTGAAAAATGTGATTTGTGCCAATCACTTAACTATTACCCATGTGTTATACAAGGAACTGGGACCTGCTTATGGGACAAATCCATCAGGCCGATGTCTCACATAGTGATCCATAGCTTCTATCTAACCAAAAACTCACAGTTTTTGCAATGTTTATGATCCACAACAAATTAGGTTTAAAACCATAAAGACACTTGAAATAGGACAAGTTAACGGATAAATGGTGCACAGCATTGCAAGTAAATACAGCAATAAGCAGCATACATCTCCACTAATCCCGAAAGGAATCAATAGTGTATTAATAAAATTATCTTTAGGATGATCTGACCATTAGCTTTCAAATTATAATCTCAAGTCAGGTTTAGGGTACAACCAATTTTATCAACAAAAGAATTTCCAAAACCCAGGGAACAATTCAGCTCTGGAAATTTTGCTGCCTGAAAATTTAAATATGAAGATGTCTGCTAGTGTTTTAGCTGAGGTAACTTTCTCAAAGGAATAAAATGGGACATTAACCATGGAACTGTTGAACTTCTCTGAAAAGGAAGACCTGTGATGAAATCCAGTTTTATTAGCAGATAGAAGGGGATACTATAGAGAGGCCAGAAACCAGTATTGCCAAAGCTCAAAAGTCATATGTTAGTATGCAATCTATGAAAACCTAATACATGTTCTGTCACCAGAAGTATCTTTATAATAATTCCAAAGTTTTTATTAACTCAACCAAAATTGTCCAATGACCCACATTTGACACTTCTCACTGAAATGTAGTAGGTACAAAGAGTTTTCTGCTTTGGCACCTGATCTGGAATAGATTACAATGGTGTGGAAGAAATTATGTTTACTAATTCTGTCTCTTGTAGGCAGTCTCATCATTGTCACTGATAAAGCCAATCACAATGATCTTGTCTGCAAAGTTGAAGACGCTATTGCCCTCATGCTTTGCTACACAAAGGGGGGTAAACAAACTGTATAGTACTGGGCTGAGGCAGCAGCCTTGTGGAACACCAACGTTGGTGAACAGCGTAGAAAACTTTTTGACAGTACACACTGACTGAGGTCTGTTTATCAGGAAGTCAACCACCCAGCCACTGACCAAGGTCTCTGAGCTTTAGCACCAAGCTGGAGGGCACAAAATTGTTGAAGGTAGAGCTATAGTGAATGAACAGCATCCAGACATACAGTAGGAGATTATCCTTTCCAGATGTTACAGGGCAGTATGCAGGGCAAGGGAGAGATCATCATCCATAGATGTGTTACACTGGTATGCTTACTATAAAAGATCCAGTGTAGCAGGGAAGTTATGGTTAATGTGGATCTTCATCAACATGGAGGCTAACGTGATAGGCTGATAGTCATTCAGGCAGGAAACAGCAGATTTCTTTGGCACAGACACAACTGTGGTTTTCTTAAAACACAGCAGCACTGTACACACAAGGTGGGACAAGTTGAAGATGTCAGTATACACATGTGCCAGCTGGGTGGAGCATACTAGATGTCGATTGGGCTTTGCGGGTTTAACCTGTGTGACAATAATACAACACAGACATCATAAAGATTTGGGGAAGCCACCCGTATATTGTTTTCCCGGCTGCAAAAGTTAAAGTTTTTTAAGCACGATGCGCATAGAACAAAGTCCACAATAGAACTGACTATAATAGACCAAGATGGAGGCTTTAAAGGCCCGTAGAGGAAATGACATCATCAAAAGGGCCGGAACCAGAAGTGACGTCAGCAAAGGGGCCGGCTTCGGAAGTGACGTCAGCAAAGGGGCCGGCTCCGGAAGTGATGTCTTCTGAGGCGCCGAAACCTTGCAGGATTTCCCAAGAAAGACAGTCAGCACACTGTGCCGCCCCCTGGTTGGATGTTTTTTATTACAATTACTCAGACCCTTTAACTGCCTCCTACTCGCATGTGTGTGACACCCGTTAAAAGGTTTTACTCACATTTTTACAAAGTAAAGGCTGCAATGTACTTTTGTAAAGCACCAACATATACACATACTGTAAGAATCTCATTATATTTTTCAAAAACAAACTTTATGAAGCATAAGACATTTTTGATTATCATGCTGGGGTGTCTTGCAGAATATTCTGTGAAAGCTTGAACAAAATTGAAAGGTTATGGTTTAGCTTATGTGAGCTAAATAAAAAGATTAAATAGCCTAAGAAATTTAATTTAAAAAACATAACAAGTGCTTACAATATTTTTACTTTTGAAATCTCTTTCATAGAATTGGGTTATATGAGTACAGTGATGCAAGGACTGGTGAATGAAAGGACATATCATTTTAATCATGTTCTCTGATGAATCCAATGCTTCCCTAACGTGTACTTACTTCGGTCTCAATAGGCACCCTAACCAAACCTTTTCTTTCTTTAAACTACATGTGTAAGAGTATTGGACTGATATTTGATCTGAACTTTGCTGCTGTTAAATTCTGAGAAAACTGAGCCTTCCCTATGATGCAATATAGATTTTTAATTAGACGTTAAAAGCTTTTAGAAGCATAAATTTAGTTTGGCAAAAAAAGCTTGGTATTTTGGGTAAATTTATTGATATTTATGTTTTTAGTGTGCTTATTCTGTGTTTTTATACAAGGTTACTTTGGTTGTTTTGTTTTGTTTAACTGAATCCATTATAGTCTTATTTCAGAAGATATTAAAAAATCTCTGGATTATTTTAAATATGGTGAGGTTATCTATAGATGCACATGGCTAGACAGCAGGACTGAAACTTACTATCTGAATGTTTTCAATCCTTAATCAGATGTTTTTAAATAGAACATAAATGGGCCAGTATGACCCTCACTAAATATCATTGTTACTGTAAGTTTAAAGTGACCACTCTCAGTTAATCACCGTATTTTTGCAAGGAAAGCTGATGCCATACTTCTTATTACTACTGCTTCACAACTCCAGGTATCCCCACACAATCACTTTCCTTTGAAGTTTACATATTCTGTATTATACATAAGAAATTTAACATACAAGAGGAGACAATTCAGTTCATCAAGCCTGTTTGTTTAGCTAATAGCAAAACTATCCCAGTATCTCAACAAGATTTTTCTTAAAAATTGTCAAGTATCTGCCCTAATTCATGTCTTGGTAGTTTGTTCCAGTGTTCCACAACTCTTTGCATAAAGAAGTGCTTCATCAGTCATCAGTCTTAAATAATAATAATGCACTTCCCATTAATTTCTGTTGATGTCCTCAGTTACATGATTCACCCTTAAGCTGAAAGAATGTTGCTGGATCTACTTTATCAATGTCTTTGAATATTTTAAATACCTGGATTGGATCCCAATGCAGTCTCTTCTGCAGGAGACTAAACAGGTTCAATTCTGCCAAGGCTTTGAGTGCTGCAATGTGTTTCTTGTACTGTGGTGACCAGAACTGCACACAATACACCAGATGGGGTCTTACTAGTGCATTGTATAGTTTGAGCAGAATGTCCCTTGTCTTAAAATCAACAGTTTTTATGATATAACCTAGCATTTTATTTGCTTCTATGTACTGCTTAGTCAATAAATATGTTGTGTCAACATGTGCCCAAAATCCTTTTCAGAGGTTGCCTCTTGTATGACAGTGTTTTCCATCTTCTATTTACAGGTGATGTTCCTTTTGACCATCTGTAGCACTTTGCATTTTTCTACACTTTCAAGTTACATCTCTTCTGGATGTTCTCACAATCTAAAGATGTGTGTTTTGGGATATTTGGTAATTTTGCTATGAACTGTGAACCTTTCAACAGAAAGCATACACATACAAGGGCTTCGGGTTCCATAACTGTTTAACTTGACATTTTTGTCTTTCTTTTTATTTTGTTTTGTTTGTTTTTTTTATTTTGTTTGACCATGGTTGAAATAGCTTCCTTCTGCTGAGGTGTGAAAAGGCGCCTTCCTTCAACCCTGTGAGGAAGTCATGCAGTCTTATATGGAAAATTACAGTAATGCAAAACAGATTGAGTGAGATTTCAAAAATATTTACTGTGCATATACACTGTATATATACAGTCACAATATATATTGTCACACACGTGTGCATGGGAATCAGCTGAAGGGCCTAAACACTAGTAATTCTATGCCAGGCCAGGGGGTGGCGGAGTGTACTGACTATCTCTCTCAGTCCCTTGCAGACCTTTTCCGGGAAATCCCGCCTGTTGCCGGCCCCAAGCATGACATCACTTCCTGGCACAAGGACACCACTCCCAGTTCCGCACAGATGACGTCATTTCCCTTCCAGCCCTTTAAAACTGCCATCTTGCCTCAGTACAGGCAGTTCTGTTCTGGACTCTAAACTAAGCACATCATGCTATTTAAACCTACTTTTTGCAGCCGATTCAATTATACGGGTGGCTGCTCCAAATCTTTATGATGTCTCCAACTCATTCTTGTTACAGTGACGTAGTCGGTGGGATGAGACCTTCCCAGAAAAAACTGGGAAGAAACCATGGATATACTCAGGTAGGAGAGTATCGGGGGCGTGTTTCCATGCGCTCAGTGGCCAGCAGTGCAGGCTTCGCTTCCAGCAAGAGAAAACGAGCCCCTAGCCCTACACAAGAAGAATGTGTAGGAGACCCACCAACGTAGACCAGTATATGCTGCATACACGGGGAAACATGGACATATAAAACCGCCCTCTGTGTTATAAGTTACGAAGGCTTAGTAAAAAAGTTCCCCACGGTGGTCCACCCACACCCACCTTCTCCTGTAATCCTAGGGCGGGACTGGTCTGACAGTAAATGCGGAGTGCGGATAACTGCTCCCCTTGTTCCTGTAGGCCTAGTCATGGAAGGGGATAACCCGACTCAGGCTGATTCCACGCCGTGTAAACAGCCGGCGGAGACGGGTACTGAAGACTGCGAGGAAGATGGGGAGGCTCCTGGGCTGTCGCACTTAGACACGTCATCAACCCGGGCCTCGATGAGTCGGGAGGACTCCCTGCCCCTTGAGGTCAGACCGGACCCTCTCTCCGACATGCACTTCCAATTCAACTAAACACCGGTATCTTTCAGGAGAGAACAATGGAATGATGACTCCCTGAAGTTTGCAAAAAATGCAGTCGTGCTTGTCAATGGCCAACGCACTCATCAGCCCATGCCACACGGGCCCCACTTTGTATTCGACAATGATCTGTTATATCGAATAGCAGAGCATGAAGGCAGGGTATGAAAGTTGTTGCTAATCCCACGAACCTACCGGCGGCAGGTTTGCGAGATGGCACACGCCCACCTCATGGGAGGCCATTTAGGCACCGAAAAGACATTGGAGCGAATTAAGCTCCGATTTTATTGGCTGGGAATTAACGAGGAGGTTCACCGTTTTTGCATATCTTGTCCACAATGTCAATTATGGCAAATTCCTAGAAGGGACCGTGCTACTCTAGTTCCCCTCCCCCTGATTGATGTTCCCTTTGAGCGTATTGGGGTCGATATAGTAGGACCTCTGGAGCCCTCAGCCCGAGGACACAAATATATATTAGTCCTCGTGGATTATGCTACCCGATATCCAGAGGCAGTTCCGTTACGCTCTGCTACTAGTAAAGCGATCGCATGGGAATTAGTGGGAGTCTTTGCGCGTGTAGAGATTCCTAAAGAAGTCCTTACGGACCAAGGAATGCCCTTTACCTCGGCGACGTTCAAGGAAACGGCCAAGTTACTTAAAATAAAGCACCTTTATATCATCCTCAAACTGACGGTCTTGTTGAGAGGTTTAACCAAACTCTCAAGCAGATGCTACGCAAGGTGGTCAGCGGGGACGGGAGGAACTGGGATTAGCTCCTCCCCCTCATGCTCTTTGCTTATCGGGAAGTTCCATAAGCCTCTACGGGGTTCTCCCCTTTTGAATTGTTATATGGCCGACAACCAGGGCTATTGGATGTCTTAAAAGAGGGATGGGAAGGAGAGGCTCTCCCCTCTAGCAATATATTGGAGTATATCGTGCAGTTACACGATCAATTCGGAAAAATCCGACCTTTGTTAAAAAGTCACGTGGAAGAGGCGCAAGCAGCACAGGCCCACTGTTATGATCGTGGCACGACTCTCCGGGAGTTCCAACCGGGGGATCGCATCATGGTGTTGGTTCCTACCTCGCATTCTAAGTTGCTTGCCCACTGGCAAGGCCCGTATGACGTTAAGGAAAGGAAAGAGCTCATTGATTATTTGGTGAAACAACCCAATCGTCGGCCGAGTGAGCGGGTGTAATGTCAACTTGCTGAAGCCGTGGAAGGAGAGGGATCCCGACTTGAATGCTAAACAGAGACATGAGCTAGAATTAATGATCTTGTCTGTTCCGGAGGTAGTGAGTGAGCAGCCTGGATGGACCTCTCTGATTGCGCACGACATAGTGACAGAACCAGGGGTTGTCGTGCGAGAATGCCTATATCGGCTTTCTGAAGCAAAGAAGGCAGAGGTGGAGCTTGAGATCAAGCGCATGCTGGATCTAGGTGTGATTGAGGAAAGCTATAGTCCCTGGTCCAGTCCAATTGTCTTGGTCAGTAAGCCTGGCGGGAGTTGGAGGTTTTGTAACAACTTCCGTCGGCTGAATCAAGTCTCCCAGTTTGACGCCTATCCGATGCCTCGCGTGGACGACCTCCTCGAGAGGCTGGGACAGGCAACAACAACAACAACAACATTTATTTATATAGCACATTTTTATACAAACAGTAGCTCAAAGTGCTTTACATAATAAAGAATAGAAAAATAAAAGACACAATAAGAAAACAAAATAAATCAACATTAATTAACATCGAATAAGAGTAAGCTCCAATGGCCAGGGGGGACAGAAAAAACAAAAAAACTCCAGACGGATGGAGAAAAAATAAAATCTGTAGGGATTCCAGACCATGAGACCGCCCAGTCCCCTCTGGGCATTCTACCTAACATAAATAGGCAGAATATTTGACCACACTTGACATGACGAAGGGTTACTGGCAGGTTCCTTTAACGGACTCCGCGAAGGAGAAGACCGTGTTTAGAACTCCCAGTGGGCACTGGCAGTACCGGGTCCTCCCATTCGGGTTACATGGGGCGCCAGCAACCTTCCAGCGTCTGGTGGACAGAGTGCTCCGGCCTCATAACGCGTTCAGTGCTGCCTATTTGGATGATGTTGTCATCTATTCCAGCACGTGGAAGGACCACGTGCGGCAGGTGAAAACGGTATTGCAGACGCTGGGTGATGCCGGGCTTCGAATTAATTCCAAGAAGTGTTTCTTTGGGTTAAAAGAGGCTAAGTATTTGGGCTACCTGGTGGGTCAAATGTTGTGAAGCCACAGTGTTCCAAAGTTAATGCCATATTAAACTGGCCCCGTCCGATTACCAAGTGGCAAGTGCAGGCTTTCCTCGGTTTGGCCTGGGTACTACCACCGGTTTGTACGCCGGTTCTCTGAGAGAGCAGCACCCTTGACAGACTTAACAAAGAAAAGGGCTCCAAACCATGTGGTATGGACTGACAAGACTGCTGCTGCATTTTGTGACCTAAAACAGGCCCTTATGTCAGCACCCGTGTTGAAAGCACCCAACTTTTCATTCCTTTCCTGGGGGCCGTGCTGAGCCAAAGCGTCGATGGTGTTGAACACCCCGTCATGTACCTGAGCCGGAAACTGCTGGATCGGGAAACCAGGTATGCGGAAGTGGAACGGGAGGCTCTTGCGATAGAACAGTTGAGGTACTACCTCTTGGGCCCTGAATTTACTCTGGTGACGGGCCATGCACCTCTCCAGTGCATGGCCCTTCACAGGGAGTCTAATCCGCGGGTCACTAGGTGGTTTCTTGACCTCCAACCATACAAGTTCTCGCTCGTTCATCGTAAGGGTACTCTCCATGCTAATGCTGATGCCCTCTCTCGAGTCCACAACCTCTCGGACCTGTCCGCCCGACCTGGTGGGTCTGGGCTAAGGGGGCCTTGTCACACGCATGCGCATGAGAATCAGCTGAAGGGCCTAAACACTAGTAATTCTACGCCAGGCCAGGGGGTGGCCGAGTGTACTGACTATCTCTCTCAGTCCATTGCAGAGCTTTACCGGGAAATCCTGCCTGTTGCCGGCCCCAAGGATAACATCGCTTCCGGGCACAAGGACACCACTCCCAGTTCCGGCATAGATGACGTAATTTCCCTTCCAGCCCTTAAAACTGCCATCTTGCCTCAGTGCAGGCAGTTCTGTTCTGGACTCTAAACTAAGCACATCGTGCTATTTAAACCTACTTTTTGCAGCCCATTCAATTATACGGGTGGCTGCCTCAAATCTTTATGATGTCTCCGAATCATTCTTGTTACAAATATCTATACTAATAAAAGGCAAAGCCGTCACTGACTGACTGACTCACTCACTCACTCACTCATCACTAATTCTCCAACTTCCCGTGTAGGTAGAAGGCTGGCAGGCTCATTCCTTACAGGTTTCATTTCGAAATTCTGCGCGTAACAGTCATAACGGTCGACAACATCTCCCATGTTAAACTTTCTTATTTATGGCCCCATCTGCACGAAATTTGGTAGGTGGCTTCCCTGCGCTAACCGAAACCGATGTACTTACTTATTTCGGTGGTATGACGCCACTGCCGGCTGCCATATTGAACTTTCCAATGGTCATTGTTGCCCTCACTGACTCACTCATCACTAATTCTCCAACTTCCCATGTAGGTAGAAGGCTGAAATTTGGCAGGCTCATTCCTTACAGCTTACTTACAAAGGTTAAGCAGGTTTCATTTCGAAATTCTACACACAACGGTCATAACGGTCAACAACGTCTGCCATGTTAAACTTTCTTATTTATGGCCCAATCTTCACGAAATTTGGTAGGTGACTTCCCTGCGTTAATCGAAACCGATGTACGTACTTATTTCAGTGGTATGACGCCACTGTTGGCCGCCATATTGAACTTTCCAACGGTCTTTGTTACCTATGGGCCCATCTTCAAGAAATTTGGTACGCGAGTTCCCAACGCTAACTGAATCCAACTTACATACATATATACTGTACGTCCATAGCCTGCAGCTCGGTCGCCGTGTGAGGCGGCATTGGGTCCCCCATCCCCACGCCTCCCACGTTGTTGGCTGCCTGCCTATATAAGGCCGTCCGTCGCTCCGGTCCCTTCATTCCCTTCCCTGCTTCACCACAGTATTCACTTCTCCCTGCTGATAACTGCAGCCTTTTTATTTAATCCACGGTTTATCCGCTGTTTTATTGTTCATTTATTACAATTATATTGTATATATATGGTATGTATGTATATATATATATATATATATATAGTATATATACTGTATATATACTGTATACTAGGGGGCTGTGGACCCTGCTCGCTTCGCTCTCCGACCCCCGGGTAATTCCACTTTTTTCCAGGCTGATTATTACTTTCCTTATTTTCCAAATTTGCACTTAGATTATTATTGTTCTTGTTTGAATTCTTTTCTCTCCAACGATTTTGGACCGCTTTTCAACGCGCTGCCCTTTCTTCTTCGCTTAGTCGTTAACATGTCATCTAGAACATATAAAATTATTGTCCATAAAAGGACTACATCGAAGGAAACAAATAGATTGTATGTCTAAAAATACTGTCCAGAAAAGCTTCTTTAAAGGATGAAACTGAGGACTTTTCATAAACGACTTTAAATGAGGAAAATGTAAAAATTTATAAGAGCTGAGAGCGCAGGAACTGTGTCTGACAAAAGCATTCACACGAATGAGAGTTGAGTGGACCGTAGGCGTGTTTGAAAATGGTTGAAAGGAGGGCAGGACTTGACAAAATCTCTTTTTTATATTATATATATTGTCACACACGCGTGTTTAGGGGACAACCAAAGGACCTGAATAAATGTAGTTCCACGCCGGCCCGGGGGTGGCAAAGTGTGCTAATTCTCTTTCTCAATTCCTTACAGACCATTCTCGGGAAATCCTGACATGACAATGACATCACTTCTGGTTCTGGTCTCAATAAAATCACTTCCCCCATGAGGGTTTAAAAGCCGCCATTTTAAAGATGATACTCAGGTCTGTTTTGGACTCAGTTGTGTGAACATGTCTTTGTCTTTTAACAGATTTTGCAGCCGGGAAATATTATATGGGTGGCTGCCCCAAACCATCCCAATGTCTCTTGGTTATTCTTGTGACAATATATATATATTTCAGTTATTCTCAGTCACTTTGATACATTTCTCAGATCAGAAATTAAATTCTCAAAACTACTTGTCCAATTTCCACATCATCTAGTCACTTGTGTATATCATAAAAGCAATGCTGCATTGTTTGGAACAAACTGCAAATGGTTTGGCACATTCATGTCAAAGATTACGTACAAGTGTCTGCTGTTTCTAACATTATCAATTGCTTATGTCATGTTGTTCAAAATGTATTATACTGGTTCTGTGTTAAATAGTCTTATGCCTCAAATCATCATGGCATTAGTCCATTACATAATTCATTACATGCAAAATTAACTAATTGTCATGCATATTGTCTTTACATTTGCATGTATCTGTCAAGCATATTTTCTTTACATTTCTATTAGATGTGTTTGGGATATATGCCCTGAATTGGTGAATTGCTCTCAGGTGAATTTTGAATTTCACTAATGAAGGGGAATGTTTGAAGTGGATCAGCCAGTCCTATAAAAAAATTCAGAGGTGCATCTCATGAACCTTTAACTGCCCACTCACTAATCTACTTACATTCTGGGGATATGAGTGGAAAAGCAGAATACCTCATGGGGTAAGACACTCAGACACAGAAATATATCACGAAAATTTTACGCAGACAACAACTGTGTGGATCCACAAGGTGGCAGCACGTCTTGCTGTTGTACCATTTAAAAATGATTACACTTCTCATCCAATTCAGGGGTGATATCCCAGGATCATCAGATAAAAGGCGCAGTCAGAACTAACAAATATTATAATAATCTGAATTAAATTATTTTTGTTGCTTCGGTTAATTTATAGTAGCACTTTAAATGTAGTTATATCAAAGTCAGCATAAGTAATTAAAACATTAAAAGATGTTTTATCTTATAATAAACATGTTATAACATTCTCCCATCTGGGGTCACAGTTCACAGTGCCTTCTCAGCAGCATAATGGTGCAAAGCACAAAGACCCCTGTATGGTTTGCCAGTCCATTAAAAGACTGAATATACACTTTTAGAAAAGCTAGTTCATTAATGAAATTTACTGGGTTGTGTGGTTCCTCAAAGAACCATTGCACACAAAGTTGGCTCTTTCATTCATTCATTCATTTTCCACTGCTTTTCCAAAGCTGGGTTGCGGGGACAATAGTCTTAGCAATGAGGGCAATATGTCATTTTCCCCAGCCACACTCAAAAACTCATAATGTGGAATCCCATGGAATTCCCAGACAATCTAGGAGATGTGATCCTCCCAACAATACCTGGGTCTTCCCTAGGGTCTCCTCCGAGCTGGTCGTGCCCATAAAACCTCCACAGGGAAGTGACCTGGAGGCATCAATGTCAGATGCCCGAACCACCTCAATTGGCTTCTCTCGGTGCAGAGGGACAGCGGCTCTACAACAAGCCTCTCCTGGATGTCAGCACTTCTCACCTTGTCTCTAATGGTGAGCCCAGTCACCCAGTGGAGAAAACTCATTTCGGCCACTTGCACCTGTGATCTCATTCTTTTGGTCATTTGATCATGAGGATAGGGATGTGGATTAAATGGTAAATTGAGAGCTTCACCTTTTGGCTCAGCTTTATCTTCACCACCACAACTTGGTATAGCGACTGCATAACTGAGCTTGCTGCTCCAATCCATCTTTCAAACTCACCATCCCTTTTTCCCTCACTCGTGAACAAGACCCAGAGGTAATTAAACTCCTATAGTTTAGCAGTAACTCACCTCCCATTTGGAGAGGACAGCCCACCTTCTTCCTACCGAGGACCATGGCGTCAGATTTGAACATGCTGATACTCATCCCTGCAGCTTCACACTTGATCACAAACCGTCCTAATGTGTGCAGGAGTTTGTAGCCCGATGAAGCTAAAAGGACCGCATCATCTCTAAAAAGCAGTGACACAGTTCTAAGGCCTGATGGCATCCCTCAACCTTTGGTATCCACTATTGAGTCCTTGGGTTGCTGCCTCAAGAGGCACCCATGGCCTTTGGGCCACAGCTGTTTCCAGCCATTTCCACAATGGAGTCTTTGAACAAGGCCCAATCGAACTCTAAGTCCCCAGCCTCCCCCAGGATGTGAGAAAAGCTCTTTTGGAGGCTGGAGTTGAAAATTTTCTAGACAAGGCACCACCACCAGATGTTCCCAGTCCACCTTCACAACTCTCTTGGGTTTCCAGGTAAAGGAGAGTCCAGCCACTATTGAGGGTTTGGTTCCAGAACCAAGTGAATGGGTGGACATGAGCCCAACTATATCTAGTTGGTAGTTCTCCACTTCTTCCACCAACCCCGGCTGCTTCCCGGCCAGGAGAGGTGACATTCCACATCCCATGAGTCAGTTTATGTGTCTGGGTTCCAGTCCGCCAAGGCCTTTGCCTTCAACTGCCACCCAGGTCACATTGCAACTGGCCCCTATTCCTCCTGAATTTGGTGGGCCCACAGGAGGGCAGTTGGCAGTTTGGGCTTTGAATATGTGGAGTAAACAGAAATCTTTAATGTCTAGAAGGATACAACAGATCAGCAAAACCTGAACTTAGCCTGTGTGATTATACACAGCAAAAGTCCTTTAAAAATCATCAACCCATTGGAATTTGTCAAATCTGTTACCATCTCACTCTTAAAAATAAAGGTGCCAGAGTGGTTCTTCAGAGCAATGCCATAGAGAAAACATTTTCGATTCCCAAAAGACCCATCCACTTGAAGGTTCCTGAGAGAACCTTTCTTTATTTAGACCCATAACAACAACAACATTTATTTATATACAGTAGCACATTTTCATACAAATGGTGTAGCTCAAAGTGCTTTACCTGATGAAGAAAGAGTAAAAAGACAAAATAAATAAGAAAGTAGAAATAGGGAACACTAATTAACATGGAATAAAAGTAAGGTTCGATGGCCAGGGATTACTGAAAAAAGAAACAAATAAAAAAAAAACTCCAGACGGCTGGAGAAAAAAAATAAAATGTGCAGGGGTTCCAGGCCACGAGACCACCCAGCTCCCTCTCGGCATTCTACCTATCATAAATGACCTCAATCAGTCCTGATGGTATTCAGGGTTCACGTGGAAAAATTTGATGATGATGGTCATGTGGACTTCTGGCCTTTAATCCATCAATGTAGGGACATCACGGTGCTTTGATCACGTGGTGGTGGTGCAAATCACCTCCACAGAAATCCAGTAAAAGAACAGAAGAGAAAGTAGAATTAGTATGGATTACGGAGCCACCAGGAATGATAATGATAATTAAATGCATATACAGAATATCAGGATTGAACTAAAATGAAGCTATGAGAAAGCTATGTTAAAATAATGAGTTTTTGGCAGTTTTTTAAAGTGCTCCACTGTATTAGCCTGGCAAATTCCTATTGGTAACCTATTCCAGATTTTAGGTGCATAACAGCAGAAGGCTTCCTCACCACTTCTTTTATGTTTAGCTCTTGGAATAATAAGCAGACACTCATTTGAAGATCTAAGGTTCCGATTAGGAGTTTGAGGTGTAAGACATTTCAAAATGTAGGATGGAGCAGGCTCATTACAATAAAAAAATAATAAATAGATTTGTGAAATACCAATACATCATGAATTTAACGGGGCCCTTCTTGCATAAATCATATAGTCTAAGTCCAGCCTTTCCTTTATCTGTTAGTGTACTACTTGGAAGCCTACCATACCTTAAAGATTTCAGTTTGTTTTTACTTTTCAAAGCACAAAGAACCAACTTCATATGTAGAGAACCCTTCCCAAAATGGAATGGTGCTTTGTGAAGCATTGGTTCTGAAGAAACATAGAATCAAATAAAGAACAATAAAATGCTATTAAAGTACCATTATTTTAAATAGTGTATTCTTGGATATTTATTGAGACTGTTATGGTTCTAAATAAAAGTTTCCTTCTGGAACCTTCATGTGGATGCCTTCCCTATGGCATCAATCTAAAGTTTCACTTTACCAGTGCCAGTTTACAATCATCCATACACTTGACTTTGAGGGCAATATGCTAGCTCAAGGAGAGCCTGCAGTGTGCCTGAGCAAGGAATTTGAACCCATGACGGTAGGTCTGTGAGACAGGACTGCTAATCTCTTTGCTCTCAGTCGCCTGTTTTATTCAGTTTAATTCTATTTATGCTGGTTGTTTAATGTGACAGTTTGGGTGGTGTTTTCCTTGAAAGGTATAAATAACGGTGCCAACTATACCTGATTATTTTATCCGATTCCTTCAATGTAAACATGACTGAAAGGAAAAAATATTTTTCTTTGATTGTGCTTGTACGGCATATATACCGTTCATTTATTGATCACACTTGATTTGCTATTTAATCACTTGTCATTACTCTTGGAGGAGTTAGAACACAGTTTAGCGCTCCGCTGAAATTTGTGTTCAGTTTATTAAATTATACAGCACTTCTTGGAGATGATAGTGCTGTGAAGAGACTCGTTACAGTGGAGGGCACTATATCAATATAAGATGCACGCTCTAGTAACTTTCAAAGACAGGTCGATTGTGGTTTAAACGTGCACCATAAAGGATTAACGACGCAACAAAAAGAATGAAGCGCCACGTTGGCACTGACTGGTTATTGTCGCTCTACGCGGCTCAGGTCACCCCTACATTTTTAAAGAAAAGAGGCGATCGGAGGAGCGTGTCGGCTTAAAAGCGACTCTGGCGGCTCTCACGTTTCCCTGCCCCGCTCGCGTTACACTGCCGGACACTGTTACCGGTATAAATTCCGAGTCGTAGATCTGTTTCAGGAGCTGTCCATCCACAACGCGCTCCCTCTCATTACCTTAAAACATCGGAGGCATTTTTTTTTTTTACCTGAACAAAGTCTAGTCTGATCGCCGTACCAGGTGCAAGTCTCCCAACTGTCCGTTCTCATCAGACATATTGGAGTTGTTCCGACTGGACAGGGTTCCGTCACCGCGGCCACTTTCAGCAACCCCCGCTGCGCCTAAACGGACATAAGCTGCGCTCGACTACTGACGGACAACATGCAAGCACCGCCGCTGCCAGGCTCACTGGCTATGCTGGACCCCGCAGGTACATTTTATTGGGGTATCGGGATGGGAGGTCATAATTAGGGGAACTGAAAAAATAGGAATAGTTATATAGAGAATAAAAATGTACTTTTCATCAAATACTGTTATCCGATAAAAACAGTAACCATAACTTTATAGATATCTGGCTAAAGGATTCTCTTTAAAATTGACAGCGTGACATTCAGCCATCGTGATCAGTCAGTTTTATATAGCGCCTCTTGTATTGCAGTTCAAAAATAAGAACCGATCAACATGATTGATTGTAACATATTCTCAAATCCACTTAATTCAAGATCTGGATATGATAAAACACAAATCGGAAACCAGCCACCTACGGGGTTCCAATCCAGTCACGCATACCCTCACAGAATCACCGATCCACTTTGCGCCAACCTTTTTGAGATGCGGGGAAAATAATCGGAGTACCGAAGAAACAATGCAAACTCAACACAGGGCGCAGATAACCGTGTCAGAACAGTCGATTCTCGTCACCCAGCAATAGATATGGATTCGAAGTGAGGGATGAGAGGTAGCAATTAATAGCAACAACAATAATAATAATAATAATAATAATAATAATAATAATAATAATAATAATAATAACGTGATTTTGAGAATGTTGTAAGACTTTAATCACATTACTATAATAGCAACGAGAACAAAAATATCAACAGTAAGTACAAGGACTAGACATTAAAATCGGTGTCACTGTTGTGATTCTAGGAAGTGTCATGATCGGATTCAACACAACCTCAGGGCAGTTACCTGGCAAGTAATTCAGCCTCAAACTGTATGTAGGGAAAATATAAGACACGCGCACACATACATGGTGAAAAAAATAGCTGATGGTGGAAAAACAGAATACTAGTGTCGAATTGGCAGATAACATTCATAGTAGTAACATACACTCTTTTCATCCCGGAGAAGGGCGATGGTTTTCTCAGAGCGCTGCACCTGTCCTTCCACTTAACGTATTGGCTTATGAGTCTGAACTGACAGTGCGCGAGTTTCTGCTTGAATGTGTCCTGAGGCGGACCGGCAGCTCGTCTAGGATTGGTTCCGGACTTGCGTTCAATGCAGCACGGGAAATTTCGATACCCGCTATTATTATTATTATTATTATTATTATTATTATTATTGTTGTTGTTGTTGTTGTTGTTGTTTCTTGTTTTTGTTCTTGTTGTACTTTTTCAAAAGTATAATTAATATACACTGAAGTGGTAGTACTGTGGTGGGCTGTCGCCCTGCCTGGGGTTTGTTTCCTGCCTTGCGCCCTGTGTTGGCTGGGATTGGCTCCAGCAGACCCATGTGACCCTGTAGTTAGAATATAGCGTGTTCGATAATGGATGGATGAAGTGGTAGCAACGTTTTGTTGTAATTTCTTTAATTCATTGACACTGTTTCCTTTCATTTTACTGTTTTAAGGTTCCTGGAGCTCTTTATATAGTGAGTTTCATTTTGCAGACTTTTCAAAATTTCATTTCATTTTTCACCATGACTACTTTGATCTAAATTATTGTCTTCCTTTTTTTATCCCGGTGTGATCCTATAATTTGTCTGACTGGTAATAATAAGGTATGAGGTTCTATGAAATTAAATTTTAAAATAAGCAAACAAAAATAGACACCACAGGTCTTATGTACATTTTTATTTCTAGTCATAATTACTAGGAAGGTGACACTACGCTTTGACCTCTTCTGTAATGCTTTGTGTCGAACTCACCCCAATAAACTTTTATAGAAATGTTTGTATTTCCAGAGGAGGCAGCACTCCGGTTTCTGCCATTGACTGCATGTTTAAGGATGTTTTCCTCACACTCAATTATAGCTACACTGGTTCTTTAATGGTATTTTTATTGGGTTGTGTGCTTCCTCACAGAACCTTTACTTGACAAAGAAGAATTTTGTTCTTTGAAGTTGGCTCTTTGGGCTTTCTAAAGGTTCCTAATATGTGGATAAAACATAAATGTTTAATGTCTAGTGGGCTACCTAGGATGATACAACATATCACAAAATCCTAAATTTAGCTTGTGTTAATATATTCATCGAGTCCTTTTAAAATCACAAACTCACTGGTATTTCACAAGTCTGCTGTAATCTGTTCATGGTTAATTATGAAATTTGTTGCAGATCTAAGAAAATAATATTTCTTTCTGGGATCTTCATGCAGATGGTCCTTTTGAGATCCAAAAATGGTTCCCCAATGGCACTGCTCTGAAGAACCTCCTTGGCATCTTTATTTTTTTAGATTGTGAGGTAGGCTCTACCCCTCCATGAGCCTCAAGTGAATGAAACAAGTCGGGGGACAGATTATGGGAGTTGCACATTTGCGTTAAGTTGATGTGACTGAAGTAGACCATCATACTGTTATATATTAATAATTAATGCATCATTGATTTTCAAGACACCCACATTCTATTACAGAGTGCAAAGCCACACTCACACACTGACCCCTGGCCAAAGCCAAAGTCAACAGTAGGCACCTTGGGCAGTATATAAATTAGGCACTTTGTATGTGTATAACTTTTATATTTAAAACTTAACTCTCATTTTGTGCATTATTATTGAGTAATGTAAAAAATAAATAAATAAAAACTCTTTTAAAGATGCCACCCTAAGCAAAGTGCTGCCTGATGGGATTGCCCTTTCTCTTCACCGACATGCCGACCCTGCCTAGCAACACAGATTTCTAAGTTTAGACTAAACCATAAGAGCTTGGAGAACTTCACTGAGCAGTTGCTGTCGACACAGGGAATATGGCGGGGATGAACAGTAATTGAAACTCATCTGGAAATGCTAACCCAGCAACACTTGGACACCTTTCTTTGGACACTTCTTCCAGAATTAAATACTCTCAGCTTTGTAAGTAGACCCAATCCAACTGAGCTCAAATCGTACAGCCGAATCTGAAATTTAAAATGATGTGCAAAAGCATCAACAAGAATATGAGAAGAACATGCAAACTCTATGAGGAAAGGGCTAGGCTACTGTTAGTCATACAATAGTGTGTAAATATTTAAAAAAACCTATTATGATGTAGACAAAAACAAAAAAACTAATAATATTATAATTGAATTTCAATAATGTAACCACATTTCAGAGTTTTTAATCTTTCTCACTCTATTGTGTATCCTTCTTATGAATTGTACTGAAACGTGAGATTCACTAAGTTCTACAAGTCCACTAAACAAAGCCTACTGAGAATGTTTGGATCAGAGAACGCTATGACAAGTCAAGTTTTAAAAGAGCAGAGCCACACACTCCTTAAATAAGAAACATACAGTCATTATCAGCACCCCTGGAATTTTCCCAGAAAATGCACCATTTCTCTCAGAAAATTGTTGCAATTCCAAATGTTTTGCTATATACAGTACATGTTTGTTTCCTTTATGTGCATTGGAGCAACACAAAAAACAGAGAAAAAAAGCCAAATCTGACATCATGTCACACAGAACTCCAAAAATGGGCTGGACAAAATTATTGGCACCTTTTTAAAATTGTGAGTAAATCATTTTATTTCAAGCATATGATGCTCATTTGAACTCACCTGTGACAAGAAACAGGTGCTGGCAATATAGCAATCGCACCTGAAGCCAGTTAAAATGGAGAAAAGTTGACTCAACCTTTCTGTTGTGTGTCTGAGTGTGCCACACTAAGCACGGAGAACAGAAAGAAGAGCAGAGAATTGTCTGAGGACTTGAGAACAAAAATTGTGGCAAAATATCAACAATCTCAAGGCTACAAGTCCATCTCCAGAGATCTTCATGTTCCTTTGTCCAATGTGCGTAACATAATCAAGAAGTTCACAACACATGGCACTGTAGCTAATCTCCCTATACGTGGACGGAAGAGAAAAATTGATAAAAGACTGCAATGAAGGATAGTCTGAATGGTGGATAAACAGCCTCAATCAACTTCAAAACATATTCTGCAGACTTAGGGTGCAACAGTCTCAGCTTGAACTATCCGTTGACATCTAAATGAAATGAAGCGCTATGGCAGGAGAGTATGGAGGATCCCATTGCTGACAAAGAAACATAAAAAAGCCAGACTATAGTTTGCCAAAATGTACTTGAGGAACCCAAAATCCTTCTGGGCGAACGTCTTGTGGACAGATGAGACCAAGGTAGAGCTTTTTGGTAAAGCTCATCATTCTACTGCAGTGGTTCTCAACCTGAGGGGGCCCCTAGGGGAAGCAACAAAAAGGGGACGAAGATGTGAAAAAAAGAAAACAAGAATCAAAAATTTGAAAAAAACATCTGTTGAAACCAAAACAAATTAACTTAAACTACATTCTGATATTAGAACAATAAATATAGAGTTAGATAAATGTCGATAAAAGTTATATATATATGTGTATATATATATATATAAAGGTATAATAAAATATGCATCTACATTTCAAAAAAATGTTAGGGGGGCGCGATTAAAACTGTTATGAAAACTTGGGTTGCAAATACTTAAAGGTTGAGAAACGCTGTTCTACTGTTTACAGAAAACGGAATGAGGCCTACGAAGAAAAGATCACAGTACCTACAGTCAAACATGGTGGAGGTTCTAAGATGTTTTGGGGATGTTTTGCTGCCTCTGGCACTGGATGCCTTGACTGTGTGCAAGGCATCATGAAATCTGAAGACTAACAAAAGATATTGGGGAGCAATGTAGGGCCCAGTGTTAGAAAGCTGGGTCTGCGTCAGAGGTCATGGGTGTTCCAGCAGGACAATGACCCCAAACATACCTCTAAAAGCACCCAGAAATGGTTGAAGACAAAGCGCTGGAGAGTTCTGAAGTGGCCAGTAATGAGTCCAGATCTAAATCCGATTGAACACTTATGGAGAGATCTCAAAATTGCTGTTAGGAGAAGGCGCCCCTCAAAACTGAGAAACCTTGAGCAGTTTGCAAAAGAAGAGTGGTCGGAAATTCCAGTTGAGAGGTTTAACAAGTTTGTAGATGGTTATAGGAAGCACTTGATTTCAGTTATTTTTTCCAAAGGGCGTGCAACCAAATATTAAGTTGAGGGTGCCAATAATTTTGTCCGGCCCATTTTTGGAGTTCTGTGTGACATGATGTCAGATTTGGCTTTTTTTCTGTTTTTTTGTGTTGTTCCAATGCACATAAAGGAAATAAACATGTATATACTAAAACATTTGTAATTGCAACAATTTTCTGGGAGAAATGGTGCATTTTCTGGGAAAATTCCAGGGGTGCCGATAATTTTGGCCATGACTGTAAGAAAAATGAGAAACAAGAGGATACCATACAGTCCAAAGCACTTTGAGCTACATTTTTTTGTATGCATATGTGCTATATAAATAAATGTTGATTGATTGATTGATTGAGTCCATTTGTTCAGCTAATAGCTAAGCTGTCCCAATATCCCATCTAGATTCCTCCTAAAGGTTGTCAGGGTTTTTGCTTCAACTTCATATCTCGGTAGTTTGTTTCAGAGTCTTACAACTTCTTTGAATAAAGAAGTGCTTCCTAGCTTCAGTCTTTAATGCACCTCCCCTTAATTTTCATTGATGTCATTGAGTACGAGATTCACCCTTAAGTTGAAAGAAAGTTGCTGGATCTACTGTATCCGATGTCTTTGAGGATTTTAAATATCTGGATTATGTCCTCATGCTCCTCTGCTCTAGACTAAACAGGTTTATTTTTTTGTGTCTGTCAGAGTAGGACATGTCCTTAAGTCCTGGAATGCACTTGGTTGCTCTCCTCTGCACAGCTTCAAGTGTGCTTTGTCTTTCTTTAAACTGTGGTGACCAGAAAAACACACAATACTCCAAATGTATTCTTGCTAGTGCATTATATAGTTTGAGCATTTCTTGAGTTATATGACATAAAAATTACATTTCATTTGCCTTTATAATTGCTTCTGTGCATTGCTTAGACAGTGGAAATTTTGTGTCAACATAAATCTCTAAATCCTTTTCAGAGGCTGCGTCCGTCTTATATTTATAACTGATGTTATAAACATTGAACAGGATAGTCACTGAACTCCTACTTTGCCAATATGCTAACTCAAAATGACGTAAATGAACTCTGTATGGTTATATTGGGATCATGAAACACTAGCATAGTTGAATTTACATTAGCCCCTTTGTCATGTTTAATTAACAAAAATAAACTTTCAAGGGGAAAGGATACTGTTGGCCCTTTCATCCATCCATCCATTATCAAATCCACTTAATCCTGGTCAGAGTCACAGGGCTTGTCATCTATCCCAGCAGCATTGGGTGTCAGTCCTTTGCAGGATACCCTCACGCATACACTGTCACTAATTCATACCAGGCCAAATTGGATACAGGAGCAAGACAGAAGCAGTGATCTCATGTTTATCTAATGTTGATCTTCAGCTACATCAGTCAGTCTTTTTTTGTATATTTGAGCAAATGCATGAGAAAATATATCTTCTCGCTACATAATATGACAGCACCCATTTTTCCCATTTTTGAGGCCTACATGAAAATCAATATGTTGTGAAGGAAAACAGAAGCTTCACTTTTTGCTCAGCTGAAATAATTCAATGAGGGCTTTGTTACTTTTGTTACTTCTTAACTTTTAAGCTGCAGACCATACTCACTAAAGACATTCACTAAGACTTTCATCTCCTTCGCTAATATTTTTTAATAGGAGTAATGCCAATGGGTAAAACGTTTTTGGAGAAGTTCTTATGGTAACATTCGTATCTTGCCTGGTGCTAAGCACAGTCAGGTCAGTGCATTTTTGTTGTAAACAGATATCTTTTTTTATTAATTTTAATTCATTAAAAGCAAATAACAATCCATACAATCAAATTAAACTTATCAAAACCAAAATTCCATCCCTACCCAAAAGGAAGAAAGAGAGGAGAGCCAGCCAACAAAGGAAATCTTTGAAGCAGCAAGGAAGGAAGAGTAGCCTTTTCCCCAATATACAAGGTTATTCTAAAATGTTATTGATTAGATCCTGCCATATTTAAAAAAAAGTTTTGAACAGATCATCTAATTGAGAATTAGATTTTTTCCCTTTCAGATAAGTATAGGTAATCAGTTATCCACTGACTTAAAGGTGGTGCGCTGGGATTCTTCCTGTTGAGCAAGATAAGTCTACGTGCAGATATCTTTATTACACAGCAATGTTAGAAACAAAGTGTGAGGGTCTGAACCCTCAACTGTTTTTAATTTTGGAAGGACCAGGAGATGAAAAAGGCATAAATGGGTAGGCAGTACTCAGATTCAGGGACAGACACCATGAAAATAACCGAGCCAGCAAGCAAACCTGTAATTAAATTATACTAGAAGCAAATTCTGGATGAAATGAGCAAGAACCAAAGAAAATATGAAGGAGTACACGCAGTGATTTGTATCTCAAAATGGTGATACCTTATATTGATGATCAATGATAACATCAATTTTCCTGTCAGCTAGGGCCACTTTAACAGCAAGCAGTCCACAACTGATAAACAAAATGGGAGCAGTCATAAGGAAACATCTCAAAATGGCAAGTCAAGTTGTAAAAGAGTCTACAAATGGCAGTATCATAACAGAAAAAAATATAAATCATACAGAATCCAAATAATAAAGAAAAGAATACATGGAAATTAAAGAAAAAAAAAACTAAATAAAATTCACGCAAGTCTTAACAATGCTTTTGCTTCATAATAACTCTATAGCTACTGTAACATGGCCAGGAAAGCAGACTGTCATAGGAAGGCAAACATTTGTGGTTTCAACCAGGTCAACCCATTTAATAATAACAAAAATATAGCAGCATGATGGTGAAAATGAAACAACATAATATATGGCTCTTAATAGCCTCTTTGTGAACAGTATTTTGGTTAGCTACATATTTGGAGCTCTGTCCTCCTCTTTAGCTGGTCAAAGTCTGACACCATGTTCCCTGGAAGGCCAGTTTTTATACTGTTGGTCCCACAATGGGTGGAGTCTTCTCTGAGTCTTGTGGGAGGGGCTAGGCATCATCTTTAATTGGCTTTTCAATACTACTGAAGAAAGAAAAGATACTATTAGAGTTTGCGGCCCCTCGCGTCCCATGGTGGAACTCCTTAAATCACCAGAGTCAGGAAGGTGGTCCCCAGGTGCACATGTGTGACACTACTAAGAAAAAAACTCACTGATGGTGTGCAAGCACAACGTGTGCAGACATGTTGTTATGCAGTGGCTCAAAAGGGAAGGAAGGGCACTATAAGGAACATGATTTATTACAATTTAAACCTGGACTCAAATTTGTGCCCACTTTTCTTCCTGTGTTTTTTAATTTCATGGTAAATTTGGATGTAATTTCAGGGGCAAAAAATGAATTTTCATAATTTGTGATTATGTTAGGTTATCAGAAAAGGCACTATATCCTCTTTACTGTGTATATGCAGTACTTTATTTTCCTAATATAACACATCTTAAAAAGACAGAAGTTACATGACATACCAAATGGATCTAAACAGCTAGAGTTCAAATAATAGTACATTAAATTACAGGTTTTCATTTTTTTCTGTGTCTACTTGAAGTGAGATATTCAAGTAACCACTAGAACTGGTCATGTAGATTTATATTGTTTTTGTGCATTAGACTTTCAGCACGGAAAACTACATTTTGTTGTGATCCAGTGTGACGGTCAGGGCCGTCTTAACTTATTGGCACAATGGGCACTGACGTAGGAGCATAGGGGCCCATGATGTTTCTGATACCTATGTATGTTTCTCTTTTGCTATCAAAACAGGGCCCTAGTGCATTACTTTGCCCGGGTGCCTATAATGCTTTTAAGATGGCCCTGGTGACAGTCTGGGTTAGCTCCACAATCCCTTGTAGCTACTGGGAGTCTCTTAAACTCAGAACCATCAATAGTCATAGACTGAGATGACCTGGGCAAATGAGGGCACACACACGAGGCAAGGGTTAGGTGTAAAAGTGCTCAGTGATTTTATTAAAAATAATCAGTCCACAAACAGTGTTCATATAAATAGTGCAATGAATCCAAAGTCTTCTTCAATAAATAAATATTCCACAAAACTGTACGACATGGAAGTTTAATTAATCCATAAATAAATAACCTTTTAAAAAAACAAGGTTAAAATCCATGGCAGGGAATTGTTCTTTAAAAATTTACAAGCCTTGGTACCTTCATCTAAAAGTTGACTTCTCCCCAGCTTACCCTCTTTGGATTTAGCAGCACAAGGAGATGTCCTACCATGACAGGCATGACCAACCTTCTTGATCCAGGCTTGGGTCCCTGCTGCCATCTAAGGCCCCAGCAGGGCGCAGCACCAAATCTCCCTTCTGCAACTCCTGCCACCACTCCTCGGGCTTACATGGGAGTCCAGCTTGAGCAACGGGTCGCTCTAGTTACCTAGGGGCGCTCAGCCGGAGTGACTCTCTTCAGCCCACTTGAGTGTCACCTCTACACTCCTCCTTGGGGCTCTTCACCCGGCTGCCTGCCTCCACTCTGCCGTGCACTGGCTTTTGCCAATCCTGCCGTCTCTATCATTCCTTCTTTAAACCTCCCATCACTTTCTCTGTAGGCTCCTTCTATATTGGCTCGCCTAATTGGGTGCAGGTATGATACACCATTCCCTTCAAGGTAAGAATGTGGCACCTGAATAATGCTTGGATTCGCATGTGTGTGCGTAATCCGCCAATCACTCCAACCATCCTTGTAGAAGAGCATGTTTGAGCTGCACCCAATTGAAGCCTGCACTTCTGAAGAGCTGATTATTTATTTAAAATCACACTTCAGCATAAGCCATTCATTACATCCAGAATCTTCAAGCACAATATAAATTCTTATATAGATATTATATGTATCAAGATCTTTCACTATAAAAAAAGATAAATAAAATAAAAGTAGCTGCTGTCAACTTTTGGGTTTTGTAACAAAATCTTTATTTTGGATTCCATGTTATGATAGATTACAATGACTTCATCTTTTTAATAGCTATATCTTTCTCTATTGGTAGCAGCATAAGTTTGGAGAGCTGTTCCTGTCCACAGTATTGGTGTATTAAATAGTGCCACTGAGGCAAGGAACATTTTTATTACAATCCCCAATAAATATCCTAATACTGTATACCTAATCCACATTAAATATGTATTGCATACAACAGGCAAAATAATATAAATAATTAATGCATACATGTAAATATGTGAAAACAGTAAAAATGATTAGGTCAAAATCAAAAAAACAAACAAAATGGGCTTTAAAAGTAATACACACATATACATTTTTCACTGCTTCTCTTTCACACACACACACACACACACATATATATATATATATATATTTTTATTGAGTTTTGTGATTGTAGTAATTGAATACAAAACAAACCAGCTTTTTCATGTACTTTACATGCTTCTCTGAATAGTTTGGCACTTTTAAACTCTGCCCTGCAAGCTAAAAGGCATCTGCATTTTCTAACAATATACATGCAGTGTGAACTAAAGAGACATAGCACCTTAACATTCCAGAAATTGTCACAATTTTATAGAATATCATCTGACATAAACACAACAGGCTATGTTAAAAATTGAGAAACTGAAACAGCTATATCACTTACTGACATGTAGCTTCAAAATGAGCATGTGTCATTTTTGTGCTGCATGGAAGTGGTGTAAATTTTAGTTTTGAGATATTTTAAAAGTTTAAAATGGAAATAGTTCTTAAAATTCTTAAAGGCGGAATATAAACTGAGCAATTCATATTTATGTAATTCTTTTTGTTCATACTTAACTCTGATTTGTTGGATTGTTATTTCGTAATTAAAAAAAAAATACTTGCCTTGTCTACTCACCCGTTGCACCGGCCTGCCTATCAGCATACATTTGAGCAGGGAAATCTTTAGTCAGCAGTTGCTGTTGACACAGGCAATGTGTCAGGGATCTACAGCAATTAAAACATCGCTGCAAACATTAAATTAGAATCAAGCTATTTTAATATACCCAGCATTGCTTGGATACCATTCTTTAGTGAGGTTCATGCAGAATGAAAAACTCTGAGCTCAGTCAGTAGACCTGATCTGTTTTAGTTGCAATTTAATTGAGTTAATAGGCAGATAATGTTGTGTTTTAGTTTATAAATCTCTAATAGTATTTGAAAGTGGTAGCAGCTAATAATTGTAACAATTCAACCAGAAAAGCTGCTGTTATGAGCAAAGTGAATATAGCTACTTTCAGCATCATACAAAAGACACAAAACACATCTTATAAAACATTTTTAGAAACAATAAAAGGAAGTTGTTTTGAGATATCTTTTGTTTTCTTTATAAAAATAATAATGAAAAGAGACAAAAAGAAGGACTAGGTCTCCATGTAACGTCTGAGATGCAGTAGGCACAAAATGCTGAAAATGCAGGCTATAAGTCATGTGCAACATTTTATTGGCTCTTGTAGCCTGGTAATAACTTCTCTGAGGGAGTCAATCCTTGTTTATTGGTAGTCAGGCCCAAAATGAACAAGTGGTTCCTGTGCAGAGGATATTAAATAGCTGAGAAAGCAGAAGGGGCGGGGCCAGTGATGTACAGACTGGACGTGATGTCCGTTGTCTTACTTAAGAGATCTCCTCCACTCTACAGCACACCTGTGAGAAACTCCTAATGTGCGTGTGCAAGTCTATATTTTATATATATAATACTGTGAAAGCCCAGGGCACTTACAGGCACCTTAACCCAACACAGACGGGCACAGTGAAGAGTTTAGCACCCAGCACACGGTTTATTTACACAATTTAGCACAGTGCACAAACCACCACAGCCCATCACAGTCCCTTCTTTGCTGCCACTCCTTCCACCTCCACTCCTCTTTAGGCTTTGTCCTCTTCCTCCCGACTCTTGCCATCAAGTGGTGGTAACTGGCCCCTTTTTATAGGGCACCCGGAAGGACTTCTTCCAACAGCACTTCCAGGTGTGGTGGAAGTGCTGTCAAATACGGCCCAGTAAAAGTCCAGTTGCCCCTGGCAGTGGCCACAGGTCCCAAGAGTGTTGAGCTTCCATGCTTACAACCCATGTCCCCGCTGCAAGCCAAGGAGGTTGCCCTCTACCGCTCTATGGGTGAAACGGCCTTTAAAAATACACCCTCCGGCTGGTCCTTCCATACTCAGGACTATATATGTAGTGGCCACTGTAGTGTGCCACAAACTTCAGATACAATTGCACAAACTCCAGTCCCAGACCCAAATAAATGTTTTGTATCACAATACCTTTCTACAGGTCTCACAATAACCAATTCTCTTTTCTTTTTTATTTCTTTCATCACTCCTTCCTTCACTCCTCTATAAGCGTTTTCCACTTCCAAACAACACCAACTCCCTGAATGAGATGAGTAGTTCCCTTTTATGCTCTACCCAGTAGCACTTCTGGGGCCAAAGTGGGGACAGTACCTCCCTGCAGCTCCCCTTGGCTGCAGCCATGGAACCCAGCAGGGTTACCTAACAGGACTACAGTTCCCAAAAAAAGCCCTGCTTCTGTGTGAATGGGTGCACCAGTCTAGGAGAGGTGCCACCTAGCATGCTGGGGAAGCATATGGTCTTGAAAGGCTTCCCCCAGTTCTTGATCATACCCTCCTCCCAGCTAGGCAAGGATGTTCTGATCAAACCTGCCAGGATGCCAATCCATCCATGTTAGCATGGCATGCCAGCTTCCTGGATAAGACAGGGAATGGGGTTGTCCAATCTGGGATGCCTGTCCATCCCTGCTGTCCATCATAATATCAGTTAATTTACTTAACCTATTGAATTCAGTTTTAGAACTGCAAGAAATCAAAGACTACACATGGTAAGAACCAGCCCTAGGTGGGTCATAAGTCTATGTTATGCACTCAAGTACAGACCAGCACTTACAAATACTGAGGGGACAGTTCATCTAAAACATGTTGGTTCAACTCAAGTATCTCCTAAGACATTCCCTTCCACTGTCCACACTATTATAGATACAGCAAAATGAAAACATTATGAACAAATAAATTTAAAACAAAGTAAATTTTAAATACAATTACAATGAACAAAATGGACATTTACTGTTGTTTTTGGGTGGCACGGTAGCACAGTGGCAGTGCTGCTGCTTCACAGTAAGGACACCTGGATTCTCTTCCTGGGTCCTCCCTGCATGGAGTTTGCATGTTCTCCCTGTGTCTGCGTGGGATTTTCTCAGGGTGCTCCAGTTTCCTCCCACAGTCCAAAGACATGCAGGTTAGGTGCATTAGTGATCCTAAATTGTCCCTAGTGAGTGCTTGGTGTGTGTGTGCCCTGTGGTGGGCTGGCATCCTGCCTGGGGTTTGTTTCCTGCCTTGCGCCCTGTGTTGGCTGGAATTGGCTCCAGCAGACCCCTGTGACCCTGTAGTTAGGATATAGCAGGTTGGATAATGGATGGTTGGATGTTGTTCTTAGAAAGAAATCATGCAATAGACCTGATATACAGTATACAGAAAACCAGAATACTGTAGTCAGGACAAAGACTGACTTTATGATGAGGAAAGGCCCTACACAGACATGTATTTTGTGAGCACGGAAAAACTTCTAGGACAATGTCATAGGATGATGAAATATTTAGATGTATAATATATGGTATATTGCATATGTTGTTTTGATACCTCTGTAATATTGAAATATAGAGTGTATTAAGAGTTTTTACAAATTAGGCTGTTAGGTTAGTATTCTCATTTTTAATCTGGATCTTGTCAGCATGGCTTTCTTCTGGTTTGGTGTGACATCTGATTCTGTCTCATTTGGTCTAACTCTGCACTGTCTCAAGTCAGAAGTCAGAAGGACAATGAGAAAGACATTCCTGTGCAGAAGTCTTCTGATATATGACCTCATCCGTGTTCTCTCCTCCTCTGTCCTTTTATCTTCTGCTCATTGGTTGCCAGGAGTTGCTGGTTTGCTTTCCCCATTTCATACCTGCTCCTTTGCATGGTGTTTTGTCTTTGACCTGCTGATGCTGTCTGTAATGAGGAGCAGCCTCACTAACCAAACAAGCCTTATAAACTGAACAGTATTCTGTTATGTTCTGGTGTGTAAATTCTTACTGTTAATTTACTCCTACATATAAGTTTTATTTTTACTTTATGCCAGGGTATTTGAAGGCTGTTCTAATTGTGTATATATTTCATTCTGGTTTATCTTACAATTTCTTGTGTTGCTTTGCATGACATTTTTATGTTCTTTCCTGAAGCACATTGTAATGTGCCATGTAGAAAGTCATGACGTGTCATTTTTCTAACCCACTTTATCCAGACAAAGGTTGGCTGGGGCAAGGGTGCTGGAGTCCATCCCAGGTAGCACAAGGCAGGAACAAATCTTGGATAGGGCACCAGTCCATCGCAGGGCAAACACACACATCCACACCCATGCATACACACACCCTACAGCCAGTTTAGAGTTGCCAACTCACCTAACCTGCATGTCTTTGGATAGTGCGAGGAAATCCATGCAGACAGAGGAAGATCTGGGTGTTCTGTCTGTGAGGCAGCAGTGCTACCACTGTGCCACTCTGCCATCCCATATAGAAATTGCTAAATAAAGTTTAAAAAATGATGGGTTAATTGGAGAGAATTCTTCAAGAATTAATGCGGCAGTGAAGACCATCTTGTTGACTTGGGACCCCTAATGTTAAGATGAGAACTGCTCAAGTAGCATGTATGACGGCAGGAGGAATGGCTGTTGGCAGCAGATAAAGGGAGCACTGGGAACTAGAATAAAGCTGAGCCAAATCCATCTTCCACTCTGTAATGTAGGTGGAAGTGGTGGAGTTACAAGAATCCTACTAACCCATAAAGAACCTTAGAAGAATGTAACGGAGCAGGCCTTTATTCTTCTACCTTTCTGGGTGAGGCAGCAGTGACAGTCCTGAAGTAGGGAGCACCAGAATCCTGTTGGCCATGAACTAAATGGGTTTTTTTTTTAATAATATAAACAAATAAATAAATAAGCTTGGCATTCCAAGTAATGGCTCATCAACACCCCCATAGGCTGGACAGCAAAATATTATTCTTAGAGAGACTTAAAGTAATTAGGCAATCGAGCAGATAAGCACCCTGTGCTTTTGTGCAGTACATTAAGGTGGCAGAACAATGTGTTCTTGCTTCTGCCGTGAAGAAGAAGTTGGAATTACACTGATTGATTGACAGTGTTTCTTTGACATGCTGAAAACCTGAGATGTCTTCAGCATGCAAGTGTTGCATAATTTAGCTGGCTAATGTTACTTAATTGATTAGGGGATTTTCTTCACCATCATTATGGGCTGAATTGTTGGGAAGAATTGCCAAAGTAGTTATCTAAGAATTGCGAAGTAAGTATAATTTATGTAAATCATTGATTGCAATATATTTTATAATCTATTAATTGGTATATTTCATTGCTCTTGTAAAGTAGCTTTTATTGGGTTCCTCTTGAAAAGATGTATGAAATAAAATGGGATGAACAGATGTTTCTATGGCAGAATGTATTCAACCCTTTTATTAGCAGTTTAATGATAAGTCACATTATGGAATAGAAAGAAGCCCGATGCCACCTGCTATGTGAAGTGTAAAGATGACATTGGTCCATGAACACTGCTTCATAAGGTGGCAGGAGAACCCTGAAGGTCATTTCACTCCAAAATAAATTATCCAAATAACTCCAGTGCCTCTTGTGATGTGTCGCACTTAGTCACGTCCCTTACATTCTTTAATTCTATTCATCATGTGACACTTTTTCTATCCCCTGCAAGTCTGCTTGCTGACAGTATTTAAAGATGCCTCTGTTTTCATGCCATCCACCTATCATGCACACATCCTTATGTTTACCCATTAAGACAGTTGTTCTTCAACTTTGGCCTTTTCTTCTAGAGCTGACAAGGAGGTCCATTTGCAGTACATGAACAGACATCGGTTGGGAATCTGTAATGAAGTGGCTACTGATGTTCTATAATTCAAAGCAACAAAGAATCTCAATGCAGGTCTCTAACCTATATTATTATTTTCCGGACGCTCTAGTTTGACAGCCATGCACATTGTTTGGATTAATTACAATCCTCCTACAGCCCTCAGTTTCAAGCTTCTTCACTCAGATGCCCCTCCTTCATTCCCACCTTTGCTGCCCACTGACCCCAATTAGTTTTTCTGGCATGTATGCCCAATTGCACAAAACAATCATCTTTCTGGAAGGCCCCAATTTGTGTAATGAGAGTGGATATGTGCCAAATGATAGCCATCACTGTGCCCCATCACTCCAACTGCTGTGACGAAGCCTTTAAGAAGTGTTCATCTTCTGTCTCAAACTATCCAGTTGGCAATCTGAAACCTTTGTTGTTCGAAATGGAGATGCTAAGGTTGCAACCTGGAGCTGGGGATTGGAGTTAATTGGGCCGATGATATGTGTGTTAACATAATGCAAAAATAATGGGGGCTAGGATGGGGCTGTCAAAGTTTGGGAACTGTCGTTGCACAAAGAGGAAATGCTTCAAGATATTAAAAAAATCAAATCATATTGGAAAATGGTGTCTGGCTTTCTGTGGAAACAGAACAACAAAATTAGGATTGTACCACTATATCTGAAAAGATTATCTTTATGAAAGGTAACAACTGAAAACCAGAAAATTCTGAGCACTGAGTTCTTTTGTGAGATTTTGGAAAGTAGCACATAATTGGGGCATACAAGCATTTCATGATTCTGTGGAGATCCGAAATAGCAGTATGGTGGGAGGGCAGAGCGGTTACTTTTGTTGGGTTGTTAGAACCTTTCCCAACAAACATAGGGCACTAGGCAAAGGAAGAACAAACCCTGTACCAGTCCACTGCAGCACTTTTAACTTTCCTTCTAATTATTTCATTTGATTTTTCCTCAAATTATTAACACAAATACTAATTCAATTTTCAATTTTTGTGATAATATAGTCCCATCATCTTGACATTGACTGGCTTTGTTTAACGAGTGGCAGAAGCTGTAACTAGAAACAAAAATCAAAAGGCAACCAGGGGTTGATAGATTGGGTGAACCTTCATTAAGAGCTGAATCAAGAAATGATCTAGTAGTCAGGAAGAGAACCGCTTAGACATAGACATTGTGAAGGTACTGAAAACTAGAGGAGTCTTCAGAAAAAGTTGGAGGACCAACCTTGCAAACCCATTTAATGTTAGGGTCCAAAAAAGAGAACTCAAAATAGCACTTGTTGGCGTCACACCAGAAACTAAGGCGTTCACATTGCATACTAGCCAATTTGGATTTTCTAATGATACTGCTTGGTTAAGCGGATCAGGGGACATCCAACAAACAGGGATACTGCTCCTGATCTGATGCCATTCCTTCCAGGGATATCGATATTTATAGTGCGGGACTGGAACTGAGAATTGAGCTTTGGTACAGACAGGGTGGGTTTTAAAGTTTTAAGGAGGAAGTGGCGTCTTCAGGGGTGGAACCGGAAGTGATGTTAGAGGGCCCAGGTGGAATTTCCTGCATTTTGTCTGCAGGGAAAAAACGAGAATGGTTCAGTGCACTCTGCCACCCCCTGGTCCAACCGAGGAATATCTTCTATCTTTAGTTGTCTCCCATGCACACGTGTGTGACAACAGCTAGCATGGGCACCCTCTCTTGTCCTATAATAGTATTGCTATTCAACAGAATCTGGTGGGGTATCCTCATGCACCCATACATGACAAAGTTTAATTCTTTATTTATATTTAAAATTGAAATTGGTTACATCAGCAACACCTTGGATGATGGCAGCCATGTTACCAATTTTATGGGAAAACCAGAGTGATGGTAGCACTAACAATCTCACCAAAAATACAGCACAAATAACGTAAAATATAGCTTCATTCAAAAGTTTGGACACCCCTTGTTAAATAACATATTTAGCTGTTATTTGAAGAAAAATCTAGTAAATAATATTTTGACAACAAAAAAACTAAAACAATATAATTTGTGTGAAAACACATGATGAAATTAAAAAATAAAAAACAATACAAATGCAAATGTGACATTTGCAAGAGTTTGGGCACCCTTTCAGTTTTAAGACTTCAGAATTTATTAGGTCATCAGCCCTTTCAAGAATTCTCATTAGGAATTGTAAACTGATGCCAGTTTCTGAGCTTATTAACTTTTTTAGGACAGATGTTGACTTTTGTGGACAGCAGGGGTTGAGGGCAGAGGGGTAGAGGATGATAATCAGCTGTGATCGTCGACAAAACTCACTGTTACATTATAGGTAGACTATTTGCTAGGAGGACTGTCAGACTCATTGATTTGATATCAAATGTGTGTGAGTAGCATAGAGTTAACGACATCTAGAATGGCATCGACATCAGGCAAGACAGTGAAGTGAATGCACAAAGGAAAATATTCTGTGTACTATTTTTTTTTTTTTTGTGTATTATCGCTGAGTCAGACTGATTTATCAAACTTTGATTTGAATGCAAGAGATCTGGAAATTGAAAACGAAAGACAGGTAGCTGTTTTATTTGCAGAAAGTGCCTTTCAGTTTATGAATGTACATACCGTAGAGGCTCTTGGAACAAAAACACAGTGACATTTGTCATAAATAAGTATTTTGTGTTGATTTATGTGTGAAACCATTGCTTTTTAGAAAACTGAGTTTTTTGGAAAAAATATGCATCCCTGGGAGAAAAGAAAAAAAAAATTGCCCTAAAAGAGTTAAATTCTTTGGTCTTCAAATGTTCAAACACTCAACATCCATGGACTGTAATAAGCAAATGTTGAAGCATCTGAAAATTAAACTAATAAATGCCTACAAATAGGAAAAAAGCTATAAAAAGATATCTGAAATTTGTGACTAACGTAAGTTGGCCAGGAGTGTTGAAACCTTTGCATGGAACTCTGTAAATATTTAAAATAGTTACAGAAAATCCAAGCATAAAAACATAATACTAAATGTGCCAAAATGGCTTCATATAACAGTAACTTGCCACAAAGTCACTGACTTCCCCATTTCCACATAGAAGTCATGTAAGAATTCCATTGGTGGGTCTGGTAGACCAAGTGACATTTTCTGGTGGTGATCAAGAGCCATTCTTTAAATGAGCACGGCTAGTTTACATGTGGGATGCTCCTGGTAGTTGCTTGTCTTATCACTAGCTAATGTTCGCTGGTGGTCCACTCTACATGTATAGCTGACATTCTGTATTTCTGTTCCACTGCTTGTGTCATTCACATACCCTGTCTGCTCCTGACAACACAATTGTTTGTCCTGTAGAGCAGCATCTATTCAATAATTAGTCATGGTTATTCTCAGCTACTACAAACTAATGGTCCTTACGCAAACAAAAAAAATCTAGGATCTATACTAATAAAAGGCAAAGCCCTCACTGACTCACTCACTCACTCACTCACTCACTGACTCATCACTAATTCTCCAACTTCCCATGTAGGTAGAAGGCTGAAATTTGGCAGGCTCATTCCTTACAGCTTACTTACAAAAGTTAGGCAGGTTTCATTTTGAAATTCTATGCGTAAGGGTCATAACTGGAACCTATTTTTTCATCCATATACTACAGTATAATAGACTTGTGCTCGATGCCCGTGGGAGGCGGAGTTACGCCTCCCACGTAATTTAGTGCCTGCCCATATAAGGCCGTCCGTCAGCAGCAATCCAATAGAAACACTGCCGCTAAATATTCACGGGTGAAGGACTGTGCTTATGCAGAGGAAGATTAGATGGTCAGGGTGGTGTTTGGCACAAACTCAGCGAAACTGCGAGAGAAACCTTTAAGTGCCGGGTCTTAGCTAACATTAAATACAGCCGTGGGGTGGAAAAAGTCAATGTCCCGTTAAAGGAAGACAGTGTAAAAAAACCCCGTACATGCAGTCTGTCACGTCTCAGAAAAAGAGGAAGACGAGCTGTTTATTGATGCAGTAAGAAACAAATCGATGAATGAAACCTGTTATCTTTACAACGATTGACAAACACGGAATGTAACCTGAACACAACACATCCTACAAATACGAACCTGATTGAAAGAAATAATGATAATCAAATCCTTGATGACAGCAACACTCATAACACTTACAAAACAATTACTGTATATTGACAATCATGTTACGTTATTTTTAGAATGTTCCCTTTTCTTTTTCATAATTTCTTTAACACACTACTTCTCCGCTGTGAAGCGCGGGTATATATATATATGTATATATATATATACCTCGATCTACATACGCTCAAATAGACAAACCACACGCCATAGCGCAATGGTAGGGGCTTCGCCTCTAGCACTGAGGTTTGATTCCTGAGAGGGGGGCACTAAGTATGTACACGCGCTTCCCAATTCATTTTACCCTCGCATCCCCTTGGTTTGAGAAGTATGAAAAAATATGCGGTTAACGCAGAAAGACAGATCACCAATTCAAGCTTTATGAATAATGGATACTTTATTCGCCATCAATGATTGTTTTGGTAAAGCCATACTCAGTGTATTCATTAGATGAACGGTAAAAAAGTAAGGGCGAGGGAGGATGACTTATTGAGGCATGCAGGCTGTAGTGCGTGTCAACTCTATCTGAATTGCGCGATCACATTTGAAAAAATATATCTTTTCAAGTTCTATTTAGTCCATATGTGTCAAACTCAAGGCCCGCGGGCCACATCCGGCCTGGTGTGTAATTATATCTGGCCCGAGATCATTTTATATACTGTATTATTGTTATTAATGGCCCGGGGATATGAAGCGCTGGTAACACAATAAACTACAGATCCCATAATGCAGCGCTTCAGCTGCCTTGCCGAACACTTACCGCGTTAATCAAGTCTAGCTTATGATGCTGCAAGTTATTGCGAAGCTAGCCCACACGATGCCAAGAGAAAAGTTGATTCTGAACATAGAGCCTTTAAAAACCGATGGGAGGCTGAGTATATGTTTACTGAACCCGTGTGTCTCATTTGTGGAGCTAATGTGGCTGTAATTACAGAATTTAATCTAAGACGGCACTATGAGACAAAACATCAGGATAACCTGAAAGACCTGAATGCAATGCAGAAGATACAGAAAGCAGAAGAGTTAAAAAAGAATCTGAAACTTCAGCAGACGTTTTTACCCGTGCACAATCACAAAGTGATTTCAAGTGAAGCTACTTTTATGGGAGACACAAATGCACCAGTGCAACTTGCCCCACTTTCCCTGTTGCCAAGTAATGTTGAACCAAGTCGGCACAACGGTGTTCCCAAATACACACTTTGCTGATAAACTGAGCGCACTGAGTTCGCACGGCGCTTTGGTGACTTTGAAGAACAAAAAAAGAATTTTGAGTTGTTTCGCAACCCATTTGCCGTCGATGTGGAAACTGCACCTGTGCAGATTCAGATGGAGGTGATTGAGCTGCAGTGTAATGGCACACTGAAGGCAAAGTATGATACTGCAGGGCCTGCACAGTTTATTCACTCCATTCCCGCAGAAATGCTCCAGCTCCGTCTACATGCGGCTCGAACCTTGTGCATGTTTGGTAGCACATATCTGTGTGAGAAGCTCTTCTCAGTGATGAAGACTAACAAAACAGCACACAGGAGTTGCCTCACTGATGAGCACCTGCAGTCCATCCTGAGAATCTCCACAACACAGAACATCACACCAAACATAAACTAACTTGTTGCCAAAAAAAGATGCCAGGCGTCCAGCTCTGATAAAATGACATATGAGCAAAGACAACTGAATGATTTGATTTGTTATTGCTGAAAAGAACACATTTTATTTATATTTCCAGGTTTTGTTATGCACCATGTTCATATTTGAATTTGTATAATTTTGACAGGATATATTTTTATGGAGAGCAAAATCTTTTGGGATATTTAAAATTTAAGTTTATTTTTTATATAAAATTACATAAGAGTAAAGAAATTTGAATGTTTGTTCTTTTAACGTTTACTTTATTTCTAACTTGTATAATTTAGACAGGATATATTTTTATGGAGAGCAAAATATTATAAGTTATTTAAGGTTTGAGTTGATTTATTCCAGAATAATATTCCTGTCTGTTTTTATTCATATTTATGTTCAAAAAAGTAAAGTTTTAAAAGTTTTAAAGTTTTAAAAGTTTAGTTTTAGTGTGTTCAATAAATGTTTATCCTGTTCGGCCCGCGACCTAAAGTGTGTTTTGGATTTTGGCCCCCTGTGCAATTGAGTTTGACACCCCTGATTTAGTCGACACAATATCTTTGGTTGGAATGTAAGGCTAATTTACTCTTTACATTTGTATGGTGAAGAAAAATTTATGCAATGATGGCTACATTTAACTTCCATTCCTACCAAAGATATTTCTGTCGACTAAATAAAAATTCCTTCTATTTAAAATTTAAATAGAACTTGAACAGATACGATAGTTCATAATATCCACACAGACTTGCACGTAAGAGCGGGAGTCATCCGTTTTAACAAACAGCGTATTGCACTGATATGGAATAGCCTGCCCATTTCATTATTTAGGAATGGATAAATAAATTAAGATTTTGTACAAATAATGTTTTTCATTTTTCTTCTTTGATGGATTCTGCCACGCCCAGCAACAGTTGCTCGCACCCCAAAGAGTGTATATATATATATATATATATATATACAGTGGTGTGAAAAACTATTTGCCCCCTTCCTGATTTCTTATTCTTTTGCATGTTTGTCACACAAAATGTTTCTGATCATCAAACACATTTAATCATTAGTCAAATATAACACAAGTAAACACAAAATGCAGTTTTTAAATGATGGTTTTATTATTTAGGGAGAAAAAAATCCAAACCTACATGGCCCTGTGTGAAAAATAATTGCCCCTGAACCTAATAACTGGTTGGGCCACCCTTAGCAGCAATAACTGCAATCAAGCGTTTGCGATAACTTGCAATGAGTCTTTTACAGAGCTCTGGAGGAATTTTGGCCCACTCATCTTTGCAGAATTGTTGTAATTCAGCTTTATTTGAGGGTTTTCTAGCATGAACCGCCTTTTTAAGGTCATGCCATAGCATCTCAATTGGATTCAGGTCAGGACTTTGACTAGGCCACTCCAAAGTCTTCATTTTGTTTTTCTTCAGCCATTCAGAGGTGGATTTGCTGGTGTGTTTTGGGTCATTGTCCTGTTGCAGGACCCAAGATCGCTTCAGCTTGAGTTGACAAACAGATGGTCGGACATTCTCCTTCAGGATTTTTTGGTAGACAGTAGAATTCATGGTTCCATCTATCACAGCAAACCTTCCAGGTCCTGAAGCAGCAAAACAACCCCAGACCATCACACTACCACCACCATATTTTACTGTTGGTATGATGTTCTTTTTCTGAAATGCTGTGTTCCTTTTACGCCAGATGTAACGGACATTTGCCTTCCAAAAGTTCAACTTTTGTCTCATCAGTCCACAAGGTATTTTCCCAAAAGTCTTGGCAATCATTGAGATGTTTCTTAGCAAAATTGAGACGAGCCCTAATGTTCTTTTTGCTTAACAGTGGTTTGCGTTTTGGAAATCTGCCATGCAGGCCGTTTCTGCCTAGTCTCTTTCTTATGGTGGAGTCGTGAACACTGACCTTAATTGAGGCAAGTGAGGCCTGCAATTCTTTAAATGTTGTCCTGGGGTCTTTTGTGACCTCTCGGATGAGTCGTCTCTGCGCTCTTGGGGTAATTTTGGTCGGCTGGCCACTCCTGGGAAGGTTCACCACTGTTCCATGTTTTTGCCATTTGTGGATAATGGCTCTCACTGTGGTTCGCTGGAGTCCCAAAGCTTTAGAAAAGGCTTTATAACCTTTACCAGACTGATAGATCTCAATTACTTCTGTTCTCATTTGTTCCTGAATTTCTTTGGATCTTGGCATGATGTCTAGCTTTTGAGGTGCTTTTGGTCTACTTCTCTGTGTCAGGCAGCTCCTATTTAAGTGATTTCTTGATTGAAACAGGTGTGGCAGTAATCAGGCCTGGGGGTGGCTACAGAAATTGAACTCAGGTGTGATACACCACAGTTAGGTTATTTTTAACAAGGGGCAATTACTTTTTCACACAGGGCCATGTAGGTTTGGATTTTTATTCTCCCTAAATAATAAAAACCATCATTTAAAAACTGCATTTTGTGTTTACTTGTGTTATATTTGACTAATGGTTAAATGTGTTTGACGATCAGAAACATTTTGTGTGACAAACATGTAAAAGAATAAGAAATCAGGAAGGGGGCAAATAGTTTTTCACACCACTGTATATATATATATATGACAGCAACACTCATCACTCACAACAGTGACAAAACAATTACTTTGACAATCATGTTACGTTATTTTCAAAATGTTTCCTTTTCTTTTTCATTACTTCTTTAACACACTACTTCTCCTCTGCGAAGCGTGGGTATTTTGCTAGTCTATATATATAATTCACTAAGGGCATGCAAGACGCACGCAAGACGCACGCAAGACAGAGAGCCCCGCCCGACAAATGTAAGACCAATGGATACGCACAACAGAGCCCCGCCCGCCTACTGTAACCCTCCTCCCGCGTCCACTGTCGCTCTCGAGGCATGTGCACTGCCTGCTCATGTGCCCGCACGCAACAACTCACCAAACACAGCCTCAGTCGCTTTCGTCTGTGCTACAGTTCACATACAACTCTGAGCCACGTTGACTTTTCATTGTTCTTTTCAGTTCCGGCTGCTTTTCTATATATACAATCGACCAAGTTGCCCGACCTTGGGGTACGCACGACAGGGCCCCGCCTGCCAACTGTAACCCTTCTTCCGCGTCCACCGTCGCTTTTGAGGCATGTGCACTGCCTGATCATGTGCTCGCACGCAACAACTCACCAAACACAGCCTCAGTCGCTTTCGTCTGTGCTACAGTCCACATACACCTCTGAGCCACGTTAACTTCTCATTGTTCTTTTCGGTTCCGGCTGCTTTTCTATATATATAATCGACTAACTTGCCCGACCATGGGGTATGCACGACAGAGCCCCAACCGCCCACTCTAACCCTCCTCCCGCGTCCACTGCTTGCTCATGTGCCCGTCCTCAACACGTCACCAAACACATCCTCACTCACTTTGGTCTGTGCTACAGTCCACATGCAGCTCTGAACCACGTTGACTGTTCACGTTGATAATTATGCGGCGTATGCTATGCCGCAGGTTGGCTAGTATGCTTTAATTCTGTAAAGCAGCTAACAAATATACAAAATAAGAACAAGTCAAACTAGAAAGCTGCTACCTAATTTTATCATTGACCATATAGATTAGCATGACATGAATGGTTTGTCATTGCTGCAAAGCTCACCACCTTAAAAAATGCAAAGAAAAAAATAAATAAATAAATGCATCCATTTTATTTTTTTACTTTTCAACAGTGCTCCAAAAAACTGTAATCTGTGCTGTACTTTAATAGTGTGTTATGAAACATAGACTCTAGCTAACAGCTTGGAGAAATTGATTCAGTATATGAGTGCATACTCTTGGAAATATAATAGTTCAAAGAAACAATGCACATTTTCTCTTATATTTTAACAATAAGATCTTGACGGCTATGCAAATGCATATTTATAAATAGGTTCTCTCTAATTCACATCTCAGATCATGGTGATGCTGAAGCAAAAAAAAAAACACAGACAGACATGATCACTCCCACAATGTATTATTAAGCATTATAAGTTGAGCCATGTTTAAAATGTCTAATAAGGCTAATTAAATGAGATAAAATACTGCATTTGATGTGTTCTGCTGTTATATTTTACCATGTTGAAAACATATGTGCAATCTATCAATAAAAGACACTATGCAAAACAGATTTGGCACCCCAAACAAGCCAATACAGTATGTTCAAAATACAGCAGGAGTAAGATGAAGTCAAATCTGCTGTGCCTGATCCAGTTCAGAATTACAAGGGTAGATTCCCAGCAGGATTAAACACAATGCAAACATCATCCTTGGGCCGGTTTGCTGGTTTATCATATGACACACTCATACACACACACACACACACACTTATACAGACTCACTCATCATGGGTCAATATGGAGAGAGAGAATAAAATATGAGCAAAAGAGTGATGGGAATGGAAGTACAGGAGAAGAGAAAGCAAGAGAGGCCAAAGTGGAGGTGGATGGATAAAGTTAAAGAAGATCTGAAGGAAAAGGGCTTGACTGGCGGTCAGGACCAGGCTGTTTGAAAAAGGTCGATCAAGCACATCAACCCCACATAGAAGTGGTACAATATCGGTTCTACATTTCTTGCATCTTCTAAGTTTATGTTGATTTCTCATATTGTTATATTTAATATTGTATTAAAATGTTTCCAATCCTGTAATGCAACTTGTGCTGGTGTATACCATTCACCATGTTTTATAAAATGAAGACACATTGGCTGATTTATATAATTCCTCAATAATTCTCTGAAAATAATTGGTCTGTTTCATTTCAGGACAATTTTCAAAGAGGAAGAGGACTGCTTTATGGTTCACGGTTTCTCTCCTGGTGCTCTCTTTTGTCATTTTAGTGGTGGGTGTGACTTCTGCCACACGTACAGGGAATGTTGCAGTTGCTGGATATTACCCAGGGATCATTGTAAGTATAAATATTATTGTATCTTTTAACAAATGTAGAAACTAGTCTTAACTGTCCAATTCCTGGTCCTGTGTTTCTACATAAGGATTGTGGGGAGCCAAAGTGTGCCCTGGTTACAAGGGGTACAAGACAGAAACAAACTCTGAGTGGAATTCAATTCTATTCGTACGTAGGCATGTAGACATTGTCAAAAAGACCTGCTGAAGTTCATACTGAGCATCAAAATTGGTGATTTAATTTGATTTAAGTGACTTTGAACGCAGCATGGTTGTTGGTGCCAGACGAGTTGGTCTGAATATTTCAGAATCTGCTGATCTACCTGGATTTTCACCCACAACAATCTCTAGGGTTTACAGAGAATGGTCAGAAAAAAGGAAAATATCCAGTGAGCGCCAGTTCACTGGGTGAAAATGCCTTGTTGATGCCAGAGGTCAGAAGAGAATGTCCAGACTGGTTTGAGCTGATAGAAAGGTAATAGTAACTCAAATAACCACTCGTTACAATTGAGGTATGTAGAAGAGCATCTCTGAATGCACAACACATCAAACCTTGAACCAGATGGGCTACAGCAGCAGCAAACCACACTGGATGTCACTTCTAACAGCTAAGAACAAGCAACTGAGGCTACAATTCGCACGGGCTCTCCAAAATTTAACAATAGAAGATTGGAAAAACGTTGTCTGGTTTTATGAGCCTTGACTTCTGCTGCAACATTTGGATGGTAGGGTTAGAATTTGGCATGATCAACATGAAAGCATGGGTAAGGAGTGGGGTATATTGTCTTGGCTCACTTTGGGCCCCTTAGTATCAACTGAACATTGTTTAAATCCCATAGCTTATATTGTTGCTGCGTGATAATGCGGGTTCGCTGCATGCTACCATCTTGCTTCCGGGAGCCCTGAACCTGACACCGCCGGTAATGTTACCGATGAGCACTGCAGTGAGGCACAACATAGCAAGGGGATGGTTTAAAAGTGCCAAGGGCTTTTATTAAAAATCAATAAACAAAACAATGTTCAAATAAATAGTGCAGTGCCTTCCAAAAAGTCATTAAATAAATAATCCATAAAACAAGTGCTGAAGTAGAGGTTAAAAGCACCATAGAAAAAAAACAATTCTTTAAAACGACGACAAGGTTAAAACAATGCTGGAAGTAGTCTTTTTAAAAGCACAAAGCTCGGTGTCTTTTATCTGGCGGCTCCCCTGCTTCTCCCATCTGGGCCTCGCAACAGGAGAGTCGTTCTTCTGCAGCAGCTGCCCTTCTCTGCCTACTTCTACTGGTTAGTTTGCCTCACCGATCCCTGGCTCCGATAGGCTTCACCAAACTGCAACTTGGGATTCCCAATGACCAGAATTCTCATGCTGGGGAATCCACGTCCCAAGTCCCAAGTCCTGCTGCCTTCCCGGCCTTACGAAGCCAGCCATCCTTCTTAATCGGTCACCCCAGCTCCTTGTTCACTCAGCTGGAGTGACCGCTTCCTTCTGCCCCACCGAGTGTCGGCCAAACACCCTTGCTTGGGCTCACTGTCCAGCTGCCTGCCTGCGAGCGCTCGCTCGCTCACACCAGTTCCCTCTCTCCATACTACTTCCTGCAACTTCCGTCTCTCTCTATTTTCTTTCTTTTCCTGTTTTTTCCCTTCTATTTATGAAGAGGACATGGCATCTCTAGCAATCAGCAGCTCTTGGGAACAATTACGGATGTGGACGGTTTCTCACCTGTGCACTGGAACTGCTTCAGCCTCTCAACCACCATACCCCCTCGCTAAGCTGCAAGCGCAGCGATTATTTATTTAAAACTGGCCTCTTGACGTGAGCTGTGGACCCGCTATACCACATTCCACTCCCCATAAGCCTCCAGCTGCACAGGAAGGCTCCACGCCACTGCCAACCTTGTGCAACTGGCGGCACAAGTCCACAGCTCGGCCACACTACAACAACACTGCACTAAAACAAGCACTAAAGCAAATCCCACAATAAATCCAACCCAAGCCCTCCTTCATAAAAATAGGACATATAGAATGAGAACTCTTAAATGAAAAATAAAAACAATCAATAAATAAATGTCCATTATAAAAAGTTCTGTCCTTTAAAAATGTCCTCCTCCGGCTTGGGTCCGTGGGTTCTTTACAAAAATCTGGCACCAATCCCGCTTGCTGCTCTGTCTCCTCTTCTTCTGTCCCCACAGCCAGCTCATCCCACCGCTGCCACCAAATGTGACGATGCGGGTTCGCTGCATGCTCCCATCTCACTTCCGGGAGCCCTGAACCTGACACTGTCAGTAATGTTACTAATGAGCACGGCAGTGAGACACAACATAGCAAGGGGATGGTGCAAAAGTGTAAAGTACTTTTGTTAAAAATCAATAAACAAAACAATGTTCAAATAAATAGTGCAGTGCCTTCCAAAAAGTCATTAAATAAATAATCACCGCACTCGTGGCTTAGCGAGGGGCATAGTGGAGTGTGGCAGAAGCGGTTCCTGAGGAGTTCGTGATGTGGGTGTTTCTCACTTAAGTGCACAAGTAAGAAATGGTCAGCATCCATAATTGTTCCCAGGAGCTGCTGATTGCCACAGCTGCCATGTCCTCTTGATAAAGAGAAGCATGAGGCGGCTAAGGGAGAAAAAAAAAAGAACAGAAAAGAACGGGTGGTTGCAGGAGAAGGCAGGAACCAGGAGGAGAAAGCCGGTGCAGGAGAGCGAGCAAGTGAGTGAGCGTGCAGCTGAGCAGGGAGCCTGGGTGTTTGGCCAACACCCGAGGAGCAGTCATGGTGGTCGCTCCCACTGAGTTTATTGTGAAGAGCGGGAGTGACCAGAAGGCAGATGACTCGCTGCGTAAGGCCACAAAAGGCAGCGGGAGTCGGGACTTGGGACGTGTAATTCCCAGCATGGGCGCCCTGGTCACTGGGGAGCCCAAGTCGCTGTTTGGAGGAGCCTACAGAGCCAGGGGTCGGTGAGGCGAACCGATCAGCCGAAGCAGGCAGAGCAAATCAGCTGCAGCAAGGGTGGCTCCCATGGTGCATAGCCAGGAGGGAGAAACAGAGGAATCACCAGCAGTAGGAATACACCGTTCTTTGTTTTAAAAGGCAACTTCCAGCCATTATTTTAACCTCGTTGTTTTAAAGATTATTTTTCTAATGGATTTTATCCTCCACTTTTCACCTGTTTTTAATGGATTATTTATTTATTGAAGATTTGAAACACTGCACTACTTATTTGGACACTGTTTCTTTTTGTTGTTGATTTTAATAAAAGCACTTTGCACTTTTGCACCATCCCCTTGCTATGTTGAGCCTCACTGCTGTGCTCATCAGTAACATTACCAACGGTGTCGGGTTCAGGGCTCCCGGGAGCAAGATGGGAGCATGCAGCGAACCCGCATCGTCACATTTGGTGGCAGAGGTGGGATTTCTGTGTCCATCCTTTTCGAACTGCAGTGTACCCATCTTCTGATGACTGTTCCCAGCAGGATAATCACAAATGTCACAAAGCTCAGATCATCTCAAACAGGTTTCTTGAACATGACAGTGAGTTCACTGCACTCCATTGGCCTCCACAGTCACCAGATCTCAATCCAATAGACCACCTTTGGGTTGTGGTGAAATGAGAGATTTGCCTCATGGATGGGCATGCAACAAATCTGCAGCAACTGGTCAGTATGGACCAAAATCCCCAAGGACTGTTTCCAGCACCTTGTTGATTCATGCCATGAAGAATTACGGCAGTTCTAAAGGCAAAATGGGGTCTTACCTGGTACTAGCAAGGTGTAACTAATAAAGTGGCCGGTGACTGTACATGCTCACTGAGCTCCACCTATTGGTCACCTATTAACATTACAGTATGGTGGTATACCCTGGAATTAAACTTAGGAAACCAAAGTGTGTGTGGGGTGAGAGGCATATGGGGAGGTTAATGTGATATGCTACATTTCTTCACCACCTATGACAATTTTAATTAATAAAAATGGGCTTTTTTAAAGATTCTTATTATTATTTTATTATTTATGAAGCATTCTTATTATTATTCATTGGATGGCATAAAATCTCAGTCTAGACTCTTTTCATGTGTAGCTCCTAGCTGGTGGAACATGCTGCCCACCTCCATCTGAGCTGCTGACTTCCACAGTGTGCTTAAGAAGCGATTGCAGACTCTCCATGAATATTCTAGGAATATTAGTCTAATTGATAATGGCTTTGGTAGGTTACTGTAACTAATGAAAGATGAACAAGCTTTGTGTTTATGTCTGTTTTAGAGCTCTTCATTTGTGACGATCCATTTGTAACCTGCCCTGTAACACTTGTTTCCAAACAGACCCCAAGACTGATGCTTACTCGGTTAGGTTGATCTCTTTTGCGGCTCGCTTTGGATAAAAGTGTTTGCTAAGCAAATAAAAATAAATGTATTAAAGTAAGCAAACAAGCAAAGATGCCTTTTTTTGCTAAAGTGGGGCTGGGAAGCTAATAATAATAATTTGCCACAGACAATTCTGCTGCTGGTCATAAAACTACTATTGATGAAATGTATGAAATTATCTAATAACATAATTACATTTTTTTTCTAACATGATTTATTCTATGCACTATATTTAGATTACAGATTAATGACATGGTTCTTTGATTTGTGAAATTCTGCTCACCTTTTAGGAAAAAATAAAAGCTGGCAATTATTACTTCTGTTTAATCAACTTCCTATAACCAGGAAGCCTGTTGTATGACCTTATTGGACAATTCTGGAGTAGCCAACCCAATGGCCTCTACTTGCCTTAATTTCATATGTTGTTATGACAGATGGCACACTGGACACAGACTGCCAAATGAATCCACCTTGTCCATTGTGGGCTGTTAAAATGTGTAATTGCTGAGGCATTTAGTGGCAGAGAGCCATGACAGTACAGTGCTGACTGTGGCACAAATGCAAGAAAGGACACTCAGTTCAAGACTAGATTATGTAAAAAGCACAATTGTTCATAACACCAAAAGCGTTTGAGAATGTTCACTTCACTTTTTGCAACTATAGCAAAAAACTCACTTTGTGGAAAGGCCTTAGATGGGGCCTACACCTCACCGCTTATGAAGGCACCTTACAACAAGGTGTCACTCGCTTATAGAGTCCCGTTTTACTCTTTTCTAAGGTGTATTCATCTTCATGTGTGCCTGTCACATATAATGTGTAAAACACCTACCATGATCGCCATGTCTTTCTTTCTTTCTTTCTGTACATATGTCAGTCAAACATTTTGTTTAAACTTGGTACACATCTTCTACAAGAAAATATGTTGGGAAACTTTCATTGAGCCATCTCAAATAGTGCATAAATTTTGAAAATTTCCAAAACTGCAGTTTAAACCCGAGGTCGCCAACTTCGGTCCTGGAGGACCACCGTGGCTACACGTTTTCAGTATAATCCTTTTTCTTAATGAGTGACCTGTTTTTGCTGCTAATTAACTTCTTTTGAACTAATTTTATCTGACTTACTCTTGAAGACTCAGAACTCTTAATTGTTTCATGTTCCTTAATTAGCAGCCAAACAATAACGAGATACAAAATGAGCCAGAGCAGGACCAGCAAACTGTGATCATCATGCAATATCTGAAAATAAAGACAGATGAAGGTCTCAGGAATGTTGATCTGCTCAGGTCCACAAAACGTTTTAACGGAGCTCTTAGAAAAGAGAAAATCAGCAATTTCGAAAATGTCTGCCATTGCATAATGAGAGAAGAAAGAAATCTCAGAATTAAAGAACTGGTTTAATTAATGACAAGAACTGGCACCTCATTAGGCAACTGATTGGAGTGAAATTGTTTGGAGTTTGAGGCCCTGACATAGTTGATCTTCTGCTGGCTCACTCGCTTCACATTTCATTTCTGTTTTGGGTGCCGTTTAAAGAAAGAAATGAAGCAATTCAGAGGAAAGATGAAGAAATTCAGGGGAACCAATCTTAAAAAACAAGTCAATTAAAATGAATTCAAAAGAAGTTAATTAGTAGCACAAACAGGGCACTCTTTAAAAAGAGGATTAGAATGAAAACCTGCAGCCACAGTGGTCCTTCAGGACCGGAGTTGGTGACCCCTGGTTTAAACGATGTTAACAAATTTAAAAAACACCTTCTGCGCAACCCATGATTAATTTACTCTTTCAAGTTTACAGTGGATATTTCAACATGCAAATTTTTTGCATTTACACATCCAATGGCCTCTGTTGACAGTACAACAAATCCCCAATATAACTTACTACAATACCAGAAGGATCACGACTTTGATTTTTACTCTCCACCTGATATTTCCTTTTAACAAACTTTGTTTTTATGTAAACTGCAGTTTGCCATAGATGTTCCACAGCCAAAAACTAACAATAGTGAATCAATTGATGTAATTTTTGCATTACCTGCCTTATTTCCAAATGGATGCAGGGTGAAAATCCGGTTGAAGTACTGATCAGATTGGGCAGAGCCATAAAGTGTTAGGTGGAGTACGCTTATAGTATACATGAATGTTCTGGGCATGTGCAACGCAGATTAGGTAGTGACATCCCCGTCCAACATTGGCTGGTTCAGCTCTGTTATTTCGTGCTGGTGTTGCATAACATCATGGGGTACTGGGACAAAAAAAAACTTTGCCTAGCCCGGTTGCATGGTAAACTTTCTGGGAAAAATTTTGATGAAATTCACTGATCAGCACTAGCAATTACATTCTGTCAACACTGTTATTTTTTAATATGTCTCATTGTAAACACTTGTTATTTTTGTCTTTGATTAATCAAATAAAAGTTTAACTTTTTCCAACTTTCAGAATAGTTACTAAGTCCTCAAATACACCTTGATATTATAATATGCATACTTAACATTTTCAAACTTATTTTTATTGTGATTGATATCTTTTTGTAGTGCCTTTTTGTTTTTGTTTTTTTTATTTTGGGCTTATACACTGGCAATTGATCATGCTTGTGAATTTGCTCCATTTTACTTCCAATGAGTTAATGATATCTTCATGCAGTTTTTGACATGTTTTTGAAGAAGGTTACTCTTGACTCACACCTCCTTGAGCTGTCACAAGTGATCCTCATTTCCCCAAGGCTAGACTCGAACAGAAGGGATTTCCCAATAAGGGGTGTTTGTTCACAGTGACCTGATATTTGGACCTTAAAAGGAATAATTAGTGTACACTTTACCAGATAAATGCAGCACACCAACAGCTTATTAATTTGCATTTACTTCATCCTATTTTACAGTTCTGCCAGGTCAGTTATCCTCTGTTCTGTTATGCGAAACTTGGTTATTAAGCATTCACCATCCCCCTTACTTAATCATTCATCATTCTCTTTTCTATATCAAACTGTAGATCAGGAATTAATACCTAAAAGTCAAATACCATCATTGGGAGCGTTCCCACATATGAGCTCGAAACCTGTGCAGCTGCTTTTTTGGCAGCACTGCCATCTGTTGATTTTCCTGATTAATTTGCTAATCTCACTGTACAGCATATAAAACATCAACCCATGTTAATGCAGCCATTTGTTGTTTCTCAGGATATACAACATGCCATAGCCAAACAAATCATAAAAATGACTAAGAAAGCTGTTTTGTAGTCCTTCTACTGTTAGTTACTGGAAAGAAATATTAGGAACTCAAGATCCGCATTAATTTACCAAGTCATCTAATTTAAGTGGGACTGCTTAATAAATTGCATGAAGTTATCTTAGGTTCTCCATTATCATCAGGGAGGCTGTTGACATTATGTGGGTACAATGATTAAGAACTTAAGCTGTTTCAATTCAAGAGTAAAAAATATGTATTACTTTCCCAAATTCACGGTGTTATGAATAGTGTTGTGTTTATAATTTTTTACTCATTTTATTATCTGAGAATCTGTACAAGTAAACACATTTTGTTTGGCTGTAGAATCCATTTGTGATTATTGTTTTTTAGTTGGACCTATATTTGACAATGTTGTAAATATTTTGCATCTTTTTTCAATGTCATTTTGACCTACCTGCTGGTGCCACCATTTTATTGAGTACTTGTCCATATGTTTCTGTGATAAACTGTCCAGAGGTTCGTAATGCAGAATGTCACTAACACAACAGGATTAAAGGTTGACATTGTGCATTTTTGAAATATGGATAACCAGTAATGGAGCACTGCACAATAACCTGAAGTGAATACACTTGACTTGAGCATTCATAATTTTCATACTCTTTCTCTGTACATTTACCATTTGTTTGCTGAGAAGCTTCCTGAGCAGCTCTTCTTTCCTCCACCCTAGCAGCCCGCTTCCTCCTTTCTTTTGTCAGCATCTTTTTGTGTTAAAACTGATTAAGTCAGTGTTTGTGTTGCAATTGCTCAGTATGTGTTCTTTAATTTTTCCCTTAAGCTGGCACTTAAGTCTTCAATCTGCCTCAAGAATAATTTAAGATATGAAGAGGTAGGGGAAGTGACGGCGAAGTTGGTAGGGACGAGAACGGTGCCGTATGCATGCACCGCATGGCCGCACTTAAGAGTGGATTCCACAATAAAATAAAATACAATAAAATTAAAAAGAGGAATAACCTTGGAGATTAATCATTACCCCTGAAACGGACAGTAGAAGTCACGTAGTATATGTGTACCAAAGTTCAGGTCAATGGGTCAAACGGTTTATGAGATACAGGTGATTTAAAATCCTGGACAGACAAACAGACAGCCATGGTACCATATTATATAAAAAGATACTTTTGAAGTTTGCAAGTGCTTTTTGTTTTGCTTTCTCTTGTCTAAAAAAACTGGCAACACATTTTTTAAACAAGTTTCTGGTTAGTGTTTTTGATCTGACATTTTGGCTATGTACTTTATTAGACTTCGACATCAACATTTCATCGTCTTATCTCTGTTTAAATATTTCTACCCTCTATTTACTTGAGTAGAACACATGGGTGGCATAAAATGTGTGTTCTGTTTAAAAGATAGAATAATTAAAATGTATTTTAATTTATTTAGCACATAGGAATTTAGGTGTGTTTTTGACGTTTACAGAATTTGCTTGTTTAAGTCAACATCACTGTATCAGGGTCTCAATAGATAATGCTCTGATTGTTTTATTTAATTATTACTGTTGTTATTTGACAGAATGTCATTTAAGAATTCCCTGTTTCATTTTTATGTTTGTTTTTATAACATTTTATTGTTATTTCTTTGATATCATCACTGTGCCATGTTGCTTAGGGCTTTTCTTGAGAGGCAAAGTGACATTCATGGGTGCTGCCATATTGATAGCAATTATGGCTGTTGCTGTTATGAATACCTGATAAGTGCTCTGAGATGGTTAGAGTACAGAAAATGGCCAGTGGATGGTTAAAGCAATAAGTTTGCAAGAGTCAGAAAATCAATGCACAGAACAAAACTCTGTCATCCAGATTTGGCCCAAACTAACAGTAATTCTCATCTTTGTTTTTAAAGAAAGGATCTGATGCTAGGTTATCAGGTATAGTGTGCCACCATCTTAAATAGGTGAGACATGATGATACAAAAATATCAGGGGACCAGCAATCATCCTAGTGACTGCAAATAACATGGCAGTGTGAGAAAAAAAAATCACTCAAAATGTCACAGAAAGGTCGTCATTGTCAGAATGATAAAAACAAGAATGATACACCCATTAAATTATTCCAAAAATAAGACAAATCGACTGTAAGAAAGCCCAAACACAAATTCACTACAGTTACTAGCTGTGTGCAGCTATAAAAAAATGGTGACACACACTTTGTTTTGCATTCTCCAAAATGAAGACCACCCGTAACATAGTGCTGAAGTAACTCAAACGAAAAGAGAAGAAAAACACACAAAAAACACAGGTTCAGCTTGGTAATGACTTTGTTTATGATATCAATCAAATATTTTATTTATGTATTACTTTGGTAAAAAAATGTTGCTTGATCCTTGTCTATATACATGATTATTCTCTTGATTAGTCAAATAAAAAAGAAATATACATACATCTTTTTAGCTTAAATAGATTTTTAAGTTAATTTTGTGTACTTCCAGTCCTGGAAATTGGCAGTCAATATGTGCAAAGATTAAGGCAGGACCAAAAAAATGAGAGGATAATTGTTGTCACCGAAAGGGAAAGATGTGTAAAAGCCAAAAAGTCAGTTGTCAATCACCAAACCCTAAAATGATACTATTTAATACCATTAATGCATTTATTTTGTGGTTTTCTGACATGAAGCTTATTTTTCATTGTAACTTTGATTGAAAGAGTTCAATTTTATTCCCTGTTTTGATTTTCTTGTTTGCACTACGCTATCAGGGAGTGTCGCATTAATCATGCTTGTGTCATTATAAGTTTGTGATGAGTTTACCACTCTCTGTTCCTCAGTGAATACAATACAATACAATACACTTTATTTATGTATAGCCCAAAATCATACAAGAAGTGCTGCAATGGGCTTTAACAGGCCCCTCCTGCCTTGACTCTCTAAGAAGATAAGGAAAAACTCCCAAATAAACCCTTGTAGGGAAAATAAATGGAAGAAACCTTGGGAAAGGCAGTTCAAAGACAGACCCCTTTCCAGGTAGGTTGTGCGTGCAGTGGATGTCAAACAAAGTGGGTAAATACAATGTAATACACAGAACAGAACACAAGTAATCCTCAATACAATATAATAGTGTAATAGAAATATTACAAGTACAGAGCAGAATTCAACACTAGATGATATTACATAATTTGATTTGCATTTGAATGCTCAACGCACTGATTTTTATAGTGTAGTTTGCTGCTTTCTGACTTTGTTTTGCCTTCAACTCCCAAGAAACATATTGCCATTTGATTCTTGGTTGTCTGTTTAGCTTTTCTATTCCTAACTATTATTTTGTCTAATTAAGCATCTCCTGGGGCCTCATGTAGAAATATGCGTACGTACAAAACAATTCAAATGCATAAAACTGTGTGTAAGCAAAGTTATACACACTTTCCCTTTATAAATACTAATCAACGTGAATTTTGATGCACATGTACATACCTACAGCCCCACCATGACTCCTCCCAGAGTTTCAGTTATTTGAATATGCAAATCAATATAAATAGCCCCTTCTGTTTAGTGTTTTCCACAATGTGGAAAAAGAGAAGAATTTCAGATAATGCAAAATGGATGTCCAGCTGAGTGAACTGGAGGTAAGAAAAATGTACTAATTTTGTGGCTTACACAGTGATGTAAGCAACAAAAAAGGCACAGCATAGTGGAGGCACTCAAAAGTTCAAGTTCAGAAAGTCACACAGTACCCAGAATAAAAAAGAACTGGTCAGTTATCAAAGTTGACGTTGCTGCAGTTAATGGCGAGAAACACATATCTCAGCAGAAGCCACCTTTCATTTTCAAGGGTGCACTACACACTGCATAAAATTTTCTCCCTTTTGAACTCAAAGATTTCATTACTGAATTCTTTAGTTTTCCTGTCTTATCTTATACTTTGGCTTATTTTCATTAATAAAGAAAACTCATTGAAAACAGTGATCTCAGAGAATAGTGTATTGTATTAAAGAGATAAAATTGTTACTGTCTACTTAAAGGCTGATTTAATATTACTGTCTACTTAAAGGCTGATTTAATAGTGTAACAGCAATTTCAAACAGCAAACACCTCTGCCATAATTCCATCAAAGTTTTGATCAATTCTGTTTACCGAAATAAATTTATTGGATTGGACTATAATGTGGTTAGCCTTCCAGTCCAAAAACAGCTCCTTATTGCAAGCTTGAGCTATGATACATGTTTATTGAGACATTATGTGATACTTTTGCTGGTGCGACAGTGGGTAATATACCCACCTCACAGTGCTCAGATCTCTTCTGGTGTATCTATATGTGCACTTTAGTCCATTCTCTCACACATTCACTGTCTTTGTGGAGTTCAGTGTTTAAGGACAGGGGCAGTACATTAAGAATGTACTCATCAATGCCATCTCACAGGTCTAGGAAACTGCAAGAAACTGCCATCCTGATAACTTTGGAGGTTGTATTTCCAATGTACTGTATTTGAGAGAAGATTCCAAAGACAGACTTTCATGTTTAAGGACTTTTCATTGATGCTCTGCTTGTCTGTTTTAAATGTGAAACTGTTTGCCCTGTGATGGACCAGCCTTTTACACAGTTTTGGGTTCTGATGTATGTCAAGTGGTGCTTGTAACTCTATAATGATAAAACAGGCTAAGAAGTATATAAAAGGGACGTTATTCAACACTTAAGTGGATTATTGACTATGCAGGCAACAGGCCACCTTAATCACGCATCTTAGAATTGCATTGTGATCACCATCACTGCAAGTCTTGTAATGCATGTATAAAACTGGTTGCAGAACATCCGTTATCAAACCTGTACTGTAGGTATATGATTAGGTATAGATGAATGGCACCAGATGATTCCTAACTACAGTGCATGTGGCTACATGTGGTGGTCCAAACTCAATCAAATTAAATTTTGATGGTGCAGATTTTATTGTTTACATCCTTGTTCATGTCCATTGCTATGCCTTGGAACATTGTACACCAAGAGATGTACGAGTTTAAATGGACCTGGCCTTCTCTGTTGGCTCAGTTACAAACTCCTTTGATTATTACAAGTTTTTGGTTTCAAGATCCTGTGACTTTTTTCTAGATTCCCGTTCTTGTTTTGTTTTGTGCTTGAAGTCCAATTTTTGGTAATGTCCTTATGCAGTGTTCTGTTTCAACTGGGAAATTGGAATTTCTGGGTTCCTAGTTGGAATTTTCAACTGGAACATCCTCAAAAGTCAGATTTCCTACTCGGAAATGTAGGGCTGGTCTGTCAAGTCTAAGTTTGTTCAACTTCAGATTATGCTGTCAAACCACAAACTTTAGTGAAAGCTGTAGTGTTACACTGCTTATTATCACTTCTGTCTATCTGTGTTTAATTAAATCAGTTGTACACATAGTACTGTCCAGCCTCTATCTGTGCACATGATGCTATGGAGTTTGGAAGTGCAAAATACTGTGTAAAGCGTTATTCAGTAGTTGTTTGTATTCTGAAGCAATAAGCACAACAAATGTTTTCTGAATTTTTTACTGGAACAAGGACAACTCGAGTGTGATGTCATTCCCAGATCTGACATCTGACTTCCGAGGTGCAGTACCTGGAATGCAACATTAATCATACTTTGCCACCGGCCTTCTTGAGTTCCTGTCTGTTTTGGATTTATGACCCTTTTTACTTTTTACTTTTTATTAGTAAGCCTTATCACTGTTGAGTTCCATAGTCATGTTTTTTCATGCTGTGGCACTATGGCCTAGTAAGTCAGTGGTTCAGTCTCAATCCTGAGAAGCCTATGTAGCTGCAGGTTCATGTCCTAGTCAGTTTAACCATTAGTGACAAGCAGAGTAAATAACACTGAATGCTCCGAAAGGCTGCAATTCCTTCATGTTGTATCCACTAAGGTGCCCATTAGTAAACAATGGTTTAAATAACAACACATGGAAGAGCAGCGTGAAAGTCATGATGATGATAAAAATCTTAAAAAACAAACATAAATACGCCAGGTTATCCCCACGTGACATACACACTTGTTGTATTACAATAAAATACTTAGCAAACCCAATTTTGTGACTTCTGGCTTGGCTCCGAGATATAGAATCTTGGAAATAATTGCTTGGTTAATAAAAGATGAAGTCCAAGGCAAAGGGCAAATAGCAAGATGGTACTCCATCTCAGCTGGTTGAGTGCATGACTCATGTTGTAACCAGAAAGTCAGAATAGCTGTCGTTGAAGCCCAAACACTGACCAGAAATTTAAGTCAGAAGAACAAGTGATATTAATCATAAATTGGAATTAAAGAGAAGAACTTTATCTACAAACTGAAATGATGCTAATAGTGAACAACTTTTACGCCATATTTTCACTTACCTTCTGGAACCATACCTATAGCGACTGGCCATCACATCCAGGCAATAGTAGCACAAAATGGTGGCGTCCACCAGAAAACAAAATGATAGCATGGTAAATATTGGACAATTTGGAAACAAAAATTGACACTGTAAAGAAAGAAAATAATGAAAAGAAATAAAAAATACCCTTTAAGGATTTAGCTTCCTTGGCACCCTTGTTGCGTAGTTAGTGTTGCCAAGCTGCACACCTTGATGGCTGGATTAGGTTCAAGTAACCAGTCCGTGAACACATCTGCCTTTGTGTTTTCTTTTGTTCTGTTAGTTATTTGCATAGGATGTAATTTACATTTGTATTAATCATTACCATATATACTCGAGGATAATTCCTCCCATGGATAAGTCGGGACTTGATTTTACCATATAATTTCTGGTATTTTATGATGTCGGTAGTATAAGTTGAATACGGAAAACTCACACTATTGATCCAAGATATTATGATATGCTAGCACCCACCTGAGAGAGTAACCACAAAGCGCACTGCTTTTTCTAAGCATTTTGCCTATGTGACCACACGGTAATACCCGAAGTATCCCGAAGCAGCGTTTGCTCTGATTTGTGTTTTTTGTATCTCACACCCTCATACACATTTATCGTAACAGCATCCCTTATCTATGATGGAGCTTCAATCAGAAGAAAATCTGAAGCTGGTTTTAAATTAAACGTCGTTGGAAGTAGTGAAAGAAATTTGTAACTGCACTGCCAAATTCAATGGGTCTGAAAAACTAATGCGAGATTGGAAAAAGCGAGAAGATTTAAAAAAATAAATAAATAAGTGTCACATTTTTGAATGGGTGTATAAATCGGGGTCTGATTTTATGATTGATTTTTTGGTTTTCAAGACTTGACTTATGCATGAGTATATACAGTACTGTTTTTAACTTCTCTTAAAAACAGGAGTCTTCTTGTTCTTCTTGCGTATTTATTCCCAATTTTATAAGGGGTTGTTATTTTTTTCATTTGACTTTTCCAACAGAGGTTTTTGTTTCAATGCCAGCTCTCCCCATGTATCTAGGCTTGGGACCGGATTCAAAATGGAGGTTGGATTATTAGAAACAGGAATAAAGGTAGAATATACCCTTTTAAAAGCATTTCAAATTTTCTCCTTTGATTGGTAATAATAAAATCACTAAGAGGATATGTTCCATACTGAGTTTAGGATGACATCCTCAATCAGGGGGAGTTGCTAAATAATGATATTCTGGAAAAATAATAATAGTAATATAATTCTATATAATAAAAAATAACTCAGCAAAATAATAAAATTCCCCATACTTTCCAAATCCTCATACCTGAAATCCTTTCCCTGCTCCCCCATGCACTCTCATCATTTTTCCCTTATACAGTAGCCTCAGATAACATGGGTTACATGACAGGGAAACATCAAGTGAAGGCTGAAAGCATCAATCTCGATGATTGCTTCACATCCCAGGAAACCCGAGCAGTGAGATGCTATGTTAGACGGATATCTTGTTTCTTCTTAGATATGTCATTTCACCACAATGTTGTCAGGAGTCAGCTTTGGTATAAATCTGCTCTTTTAGGTATTTATACTAATTTTTAATGCTAACGAACATCATTGTTTACTTTCAAAGTGCTACATGCAAGTGAAAGGAACATTAATGACAAACACAAGATGAGTAATGGTAATCTACAGAAGGAAGCAGCCTCTGTAAAGGATTTACATTGACACAATACTCCAGTTGTCCAGGAAATGTGCAGAAACAAAAAGGGAAATAAAATATTAGGTTATATTATAAAACATCAAGGAATCTAATGCTGTAATCATATAATGCATTAGTGAGGCTGCATCTGAATCATGTGCATTTCTGGTCACCAACCTACAAAAATAACAAAGCAACACTTGAAGCTGTGCAGAGGAGGCCTAAAGGACATGTCTACTCTCACAGGCTCAGGGAGTTAAAACTCGTTAGTCAAGAGAGGAGGAGTCTGCGTAGAGACCTAATCCACGTCTTTGAAATTCTGAAAGGCATTGATATAGTATTCAAGGATACTATTAGAAATGGGGAAATGCCATTAAAACCAAAGCCAGTAAGCATTCCTTCTTGCAAAGAATTGTGGGAATCTGGAACAAACTATCAAGTCATAAAGCTGAAATGGAAACCATGAGAACTTTTAAAAACCACTTAGCTGATAGCTAATTAAATAAGGTAGATGTACTACTCTCATTTGTCAAACCTCCTATGTTCTTATGATACTATAATAGTCTTGAAAGAAAAATGAGACTTGAGCTATCAAAATAAACAATTAAAGTACAGAAGATGAAAATACAAAAAGGGAAGAACCAAAATTGAGACAGACAGCGGGCTAGAAGTCAGAATACTGCAAGACACGACAAAACAGCTAAGAATTCTTGATTATGGGACATCACAAAGGAAGCAGCTTTTTTCTGTACCAAACTACTGGTGTAAATTGCATGGACAAGATAAGGTGTCATAGGTGGCTGTTATTAGAAAGCAGAGCCGAGGCTGTGTTTCCACAGGTCAGACCAGTTATTTAGCCTGTTAGAATTAGATTCCCATGTTGTCCAGCTTGGTACCCTTGTGATAGAGCTGCTCCTCCTCCATTTTTGTCTCCTCTAACATGACTAGGGGGCTGCGTACGCACAAAAATGTTGCGTATGACCGTTTCCACGCTCAAATCACTATGCATAAAACCTAAACTAAAGCCACACACATTTCCATGGTACCTCATACCCTGGCATACGCAACTTCTCCGCTTGGTTTTGCAGACTGGCGGCACCCAGCATCAAAGCAGTGCTACTGTTCCTGTGTGGTTTCCCTTTCTCTTTCAGATCCACATCCCTGACACGGCTTTATAAATACACTGAAATTAACTGCATATTGTTTATTAGTTTAATGCAGCTGATTGTAATTAATCAGTAACAATATAATGGTTCACGGAATTGTCAAACTATTCTAAATACAATAGCTGCTTGTGCGTTGTTACTCTCACTGCACCTTGTTCTTCTTTGTTCAGCTGCTCCCATTAGGGGTTGCCACAGCGGATCATCTTTTTCCATATTACTCTCACTGCACCACTCAGAGTATTTATATCACTGTATCTGAGTGGGGAATCACAGCTGTACAGCAGCTGATCGGAAAGAGAATTATTGGGATACAGCATCAAGCACACGCTGCCTCAGCCATGCTGCCTATTGAACTGCACTCATACGGCAAACATTTCAAAGCCTTTCCTGTACGGACCTTGCAGTTCAGAAACAGTTTCATTCCAAGAACTATAAACGTACTCAATCAGTCCATCAAGTGCTCCTTGTAGAACTGTTTGTACTTATAAGTATAATTACCTAACTGTAAACATGTGAAACAGTTATAATATTTCACAACCTGAACCACTTTATAAAGTGCGTATTTACATATGATGACGATATAATTTTTAAGATGAAATGCAGCAAAATATGTTTATTATATTATACAGATAAAACTTTACCTTCATTTAAATAATCTATATTGCTAATAATTAAACATGCTAGGACACAGTGCCGCAGCGCTAGCTAGGATCTTGCCCTCCGTTCATAGATTGTTCCTGCCTCGCGCTGTATTCTTGCTTGTGCTGGCGCGACACTGGACGGATAGAATAATTAAACACGTACTACGAAGATATTTAAATGTTCCTTAGAAGTTTTAAAGAATTGGTGTTCTAAGCTTACAGATGGATTAACGTCTATTACAGAGCTGATTGTGTGGCGATTGGGTATTTAAGGATAGGAATTAGGGGTTAGTATGTTTGAAAGAGACGGTACTGCTACAATAAATTATTTCATCGAAGGTCACGCATGGCGCAGCAAGCATCTTGCATGAGACATGAACAATCACTGTGCCACCGTGTTCCCATGTTTAATAACATGATTTAACTCCTTTCATCATGAAAATGATATCACGTATACATCTCAGTATTTTAATTATTCAGAGAGCTGTAATATTACGAATGTAATGGATTCTGTGTCCTGTCGGAGGAAGAGAAAGCCCAGAAGCACATAGTGATTCACACACACAGAGCACATAGAAGATTAAATACAAAACAAAGCATTTAGTATGGTACTTTAGTTGCGATGGGATTTGAGATGGAAGTTTATGATGTTCTACTTTAATGACAAAATAAACTATGTGATTAAAGTGGAAATTTCGAGATTAAAGTTGACATTTCATGCTTTTTTCCCACTGTGTGCCTATTTTTTTTTCTCTCTACCCTAATAAGTTTTCATATGACACTCAGATGGTGGGCTACGACTTGCCTTTTCACTGACAACTTCTTTTTATTTTGGGCACTGTGTGACTTTGTGAACTTGAGCTTTCGAGTTTCTCCGACACTCTATGTTAGGGGTTCTCAAACGGTGGACCGTGGTCCACAATCCGGACCGCCAACACGTTTTTGGCGGACCGTGACTGTCTTCTGTGCAAGTCAAATGTCCGAATACTGGCATTTTTTTGGTCTTTTTTACAAGCCGTTTGGTCTATAAATTTTTCAGTTGGTCTGTTCACTTTTTGTCTGAGCTGCTACTGGAAAGCTAATGTAACATGTATCAGTAGATTCGGCCTTCGTGCGTTTTTGGTATTATTCGGTGATTAGGCGGACCTGTTTTCTGTTTATTTGAATTATTTCCAGTTGATCTAGTATACGCAGTGTGGTGTCATCAGCTTCATTGATTTTTATTTTTTTACGATGTCATTTGTCTCTGCAGCATCGTCTGTTTCGTTCTTTTCTTGAAGAGATGTCTGCAGAATTTGGAGATTTGCTGCTTCACAATGACGTCAGTTAAGCAAGGGCCGTGTGTTGGAAAGGTTCTGTAATCTCCGTGAAGATGTAGCTGACTTCCTGCAGTCCTTGAATACAAAGAAAGCTGCAGAATGTTTAACGTTTATTCAATACAGTGACAAGGTCGCACTGCTGGCATTTTTTGTTGATTTGCTGATATTATGGGACATATAAATACACTGAATTTGTCACTTCAGGGTGCAGACAAAACCGTTGTCGAATTGCAAGAAAAACGTTGTGCCTTTGAAACAAAACTGAGAATTTTCATCAGTGACTTGGAAGGTGGCAAGATGCTGCATTTCCCAAACCTGAAGAGCTGCATGACAGCTGATCAACAGGCATGTTTTCAGTTGATTTCCACATTTCTACATCATTTGAATGATGAGTTTGATGAACGTTTTAAGGATTTCAGAAAACTGAAGCCTGTGTTTTTGTTTATTGCTGATCCTTTCATTGTCCAGCCTGACGGTGAATGGACATCTGTGGCTGCCTCAATTTTTCTGAACTCAAACCTGTCACTGTTGCAAATGGAAGCAGCTGATTTGCAAGCTTCTCACGTTTTGAAAGCAAAATTGAACGAAGTCGACATAACAATTCTTTGATCAAAGTTTGTTCCAGATTCTCAGTATCCTGCTGCAAAGAAACTGGCGATTTCCGTGCTCACTATATTTGGTTCAACATATTCTTGTGAGTGTGCGTTCTCTACTATGAACACTATCAAGACGAAAACATCAAAGTATAATTACCAACCAGAACCTCAGGAATGCAATGAGAATTGACTGGTTACTCACCGAACTATGCTGCCATTATTAAATAGAAACAACAGTTTCACACTTCACACTGAGTGACAATCATTTACGTACCAACTGTTGTAATTGGTGTGTTAATTGCAAGTAGTCATGTGAGTTTTTTTAATTGTTTTCCATGTTTTGTGCATGTCTTGGTCTTTTGTAAAAATTTTATCATTTGCGTTGAATCTATTACTAGCCTCCTACAGACCTACACCTACAGTCCTACAGACCTACACAGTAAATCTGGCTATAGCGGACCCCGATGGTTGGTGGTGAACTGAATGTGGACCGGCATTCAAAAACTCTTGAGTACCCCTGGTCTATGTCACTCGATCAACTTCCTTTTGTTGTTTATACCACTTTTTAAACCAACAAATAGTACGTTTTTCCTTGCCTCCACTTGGTATTCTATGAAATTCTTCTATTTTCCCTCATGCTTTTCCCATTGTATTTTCACAGAAGGCTGAGCTTAAGGGCTATTTATATTGATTTGCCTATTCAAAGAGGTGTAATTCTGGGAGGAGCTGGGGCGGGACAGCAGGCGCGTGCATGTGCGTTACTTTTCACACTGATTGGGATTTATGTAGCGGAAGAACGTGGAAGTTGGCAAACGCACAGATTTATGCATCTGGATTTTTCTGTGCTTACGCACATTCCCGCTTTTTTGTGCTTACGCCATGTTATAGTGTGTGTTCTACGCAAGGCGTTATACATGAGGCCCCAGGTCCTTCTTATCCTTTTTGCTTTCCCTTAGCCAGACCAGGTGAGCCTTTTCTCATCTCAGTCCAGTGTGTCCTGTTTGTTACCTGCCTAAAACTTCCAGATGTTTTAGCCTGATAACAGACTGGTCAACCATCACTTGGGCCTTCCACTTATAGCCAGTATATGCTTGAGCATTTGTGGCCCTGATGAGCTGCTCATTAGACTCCTTCAGCTCCATGAATAGCTTGGTGTTTTCCTACTTATACCCCAGGCTGAGGGATCTGAGTAGTAGCTGCAAGGCATTCCTCCCAAACATCCCTGTTTCAGACGGCAGTCCTAATTATTTCCAGATAAATTAGTTAGATTTCTCATCCATCCTGTTTGTTGTTGTTAGGGAGATTTCTCATAATTTCATAGGCAATATCACTTGATGGTACAGTGCAAACATCACACCTTACACTTTCCGGATGGCTGACTTTGGTCTGTTCTAGCCAGGCCATGTGAATATGGTATATTTTCTTCCCAGACTTTGGGCAGGCTGCTCAACCAGCAACAGGATCCTATCACTTCCTGATTCCTTTCCTGATGGATAAGCTCAGTGTCTTGGTGGGCTTAATCTTCATTTTTGCCCATGACTCCAGCTCATCTAGCTTCTTCAGCAGCCTAGGTGTGCATGGTGCTGTCTGCAGGTTGGTTAAGATATCAACCATATAAGTTTGTATAGGGGCAGTGTTTGCCCTGATAGGAACTTTACCCCTCCCACCATCTGCCTTGCATTGATGACAACAACTTTGAAGCCTGCCATAAACAGGATTGGGAAGGTTGAACATCCCATGGAAATTCACACTGTCACCTGCCATTCAATTGCACAGTTCTGCAGGGCACAACACATTTGCAGATATTGAAAGTAATTTGTCAGCACTGCCCCGTTGCTGTTTGGTATTTAAAAGAACTCCATGGCAAAGTCAATGAGCTTGTGTGGGGCCTTCAATACTGGGGTTTTCAAAAAGGCTTTGGGCCATTCTTGTCTGATCTGACACTACAGTGCAAGGCAGCCGTTGGCCTTCCTCAGTGCATCCTGCTTGTTCCTGATTGATTTGGAGCCCCTTGAATGTTGCCACCTTCTCCAGTCCGCATTCACATCTACACAAGATTCATGATTATTTATCCTTATCCCTTAATAGCAGCAAAATACTTAAATCACTAAAAGTCAAGTTACAGCAAGAGTGTCAAGTTAAGTTGTTTATCAGTATCCAAAATCTCAAAAACCCTTTTAATGTTTGTTACATATATAGAATGTATAATTTAGGAGGATCACATTTACACCTTCCATAAAAATGTGTCTCCAGTGTCCACTCACATTTATCTGCGTTGCACTGCACTTATTAACCTGTAGTTAGAATTTACTGGCTGCCTGCAATGACCCAACGAGACCCAACAAGGAAAAGTGAAAAAAGATGTTGTCACACTGCCACAGGGAAATTTTGTGATTTAGAATTATGTCCGTCAGTCTCATGAAGGAGCAGTAGCTTGACAGAAGCCGCTGCTACTACTCCACTTACATTTTAAAGCTGCACAGGCCACACTTCCACAGGTTACCAAACCTCTGCCACTGAAGCCCACAGTCTTCTCTGATGATTGTTGTATGTGGAGAGTAAACTCATTTGCATTTCCATGTTTGTTAAATGTGGCTGTTAATAATGGCAATAATATCATGGTGAATCAATAGGACAACCAAGAGTTTTCATGTATATGTTCAGAGTGTCATTGGTAGTTTGTGCCTTCTCCTAGTCCTGATAATGGTGGAATCATGGAATTGGTTCATGAGAAAGGGAGCACCTGGCTCAGAGTGCCAAATAAACAGTAAGGGGAGGAGCCGGCCATACGTAAAAAGCTGTGACGGAAGAAAGAGAAGAATGGAAGAGAGTGCCAGATCAGAAGGCAAAGTCAGACTCCAAAAAGCAAGAGGGAAAACTACACTACCTGCTGAAAGAAGTCATTTGAACCCGGGCTCATTTCAGGAAGAATCCTTTTCCTTTGCTTCTGGGCGTGGTGAAATTATTCGAGAGAGGACATTACGGACCAGCGTAAGGAACTGTGCATGATAAAAGTTTCCCAGGACATTAGGTATGGCTCGGCACATCCTTCACAATAACAGATTGTCAAGGATCATTCATATCTGTAGAGATGTAAAGGACTCTTGTTTCTGTTAATTCTTTTCTCACAATTGTTATTTGTGTATTAGTGGTGTATTTTGTTGAGTGTTTTGTTTTGTGATTTGTGTGGGTGGGTGGAAGTTCTGCAGCATGGTACTATGTATACTAGGAGTTTGTTTGTTCTGTACACTTTCTTATTTACTGCATAATAATATTTCTCATTTAACTTAACATTTGCTTCCGCTGTTTTGCATCTGTACTTGTTGCGGTCTAGTAGGAAAGTAGTGTTGGTCACTCGTGGGGTGGATCATTTCTTAATTTTTTTCTCACTTTGCTACCACTCTACAGTAGATCAGCAGCACATATTATAATTGTACCAGCTCAGGGAGCAGTACATCACTACCGCTGGCCAAAACAATCTCACTACAGCATGTCATTCAACAATAGTGCCATCTTGCAGTGGAGTTTTCCATGTTCATTTGACCTTGGTTTTAACTAGACTAACGGCAGAGTGCTGCACTGTGTGTGTTCAGACTTCCCAAAAGGCATTATGATCGTTTTGTATTGCATCAGCTTCTGTTCCTTTTAGTAATTTTCAAATTGCTTTTTAAATTTACAGTCATATTTTGAGGTGTAATTACACGATTGACTGTCTGGGAGTGTGAACTATTTGAGCTACCTAATAAAGTGGCCACAACGTGTATATCTTTGTTTTTTTCTAGCTGTCAGTCTCTTACTCTACATTTCTAAATAAATAGACAGTTCTTTTATAAATGGTAAAAAAAAACGAAAACACAGAATATTAAAAATTGTGTAAAATAAGCCTCTACAAATGCTGTAGAGTATGCTGTAAGTGCTGCATGTAATGTATGTAATGCTGTAAGTAGTAAAATGGCAGCCCAGTGTTATTTCACGTTTTGTGATTTTAGCTGCTTATATATGACAACTGGTCATGCTGTTCTCTGACTTGTGTCTCTGTCCTGGGATTTTGTGGTAAAAGAAATAAATTATACTAATAGTTACTAACAGAACTTTGACTTCTTTCTATTATACATTTCATTTGATTATGTGTGTTTTTGATGAGTTCCAAAATTTGCATCAATAAACAAACAGAAATCCTACATTTTGATTAATGTCGAGACTGTAAATGCATTAACTTGAAATGAATACACTGCTAGAGAATATTGAACTTGTCACTGCACCTTGTTTTTTTTTTCTTTTGCTTTTGTAATTAATCACCACAAATTTTTGGTCATCATAAAAATATTTAGTTCTTTCTCTGTTTTCTTTGTTTCCAGCTCAGCTTTGGATCATTTCTTGGAGTTGTTGGCATAAATCTAGTTGAGAACAGGAGACCAATGGTAAGTTAGAAGTGTCAAGCTGTGTCCATTAATTCATCTGAAGAAATGTTTAGGCCTCAAATGCCTCATAGATATTATTTCTATTAAGTACAGCATATATGAGAAAATTAAATCCATTTTATATATATATATATATATATATATATACTATATATATATATATATATATATATATATATATATATATATATATATATATATATATATATATATATATCTATACTAATAAAAGGCAAAGCCCTCACTCACTCACTCACTCACTCACTCACTCACTCACTGAGTCATCACTAATTCCCCAACTTACCGTGTAGGTAGAAGGCTGAAATTTGGCAGGCTTATTCCTTACAGCTTACTTACAAAAGTTAAGCAGGTTTCATTTCGAAATTCTACACGTAACGGTCATAACGGTCGATAACGGTCGACAATGTCCGCCATGTTGAACTTTCTTATTTATGGCCCCATCTTCACGAAATTTGGTAGGCGGCTTCCCTGCACTAACCGAAACCGATGTACTTACTTATTTCGGTGGTATGACGCCACTGTTGGCCGCCATATTGAATTTTCCAAACGTCACTAATTCTCCAACTTCCCGTGTAGGTAGAAGGCTGAAATTTGGCAGGCTCATTCCTTACAGCTTACTTACAAAAGTTAAGCAGGCTTCATTTCGAAATTCTACACATAAAGGTCATAACGGTCAACAACATCCGCCATGTTGAACTTTCTTATTCATGGACCCATCTTCACGAAATTTGGTAGGCGGCTTCCCTGCGCTAACCGAAACCAATGTACATACTTATTTCGGTGGTATGACGCCACTGTCAGCCACCATATTGAACTTTCCAACGTCACTAATTCTCCAACTTCCCGTGTAGGTAGAAGGCTGAAATTTGGTACTTATTTCGTGGTATGATGCCACTGTCGCCGCCATATTGAACTTTTCAACAGTCTTTGTTACTTATGGGCCCATCTTCAAGAAATTTGGTACGCGGGTTCCCAACGCTAACTGAATCCTACTTACGTATATATATACGCCATAGCCTGCAGCTCAGTCATCGTGTGAGGCGCCATTGGGTCCCCCATCCCCACGCCACCCACGTTGTCTGCCTGCCTATATAAGGCCGCCCGTCACTCCAGTCTCTACATTCCCTTCCTTGCTTTGCCATGGGGTTCATGTTTCCCTGCTGATAACTACAGCCTTTTTATTTAATCCACGGCTTCTCCGCTATTTTATTGGTTATTTATTACGATTATAGTTATCCATCCATCCATCCATTTTCTAACCCGCTGAATCCAAATACAGGGTCACGGGGGTCTGCTGGAGCCAATCCCAGGGCACAAGGCAGGAACCAATCCTGGGCAGGGTGCCAACCCACCGCAGGACACACACAAACACACCCACACACCAAGCACACACTAGGGCCAATTTAGAATCGCCAATCCACCTAACCTGCATGTCTTTGGATTGTGGGAGGAAACCGGAGTGCCCGGAGGAAACCCACGCAGACACAGGGAGGAAACCCACGCAGACACAGGGAGAACATGCAAACTCCACGCAGGGAGGACCCGGGAAGCGAACCCGGGTCTCCTAACTGCGAGGCAGCAGCGCTACCACTGCGCCACCGTGCCGCCCACATTATAGTTATTGTGTAGGTATTTTAGACTTACTTTACATTGTTCAGGTACCCATTTCCTTTATCATTCCAACCGTACCTGCATTAACATGTCTATTGAGGTGATCACCATCGATCAAAGAACTGTCACTTACCGAGTGGTTTCCATGTCTGGAGATGGCACCTACCCTTTTCCTTCTCTTTGTAACATATTGCACGGCCATATCAGGCTCACTCTTGATATCCAGAGGAACATTCTGTCTTATGTATTGAATGACTGGGACAGGTTCAAGGTGTGGACTGATGACGGTACAGGAGATAATTATACTACACAGGAGCACTACAAGAGTGAAATGCTTAAGCCCTTCACCTATGCATCTGCATGTGAGTTGATGGCTGCCGCTGAATTGTTCGGTTGTCGCTTTCAAGTGTACCGAAATGGCCAAATATTTTACACCTTTGGACAACCGCCAATGCCTCTTAAACATCTTAGATTCACAGGTGACGATCTCAGTAGTGGACACTTTGATATTTATGAATGTTTAAACTCTGAAAAGCTGGATGTGAAGTTATTGATGAAACCGGTTGTATACTTACAACGCTTGACAGATGCCGAATGTCACTTCAACACAAGTCCTACAAATACTGTCGTAATTGAAACAAACCATGAAACTCAAACCGATTATGACAGCAGCAATCCAAGCTGTGAGATTTGAAACAAGTTTTACTGTTCACATGGTCAACTGTACGTTGCATGCTCAAGAGTAAGCTCAGCGCACAGCTTGGTCATATTACAATCGGAGGGCCGAACTCACATTGGTATATTTTCACTCAGTTTAAAAAGGTTTAATTTTCTTCTTTAAAAATACTTTTAAGGCAGTACTTTGTCGCTGCGAAGCGTGGATATTTTGCTTTATATATATATATATATATATATATATATATATATAGATATATATATATAGATATAGATATAATCTGTGTGTGTATGTGTATGTATATATATATATATATATATAGATATATAGATATATATATATATAGATATATAGATATATATATATATATATATATATATATATATAGTGGCAGTAGGGGCAGTAGTGCACCCTCGAACCCTCAGGTACAACTCCGAGACCAGGTAATAGTCCAAGAATCTTTTATTTTCTTCCAGTGCACCAAGCACCTACCACACTCCTCACAAATCTCTTTAAACACGCACAATAACCTCTCCTCCTCGCCCAGACACTTTGCTCCTCTCCCACCCAGCACAGCTCAGTGTCTGGACTGAGGCACCGCCCTTTATAGGCCCCGACCGAGGTGTTCCTGTCCCAGCAGTCTGTTATTCCTTCCGGTCAGGGCAATCAGTCTATTACTTCAACCCGGGAGCACGCCATACCTTCCTGTCACGTGACCGTGACGTACTCCCGGGTCATAAGGCACAACAGAGCCCATAAGTCCCCCCACAGCGACTCCTGGTGGCGCCTCAAGGTATCCAGCAGGGCTGTGTATAAACACCACAGAGTCCATAAGGCCCTGCTGGACCTCGGGCACGATCCCGCTGTCGGAGAGCTCCTCCTGTCGGCCTGGGGTGCGGACGCCTCGGAAGCCGGCAGTCTTCCACAGTTCCCCCCCCTTAGTGACGACTTCTGGGGCGGAGCGTCCGGCCCGAGAGGACGTCCTCCTCCAGGAGGACGCGTCATCCGGCCTTGAATGCGTTGTCCCTGTCCTCGGCGAACCTTGGAGGGACGGTGTACTTCCTGTCTCCCCGGGACAATAGCGCCTCGTGGCCCGGTCGCCGCAATTATAGCACCGACGGAGCCCTCCTGGCTGTTCCCTCTGCGGGACCAAAAACATCTCGGGAACTCCGTCAGCGTCGTCTCCGCCCTTCACCTGCCAGGGAAGTCATCATGGCGCCTGGCGCCCTCAAGCCTTCTTTCCATCCTGTTGGGAGACCCACCATTCCTTTTGGGGATCTCCCGCTAATGTGGGCTTGCGCCAGCCTGAGGCCCTCCATGGGAAGAGGAGAGCCTCTGTGCTGTCTGCACACCCATTACCTTCCGCTTACTGGGAGTCGGCGTCATTTGCACCGTCCCGCACCGATGAACAGCACTATTCAGCTGCACCGGCACGAGCGGCGCATCCCCCGGCACTCCTACCAGCGGCGCTACCCCGCACTTAAGACCGGTCGGGTCCTGGTGAGCCGTACTGCCCCGGAAAGCCACGCCACGCGCATGCCCCGGGCTGTTTGCTCCAGTCCCCGACCATTCGGTCATCGTGCCCCAGTCTCTTGTCGGGCACACAGTGCTTTGGCACGCGCTACTCATTCTCCGCGGTGCCCGATCGCACTGTGTCCCCTTACTCTCTACGACACAGGAGGGACTCACCTGTAGTCCCGCATCGATCATCTCCGGAGCTTCCCGGCGCAGCCGCTGCACGAAATCCTTCAGCGCCTTTACAGGTGCTGCTGCCGTCGCTCCTAGTTCCTCCACTCGTTCTTTAGGTCTTGACACCCTGCAAGAACGGTGCAGGGGCTCGAGGTATTTCTCGAGACCCGTAAGTCCAAACAGTTAGTTACTACGGCCGGCTGCATTTTCGCTTCGCTGTGCTTACCTTCCGCCGGGAACCAATGAGCACGTCGCCTCCAGGCACGTGTTCCGCTGGGTCGCGCAAAGGCTCCTGGGAGTTGGAGTCCTCAGAGGGACGGCTGGCTACTACAAGCCGGCTGCGATCTGCCTTCTCCTTTACCGCGGCAGACTCGTCAGCCACAACCCGTCCCTCTTTGTCGGTGGCTTTTGTTTCGGGCGGCGCCCGCCTTCCTCCCTTCGAGGAGGCTCGGACCCGTTAGGGGACGACCGGCCTCGCCGGGCGGACTCGGGTTTCCTCCACCGTCCCGACATCCCCCGCGGGTGACCAGTCTGTTGTCGCCAACCGCGGCTGTCTCTAGCCGTCTTTCACCGCGACTTGCCTTCTGGGAGCCGCGGCCATTTTGCCGAGGCATGAGGCCGTCATCCAAGACGCCGCTGCAATCCTCCCGGCAGACGTCTGCAAAACAGGATAAAAACAAAGACGGGACGCCGGGCGGTTTACCTGCAGCCGCCTCCGTAACGGAATGCGGCACCCCCGGACCGTCTAAGGAGTACGATGCGCTCGGCATTTGTCCGTGTCCCGGGTCCTTCGCGGCCCGGGCTTGTTTGGCCCGTATCAGCGCTTTGTCTTCCTCGCCCCGGTCAGGAGGGTCCAGGACATCGCGGCGTCCGTCATGCCCTGCAGGCGGCTGGGACTGACCTTCTTTTTTCCGTTTTCTTTCCCATGGCCCTGTAGAGCGGGATAGCACGCACTGTTGCCGCTTCCTTGGCAGCAGGTGGTGTTGTGCACCTCCGTGTAAAATGGGGAATCGACCGAGGGTTGTCTGCCCACACGAAATTTGTTTTTTATGCAGGTCCTCTGCCAACAGACGGCCAGAGAATCCTGCCGGCTACGCCAGTGTGGCAGTAGGGGCAGTAGTGCACCCTCGAACCCTCAGGTACAACTCCGGAGACCAGGTAATAGTCCAAGAATCTTTTATTTTCTTCCAGTGCACCAAGCACCTACCACACTCCTCACAAATCTCTTTAAACACGCACAATAACCTCTCCTCCTCGCCCAGACACTTTGCTCCTCTCCCACCCAGCACAGCTCAGTGTCTGGACTGAGGCACCGTCCTTTTATAGGCCCCGACCCGGAGGTGTTCCTGTCCCAGCAGTCTGTTATTCCTTCCGGTCAGGGCAATCAGTCTATTACTTCAACCCGGGAGCACGCCATACCTTCCTGTCACGTGACCGTGACGTACTCCCGGGTCATAAGGCACAACAGAGCCCATAAGTCCCCCACAGCGACTCCTGGTGGCCCAAGGTATCCAGCAGGGCTGTGTATAAACACCACAGAGTCCATAAGGCCCTGCTGGACCTCGGGGCACGATCCCGCTGTCGGAGAGCTCCTCCTGTCGGCCTGGGGGGTGCGGACCGGCCTCGGAAGCCGGCACTCTTCCACAATATATATATATATAGATAGATAGATAGATAGATAGATATTGTAAAAGATGAAGCAATAGACAATATCAAGGTTTGGGGTTTTCCAGCCCCGTATATTGCAGACAATCCACAATATTGCAAAAAGAAAACAGGTCAAAATATAAACAAAATAGTTCATATGCGCGACGCCCTTCAGAAGCGTCGGCGGCCATTTTATAGAGGAGGAGCCGGAAGTGGAGGAATGCTGGGAAGGAACCGTGAGGGAGGATGGGACTGCTGACGTCAGGAAAGATGGCGGAGGAAGGGCGGAAGTGAACGTACTGCGGGCAGGCTATGATGGCGGAGCCTCTCTTTTTCTGGAAGACAAAGGAGAAAGGTTAGTACCCAGCCAGTCCCTGGCGGCGAACGTCTTTCAAAGCGCTTTAAGATCCGTCCGTGGCCTCCTACTCGCGCATGCGTAACAATATATATATAATGTGTGTGTGTATGTGTATATATACATATATGTATATATAGATATATAGATATACAGATAGATAGATAGATATAGATATTGTAGACTCGACCCGGACACAGACAGGCGGACATGTTGTTTCAACCACCACACGTTTTATTTTACAATATTTACAATAATTTAACTGGTTACACAGACCCCAGCCAATGGTCACTAAGACCCAGTCACGTGCACAAAAACCCCCCAAATACTCAGTCCTGGCCACAAATGCCTTTCTTCGGGCCGCCTCCACACCTCCTCTGTGCTTCGTCCTTCCTCCTCCCGACTCCAGCCCTGAATGAATTGGTTCCTGGATGAGCGCCAGGTGTTCCCGGCATTCCTCCCTTGGCCACGCCCCAGCGTGGCAGAAGTGCCGGCTGTCCTCCCGGCAGCTCTCCGGGTGTCTTCCAAAATCTTCCCCCCAGCACTTCCTGGTGTAGCGGAAGTGCTGGGGCAACAGGTCCCCAAGGCATTGGGGCGCCTCCTGGCGGTGACCACAGGCCCCTACAGGGTAGGGCTTCCATGCCCTCAACCCGTGGCCCCCAGAGTAACCAGGACGGCAGCCCCCGCATGATCCAGGGTGGGCTTTGACCCTCTTCCGGTCCCTTACGGTGTCCCGGCCGGGTCCTTGCCCCTGGCATCCCTGACAATATATATATATAATGTGTGTGTGTGTATGTATGTACAGTATGTATGTGTATATATATAGAGAGAGATATACAGTAGATATATATAGATATATATATATATAGATATAGATATATATACTGTATATATAATGTGTGTGTGTATGTATATTATATATATATATATATATATATGACAGCAACACTCATAACAGTGACAAAACAATTACATTGACAATCATTTTACGTTATTTTCAAGATGTTTCTTTTTCTTTTTCATTACTTCTTTAACACACTACTTCTCCGCTGCGAGAAGCTATACATATATATAGATGGTAATCTGGTGGACAAGGGAATGAAGACAGTAAAAGGTGACATGGGACAATGGCAAGACCCTACAAGAAAAAGAACAGAAGGCACTGCACTACGGGATGGTAGGCCTACTATATGTTATAGGTGCCCCCGACGGAAAATTTGTTGTGGAACCTACAGAAGGAAGAGGGAGTGGACACCCAGTGAGAAGCAAGCAAAGCTTTTTTTCAGGATGGTAAGGAGCAGATAACCCAGCTCTTGGCAGGGACACCTTACGCTCACCTAGTGTGAAGTTATAAATGGTCAGAAGGTGGAGGGAAAGCATGCATTCTGCCAAATGGCAGCACAGTCTAGCAGGGTGGAGATCATGTTAATTTTTGAAGACAAGCAGCTAAACGTCCTAGAGCTTAAAGGTTCAGTTACACTAAGGGCTGTCAGAGACTTCTAGTCTGGTTTCCTTGGAGTAGAAGTACAGCTGTCCCAGCTCCAAAAATAGCTGAGGAGTTTGATGTTAAATGGAGAGTCTGGTGTTGGAACAAATGTTCAGTTGGTGGGCAGAAGACAGACCAGGAGCAGGATCTCTGATAGAGAGAAAGAGAGAAGGCATAAAATGTAGAGCTGATCCAGTATGTGGTATTGTTACGGGCAAGTGGACAAGAAACTCCACAAGTTAGATAAGAACGTGAACCACTTTAGGCAGGCCCAGAGAGACTGAAATATTTTTTCCCATCATGTGCATTTCAAATTTTATGTTTGTCCTTTTATTTATCTCTCATTTCTGGTTATTTCTTGTATACTTGTATACAACACAGCAACAGAGCAAAAGTCAGAATAGTGAGTTTAGTCCATATGAACTTTAGACCAGGCTAAAATAGCAGACAATAGTAATACAGTTGGGTCTAATTCCTATCTTCTTCTTGGGCATCACAAAAAAAAACTTTACTGATATCCATGACATCTTTTCTTAATATTATCATGTAGCAGCAGGTAGTTTTTTATCTGAAGGTTTTTGAGTTTTTAGATATTTTCTTGTGTTATTTCTCTGGCAGACTCTGTTATACATATCGCTACATTACATCTTGTACTGAGATGTTCTACCTGATTTGCTTTACTTATAATATGTAGTGTAAAACAGTGGACTCTTGTAACATCAATGATTCGAGAATATTGCCAAAGTGACCAAAAAAGAGTTTTAAGGAATAAATAGCACCTGAGTATAACAACTTTACCTTTGAACCATCTGTCTCCTTACGTGGAAAAAGCCTAGAATATATTCGTAATTAACAGGCACTCATTTGGTAAACCTTTTACAACAAATGCTTAAGCAACAGTCACTGAATGCTTTACTGATAATGAAAGGGGAGGCAAGGAATATTTGCTAAAAGCCAATAAATTAAAGAAGAGACACATTAATGTTAGTATTCAGTAGCTGCTTACACTGAAAATGTACTGACCATGCTGAACCTCCAAACTCTGTCTCCTCTTGTGTATTATTTAATACGACGCAAGGTATTTACTCCAAAAACTCAGTATATGCTACATCAGTGCTTCTGAAACTACTTTCTTCTAAGCCCCACTAAGCCAAAGCAAAGATCCTACAGCCCTATTCCCCTCCCAATCAATTAAATTTAAAGGAAAATAGAATTATAATGAACATTCTATGGGTGTAGCCTTGAGTAAGTCCTGGTATAAGAAAACTCTTGTCCTGGATTTAAACACATTAACTCACTTTTGTATGCTCTGCTAAAGGGCACTTACACCGCAAAAAAGTGCTGGAACCACGGACAGGAAAACAAGGGACACCGCAAAGAAAGGAGACTGAAGGGTAGATGTTCTAGCCTACTAGGAAATTAAGGTCTTCATGTCCATCAAGACTATCACGTTCAGGTCCTAGAATTTTCAAATCAAACAACTTATTCTGTGACCACCTGCAGGCCACAGTGTGAGAAGCACTTGCCGAGATATTGCCAGAGAACTAGAGAAGGATAAGATAAGTTAATATGTACATAAACAATATTGATGACCTCCTCTAGGGACCATTGGGGTTTAATATAGTTCCAACTGGGAGCACAGGGCTGGGCTGGGTTGGTACTGTCTGGTCAGTTGCCTTGTCCTGGTGGCTTCTCGTTGATTCAGGTTTAAAGAGAGAACTGTTAGTGTGAGCACCCTCTATTCCCATTACAGTACCGCTGTTAAACTCTCTTGTCACTGCATGCTGAATTTCTTCCACTGTTTGAAAATGCTGCCCTTTTAAGGGAAATTTTGACTTGAGGAAGAGAAAGTAGTCAGCAGGTGCAAGATCTTGCGAGTAAGGTGGGCGGTGAAGAACAGCAACATTCCTGTTCGCCAGAAACTTCTTTGCAATTGCAGTGTTATGAGATGGCGCGTTATCGTGAAGAAGGAACCACTCACTGGATTGGAATTTGACTGTTCTAACTTGTTGAATTCTATTCAGTAGCTACTCCAAAACATCCACATAGAATTCTGCCTTTATTTTCTGCTTTAATTCAATTCTTGATAAATTACACCTTCTGCACTGAAAAAACAATTAACACCGTCTTCACTCACGATTTTTTAAATCGCAGTTTCTTTGGTTTTGGAGAGTTTTGCCACACTCACTCTGTACACTGTTTTTTGGTGGCCAGATTGTAGGTGAAACACAATCTTTCATTACTGGTAATGATATTTTTCCAAAAATCATTCATCTTGTCTAATTAAAAGAAGATCCTGGCAGTAAATAATGCATTCTTGCTTCTGCGCTGTGGTCAAGTCTTTGGTTACAATCCAGCGAACTGTCTCCTTACCAATCATTTGTAGAGTGGTACGACAGTACATGAAGCATAGTACTACAGTAATCCCTCGCTATATCGCGCTTCGACTTTCGGGGCTTCACTCTATCGTGGATTTTAAATGTAAGCATATCTAAATATATATCACAGATTTTTCGCTGGTTCACGGATTTCTGCGGACAATGGGTCTTTTAATTTATGGTACATGCTTCCTTAGTTTGTTTGCCCAGTTGATTTCATACAAGGGATGCTATTGGCGTATGGCTTAGAAGTTACCCAATCAGAGCACGTATTACATATTAACTAAAACTCCTCAATGATATGCTTCCTGCGCGCTGCTTAAATGTTTGCTTTTCTTGGTCTCTCACCCTCTCTGACATTCTCTGCGCCTGACGGAGGGGCTGTTTGCACAGAGGCTGTTTGCACAGAGGATATAGACGCTCCTCTACAAAATGCCGCTTTATTGCGGTGCTTCGGCATACTTAAAAACACGTATTGATTTTTTGATTGTTTGCTTTTCTTATCTTGCGCTCTCTCTCTTTGACATTCTCTGCTCCTGACGCACGCACTCCTTTGAAGAAAAGATATGTTTGCATTCTTTTAATTGTGAGAAAGAACTGCCATCTCTGTCTTGTCATGGAGCTGTGAACGGCACCCGGGCACAGACAGGCGGACATGTTGTTGTAAAACCACCACACGTTTATTTAATACAATATTTACAACTAATAACGGTCACAAAGACCCCCAAATAATGGTCACAAAGACCCAGTTCAGTGCACAAACCCCTAATCACACAAAGTCCTGGCCACAATGCCTTTCTTCGGGCCGCCTCCACTCTCCACTGCTTCGTCCTCCTTCCACCCGACTCCAGCCCTGAATGAAGGGAGGCGGCCCCTTTTATAGCTGACCCGGATGAGCACCTGGTGTTCCCGGCATACCTTCGTTGGCCACGCCCCAGCGTGCGGAAGTGCCGGCTGTCCTCCCGGCTGCTCTCCGGGCGCCGTCATAAATCTTCCCCCCAGCACTTCCTGGTGTGGCAGGAGTGCTGGGGAAACAAGTCCCCAAGGCATTGGGGCGCCTCCTGGCGGTGACCACGGGCTCCTACAGGGAAGGGCTTCCATGCCCTTGACCCGTGGCCCCCAAAGCAACCCGGAAGGCAAACCCCACGTGGTCCAGGCAGGGCTCTGACCCTCTTCCGGTCCCTCCTGGCGTCCCGGCCGGGTCATGGCCCCTGGCATCCCTGACAGGAGCACAGTTTAAACTTTTGACTAAAGGGTGTTATTTCACGTTTAGATGGCTCTAATAATGTTACCATACAAACATATGGTTTCTACTTCGCGGATTTTCACCTATCGCGGGTGGGTCTGGAAAGCAACCCCCGCAATCGCGGAGGGATTACTGTACATAGTTACAATTTTGGCCGTTAGATGTGTATATATATTTATATTGTGCCAGATGGCTGGGCCTACCCAGCCGGGATGCCTGGACGGTCCACGAGAGGGACGATACCTCCTCTGGGCCACAATAGGGCAGCCCTTTCCTTCTGGTAAGTCTGTACATCCGGTGTCCCGGTGGGGCAAGGTCCCTGGACATTTGCCACTATATATATATTGTGAAGGAAGCGAATGAGACAATATAACTTTTTGGGTTTTCGCCCCGGTTTACTACAACAAAAAGCGAGTAATGTCTCCACAACATAACAAATGGTCACAATGGACAAAATAACAATCAAATGAGGGAACATTTATACAGGGGGACAGGAAATTGAACAGAAATGGTGAGATGGATGATGGGAGATAGACGTCATCATCTCGTAACTGGAGGCAAATGGGAATCCTGAAGTATGGTGTCTTTTATTTACATCGTGCTTTATTATGGTGGCGAGTCCTTGTTCTGGCTGATTTGATTAAAAAGAGAAAGATTAGTGCGCCGCTGCTGTCCCTCGGCATGGGTTGTTGCGATGAGTTCTGAGTCTTTAAACTGCTCCCCATGCACTTGTGCAATATATATATATATATATGATATATATATATATATATATATATATATATATATATATACAAACCGGATTCCAAAAAGTTGGGACACTAAACAAATTGTGAATAAAAACTGAATGCAATGATGTGGAGATGGCAAATGTCAATATTTTATTTGTAATAGAACGTAGATGACAGATCAAACGTTTAATCCGAGTAAATGTATCATTTTAAAGGAAAAATATGTTGATTCAAAATTTCACAGTGTCAACAAATCCCAAAAAAGTTGGGACAAGTAGCAATATTGGAAAAAGTAAATTTGAGCATAACGAAGAGCTGGAAGACCAATAAACACTAATTAGGTCAATTGGCAACATGATTGGGTATAAAAAGAGCTTCTCAGAGTGGCAGTGTCTCTCAGAAGACAAGATGGGTAGAGGATCACCAATTCCCACAATGTTGCAGAAAGATAGTGGAGCAATATCAGAAAGGTGTTACCCAGCGAAAAATTGCAAAGACTTTGCATCTATCATCATCAACTGTGCATAACATCATCCAAGATTCAGAGAATCTGGAACAATCTCTGTGCGTAAGGGTCAAGGCCATAAAACCATACTGGATGCCCGTGATCTCCGGGCCCTTAAACGACACTGCACCACAAACAGGAATGCTACTGTAAAGGAAATCACAGAATGGGCTCAGGAATACTTCCAGAAACCATTGTCAGTGAACACAATCCACCGTGCCATCCGCCGTTGCCAGCTGAAACTCTACAGTGCAAAGAAGAAGCCATTTCTAAGCAAGATCCACAAGCTCAGGCGTTGTCACTGGGCCAGGGATCATTTAAAATGGAGTGTGGCAAAATGGAAGACTGTTCTGTGGTCAGACGAGTCACGATTCAAAGTTCTTTTTGGAAATCTGGGACGCCATGTCATCCGGACCAAAGAGGACAAGGACAACCCAAGTTGTTATCAACGCTCAGTTCAGAAGCCTGCATCTCTGATGGTATGGGGTATGGCATGGGCAGCTTGCATGTCTGGAAAGGCACCATCAATGCAGAAAAATATATTCAGATTCTAGAACAACATATGCTCCCATCCAGACGTCATCTCTTTCAGGGAAGACCCTGCATTTTTCAACTGCATCAATCACAACATCATGGCTGCGTAGGAGAAGGATCCGGGTACTGAAATGGCCAGTCTGCAGTCCAGATCTTTCACCTATAGAGAACATTTGGCGATCATAAAGAGGAAGGTGCGACAAAGAAGGCCCAAGACGATTGAACAGTTAGAGGCCTGTATTAGACAAGAATGGGAGAGCATTCCTATTTCTAAACTTGAGAAACTGGTCTCCTCGGTCCCCAGACGTCTGTTGAGTGTTGTAAGAAGAAGGGGAGATGCCACACAGTGGTGAAAATGGCCTTGTCCCAACTTTTTGGGATTTGTTGACACCATGAAATTCTGAATCAACATATTTTTCCCTTAAAATGATACATTTTCTCAGTTTAAACTTTTGTTCCGTGATTTATGTTCTATTCTGAATAAAATATTAGAAGTTGGCACCTCCACATCATTGCATTCAGTTTTTATTCACGATTTGTATAGTGTCCCAACTTTTTTGGAATCCGGTTTGTGTATATATATATATATATATATATATATATATATATATATATATATATATATATATAAAATTTTACAATTAATGTAGCCTATTTAACATGTTAAAAATTATTGTCACATCTAGGGCATGTTTTCATGTATTTCTTTTTTTTATTTTAACATTACAAAACAATGATATAAAAAAGTTAAGTGTGTACCTAAAAAATTGCACACATCCAGTACTGTATTTATATACTACCTTTAAAAATTTTATAAGACAAAAATCTATATATATATTTCACTAAGGCAAGACACCCATGAAAAGAACGCCAGAAGGGGCGTGGATTCACTAAGCCTCCGACAAGTAAGACATCTATGGCGCACGCAGGAAGGAGCCACGCCGGAGGTGAATCGCCATATGCAGCGTGTAAAATGGTTTGCGAGAGGGTATCCCATGGGATCCATAAAACAATCCTTTACAACTGAGGTTAAAACACAATAAAGTAAGCAGTCTTTAAAAACCGAGTTTTCGGTTACGACGCACGACCGCGTGAACCATAGCAAACTGTTTTACACGCTACATACAGCAATTCGCATCCACGACAAACATACGTCTTCTTAGATGTTCCTGCAGGAACACGGAAAGTCTACGTGAGTCACAGGTGCATCTGGACTGTGCAAAGACGACAACGACTCAAATGACGAGTTGGAGATGGGCACATGAGCGATGGCGGTCCGCCAGTTTTCAGTCACGGATCATTGTGTGTTGGTTCGTTCCGTGCATTGTTACAATGTTGCTTTTCTTACTGATTTATTACATTACCGATTTATCAAATGTTAATTTTCTCCCTGTGCTTACAAATCATTAAAAAACCGGCCTGATTATGCGGCGTATGGTACGCCGTGGATTGGCTATTTAATTTAAAAGTTTAACATTTTGCATTACATGGTTCACAACAGTACACCACATGTCAATATATAGCACTGGTATAAGTTACTGATATACTGATATATATATGAATTTCCCCTTGGGATTAATAAAGTATCTATCTATCTATCTATCTATCTATCTATCTATCTATCTATCTATCTATCTATCTATCTATCTATCTATCTATCTATCTATCTATCTATCTATCTATAAGTGCAGGGAAGTGAGAAGAAAGGGGGAAGGGGGGTTTATGGCAGTCATGGTGCAAAGCTAGGAAAAAGTTGTGAAGATAAAAATTATGGTCCCTTTTTTTTCCATGTTTGTGTAAGAAGATCGAATCAATGTCATGCCAAATAAGTGCTAAATAAGTTATCTTTAAGTTTCACTAAAGCCAAAATAAGTCCCTGATATCTCTGTAGTTAACTTGCCAGTCTGCCAATTAGTTTACAGTGCTGACTTCCTTAATATAATGACAAAATTCTACGAAACAGAAATGTAATGATTATCCCTACCCATGATTCAAGCTTAAGGTATCTTCTCTAATTTATGCAAAGAACGCAACGTAACCAGCCAAGCTATGCACAGTATCAGTTTTTAAGAGAGATAGCAGCTACGGAAATCTTTTTAGCGTGCCAGGAGCAAAAGTGTAGGTACAGCAGTGTTTTCCAACCTTTATTCTTTGGCGGCACACTTTTTGTAACCCATAAAACCCCAAGGAACACCATGATTCTACGATCTACAAAAACATTAAATCTACACATGTGCTAAACTGTCCAAAGGGACAGGAGAGGCAGCAGCATAAAAATCAGCTCTGAGATTGATATTTGCAGTCACAACACTTAGTTAGCACTTTGAACACATTTCCCAGCTGCTTCCTCCCTATGCCCACTCATAGAGGTGATCTCTGCCTCACTCCACTGACATGGGGTCAAAGGTAACTCGTATGCCCACTGGCCCTTGGCTCTGTGAGAGTTGCTGGTGAATGTGCACCCAGACGGATGGTCCCCCAACACGTCTCCAGGCTGCTAAAGTGCTTTTTAAGTCCTGTATGTGCAAAATGGCAAACACAGAGCTGCGTTTATGAGGGCTTCTCCAAGTTAGTTCTATCCTCCTCAGACAAGTCTTGACCACATGGGGAACATGTCTCTCTCAGGTCAGGACCCAGGGGCAATACACTGCTATTTCCATGACACACTAGTAGGAAAACACTTACATAGAGTATAATTATCAAGTTGTTGATGATGATGAACAATTGAGGATAGTAGGCTATCTACAGAATTTTAACACAAGTTTTATATACGCCCATTTAAGAGATTTGTATTATTTCAATTAAATCAGTCTTCAGCAGTGTATTCAAAGTTAACAGTCATTTCAATCAGTTTTAACTTTGACATGTCTGTGTCTCATATGCTATGCCAATCTGAGAATTAATATATTGGCCTTGTTTTCTTATTGCCTTCTTTTCAACTTGCCTTTTAGGAAGACATTCAAATTTAGATTGTACTTGCTCAAGTAGAATTTTGTTAAAAGTTCAGGTTTAAGATCATTAAGTTTAAACTATGCCATTATATTCCTTTGTGTTGATTCAGTGTGTATTTACTTAATGAATTATATATTAATTTTATAAATACACTTCTTTAATGGTAGATTAATTCCATACATTTATATGATTGATTAGTTAATTTCTTTATCAATTTCCAGCACTAATATACATTTATATGTGTGTTTGTGTGTGTATATTCAGTCAATCAATCAGTCACTTTCTAACCTGCTTATTCCTGAACAGCGTCGCGAGGTATGGGAGCCTATCCCAGCTATCATAGGACACAAGGCAGGAACCTGGACTTACCTGGGATATTGTAGGGATTGCAGTACAGTATATATATATTCCCAGTTCACTTAAATTACTAATAATACATTTTAAGGAACAGACTCTGCACCACCAATAAACAGAGTGAAGGAGTATTAAGGCGTTACGTGAATATTGACATTCTATGTGAGCACATCCTCACAAGACAGAAGGAAACTCTTTGTCCCTATTTGACTTATAACATAATGGAGGTGCAGATGGTACAGTAAAACAGATAAAGAGAAGGGATTGTGAAGGCTATCTAGGAGATTACACCTCTTTTAGTCAGTTGTGTGAGATGAGCAGCCATTGGCTTGAGGCATGGTTGAAGAATGTGTGACTTTGATAGTTAGAGCAGAAATACAATAAGTAGAAGGACTGCTGGTGACCCACAGCGGTGTTCCAATGAATCCATTACTCTGAATTACAACATGTCTATAAGAGGAAGCTAAAGATTCAAACTGAAATAGAAATAAAGTTAAGAAGACATGATTTTGGCACCATCAGTCAAGTAACTAAGTGACCATTCATATGCCTTTTCAAAAATCATCACATTTCGCACTGCATCTGTTATAAAGAATTGATTTCTCTCAGTTTAACTAAAGCTTAACTAAGCAATTACACTGACAGTGATATATTTCAGAAATCCTGTTTTAAATAATTGTTGTTTCATGATCAATATATTTGCTTTATTATTTTCTCTTTTAGAAATAGGTTAGAAATATTCTGTTTTTTATTATATAACCATTGCTTTTTGCCTAAGTATGGCCCTGCTTTCATTATGGTACTAATCCTCTTCATGAGTCCCAGGATGGTACTGGTTTTCTTATTTTTGTTCTCAGATTAAAAAGTTTAAGAACCTCTGACTGGGTGGTTAACCAGTGTATCCAAAACACAGTTTCTCCTCTTTTCATTTCTGTTGCTTTCTTATTCAGTTTTCTAAACCGTCTTTTCCCTCAATAGCCATTTTCCTCATCTCCTTCTGACCTGAGACCCAGTAATCCATTGAGATCTACAGGATATCTGCAGCACCAAAATGATCACATGATCATTTCCATGCAGTGTTCTTGTTCAGTCTTAACGACTACTGTAACAAGTTTGTGTTTCCAGGGTGTTGAAGCCATCACTGCAACAACTACTAACAAATTAATTCATTTAACATGTCTTCATTGGAAATGTTGCTCAACGACTTGCAATTCATCAAGACTTTTCCCATCATGCTTAACAAAACTCTGAAAGTATCTGCAGACATGTAGCTCGATCATACCAAATTACAAAGCATAAGTAAGAGTTGTTACTCAAGTTAAAATGAATTGTTGAAGTTAATTGACAATGGCAGCACGCTTAGACGCTGCAGCTGGGTGCTCTCCGACTCAGAGTTTGGTTTTTCCACCCTGCCTGGATAAATACATGTATAGCCGGCAGGATATTTTATCTATCGGCTTACGGAGCGAGAGTTGCTCGATATCTGATTTTGTCCACATCCACAACATTCCGGACAACATCACATGGATGCCGGGCTCTCCGTGGATTGCAATCCCAGCTTCGAGGAGCCGGCGGCGGCGCAAAGAATGTAAACAAAAAAAGGGGTGCTGAGGTGGTGTGCTAGCGAGGCTAAGGAAGCAGCCACACAAACCACCACTTCCAAGCATTTTCTCCTCAAATTTGAGGTCTCTGGCGAACAAAGTGGATGACTGGAAGCTGCGGATTGCAACGGAAAAGATCAGAAGGGACTGCTGCATCCTGCTGATCATGAAGACTTGGCTGAATCCACTCATACTGGACGTGGCTATCAAGATAGCAGGCTACACAGCACACCGGCAAGACAGGACAGAGAGCTCCGGTAAGAAAAGAGGAGGGGGGCTGTGCATTTATGTGAACAGTAGCTGGTGCACGAATTCCACCATAGTCACCAGACACTGCTCTTCAGACGTGGAGTTTATGACAATTAAATGCAGATCCATGTACCCCCCTGTGAATTCAATGGCATACTTCTAACTGCTGTGTACATAGCACCAGATGCTAATGCTAGCTTGGCTCTGGGGCTTTTGCATGACAACATCAGTAATAAACAGAGCAAGTATCCTGAGGCTGTTCACATCGTTTCTGGGGACTTTAATCATGCAGATCTGAAAGCAGTTCTCCCCAAATTCCATCAACATATAAAGTGTGCAACCAGGGGAGTAAAAATACTGGACAAGCTGTACACAAACATCAGACAGGCCTATAGGGCTAAACCCCTAGCACACCTTGGCCAGTCTGATCATACGTCCCTGCTTCTGATCCCTGCATATACCCCCCTCAGGAAACAAGCTCCCACTATTACCAGGACTGTTACCATATGGCCCGAGGAGGCCTTCCAACTGTTGCAGGACTGCTTCCAGAGAACTGACTGGGAGGTTTTTGATCACCAAGACTTGGAGAACCACACTACAGCAGTCCTGGATTACATCAGGTTCTCCACGTACAATGTCACCTGGGACAGAAGCATAAGGATTTATTCCAACAGGAAGACCTGGATGACGAGGGAGGTCCAGAGTTTGCTGAAAGCCAGGAATACTGTTTTCAGGTCTGGGGATGGGGCATTCTACAGTGTAGCCAGTGCAAACCTGAAGAGAGGCATCCGAGGGGCCAAGGCAGGATGCAAAAGTAGGATAGAGGACCATCTGAGGAGCAACAACACCAGGCAGGTGTGGCAGGGTGTCCAGCACATCACCAGCTACAAATCCAGCAACTCCTCGGCCACTGAGGAAGACACTTCTCTGGCAGAGAAGCTGAACATCTTCTTTGCCCGCTTTGAGGCGACACCAACAGCAGCTCCATCATAGATGCCTGTTCACAACAGCAACATACTCACGGTGGAAGAGTGTGAGGTGAGGCAGGTGATGAGGAAGGTGAACATGAGGAAGGCTGCAGGACCCGATGGTGTGGCTGGAAGGGTGCAGAAAGATGGTGCAGATCAACTGGCCGGAATCTTCACTAGGATTTTCAACCAGTCCCTATACCATCCTGCCTCAAGTCCTTCATTATTGTTCCACTGCCAAAAAAATCCATCACGAATAGTCTGTATGATTTCTGCCCACTGGCACTCACATATGTCATCATGAAGTGCTTTGAGAAACTGGTGCGGAGTCATATCATCCCCTGCAATTTGCTTACAAAGCAAAGAGATCCATGGAGGACTCTGTGGCCACAGCCCTTCATGCTGCCCTGACCCACCTGGAGCAGCAGGGGAGTTACGCCAGACTGCTCTTTGTGGACTTCAGGTCGACTTTTAATACCATACTCCCACAACGACTAGTGTCCAAACTGGCAGATCTGGGACTGTCATCACTCACCTGCAGTTGGATACTGGACTTCCTGTCTGGTCGCTCCCAGAGGGTCAGGCTGGGTTCCCACTCCTCATTTGCTCTCAGCCTCAACACTGGGATGCCGCAGGGTTGTGTGATCAGCCCGCTCCTCTACAACCTCTACACATATGACTGTGTTCCCACCCACCACAGCAACAAGATCATAAACACGACAGTGGTTGGACTCATTCTGGGCAGAGAGGGTGAGCTGGCATAGAGGGACGAGGTGGAGCGGCTGTCAGAGTGGTGCAGAGTCAATAACCTGCTCCTCAACACCACAAAAACGAAGGAGTTTGTTATCGACTTTAGAAAAAACAAAATTGACATCCAGCCACTCGTCATTGGTGGTGCCTGTGTGGAGAGGGTCCCAGTGTTCAGGTTTCTGGGCATTGAGCTAGAGGATGACCTGACCTGGAGCGCCAACACCAAGGAGCTGCTGAAAAAGCCACAACAGAGATTGTATTTTCTGAGAATCTTCAGAAAGAACCATCTCCCCAAAAATCTGATCCTTGCCTTTTATCACTGTTCCATCGAGAGTTTGCTCACATACGGACTGTGTGTGTGGTACGGCAGCTGCACTTCCTCAGAAAGGAAAGCACTCCACAGGGTCATCAGGACAGCGGAGGGAACAATTGACTGTACCCTCTCCACTCTGGAACAAATCTACACCTCCCAATGCCACAAAAAAGCAATAGACATTTCGCAGGATTCATCACATCCCGGTCATTGCCTCTTCCAACTTTTGCCATCGGGCAAGAGATACAGAGCATTGAAAACCAGGACAAACCACCTTAAAAACAGCTTTTATTCAGAAGCAATCATGGCCCTAAACTCAGAATAAAACTGCTCCGTATCATTCTCTCCCAATGTACAATATAGACCTTAAGTCAACCAGTGCAATTTGTACATTTAACCAGTGAAATATGTATATTTTGTAAAGTACTTTTATTACTATTCGGTTTGTTATTATTTTCTCTCTTCTTGTCTTTTTAACTCTTATGCCGACTGCACCTTCAATTTCGTTGTTCCTTTGTAAAAGTGACAATGACAATAAAGATCTATCTATCTAGTTTTGTTCTATCAACTTTGTAATTTTTCACAGCCCTTAAAATTATTTTATCTCACCACCACCTTGCATGATTTTAAGCCTATGTAATTAGGCATGGGAAAGAAACTGCAAAATATCAAAGCCAAAAAAATGAATTTTAGAGACAACATAGAAAATTTAGATTAAAATGAATAAACTGTCTCTTAGAATTACGAATTTAAGATCAAATGAGAGCACAAGTTTAAATTGATCTAGAAAACTTTGTGTCAAAGCTGATTTCTCAAAATGACGAAAGAGTTTTGTCACTATTTTTTCACTTTTCTTAATATTTTGAAATATCCTGAACAATGCACTACAAAAAAGATGTACAGTATGTCTGTCCATCCTTGATAACTCTCAAACCAGACATCTCTTCTGAAGTTTGTTTTGGCCAGGCACTGCTCATACACAGAGCTGATTCCATTATGAGTAGTTCCTGTTTCTTTCTTTGGTAACTGTTATGTAAATTGAGAGGAAATTAAAACATGATTTTTCAGTAAAAAGGAGTCATATTGATAATGACTATATGTATTAGTTTGTTAAATAAAAAAAAATGAAAAAAATCACAATTACACAATAATATAATAACTATTTTGACTTTATCTATCTTTAAAAAGTGTAATGGCAGTGAATGTTTTAAATGAGGCTGCCATCCTTGGTCAGATGCTACATGAATTGTATCTGCTGTTTTGCATTGCTATGGCTGCTTTGCAGTTCCTTGAAATAGCTGGTGAACTGTTGAGTGATTAATAGTCACTGTCCACCATGAACAGAGAAAGGCTAGTTAAGAACAAATTATTGGACTGGCAGAGGATAATAAGGCAGGAAATTTAGGAGCAACAGGAAAGAACAGCCTGAAATGTGTCCTGAGGGAGATCTTTAGAAATCTTTTGAGCAAAACGGATTTTTGAGCCAATGATTTTAATTGTTGTAATTCAGTCAAGCTATTATCAAACTGGTTACCTTAAAGTAGCATAAATGTACTTGTTGTTAAAAATCTGTTGCCATTGCAGTCTGATTGAAAATGTGTAAGTTACTAGGAACAAATGTTTAAATGCAGAGTTAGACTTTAAAAGTTTTGGAAACAGGCAACAGTAATTCTTAAACCTAAAAATAAAAATCCTGAAGCTTAAATGACTTCTGATTGTGGCTTAAACAACATGCGTTATGAAATCATTGCAAATTTTCATTAAAAGGTTTGTTTATTAGATCCATTCCACCAACCTAATTGATGGGCAGAGGACACCATTGTCAATTGGCTTCATCTCATTGACCATGGCAAAGGCGCTATATAAATAAAATATAGATATATAATATATAGAAGGCGATTCGCAGCCCACCCTCTGAGTGTCATATGGAAGCATATTAGGGCACAGAGAAAAGAAAAAAACTGAAACAAAGTGTGAAAAAGGTTGAAATTTCCACTCTATATCACATAGTTTATTTTGTCATTAAAGCAGAACATCATAAACTTCATCCTAAAATTGTTTAATTTACTAGTTTCTCAAATCCCATTGTAACTAAAGTAGCACGTTAAATGCTTCACATTCTATGTGCTCTTATATGTACTCTATATGTGTGAATCACTATGTGCTTCTTAAACGGGATTTGTCTTCCGCCGACAGGACACAGAATACATTACATTCATGATATTACAGCTCTCTGACCAATTTAAATACTAAGATGTATGCTTGATATAATTTTCATGATAATAGAAATTAAATCATGTATAAAGTATTAAGACGCATAGGCGCAGTGGTAGCAGTGAGATGTCCCCGAGATTGTTCTTTCCTCCTGCAAGATGCTTGCTGCACCATGCGCAACCTTCAATGAAATAATTTATTGCAGCAGAACTGTCTCTTTCAAATGTACTATGCCCCGGATTCCTGTCTTTCCTGTTCTTTCTCCAAATAACCAATCGCCACACAATCAGTTCTGTAATAAATGTCAAGCCATCTGTAAGCTTAGAACACTGATTCTTTAGAACTCTTAAGGAACATTGAAATATCTTTGTAGTACATGTTTAGTTATTTCATCCATCTATCTATCCAGCATCACACCAGTCCCAGCAGGCATACAACGCAAGGCAGGAACAATCCCTAATGAGGCGCCAGCTCATGTGCCACTGAGTCCTCGCATGTTTAATCATGAACAATATACATTATTTAAATGAAGTTAAAAATGTATCTGTATAATGTAATATATATACTTTATTGCATTTCATCTTAAAAATGATAACAAAGGGCTCCAAGAAGATATGAGATTCAGTATGTAAATCCTCCATAAACACTATTTTCCTATAAAATGGTAAAATAACAACAATAATAATAATAATAATAATAATAGGAAAAAACAGTGAAAATATACAGTACAATATTACAACTGTAATGCAAGTTTGCAGTGAGGTAATAGTACTTATAAGTACAAACAGTTCTACCAGAAGCACTTGATGGACTGATTGAGTTCGTTTATAGCTCTTGGGATGAAACTGTTTCTGAACCACGAGGTCCATACAGGAAAGGCTCTGAAGTGTTTGCAGAATTGGGGAATTTCAAATAGACTGTGTGTATGGCTGATGCACTGTGTGCTAGAAGCTCTATTCTAATAATCCTCTTTCTGGTCAGCTGCTGTACAGCTTTGATTCCACACTCAGATACAGTTGGTTAAATACTCTGAATAGTGCACTGAAAGTAACAACACTAAAGTGGCTATTGTATTTAGAATAGTTAGGCCATTCCGTGCACAATAATATGGTTAAAGTTTGATTGCAATTAGATGCCTTGAACTAAAAAACGATATGCGTATAATGTCAGGGTATTTGATAAAGCCACATTGGAGATGTGAATCTAAAAAAAATAAAGGGAAACCACATAGGAACAGTAGCACTGCGATTTGAGCGTGGAAACAGGCGTACGCAACATTTTTGTGTGCGCGCACCATTTATACATGAGGCCCCAAATGTTTATATGTTCTTTGAGTTTTTATTTTCTTTGATTAAGATGCTGTTGTCATCTGGAATTGCTACGGTGATCAGCAGGCATTGCTTCTCCTCTTGGAATGAACCACCATATCAGGACAGTTAGCTGAAATGGTGCAATCAGTTTGAACTGCCATGTTTCACATGATGTTAATGTTCCCAGTATTGACAACAGCCTTCAGCATGTGCTGGTACCATTTTTCTATTATTTTTCCACGTAGTGCACCAATATCCACCAGTTTAGATAGTGGCAACCTTGGTGTGTCAGTTTATGCATTCAGTAGAAGCCAGTATTGTACACTCAGCATTGTATGACTTATTTTCTTCTAGGCTTGCCTGCATATTCTTTACTTGCTCTCAACCTGCTGCTTCAAGATGTTTCCCTGGTGGTATCTGGTGTTGATTGCCTGATCCTAAGCAGTAATGAGTAGGCTTCCAATCTCTCACTTGAGCCTGGAGCTGTTCAGCCCTCCCACACTTGCACATGTTTGTCCACAAATTGTCTGTCAAGGCTATAGTAGTATTGGCCTTTTTTCAGCAGCTCAGCTTTCCGAGTTTCGATGAACGTCTTGAGTCTCAGCTTTATTATAGACTAGCAAAATATCCGCGCTTCACAGCGGAGAAGAAGTGTGTTAAAGAAGTTATGAAAAAGAAAAGAAACATCTTCCTTGTAGCTAACATTTGCATTCACATTCAGTTTATGTAAGCACTTGTGTCCTTCATGTCCACAGCAATTATTTAATGTTAGCTAAGACCCAGCACTTAAAAGTTTCTGTCTCACTTTTGCTGAGTTTATACCAAACACTATTCTATCCCTGACTCATCTTGGTTTGCATAAGCACAGTCCTTCACCTGCAAATATTTACCTTATATGACGGCAGGCTTTGTTTCAGTAGCTGCACTTATGAATATGCTTGTATGCGTCACTCGCTTCATATTCTTTTGCTGCCTCTCAATTGTGTAACCGAGCTGCAGGCTATGGAGCTCTTATATGTTCTAAGTAGGCTCCAGTTTTTGACCTCTTGTGTGACGATGTAGAATTTTAAAATGAAGCCGACACTTAAGTTTTCTGTACTTTCGCTAAGTTTGTAAAACAATGAGCCTGCCAAATTTCAGCCTTCCACCTACACAGGAAGTTGGAGAATTAGTGATGAGTCAGTGAGTGAGTGAGTGACTCAGTCAGTCAATCAGTCAGTGAGGGCTTTGCCTTTTATTAGTATAGATAAGAAGTTTGAGAATTAGTGATGAGTCAGTGAGTGAGTGAGTGCTCAGTCAGTCAAATAGGGCTTTGCCTTTTATTAGTATAGATAAGTTGACAGGCTGCGCTAGCAAATACTTGTTCTTGATTTCCTTTGCTATTGCTAGAGCATTTGCTGGTATATGATGGAGTATTTTGCTCTGCTGGCCTCATAGGTCTTCAAAAGCTTGATAAACTTTCCTCTGCCAAACTAGATGTGGTCACTCAGCCCAACAATGGTACTGTTGTATACGGACATTTGTTTGATGAGTCTGGAGCCACCATTCTTTCATCCATCCATTATCCAACCCGCTATGTCCTAACTCCTGGGTCACAGGGGTCTCCTGGAGCCAATCCCAGCGCACAAGGCAGGAAACAAACCCCGGGCAGTGCGCTAGCCCACCACAGGGCGCACACACACACACACACACTAGGGACAATTTAGGATCGTCAATGCACCTAACCTGCATGTCTTTGGACTATGGGGGGAGATCGGAGCACCCGGAAGGAAACCCACACATACACAGGGAGAACATGCAAACTCCATGCAGGGAGGACCCGGGAAGTGAACCCAGGCCTCCTAACTGCAAGGCAGCAGCACTACCCACTGCACCACTGTGCCGCCCTACCATTCTTTCTCTTGATAAATAGTTTCTCAACATCTGCTTTTTGGATTGTGAAATCCATTTGAGCTTCCTGATCTAGATGCCCATTATTATTATTATTATTATTATTATTATTATTATTATTATTGTTATTATTATTAGGAAAGGCCAGTGTAAGAGGGTCAGCAAGCTGTCTCACAGCACTAGGGGCATGAGTGTGATTCTTAGGCCCAGTAACTGTCTGAGTGAAAGACTGCACATCCATGTGGATTTCTCCAGGTTCTCCATTATCTTCCCACTTCCCAGAGGCATACAGGCTGTTATCTGTGGGCTACAAACTGGAGCTACATGAATGAGTGTACACACTATATGTGTCTGTAGGGGTGCCTATCAAGGGACTAATATCCCAGAGAGTGTTGGTTCCTGCTTTGTGCTTAATGGCGCTGGGATATATTCTAACTTTGAACAGTTTATTTTCTTGAGTCCTTTACACAGGAGATTCACCCAATTAGACAAGCCTTATTCAATCAATAAATAGGTGTATTAATCTAACAAAACATTCTACTTGACCAACTCAAGTACCTTGGCAGTTCCTACACTGCCTTTTGTATTGGGGGTTCCAATAGCCTCTGAGAAATGAGCATTTTTTGTTCAAGCAATGATGCTGACTGAGTCCTCCTTTAGCAAATAGTTGAAGTTGCCCTTCCACTGGAACACAATAATAGGCAGATTACGACAGCCCCATATGAAGTATGGAGTGGTATAAATGCATCATGAAGTTACATAAAAGTTGTTAAATGTTTTTCTCATAAGTCACAATTTCATTTGGTAGATAAGTGAAGTGTAAGCATAGATTATACATTATTTATTATATATTGAACTGGCTGTTCAAAACTCACACTACAGTGATGCATAAAAATAAGTCCATGCACATTTAGTAATCTTTTAATTGTTTTGGGAAATGTCATTGAAAATATGGTTTGGACTTTAGTGTCAGTAAATATAATCCTAGCTGTATTGTTTAAAAGATGAATATTCTTTTGAGGTGTATTTTGTAGATATTTCAAAATACCTAAATCTGATTGCATTAGTATTGATAAAACACATTAAATTATAGCAACTGAAGATGGTCCCAAGTTGAGAAAAGATTTATCACTCTTGAATAATACTTTGGATCAATCCCTTTGTTGATTAGAAATATCTGTAGACAGACAATCTTTGATTCTAAACATTTAAATATTATTCAGTTCTTAAGAAAACAGCTCAAGAAGAAGTGAAAAATAAGACTAGAGCAGACCAGTGAATGGAGAAAAAATGACTAACGATCAGAGATGGTTCCACTTCAGGAGACAAACTGATGAAGGGGTGAAACACTCTAAGGGCAAATTTTGCATGACATAGTATATCATACAGGAGTGTAAAACTGAGGACATACATGATTATGATCAGAGTAACATAAAAGACTTCAGTACCGACCTGCTAAAACTGTAAGGATCACTAAGGAACAAATTGTGACCAAATGACCAAAAAACTGAGGGATCAAAAAGAAGAAGGCAGAAACAGCAGAAAACAGGCTGGGGTCGAAGTATTGAAAAAGCAATCAAACCTAGTGTCAGAAACCAGAATAAAAAATCAAAGTGAAAATATTCATAGCAAAAGGTTTCAGTCTAACTAGAGTTTCTTTCCCTTACCATCAACAATGTTCATAGTTTGTCTTTTGTAAATTTATCCAATGTTTGTCTGCCAAAACTAACACGTCACTATCTTAAATAATTCAACACAATAATGTCACATATAGCAGCTCCACTGTTAGAACTGCCATCGTTTACACAAACTTGTTAGGTCTAAGCTAGGGTTTCACCCCGGATTATATTTAAATTCCTTTTTTATTTTTTTTTTGTTCATTTTTTAATTCTGATATTAGTATTGTTTATGCTACTATTGCTATTGATTTTTTGTTAAATTATGTATTTAATATCAATTTTATTTACTATGTGCATAATCTTATTCTCCGATTTCTCTTGCATTTTATGGATAGATCCCAAAGAATTGGGTGCCATGAACTGGGAGTTCATAGCAAGTCCCAAAAAGCATTTCCAATAATGCCCACTAGAGAACTATGCACCACCAAACCACAGCTAGGTAAAAGGGCAAACACAAAATCGTTAAAAAAATAAAACAATTATTTTGTACAAAAATTCTCTGTAACACAAAGTGAAATTCCATAAAGCACAAGGGCAAAATGGAGTTTCCTAAAACACAAGGCAATTAAAGCAAACAAAATCCCGAATCACAAATCAGGAGAAATAGAGCAAAAAGGTCAGGAATCTAGAAAAATAACAAACCAATTCACAAAAGCATAGTAAACACAAGAATTCACTAAAACTCCTTCACACATTCGAAATGAACAGGCCAGGAACTATGGGAGATCCTCCAGATTTATAGGGTGGAGGGCAGTTCCTGCCAGTGATTGACAGGTGGTCCCGCCTCTTGGTGGACCACCCACAAGGCACGCAGACCATGACTTAGGCAGCTTACACACAAACAAAATCATAAACAAGGAATAGTGCAAAGAATCAACAAAAGTAACAGTAACATTAATAACAAAGGAACAAACAGACCTAAATTATGAATTTAGTCTCCAGCCATTGGGGGGACCCTGACTGAAGCACAACAGCAAGGCCAGTAATACCTCATTGCAAGGACTTGCCCCCAACCTTTAAGGGCAAGCTGGGCAGACACATTCTTTGAACTTCATTGAATGCACTTTCGTGGAGTGTTGAATCTTTACTGTGAGTAGTGCTTGGATTCTTTGGATTTGCTAATTTCATCAACTCTTTTGGTCTTTGTTCAAGGTTTTCGATTTAGAGTTTAGTGTTGCAACTTGTTTGTTTTTGGATTACTCCTTTTATTTCTTTTTTGCTCTGATGAACATTTTGTTAATAGTAAATCCTCCTTTTATTAAGATTTTTTACAAGCCAGGAATATATTTTTGAACTTTGGAAGTCAAACCTTATTTGGCCCGGTGTAGGCCAGAGCCAACCAGTTGAATAGTCACTCGGACTGCTAGGAGTGAACCTTTTTCTGGGCAGGCTAGTTTGGATTCTGGCTTCCTGCTTTGTGGTAATATTTTGGTGTCCTAGCACCACTTGGGCCACTTGATACACTCATAATAGAAACAGTATGTGTATAGCAACCAAAACAATCCAGCGAAATGGCATCAATTTCAGTGAAAAACCATCCAAGATGGCACTGCATTGATGTCAGCCTCACAAAGACAAGATTAATTAATAATAAAAAAAAATGCAAGCAAAGGGTGGATACATTAGTTTTAGCAAGACTGAACTACTTGTTTGTGGTGGGCTGGCGCCCTGCCCGGGGTTTGTTTCCTGCCTTGCGCCCTGTGTTGGCTGGGATTGGCTCCAGTAGACCCCCGTGACCCTGTAGTTAGGATATAGCGTGTTGGATAATGGATGGATGGATGAATGAACTACTTGTTTAAAATTAAAATTAGTATAGACTGCTTATTTTATTATTTTACTTTAAATCCTAATGGATCAAGTTTATTTTTAATACCCTCATTAAATTCATTTTTGCCAATCAGTAATATTTCTGTTTTCTCCTTATTTAGTTTGAGAAAATTACTAGTCATCCATTCAGAAATACAAGTGAGACATTGTGTCAGTGAACGAAGAGAGTCAGGGTCATCAGCATAGCTATGGTAGCTCACGTTACGCCCTGAGATAATTTGACATAACGGAAGCATGTAAATCGAACCCAGGATATAGCCTTGTGGAACACCATATAGAATACTAGCCAACCCGCAGCGTGTACGCCGCATGATCAGGCCGATTTTTTAATGAATTTTACGCACAGGGAGAAAATTAACATTTGAAAAATCAGTAATGTAATAAATCAGCAAGAAAAGCAACACTGTAACAATGCACGGAACGAACCAACACACAATCGTCCATGACTGAAAACTGGCGGACTCTCATCGCGCCTTCTCCTGCCAGACGGAGGGATGCGAGTGCACTGCGCTCAGGCGTGGAGTGTGGAACAGCAGGAAAGGAGAAGGACGTCCACTCAGCTCCCTCCGTCATGCTAGTCTGCTGATTTCTCGTTCAGTATGCACTGCCCGCTCATGTGCCCACCTCCAACTCATCACTGGAGTCGCTGTCGTCTTTACACAGTCCAGATGCACCTGTGACTCACGTAAACGTTTCATTGTTCTGTGCAGTTTTGGCTGTTTTTCTATATATAATCCACCAAGACACCCGACCACGGTAGTAGCGAGGTGGGAAGGGGGTGTGTACAAAGGGTAGGGACGCAACCAGTGGGAGCGTATGAGTCACACTTAATGGGAATTCCACGGTTTGCAGCTCGAATGGGGTTCAACGGCTTACCCACGCCTCTCTGCGCCTGGTAGACACATGGTCAATCTCATGCATAATTATTATTTGAATGCTAAACACTTCTGGAAAAATACGGTTGTCTACAACGGGTTGGTGTGAGAATACAACAGAAAGTGAATGAAAAGATGGAACTCTGGAGAGAGCAACATATAAGTGTCCGTGAGTGAAGAAGACGCATGTTTGTCGTGGATGCGAATTGCTGTATGTAGGGTGTAAAACAGTTTACTATGGTGCACGCGGTCGTGCGTCGTAACTGAAAACTCGGTTTTTAAAGACTGCTTACTTCATTGTGTTTTAACCTCAGTTGGAAAGGATTGTTTTAAGGATCCCATGGGATACCCCTCGCAAACCATTTTACACGCTGCATATGGCAATTCACCTCCGCGAGAAACTTGCCTTTATGAACAGTCAACGTGGCTCGGAGGTGCCAGGAGTTGGTGGGCGTGGCTCCTTCCTGCGTGCGCCATAGATGTCTTACTTGTTGGCGGCTCAGTGAATCCACGCCCCTTCCGCCGTGCTTTCCATGGTTGTCTTGCCTTAGTGAATTATATATATAGATCATGTGTCTTTGAAGTATAATTACTACAACTAACAAAGAATTTTTTACCTGCCAGGTAGGACTCAATCCAATTTAAGACACTGCCTGAGAGGCCCACCCACTGACTAAGGAGATTTCTAAGAATATTGTGGTCAATGGTATTAAATGCAGCACTCAGATCTAAGAGGATGAGAACAGATAAATGGCCTCTGTCTGCATTTACCCGCAAGTCAATTACTACTTTAACGAGTGCAGTTTCTGTACTGTGATTTGTTCTGAAACCCGACTGAAACTTTCAAGAATAGCATGTTTATTGAGGTGATCATTAAGCTGCATAATGATTGATTTCTCTAGGATTTTCCTTAAGAAAGGCATGTTAGAAGTAGGTCTAAAATTTCCAAAAGCAGAAGGGTTAAGATTATTTTTCCTGAGCAGAGGTTTAACTACAGCAGACTTAAGACAGTCTTTGAAGACTTCCGTACCTAATGACAAATTTACTATGTCAAGAACACTGTCAATTAGCATGCTGGATACTTCTTTGAAAAAACTGGTTGGTATTGAGTCAAGGACGCAGGTGGATGGTCTCAGTTGGGAAATTATTTTATATAAATTAGGTAAAGAATTTAATTTGTTTAAAAAGGAGTACCGGGGTTTAAGAGGATCAGTATAGGGGAGAGAGAGAAATATTGTAACATAACAGTGTATAGATATATACCACTTGCAAATACATAATAAAATACTTCATGCTATAATTTAAAGAGATTATTGTTGGTTTAAGGTCAAAGTGTATTTTTACCTAGCAACGTGGGTGGCCTGCCTGTGGTTTTTGGTGTGTAACCAATAAGTTTAAGCAAGTAGGCAACATTGTTCTGGAAGTTATTGTTAACTGTTATCATGCTGCAATAATGAGTGTGGAAATCTGACCAGGGGTGACTACTTAGGTCTCTGTGTGTGGGTGTGGGTCTGTGTGTCTAGTCCCTCAGAGCAAACTCATTGGTCAGTTTGCCTTTGGTGACGAGATCAAAAGAGAAGGTGCAAGTGTGAGAGACATGAGGAGGAGGAAAGGCATAGAAGGCACACTGAGACAGAAAGACTTCAAAGACAAAAAGTATAAAAATGGACAGGAGGAGAGCAAGACACCTGAAAAATAATGACAGAGTCTGAGAAGCAGCGTTTACAGGAACACACTCGAGAGAAGTTCAGACACACAAGGATACCGAGGAAAGGTTCTGAAGGTACATGTAAGACAAGAGATAGCAGATATTTTTTCAATTTGTTTTTTTTTATTTTTAACATTTTATTAGTTTTATTAAAATCAAATAACATTCCATACAAGCAAGTCAAGTTTAACAAAACTAGGTTTAAAACAAATTGATCTGTCTTCGACAGATAATGTGGCTAGTTGTATATACAGTGGTGTGAAAAACTATTTGCCCCCTTTCTGATTTCTTATTCTTTTGCATGTTTGTCACACAAAATGTTTCTGATCATCAAACACATTTAACCATTAGTCAAATATAACACAAGTAAACACAAAATGCAGTTTTTAAATGATGGTTTTATTATTTAGGAGAAAAAATCCAAACCTACATGGCCCTGTGTGAAAAAGTAATTGCCCCCTGAACCTAATAACTGGTTGGGCCACCCTTAGCAGCAATAACTGCAATCAAGCATTTGCGATAACTTGCAATGAGTCTTTTACAGCGCTCTGGAGGAATTTTGGCACACTCATCTTTGCAGAATTGTTGTAATTCAGCTTTATTTGAGCGTTTTCTAGCATGAACCGCCTTTTTAAGGTCATGCCATAGCATCTCATTTGGATTCAGGTCAGGACTTTGACTAGGCCACTCCAAAGTCTTCATTTTGTTTTTCTTCAGCCATTCAGAGGTGGATTTGCTGGTGTGTTTTAGGTCATTGTCCTGTTGCAGCACCCAAGATCGCTTCAGCTTGAGTTGACGAACAGATGGCCGGACATTCTCCTTCAGGATTTTTGGTAGACAGTAGAATTCATGGTTCCATCTATCACAGCAAGCCTTCCAGGTCCTGAAGCAGCAAAACAACCCCAGACCATCACACTATCACCACCATATTTTACTGTTGGTATGATGTTTTTTTTCTGAAATGCTGTGTTCCTTTTACGCCGGGACATTTGCCTTCCAAAAAGTTCAACTTTTGTCTCATCAGTCCAAAAGGTATTTTCCCAAAAGTCTTGGCAATCATTGAGATGTTTCTTAGCAAAATTGAGACGAGCCCTAATGTTCTTTTTGCTTAACAGTGGTTTGCGTCTTAGAAATCTGTCATGCAGGCCATTTTTGCCCAGTCTCCTTCTTATGGTGGAGTCGTGAACACTGACCTTAATTGAGGCAAGTGAGGCCTGCAGTTCTTTAGACGTTGCCTTGGGGTCTTTTGTGACCTCTCGGATGAGTCGTCTCTGCACTCTTGAGGTAATTTTGGTCGGCCGGCCACTCCTGGGAAGGTTCACCACTGTTCCATGTTTTTGCCATTTGTGGATAATGGCTCTCACTGTGGTTCGCTGGAGTCCCAAAGCTTTAGAAATGGCTTTATAACCTTTACCAGACTGATAGATCTCAATCACTTCTGTTCTCATTTGTTCCTGAATTTCTTTGGGTCTTGGCATGATGTCTAGCTTTTGAGGTGCTTTTGGTTTACTTCTCTGTGTCAGGCAGCTCCTATTTAAGTGATTTATTGATTGAAACAGGTGCGGCAGTAATCAGGCCTGGGGGTGGCTACGGAAATTGAACTCAGGTGTGATACACCACAGTTAGGTTATGTTTTAACAAGGGGACAATTACTTTTTCACACAGGGCCATGTAGGTTTGGATTTTTTTCTCCCTAAATAATAAAAACCATTATTTAAAAACTGTCATTTTCTGTTTACTTGTGTTATGTTTGACTAATGGTTAAATGTGTTTGATAATCAGAAACATTTTGTGTGACAAACATGCAAAAGAATAAGAAATCAGGAAGGGGGCAAATAGTTTTTCACACCACTGTAATTGTCTATATACAGTATGTTGCATACTTAGTATATGTGAGTAAAGCACAAGACAAAGATAAAGAGTTGTGATTCCAAAGTGGCAGCCCCATATACTTCAGAATTGTGCAGCAAAATAAATGAACAGCCTTACAGATGAGAGCTCAAAACATAATGAAACAATGAAAAAGATGGCAGATTATATGGCCAGATGATAGGAAGGGCTGGCCCGGAGGAATAGGAACCAGAAGTGACATCAGCGGTGGAAAGGTTGAGGTCTGTAGAGGGTGAAAGAGAGAAAGCATTAGAGAACAGCACCATTCCCTGGCTCTACGGGTAATCATAGTTATTCGAGCCCTTAAGCTTTCTCCCACACGCACGTATGTGACACATATTTTTGTTTGAATATCTGAGTAGAAATGCAGATGCAAACTTTATTGTACTACATACACGTGCCAATAAGCATGACTTGACTTCTATTGGGATTGCTAATCTGTTTCTTTCAGTTATGGGGGGTTTTCATGAGAAAAACTGGTTTAGGATTGAGATCAATCATAGTACAATGATTAACACAATTTATTTAGAGTTTCTCATTCAGTACAGGTCTTAATTCCATGTGTCAGATGCTTCATCATTTCACTTTTTAATTATGCTGAGGGTGTGTTACTCAAACAGAATCGCTAAATGTCAAGGGAGTAAATCAGATAGAAACAGGCATTATAAGTTCCTAGCTTAAGGGACTTACAAACAAATTCTTTATAAGAAATTCACCTTGCCATTTCAGAGAATGAAAACATAAGGAAAGACTGGCTTAAAAAAGCCTGTTACTCATCATTTTCCTAAAATATTACATAAACATTATCTTTCTTGCTGCATTAGGAGCACAGAGGGTTGTAGGATTGGCATCAGGATTGCTGTATGGAGACTATACAGTACATAAACTGGCGTTATACAATGACATGATCCAAACACCTTCATGATGAATCTTTGATTTTGCTTTACTAGACAGCGAGACCTTCCCCTTTATGGCTCATTTATTCCCTGGTGAAGTTTACAATGGCATGTGTGACCATTTCAAAACCTTACTAAAAAAAAGCACTAAATAAATAATCCTCTTTAATAAAACCCCTGTGTGCGTCCAGGTGTCCATGTGTGTGTGTCTTCTGGTGAAGTGCGCAAGTGCGGGGTCAAACGACACGTGTTCAGTCTCTTTCTGTGCATTCCCTGTGTGTGCAGAGAGAAAGAGAGACACACTGGTGTGTGCGCGCGAGAGACAGACAGACAGACATGCAAGGCCGCCCGAGAGACAGACACGCACGCAGGCAGGCAGGCACGCAGGCAAGCCCGCGCAAGAGACAGACACGCACGCACGCAGGCCCGTGCGAGAGACACACTCACACACAGACACAGGCAGGCCCGCATGGGGGACAGACACGCACGCACACAGGCCTGCGACAGAGAAAGACACGCACATCCGCACGCACGCACACACGCACACACACACGCACGCACACACACACGCAGGCCTGCGACAGAGACAGACACACACACACACAGGCGCACGCGTGCATTGTTGCAATGTTACTTTTCTTGGTTGCTTATTAGATTTTGGATTTTTCAAATGTTCATTTTTTTCCCTGTGCTTAAAACTCATTAAAAAAGGTGTTTTTAGCGAGCGGGTCGTAAGGCTATAGCGTGAACTCTTGCAGTGTTAGTTTTCTCTGTTGTTTAAGGTTTTCTTAGTGTTATTCAATGTTTTTACATTTAGTTTACTATTACGCTAGGCATTCAATGGTATAGTTAACTATATTTGTGCTTAAAATCTTAAAAAAATACATATTTACATACAGTTCATATGATCTAGAACTGATTCATTGTATTTACATACAATCCTATGGGGGAAATTACTTCGATTCCACTGTATTACTGTCTTACAAAATTACAGGCATTTTACGGAAATACAAACCAGTATTACTGAGAGAGAAAATTAAAGGCGCACAATACAGTGACACATATTACAGCCACATACAAGGTCTCTTGCCATTTAATATAGACTGTTCATACAAATGTTTATGCACTACTGTTCTAGTGCCCGTTATTGTAACGGGCTTAATGTCTAGTTTTTACAATATTTCTTGATGCTTGTTACATGGAGGATTCTTTACCCTGATATTTGAACAGTACTGTTTTTCCACTCTGTAATCGATGCAGGAATATGTTCCGACTCCCTGAAGTGAATTGGTGTTGATTGGTATGGGTGCAAACAATACACTGTAGACTCTTAAGCTTCAAAGATTTGTTGCCATCTTGACTTACTACTGAACATATGCTAGGAGTGAGCTCTCAGTTTCACACATTGTGTAAGTGGAGAGTTATCATGTGGATTCAATCAGAATTCTTTCAATCGAATAGTGAATCGTGTTTAGGAAGCTGGTGGGAATTATGGAGAAGTGCACTGGAGGACGATACCAAGAAGCACTTCTTCATGCAAAGACTTATGGAGCAAAGTACTAACTTATGTATCTAAAGCGAAAAATCTGAAAACTTTTTAAAATTATCTGGAAGAAATATTGAGCCAATTTGTTTATTAGAAAACCAAACAAGCTTGATGGACTGGATGGTTTACTTGTTTGTCATACTTGGTATGCTTTTCTCTGTATATCAGGCAGTCCACGAATCTGATGTTTGCAGGGCTCCACAAAACTCAAAAGGAAGTTCCAACCCAAAATTCTGGCCTTCAAGCTTATACATGTCATGAATTGGTTTTACTTTTGGTTCTTTTGTCTCATTTGGATAGTAAAATATACTATTTTATAATTGAAATGGGGGTTTTTGAGCTCAAGGATTTTTTTCTATAACTATTTTCTCAATTTTTTAAATGGTTTAGGTTTTGTGTTTTTTTTTGGTAACAACTTAAGCTTCTTTTTAGGTCTGTTGATTGTCACCATTTTGAGTGTCCATTGTTAGGTGTGTCACAGATTTCTACAGCATGGCCTCAGATCTTTTGACCTGTTGGTAATTGGTGCAACGGAATAAAAGTTGACTGAGGTTCTCTTCCTTCAACCAACTGTGGATACCTATAAACCTTCAAAGACCTTTGCTAAAATATTTCTAATGCATTTCATTCCATTTTGACCTCTTTGTATGAAACTTTTGACTATTAATTTTTTCTCATCCCTTTGGTTTTGGTTGCTATTTTTTGTCCTCCTGACTTTGACCCTTTTTTGCTGTTTCTACACTCATCTCCTGGTTTTTTAAAAATATTTTACTTGTCAGTTTACTGTTAGAACAATATGAGGCCAAGAAATAAAGTAAGCCTGTCTCCAAACCCAAGATACAGGCATGTCCACCTGCACAGACTTAAAGGAGCCAAAATGGGGAGGGGAATCATAAAAATCCTGGTTTGCCATAGCAAAAACAATGAGTTGTGAATCCCACCATACAAACTGGTAAAATGTGTGAACACACCTCAAAATAACACAGGCCAGACCAGGGTATCTTAGTGATAGTAGTCTGCCTTCAGAAACCAGCCTCATCCAAAGCATCCTGGCCCCTAACTCAAAGGTAAGCTTTCAAGCCGGCACAGGCCCAAAATGGGACTTCAACTTTTAAAAGTTCAAAAATACTCAAAAATATCCTTCAAGAGAGAGGATAACTATAAACCTCTGGATTTAACAGACAAAAACAAAATAATGTTCTTTAAATTCAAATAATTTCTAAATGCAAAAAAAAGGAGAAAATAGCAAGGCAAAGGAAAGAGACAAAAAAAACGCAAAAGTGTAGGACTAAAAAAGGCATCTATATATATAATTCACTAAGTCGCCCAACCATGGGATACACATGACAGAGCCACGCCTACCAACTCACAGAGTTCCGCCCACCAACTCTAAGACCATGGGATACGCATGACAAAGCCAAGCCCACCAACTCTAATCCTCCTTCCACGTCCACCCTCTCGAGGCATGCGTTCTGCCTGCTTATGTGCCCGCACGCCTTAATAGTCTTTCTCCCACTGGCATGCCTCCGCATAAACTCAAAATTAAAATCGGTTCAGTCGTCATGCTTCTCAGAAACCTCCTGCCAGCAAGAGGTCTCTGTAATGGCACTAGAATTTCTGTTACCAGCATTCACCGCAATGTACAAGAGTGTAAGACTATCACATCTGCTACCTCACAAACTGTCCTTATTCCCCAGATTTCCATGACCCCATCAGATTCTAATTTGCCTTTTACTTTTACACGCAGACGTTTTCCCGTTCGATTAGCCTTTGCAATGACAATTAATAAGGCACAGGGCCAAACTTTCAAAAAGATATGCTTGTATCTGCCAAAACCAGTTTTCAGTCATGGACAATTGTATGTTGCTCTCTCCAGAGTTCCATCTTTTCATTCACTGACAGTTGTATACTCAAACCTACCCCATTTGGACAACTGTGTCTTTCAGGAAGTCTTCACCCATCAATGAATAATTATGTGGCATATGCTACACCGCCGGTTTGCTAGTCTGTTATATTTCAGCCAGAGTTTCCCCTCTGGCTAGGGTTCAAATGCTATTTTTATATCTATTTTGTTTGTTATATTAACAGTGTGGATTATTTAGCTTGTAAGTAAGCAACGCATTTTTTGTTATATGTCATGTGTTGTCAAAGGACTATCATAATGATAGTAAAATATACTACTATACTTCTCCCTATAAAGGCGGAGAAAAACCCAAAATCCACAGTCCCTCGTGGTTCATTGAGTGAGCTTGTGGTGTGGTGAGTTTTTGTACTATTTTTTCTGTGCTTTTGTTTTTATTTTTTATTTTTTGCTGTCTTTTGACTACTCTTTGGATTTGTCATTTATGGGACTTGCCTGCGATTACCTTTGCCTTTTCAGGCATGTCCTGCTGTGTCATTGTGCTCTTTGGAGCTTTACTGATCTTTAACTTTAACTTTTAACTTTAACAGATTTTTCTGAAAACAAGTCTTTTATTTATAAAGGCTCTTTATTGACTTTTTTCTGACTAACTGGGTTTTGACAAGTTATCCCCATCTAGAGGACATTTTGAGTATTTTGGGATTTATTGTACTTTAGGAACTCTCTAGTTCAGGGACAGGGGCTGCAGGTTTTTCTTCCAAACAGTTTCGTTATTAGAAGCCAAGCCAAGCCTAACAAACTTGGTATTTAAATATATGGCTTGTCAGCAATAAGATGCTGCAGATGTTCTACCAGACGGTTGTTGCAAGTGCCCTCTTCTACGTGGTGGTGTGCTGGGGAGGCAGCATAAAGATGAAAGATGCCTCATGCCTGGACAAACTTGTTAAGAAGGCAGGCTCTATTGTAGGAGTAAAGTTGGGCAGTTTAACATCTGTGGCAGAGCGACGGGCATTAAGCAAACTCTTGTCAATCATGAAGAATCCACTGCATCCACTGAACAGTGTCATCTCCAGGCAGAGGAGTAGCTTCAGTGACAGACTTTTGTCACTGTCCTGCTCCATTGACAGACTGAGGAGATCGTTCCTCCCCCACACTATGCGACTCTTCAATTCCACCCGGGGGAGTAAATGCTAACATTACTCAAAGTTATTGTCTGCTTTTTTATTTTTATTTTTTTTTCATTTTTCATTTTTATTACTGTTTAATTGTATATTGTTTTTTTTTGTATCAGTATACTGCTGCTGGATTATGTGAATTTCCCCTTGGGATTAATAAAGTATCTATCTATCTATCTATCTATCTATCTATCTATCTATCTATCTATCTAACAAGAAAAAAAATTGTATATTTTTAAGAACTTCGTCCATATGTTTGATGGTCTGGAACAGATTTGTAGCTCTTGATTCTTCCCTTCTCTCTCTTTTAAACACAGTATTAACACAGAGATTTCATGATGCATGTTCACAGGTTTAAATGGAAACAAGTTACCTGGAGCCAGTGCTTCATTATTAACTGATGGTTGTAAGAAAACAGACAACAATTAAAACTTAATACAGCTGTTTAAAACTAAAATATGCATAAAGGTTTCTAAATCATAACAAATGAGCTAACTAAAACTAATAAGAAAAATTGCTTTATTAATTAATAAATGGGTTCTAATTAAGGAACTGCATATTCCTGCAACCACTGCGGACCCCAGGACTGTAATTGAGTACCCCTACTCTGGTTTCTAACAACACCCAAAGGCGAACAAGAACAGTTTGTAATCCAGAAGTTGGTAGCCACAAAGACAGAAGCACAAATCCATGAAACCAATAAAATCCAAAATGATATTCATAATAATGCTCTTGACTCCAACAAACAACAATCATCAATGACCTTCTGACGCACCTACTGTAAGTCCCCTGCCTGAATATAAAAGGCAGTCCTTCTGCAGTGATGTCATGGTGGCCACGTCCCTCAGTGGTTCCACCGATAAAACACAAGTGATGTCAGCAAGAAGCATATGTACTGTATATACTGCATATACACCATGCATACTGAAAATACTAAATAATATTTAAACAAGCCAAAATTAACAAAAATTACAAAATGACAAAAACAATAAAAAAATATTTTGAATTCTGTTTTGTTAAGTTCGATTGGATTGTATGTAATGTTATCTTCTTCGTTGTGTAAGTGCGCTTTTGTTATGACTAGGAGTCCCAAAGCACTACAGTCCCAAAAGCACTACCAAAAATACCCAATAGAGGGGAAAATATCAACAACGCAAGCTAGATTAAAAAAGAGCCACATAGAATCGTAAGAAAATAATAGATTCACTATCACAAAAATTATCCATAAGTACATGGAACTTTGCAGAACACACAAGGCAATAAGGAGTTAACAGCAAGGGAAATCCAAAGAGAACAAATCCCAGTACATAATCCAATGGCAAAGTAAAAACCAGAGCAAAATGGTCTAGAATGCAGATGAAATCCAAAAGCCCAGCAGAACACAAGAAAAGTCTCTAGTGCATTCGAAATGAGCCGCCAGAAACAGTCGGAGGCCCTCTGTAGTTATAGGGCCGAGAGCAGTTCCTGGAGGTGATTGGCTGGTAGTCCCTTCTCTTAGGGCTATGTTTCTCAGCCTTTAAGTATTTGCGACCCGAGTTTTCATAACAGTTTTAATCGCACCCCACCCCAACATTTTTTTGAAATGTAGATGCATATTTTATTATACCTACTTAACTTTTATCGACATTTATCTAACTCTATATTTATTGTTCTAGTATCAGAATGTGGTTTAAGTTAATTTGTTTTGGTTTCAACAGATGTTTTTTTCATATTTTGGATTCTTGTTTACTTTTTCACATCTTCGCGCCCCCCCTAGGGGGGCCCGGCCACAGGTTGAGAACCACTGTCTTAGGGAACCACCAACAAAACACATGGAACATAAAACAAGCTTAGCTACAGATACGTAAAATGTAGAGAATAATGAAAACCACAAACAAATAGAAAGAGTAACACATACAAATAAATTAAAAATGTACAAAAAAGACACAAAATAAGTATTTGAACCTCAGGCCAGGCTGAGAAATAACACCTTTTTGCACTTTTAAATTCTATTACTTTTGCTTGTCTGGTTTTTGAATCACGATTTAACCTTGGTAACAGTGTTTGACTTCACTACTGTTTTTCGGTTTTGACTTTTACTAAGTTGCCTAGCATAATATGCACATGGCAATATGACTGCTGCTGTCACTAGCTCCAAGGCTGCCCTGTCGTAGAAGGGTTTCATAGTTTGTACATTTCTAACCATCTAGCTTAGGAGGTTTCTTCTCGGTCAGGACCAGTCCCCTTCATATACCGCAATCAGTGATAGCACAATCGATTTTGTGTATTTTAGCCTCCATGCTCACCTGGTTCTGAAACAAGGAGTCCACATATAAACAGAAAATTTTAGTCCACAGGAGCTCATCTTTTTGACCATTTACAAAATCAATCCTGTAGAACAATTCCTTTCAGGCTCGGGAACAAAAACTGTCTGACCACCCCGCGTAAAAATGTGGCAGCTTTCAAGTGCAAGCAATTATTTTAATGCATTGGTACCTGCTTACACCTTAACAGCCACAAGATAGCTTTTTAGTGTGACAGAACAGCTACTTTTGTTTTTAAAATTAGTCTAAGTAAATAAATAAATCCATCAGGAGTAAACTCTAGCACCTTTTAAGCAGCCTCTCGATTACGTGAAAATCCAATATCTTATACAAGTGCCCTTGAAGGAAGGTGAAGCGAGTGGACATAAATTTGGAAAGAAGCGCTAATCAGCTCCTCTGTGTCTGGGTGCTGATGTGAAAAGCAGGCATGCCATCCTGTTAGCTGAATAGCGCAATGCAATTTAATTTGGGAATATAATAGATTTGAAGGAGACCTTGCCTGGAAGAGAGCGCCAGCCTTTTCAATAATTTACAAAATTAATTATCACCTTTAAAAATTAAATCGTTCCTAGCAGAACACTGTAAGATGCTCTTTCTTCAAACATAAGTTTAGACGGAAACTATTTTTTTATTCTATTATACCAAGCTACTATTAATCAGAGGGTCTTAAATGTTTCTATGGTAACCAATACAGAGTCTGCCTCAGAGCAATGCCTGTTGAGCGGCTTTTATCTGCGTCCCTCCCTTCCTCCCCCCACCTCCCCACCTGCCTTTGTCTTTTATCAGCTTTAAATTTTAATGAATCAATTTCTTTCCATTTCAGGCTCAGTGATTTTTTATTACTTGGCCATGTTTTACTTTTTCAAAGTACACAGTACAGGTAGGAAGAAGCTAGTTTGAATCCATCCATCCATCAATCCACTCTCAAGCCTGATTCATCCAGTTCAAGATGGAGAAGGCCGCAGCCTGTCCTGGCAGTAATGCAGGAACCGATTCTGAATATGGAAACAACAGAAGAATTCCTTCAGCTTAATGGAAACTACTTCTTTACACAAAGAGTTGTGGGATTTGGGAACAAACTACCGAGACATGAAGTTAAAGCAGAAACCTTGACAACCTACAAGAAGAATCAGGATGACAAGGACAGCTACAAGCTAAAAGAAACAGGCCCGTTTGCCAGATTTCTTATGTACTTACAGCATGTATCAGCCTGTCTGAGAGAAACCTCACATAGTCACTTAAACTGAGATCTGCCAAGTAAATTAATTGTGGGAAGAAAACTGGTCTTTCCAGAGAAAACTGGCCACAGCCATGGGCACAATGTGCAATATCCACTCAGATAGTTAATGGGTTGCGACTGAAACCCAGTTCCCTGGAACTGTGAGGTTACATTTAATGCTCACAGACATAGGGGTGGAAGTTTCCCCAGGCTCCTTCATAGAGAGTATAGTTATAGAATTAAGTTGTGAGGACAAACCAGAGGAGGTCTTACTTCGGTAAATGACCAAGTATGGCATTATAGTCCTGAGAGGTTGCGTGAAGTACCAGTACTGTAAATTGTGAGTACCGGTTAACTTCAAAGAGTGATGCTATGTACCGAGAACTCACACTAATCCATAATTCAGTGAGTATCGGCCCGCTTCAAGCACCAGTAAGCTTACCAGTTAACATAATAACAGATGTAGAACAAAATTGGTGTACCTTGAAGAAATTTTTGCAGATATGGAGAGAACATGCAAACCCCACAGCAAGAACTTCTTAAGAATATAAGAAATTTGACAAACAAGAGGGGACCATTCTGTCAGGTTTGTTTGTTTAGCTAATAGCTATATTGTTATAATGTCTAATCCAAATACAGTACTTCTTAAAGGTTGCCAAGATTTCTTCTCCAACTTCATGACTCAGAAGTTTTTTCCTGATTTCCACAACTCTTCACATGAAAAAGTGTTTCCCTGGCTTCAGTTTTATATACACTTCCTCTTCATTTCCACTAGTGCTCCACTAGAATTCTGCATGGCCTGCTTTTATAGTATGCCTTTGGGAATTATGAAGACCTGGATTAAGTCCTCATGCAGCCTCCTCCTCTTGAGATTAAAGAGCTTTAACACGTTGAGACTCTCGGGGTAAGACAAGTCCTTAAGTCATGGAATGCACTTGGTTGCTCTCCTTTGACCATCGTAAGGAATTTGACAGAGCACATACACTAGTTGGTTATTAAATGCACTAACCGAACAGAAAAATAACAACATGGCAAATACGACAATGACAAATAAGAGAAACACGCAATGGCCCTCAAGCCCAGTCCTTCTAACTATCAGGGAGTAATACCAGCCACTGAACCTCCCTTTCTTCTTTGATCTTAACACTGATTTTAATAAAAAGTATGATACAATTAATAATATACTACATTACAGATTTTCTTTTTATAAAATACAAAAACACAAAAGACAATTATACCATAATCTAAAGAGCATCACAATGAAACCGTTCTGTCATCTCTCTTCATTTAACATCATAAAACACTTTTCTTCGCATTATTGGCTGGTGCTTCTAATGAATGGAAAGCTTCTAGAAGCTCAGACAGAATGACGACAAATGCCACATGTAACATTTAGCCCTTCATGTTTTTAATTTTGTTTGAGTCTGACAGAGCATGGCAACAGTAAAACAAGCACCTTACTGCATAAGACGAGATGAGGCGCATCATTATTTAAATATCTGAAGTAATTAGATCATCGTCTTATTTCATCATGGTTAAGCAGCCCTGCCAGCCAAGCTTTCCACATATAAACTTGGACTCATAAATGCTCTCATTAAATTAATCTAATTCAAGGAGACACTAAGGGATTGAATTGAGTTAAACTCAAAATAGGATGCACTTCGGCAGGCAGCACAAGTGTGTATCTTTTTCTCACAAAATGTAATTACTATTGAGGAAAATGATTTATGTAAATGCTTTTTAAGGAATCATTCATTTTATGTAACAACCAACACAAAGTGAAACTCATGTGTTTGTGATTTTAAACAGCAATTTTTGGCACTGCCAGCATAACCAGTGTGGCTTCAGTCAGGGCCATTATAGTCAGGTTCTCAATGTAGCACTAGAAGATGTTGTTTGGTACTCACCCTGATTATGCATCCTCCTTCTCCTACTCGCTGTCCTCTGCCTCCTCCTCCTCCTCCTCCTCCTCTTTGCTGCCTTCCCCACTGGCCTCTTCTGTCGTAGCAGAAGATATACTCGCTGCTCCCTGGTTGATCCTGTGGAGAGCTGTTTGCATCCATAGTTCCACAGCAAGTTTTGGGTCAAATGTTATTGTCATCTTGGACAAGTGTGTGTTCATCAGGGATGAATGGTGAGTATGTGACAGACGGGATCTGTACATATTTTTTATTATATTGAGATTTGAAAATCCCCTCTCACAAGATGCACTGCTCAAAGGCAGTGTCAGAGACAATTTAAACACATTGTAGATGTTGGAGTAACAGTCTGGATTGCTTGTCTTCACTAGGTTGACCAAGTCATATACAGGGGAGGCTGCCAAATGGTTTCCTGCTTATTTTAAACACCTCCGTTCTCTTGTAGTGGTGTCTTTTTTGAGAGATAAGATGGCTTCATATTTCTGAAGAATGCTACTAAGTTTTGTATTACCAATACTGTGGAGGATTTGCATTTCCTGTGGCTAAGCTGACGGATCAAAAATTAAAGGTGGATCACATGACTTGAGAGATCCATATCTAGCTTCAGACTCAGGAATTAAACCTCTTAGTGCATGAACCTTTTCCTGTCAGCATCAGCTTTGGTGACATTGGTGTCTTTCCTGTACTTGTCCTCACCATCAAGCAAAAGTGTGAACTGTCCAATGGCTATCATCGAATTGTCTTTCCATTCCCCAATGGTCAGCCTTTCCTGCTGAAATCTGAAATACGTGAACTGTAAAATGCCACCGACGTTCAACATGTTGGCCAGAAAATTGTGAAAATGTGCTGTGCAGACTTCCTGTGGGTCGGTGTCATAGTTGTAGCTAGCTGAATTTGAATAGCAGGTAATAGCCAATCAGACCACCTAATGTTGTGAAATTTTCCCTATTTCTCAAAGGGAATGGTATTCTCACCACATAATTTTTTCAGCGCTTCCATTTTTGGTTTGTGCCCTCTCACACCATAACCTATCAGCTATGGGGAAAGAGTGAAAGCTTTAGATTCATCAATAATGTTGATCTCTGTTTTCAATGGATCTTAATGTTTGAGGGTCCCCTGATACCAAAATCATTGATATCTTGATGACAGGAGTGTGTCTGTCTGTGTGTGCGTGCGTATCTGTGTCTCACAGTTTCTTGAGAACAGTCTAGAGCTAAAAATGGTGGATGGGAAAATACCAAACTTGAAACTTAAGCCTGTTATAAGATGATGATGTGCTGATTAGTTTTTGAGCCAAATCATGCAAGAGAGAGAGGCACTCCAGAGGAACCCACAAATACAATAATTATGCAATTAATTAGGAATTCTTCTTGTCAATTGTTATTGTAATGACCTATATTATGATCAGAAAGATCAGCATCAGAGTGGTAAATAATTACTGGAATGTTATAGAATAGATCAGGTAACTTGGTTCCTTGGGCGCAAAGCCTACTGACGCTCATGTCCTCCGAACAGTTTTGCACCACCTTTATGTAAATAATATATTAGCAATTTGACAACAGAATGATCAAATGTCTCACAGTATGGTACCATGTGATCAACTGACTTTGTACAGTTTTCAAGGGTGTGCGCAGTACACAAAGTATGAACAGAGGAATCCCCAATCACAGCCATCTGACGTAGCTTTGGCACAATTCCATTGTACACATCGACGATGACGGCAGCTCTGTCTATCTGTCCAACCGAGACTAACTTTGACTTCCATCATCCAGTCCTGAGTCACAGAAAAGATTCACAAGCTCATCAAATATGTCCTGTGCAATTCGATTCACACCCAATTCAATTAATCCAAGGAAATCCATTGCAGGACACAGACATAAAGTAAACAATCTTGTGCTCCGTTTTAGTAATATCTTTGAATCTATTAAAAAGCACACTCCAAAATTCACTTTAATTGTTCCCTCAATTTCAAACCGATTGTTTGGCCAAAGTATTGCATCATTTGTGTTCCACTTTCTCATGAAGGACATGCACTTCCGACATTCACTCCAAGCCTTTTCAAGAGAGAAATATCCTCCACAAAGGAAGACATGGGACATGTGTGTTTCGCTTTATGACAGGCTAAAAGGAAGATATATTAGAGCGTTGCCATTGTTCTTACATTTATTTTGCTTTGCCTCTTCGCAAGTAGGTAACTTGATTCTTCATCTTGGCTACCATGTTTGTTAGCTATACTAATGACAATGTTTGTTGCTCTTTAGTCCTTTCGTGCTTGTCAAATGTTGGGTGACTGAAATTCTTTGTCCCTGTATAAGAAGCACTGGTTTTCTCTGCTAGATGTGAGTGTTCCCGGCAAATCTTACACCACATCTCGGAGCACTCATCATTAGTTTCAACCCACAGTATCTCCTAGAGCCATTTTCAGAGAAAACTGATTTGTTCTGTCTTGATCTTGCATTTCTTCACAGGAATGCCACAGTAAATACTTAAAGTGTGTTGCGTTTTTCAAATTGAGTCCAATGAATTTTGTTTGATTGTTAAAGTAAAGATAACCTGTTTTGCTGACCACCAACTAATTGCGTGTGTGGTGCGCTTTTGCAAGTTCGGGAGGAAACAACGTGTGCACCAGTTATGGACACTCCTGGTTATAGTCATCCTCAGTTTAAGACTGGGTGTGTCTTCAGGGTTTTATGGGATTTATTTTCATCAGTTTAATTGGAAGCATTTCACTTGTAACCTATCTACCTGTTGTAAGAAGTGCTCAGAAATTGGATTTTTTTTAACCAGAGATTACTTAATTTTTAGTACTGATTTTACCGGTCTGATTGTACTAAATAATAAAGACAACCTCCTGTCAGTTTTCTTTAAAAATTAAATTAATTGTGGTTTATGTGCTCCTATGTTTTGGCTCCCATCAAGCATCAGCTCTCTTTTTCTAAAAAACATGTAGTTTTACACTTTCCAAAGTTGTTATGACCCCATCATTGATTCACTTGACATTTCTTTTTCGTTTTTTTCAAATTCTTTGTCTAAGCTATCCATCCAACAGTCTTCTAAAAAGATTCCCCCCTCAACTGCAGAAGCCAGCACCGGCCTCCCATTGGCACAAAGAAAGTATTATCTGAGAACCTCTCATGTCTTGCCAGTTATTTTCTTTGAAATGTCTCTCTTTTGCAAATTGTAAATCTCGTATGATCTTTATTTTCTCATCATTTGTTAAAATACAACATGGTATCAATATGTTTACAGTAACTGAGCATTTGTAATTAATCTATTAAAAATTTTTAGAAAACTTTATAAATTATTCTTAAAAAATATGAAAGGTGTTGTTGCAGAAAATGCCAGGTTCTGTACATTTTCACCTACTTGTGCCAATGTTAAGCAAACACAGTTTTGGTAGACTATTTTAGATTCTCTATTCCTTCACAATAGTTGGTTGATTGCATTTTCCATTTTTTTGCATTTTGTTTCTATGGCTGGTCCGCTTCCATTATTTTCTAGAATCCATAATAACAACAATATCATGATGTCAAGGGGTTGGCTATAAGACAACATACCCACAGCCATATTAGTTGGTGTGTGAAGTCCTGACAAGTGGCCAAAGTGGCTTAAGGCCTTCAGAAATAATCAAGGAAACATAGCATAATACCACCAGCCTGCCAGGAAAATGTGCACACAGAAGCACCCACTATACTGGTTGGCGTTTCCTTAATGTCAAAATGTGCTTTAATCTTCAAAGTCCAAAAATAAATTCTGTAATGTCCCAAAACACATTCAAAATGTCCCACAAGGACAGGATCACCGTCAACTCCAGCCTTGTGTAGAGCAAAGTCACACAAAATCTTTATAAAGGAGGTGTTGTGCCTAAACAAAACATGCACTAAGATGTTAAAAAGTCAGGGGAAGAGGCGAGGAAGGACCCAAAGTGAGAATCAAACTGGGAAATCAGAAAACTAGTGCCCAACACCAAAACACAAGAAAACATTTGTAGTCAGAAAAACGTCAAAAGACGTTAAAAAAACCAGAGAATCCAATAGAGTAATTAATAAAAACAACAACAAGAGGTTCTTGGGACATTTGTGTACTCGGATATGGAAACAACTGTGAGGTGCCCTTTTATTCCATCATGTTGTGTTTGATGGTTCACAGGACACACCCCTACCAACACAGACGCTGTCCTGCAAACAGGAGCTCAAAAGGGCACCACCAATAAATGAACAAAATGGAAATGGAAATAGTACAAAAAATTATACACAAACAAAACTAAACCAACAGGTGAAAAACAGGAGTACCCACTAAAATCCTTGCAGTAGAAAGCAGAAAACCAAAATAGGGACCATTCGCATTAGGATTCCCATGAAAACTGCAAATGAAAATGAAAAATACAACAAAAGGTTCAAAAGAGAAAAAATAATCAAGAAAATGACTTGTCAAAAAGGAAATTCAAGGCAAATAATAAGGGAAATCCAAGACACATTATTCAAAAAGTCAAGAACCAGAACAGAAATACATAAAAGAAAAACCAGCCAAATCCACCATTCAAATGAACCACACCAGACTTCATTTCCCAGCTTACCTTTATAGGGCTGGGGCAGTTCCTAAAGTTGATGGACAGGTGGCTCTACCTGTTGAGGATCCACCCACGACTCACATGAAAGAAGTACAGGACACACATAGATATTAAATACTAACCAAACAGATATTTTATAACTCAAAAAAATAATAAATTAACTATCCATCCATCCATTATCCAACCCGCTATATCCTAACTACAGGGTCACGAAACAATATTATTAAAAAAAAACGGAAAACAATAAATAGGAACGAATAAAGAAGAAAGGAGATAAAAAGAAGCCTAGGGACAAACCTTGGCATACCCTTAATATTGACAGCCATTTCCCACAATATAAAAGCCAGTTGGCTTTCTGTCATTTTGATAGACCTCTTGCTTGAATTTTTCACTTCTTTTACTTCTATTATGGCGCATTCTATCTTGGCACTTTAATGTCCTCTTGTGGCTCATTTTGATGTGTCTTTTATCAGCAGTGCGATGGTTTTGTAGGGCTGGTTTTTACATGCTGGTGCTCATACTGACTTGTAAGGGTCAGTTGGGTGAAGCAAGTCCTTGATGACATTTCATATTGCTACTCATCTTTCCTCCCTTTTCAAAGGGCTTGCTTTTAATTTTTTAAATCTCAGTATTCTCTCTCATTGTCCCTATGAAGACATAAGAACTAGCTGGCATAATCTGTGCAATGAAAAATATGCATTTATTTTGTCTACTCTAGTCTATTCTATTCAAGTCTCTGTTTCTTTTACATATCTAGTCCATTCTTTTTTTATATTTAAGCATTATTTATTTGGTGGTGGACAATTAGTAAGCCACAGGTTTCACCTCCTGGCTAGGATTGATCCTGACTTTCCATAGGCCATATGGTTTAGAACATGTTGGACACACTGTAAGTATGATTTTGGTTTTGTTTTTTAATCAATGCTAATATTCCAGTTTTTCGCCAAAATATGTCAGGTGTTTTTCCTAATGTTTATAATAAACATTCCTATATCTTGTCCCATGCCAGCTTCTAAATATTTGACTTTCTTATAAGGAGGCTTTGTACTTGCAGAAACATCACAGCTTTAAGCCACTTATCACGATAACTCTTACGATACTTGGCACTCAAGCAATAAAAAGCAATACAAAAACTTCTAGGGGATACTCTTTTATTATGAATTGTTTCTGGTTAGTATTTTAGTTTTGGTAAAAATTCTTCATCCTGATGATTCTGTCGAATGAGGTACAGCTCGGAGTAACCCTCGCAATAACGGACATTAAGAAAAAAAAAACAGTAATTCTACTGATGAACTTTTTTCTCGTTCCCTGTGAATACTTTATGATCATTGTTATTTGTGTGTTTGTTTGCTGGTGTGCTGCAACATGGGTCTGTTGTAAATAGCTGATTTATTTGTTGTGTGTATTTTACAGTATTTACGATAACAATTTTATTTCCGGTCATACATTTTGCTTCTGTTAGTGTTCTCTGTACTTGTTCTGTGGCTAGTAGGAAAAGTAGTATTGAGCTCTTGCACTCGTGGGATCGGTAGTGCATATTATAATCATGTTTGTTGGGTAAAGGTTCATGAGGAGCAGCACAAGGTCACCAAAATAATACGATCCTTATAACAGAAGTAAATAGTATATTGATTCACAAGGGTGTGGCGTATCTATTATAAATTATTATTTTTTTTTATTTTAGGTGGGGCGTTGCCCCAGTGCCCTCTGTAGTCCAGTTAGCACTGCTCACCACATAAACATTGTAATCAGAATGCACATGGAGGTGCACCCTTATGTAAGAAGATTAAGACACACACAAAGACACACTTACCGACTGTTATTCAAGCGTTATATTTAGGGTTAGACTTAACAACTCTACCATATCTAAGGTGATTTTGAGTAGTTTACTCAGCTCAGTTTGTGGTGTTCTTAGGTACAGTTTAAGCAACATCAAGCTCAGATGTGGAATCTGATGATGGACCTACTTATACTTGAAATAGTTCAGGCTGTCACACACGCAAAAAATGTTGACAGTTCCTCCTGTACTCGGCCCATTTAGACTCTACAATGTAGGATCTCAGCTCTTCAAGAATTCTATTAAGCAATTCATCTTTGTCATACCCTTTGAGTGTCTTCTGGTGAACCATCTTAGAGTTATGTGACTAAGAGAGTGGATTGCTGACTTTATCATGGTACTCCTTCTCCACTTCTGTTTTCTTTGATAGTTGAACTTTGACTGTAGTGTTGCTTTCTGTCTTTGGTTTTAACAGGGGCTTGCAAGTGGGTAGCTACTCTGTACAGGCAAGCAGGGCTGGATTTACCATTAGGCAAAATAAGCACATGCTTAGGGCATCATGGGAAGGGGGGGCACCACGGAAATGTTCCATTGCCGGATTTACCTAAGACCATATGGTGGAAAACTGTAAATGGTGCAGCTGAACTAGGTTCCACATAAAATGAAAACATTACATTCATATGTATATAATAATACAAGTAAAAATAAAATGGCAATACTGTAATAGAGGTTAATGATATACTGTATATTAGTCTTGGGAATACAACAAAATAAGAATCTGGTAGCTGCCAAACAGTCCACCGAGGCTCATGTGATTACTCTTGTCTGGGTCACGTTTGCTGTCCCATTCAGTCATCCACTGAGAGTGAGTGCAGCTCATATATATGGGGGTACCAAAATCTAACAAGTGCTTACAGCCTCTAAAGGTCTTAATTCAGCCCTGCAGGTCAGCCTAGTTGGGTGTCCCAAATTATGTTCTGAATGCTCAACAGGTTCAGAAACAAATTAGATCATCTTATCTTTTCTTGTTTTCAGGCCAATGCTTTTGGCAAGGCCTTTGGATTGGCAGTGCTCAGAACTACAACTGTTGTGACAGAATTCCCATGATTAGGCAAAAACTTATAAAACCTTCACTCATGCACTTTGAATCATTATCTGATATTATCTTGTGGGGTGTGCCATGTACAGAAAGGTGTCACTTTAGTTTAGAAATTGTACTTCTTGAAAAAGTGACACTGTTCTCTTGATATTTTTCACTGTTTTTTTGGGTAATCTCTAATCTCTGTTTTTCCAGTTTATGATATCATTTGTTGCTGTCTGGGACTTGTGCTGCTTTTCATTTTCACTTTTATATCCTTTTCTCAGTTGGTGCATGGCCATTGTCATTCACAGGTAAACTATATAGTGCAGCGAGTTCTGCTGAGTGTGAATAGCCTTAGCTAAAGTTAGTTCACTCTCATTCAATTGTGTTTTTGTTACGTGTTCGTAAATGAATCTATCTCTAATTCATTCTGTGATGTCTTTTAATTGCATATTTTTACTTCATTTTTCAATGCCCTCACATGCAAGTTGAGGGGTTTCCCTTCGGTTTCTATTAAGGATGTCTTTCCATCATGAACTTTATCTTTGGACTGTATAGACCCAAGAGCTGGTAAACTTAACTGAGATGACAGTCCATTTTCAAATTCTTGGACAATACATTATAGAGCTGTTAGTACATGAGAAAACTGGCAACAGTTTAAAAAACAACTTCAGCTATAGAACATGTACCACAAAGAGGAACACCACCTAAACACACAGTCAGCGTACATCCTTACCTGAGAAGATTAAGGCACGCTCTGCAGGTTGTTATAATAAGTGTGTTATAATATTAAGGTTAATGTCACTGTCTCTGTAAAACACTTGTAAAGGATTCATTCACATGAGCAGGCTAAGTTTGGCACACAGGGGCTAGTCTGCCTGCATTTAGAAAACCATTACTTTAGCAGTTTGAAGAATGAAGGACAACTGTGAGTGTAGGTATTGTGCTATTCTTGTGTATTTTTGGAGGGGGGTTTGAGTCCTTTACTGTCCTTGTTTGGAGACCAGAGAGAGCCTGCAAGACATTTTGAAGCCATGGATGGATGATGTCATCCATCTGGAAAATCCTTTCAGCACAGTGATGAAAATGGCAGACTCTATAGATCAAGATCCTACCTTGATATTGTCTTGTTATGGCTTCCTTTTGTCTGTTATACCGCGTAAATCGTTATTAAAGAAAGCTAAGTATAATTCTCTTATGTGATTTTTGTACCGCCGTAATCACTATGGGAGAGATGTCTCCTTTTAATATCTCTATATTTTCGGTTACTTAAAATGCCGCAATGTAAAAGAACGTATTCCAATTAGGGAGCTTTTACTTCTAAAGGAAACACAGGTGCCCCCAGGTAACATTGGCCACAAGTTTCCAGCTTTTGTCCTATTAGAAAATGGATCTTTCTCCCATTCCCAGATGAATCATCAACCCCATTGGAGGATTTCACATTATTTTTTTCAGAAGTATTCCAGGTCCTAACACAGAGAAGCATCTTTGATCATAACACTCGATCACCTTACTCCATAGTGTAGCAGTGGCTAACACCATCAGTCCTGGGGACTCCTGAGGCTGCAGGTTTTTAGTCTAAGCAATCTGACAATCAGTGTGTCATTTTTACTTTCAGTTCATGCACTTATTTAGCGATCATTTTTGCTATTCTAAAACTCTTTTTTTTAGTGTTAGTGGAAGCTAATAGGTGTTTCCTATGAAGACTTTAATATTAGGACTTCTTTCTTTGTTCTTTTCGATTGGCACTTCTCTATTTTGTATTGCTGGCTTAGGAGATATTTTACTGTCAAACTTCCTAGTATTCCAGACCCCCCACTTGTTTTCTGACTAAGAACCAGACTGTCTCTTTATTATTTTTTATCTACAGGTTGATCCAACTCCATATACCATATTTTTCGCTCCTTAAGACGCACCTGACCATAAGATCCACCTAGGTTTAGAGGAGGAAAACAAGAAAAAAAATATTCTGAACCAAATGGTGTACTAATATATTTAATAAAATATAGCAGAATAATATTTCAACCATGTAAAGTCAACAGCGGTATTAAGAACCATCATCACTGTCATTAATAAATGATGAGAGACATTAAGGTTCAAGCACTCTTCTAGTTTTCTGAAAACCCCAAGAACTCCTCATCACTAGTGTCAGAATTTATGAAGCTCAGTTGCCCACAATCACTTTGGAGGGGCACGTACCTATCATGCAGCATAACCTGTCCAAAGCCACCATGGGACAAAGCACATTTGGACCAATGCTCCCTGAAGTTATATCGCCAGTCTAGTCCCATCTCTATTTGTAATGCCACAAAGCCCTTCATCTCATCTTGTGTTGTGGGTTTCCACTTTGAAAAACGGGAATGCGGTGCAAGCGCAGCCCACAATTCAAAAAATTGCTCTGCATACCTGTTTGTCTCGTCTGACAGTAGCTGAAAGGCAGCCTCAGGAAAGAACAGCCTGAGTAGTCCAGCAGCTGGTAATCTGTCGAGTCCAACAGCAAGCCATGCTGTCTTGTGAAGTCCGGTAGCCAGTTTGGCTCCCATGGATCAATGTCTGAATATTCCTCCCACACGAACCTTGCCGTAGGTGCATCAGCTGCACGAATGCACTCAGCTGGGGTGGCATCGACTGGTGTCCGATCAGCTGATGCCAGTTCCTCACTCTCTTGCTCGATCTCCTGATCACTCTCAACAAAGTCAGATTCTGAAAAATCAGAGTCCGATTCAGCGATAATGTACAAAACATCATCTGCTGAGTATTTTCTTTTCTGCACTCACTTCACTCCCTTGTGAGATGTCGATGCCATCTTGCCTTTGTTTATATTTGTTTACATTTCGTAACTCATGAGCACACAAGGATTAGATACCGAGTCAATGAGTCTAACATTCCTCCAAGCAGAGAGGGAATGCCTGTAAAGTAACGGTGAATTTTGTTGCCATTAACAGCTGATTGTCACCCTCTACCCCTGGATGTTGACTTTTGTCAGGTAATACACATCACGGTCTGTGACGCAATATTTGCTCCATAAGATGCACAGACATTTCCAACCTTCTATTGGGGAAGAAAAGTGCGTCTTATGGAGCGAAAAATAAGGTAATTCCATCTGATCCACAAATACCTCTTTTCATGGTCTTAATAATTACAGATTTGTTATGAGAAAAATCAAAAGACTCAAAATCTTCAATACTGTTTTAGGAAATGAAGAAGTAACTTTGTGAGTGCTATCAATCCTCTTGCTTCCTTTCTTCCACATGCCCACTACTCAAGTACCGTATATACTCGCGTATAAGTCAGGTCTTGAAACCCGGAAAACCAATCATAAAATCAGACCCCGACTTGTACGCCCATTGAAAAATACAACACTTATTTTATTTCTTTTCTTGCATCCTCCAATCTTGCACCAGTTTCTCAAACACATCGAATTTTGTTGCAGCAGCGCAGTTACCAATTTCTTTCACCATTTCAACAAAATTTAATTCAAAACGAAATTCATATTTTCTTCTGATCGAACACTCCATCGAAGATAAGGGATGCTCTTATGATAAAGGTGTATGAGGGTGTGAGATACACAAAACACAAACCAGTGCAAACGTCGCTTCGGAATAGTTCGGGTATTACCGTGTGGTGACGTAGGCACAATAGATAGAAAAAAAATGGCAGTGTGCTCCATGGTTACTTTTTCAGGTGGGCATTAGCATATCATAATCTCTTGGACCAATAGCTTGAGTTTTCCATATTCAACTTATACGATCAACATTATAAAATACTGGAAATTATACCGTAAAATCAAGCCCCGACTTCTCCGCAGGAGAACTTAAACACGAGTATATACGGTGTGGGGAACAGCCCAGACACAGACAGGTAGACATGATATTAAAGCCCTCTACCCCTGGATGTTGACTTTTGTCAGGTAATACACATCACGGTCTGTGACGCAATATTTGCTCCATAAGATGCACAGACATTTCCAACCTTCTTTTGGGGAAGAAAAGTGTGTCTTATGGAGCGAAAAATACAATAATTCCATCTGATCCACAAATACCTCTTTTTAATAATTACAGATTTGTTATGAGAAAAATCAAAAGACTCAAAATCTTCAATACTGTTTTAGGAAATGAAGAAGTAACTTTGTGAGTGCTATCAATCCTCTTGCTTCCTTTCTTCCACATGCCCACTACTCAAGTGTTTCCGCTTAGCTCTCCAGTCCTCATTCATAAGGTTTAAGAGATTTAACTCATTTTCACTGCTTCATGACAGTTTTCACGCTCACCGTTTGTTATACTACATTTTTCTTTATGTCACTATATCTGGACAATACTGTTATGAGTTTTATTCACATGTGCATGTTAACTGTGGCACACAGGGGCTCAGCAGTTAGAATTGCTAGCCAAGCATTGGAGTAGATAGCCAGAGACAACTGGAGGCTTGTATAGTCAGCTTAAACACAGGTTAGTGTATTTCTGTCCTCTATCAGCACAAATCTTCTTTCCTTACTGGGAGAATGAGAATCGGCATGTAAGCACTATGATATTTCTGTATTTTGTGGGGGAGGAATTCAGTCCTTGTTTGGAGACAGAGAAGACCAGCAAATGAAGCAAGACATTATAAAAGGTCTGGACAGTGGCCAGACCCTTCGAGGCTGCGTCGACACAAAGAGTTGTCGAAAAACCTCCCAGCGTGGGGACGGAGAAAATGGCTGACTGTGTTGATCCAGATTTCCCACCTGGATAAAGTCTGTCCATATGCCTCCCCGTCTGTAACCACGTAAAACGTCAGTAAATGTAAGCTAAAAGATATTTTGTCTCATGTGATTCTTGTATCGCCGTAATCACTATGTGAGGGATATCGCCTTTTCTGGTCTATCATGATATTGTTTAATTATTTAATATGCCACAATTTTAAAAGAACACATTTCCAAGAGAGCTAATGCCTCTGCAGGAAACACCGTTTAAACAAATTGAGTTTATAGTGAATTAAATTATTTTGTATGAATTACTATAGATTTCTTAATTTATGTACATCAAAAAATCCATCCTAACAGACTGTGCACAATAGGATAATTCACAATTCTGAAGGTTCTCTTTCATGGATATACATGAGAATGCATAAAAAATGTTTAAAGTAGGTGTCAGGCAACTCCCTAGTGTATACTGAAATACATGCCGGATGGTAGACCAGAATCTCCTCCAAGCCATCCAGAAGTTGTTCTCCATGGCCACCCCAAACTGCTCCCACGCCCGAGTTTTTGCCTCAGCAACCACCGAAGCCGCATTCTGCTTGGCCTGCCATTACCTATTAGCTGCCTCTGGGGTCCCACAGGACAAAAGTGTCCTGTAGGACTCCTTCTTCGCGCCGGTGTTCATCAACGGGTTCGCCACCACGACAGGCACCAACCACCTTATGGCCACAGCTCAGGTCAGCCACCTCAACAATAGAGGCACGGAACATGGCTCATTCGATCTCAATGTCCCCCACCTCCCTCGGGACATAGTCAAAGTTCTGCCGGAGGTGGGAGTTGAAGCTACTTCTGACTGGGGACTCTGTCAGACATTCCCAGCAGATCTTCACAATACGTTTGGGCCTACCAGGCCTGACTGGCATCCTCCCCCAGCATCGAAGCACCCCCAGGTGGTGATCAGTTGACAGCTCCTCCCCTCTCTTCACCCAAGTGTCTAAGACATGTTGTCGCAAGTCCAACGAAATGACCACGAAGTCAATCATCGAACTGAGGCCTAGGGTGTCTGTGACGATGCGGTTCGGCTCCACGCTCCCATCAATGTTTGGAAGCACTTGAACCCAACACCGTCGGTAATGTCACCGATGAGCTAGACAGTTGAGGCAATAAACAGTTGAGCAAGGGGATGGTATAAATGTGCAAAGTGCTTTTATTACAAAGATAATCACAAACAAAGTGTTCAATAAATAAATAGTGCAGTGATTCCAAGTTCATTCAATCATTAAATAAATAATTCATTAAAAGAAATAGTGGAGGTTAAAAATATAGAAAAAAAAACAATCCTTTAAAATCGAGGTTAAAACGTTCCTCAGGAAGCAGTCTTTAAAAACAGCAACAAGCCCGGTGCTTCTTCTGTGCTAGCGTCTCACCTGCTTATCCTACTTTGGCTTAGCAGCAGGCAAGACACTCTCTGCAGTTGCCCTCTTCTATCACAAACACAGTTCTGGAGACCTCCCGATTCTGGCTTTGGTCTAGCACTCATACCAGACCTGAGACTTGGACTCTTTGGTCTCCAGGACGCCCACACCAAGGACTGCAACACCAAGTCTCGCGACTCCAGCTGCCTTTCTGGTCTTCTATGGCCAGTTGCCTTTCCCTGGTCACTCCCGCTACCTGCTCACTCAGCAGGAGCAACTTCCAACTCCAACGCCTGGGTGTCGGCCTAACACCCAGCTTCCTCGCAGCTGCCCACGAGCACTTGTTCGCTTGCCCACATGCTCCGCGTGTCTGTCTCTCTCTCTCGCACCGCCTTGCTTCCTCGCTCCCTGTAACCTCCATCCTTTCTTTCTCTTTTCTCTGAACTGTTTCCTCTACCAACCGACTTGCACTTCTTTTATACAGCGAGGGGCCATAGCAGCTGCAGCACATTAGCCACGGGAAAAATCACGGATGTGGGCAGTCCCTCACCTGTGCACTCGGTGAGAAACGCCCACACCACAGATCGCCCCGTGGCTTGCTACGGCCACTACACCCCTTCATGAAGCCGCGAGCGCGGTGATTATTTATTTAAAAATAGACGGTCTTTGCTCAGCGAGCTGTGGACCCATAACACCACGGTGTCCTGGTGCCAAGTGCACATATGAACACCCCTGTGCTTGAACATGGTGTTCATTACGGACAATCCGTGATGAGCACAGAAGTCCAATAACAAAACACCGCTCAGGTTCTGATCAGGGGGGCCATTCCATCCAATCACGCCCTTCCAGGTCTCACTGTCATTCTCCACGTGAGCATTGAAGTCCCCCAGCAGAACGAAGTAGTCCCCATAAGGTATGCCCTCTAGCACCACCTCCAGGGACTCCAAAAAGGGTGGGTACTCCAGACTGCTGTTCAGTGTATACGCACAAACAACAGTTAGGACCCGTCCCCCCACCTGAAGGCGAAGGGAGGCTACCCTCTCATCTACTGGGGTGAACCCAAATGAATAGGCTCCAAGTTGGGGGGCAATAAGTATGCCCACGCCCGCTCGGCGCCTCTCACCGGGGGCAACTCCAGAGCGGTAGAGAGTCCAGCCCCTCTCAAAGAGATTGGTTACAGAGTCCATGCTGTGCATCGAGGTGAGCCTGACTATATCTAGTCGGACCCTCTCAACCTCACGCACTAGCTCAGGCTCCTTCCCCTTCAGAGAGGTGACATTCCACATCCCTAGAGCCAGGTTCTGTAGCCGAGGATCAGACCGCCAAGGTCCCCGCCTTCAGCCACCACCCAACTCACACTGCACCCAACCTCCTCGGCCCCTCATACAGGTGGTGAGCCCATGGGAAGGGAGACCCACGTTGACTCTTCGGGCTGTGCCCGGCCAAGCCCCACGGGTGCAGGCCCGGCCGCCAGGCGCTCATCATCGAGCCCCACCTCCAGGCCTGGCTCCAGAGCGGGGCCCCAGTGACCCGCGACAGGCCAGGGAAAACACCGTCCAAATTTTTTATTATTTTGAACCGCTCTTTGTCTCGTCCCTCTCGTGACCAGTTTGCCTTGGGTGGCCCTACCAGGGGCATAAAGCACCCGACAACATAGCTCCTAGGATCATTGGGACACGCAGACCCCTCCACCATGATAAGGTGGTGGCTTGAGGAGGAGATATATGGCTTATTGATTATAAGAGAAGACCAATTACTTCATGAGTAACAAACAATAAAGTCTAAATTCTGTACATCAAGCCGCAGGTTCTTAAAACTGTACCTGCATTACTTAAAATTGGATAACTCTGTGTCGACGGAAGCTGCTTCTGGTTTTACATTATTGATGTATTTGCATCATAAATCATGTCAGGAGTTTGTTTCTTATATAGCCAGCTTCATTGTTCTTGCATTTATAATGATTATTCTCTTGACTGTACTCTTATTAAACACGTTGCCCAAGTCAGCAGTGTCTGATCATTTTTGAAGTCTTTTTGATTTATTATTTCTGCTTCATCTGTACTTTCTACCCCTCCAGTTTAGCTGTCACCAGAAAAGTTTGCAATTTTGTCACTTTACCTGAATATATGTTGTTAAATATGATAGAGAAGAAGTGGAGTGGAATCCTGCTGATGTGTGAAACCATAAAACAAAACTGCAAAAGTAGAAGACAGAGAAAGCCTTACATTGGAGGTGTTACAAAATCGACTCTCAGGAAGTTGCCAAATGTAATGGCTGACTGTACATCACATCATAAATACACACACAGAGCTGCATGTGTGTATACATGAAATATGAAACAGGCTGAGAAGTGTTGAAGTACCATGGAAATCCATCTGCTGATCACAAGCAGTAAACCTCACAGTCAAAGTTAGCATCAAATTATATTCTTTGCTAGGCAGTGGTATGGTACTGTAGAAATATCTTTTTTAATATTTTTTATTTTTAATCTGTAATAAAAAGTCAAGGAAAATGTCACTTTTTATTGGCTAAAATCTTGCCTGAAGAAGGGGCCTGAGTTGCCTCAAAAGCTTGCATATTCTAATCTTTCTAGTTAGCCCATAAAAGGTGTCATGTTGCTTAACTTCTCACCACATCCATAATGGCTAATGCGGTACAACACCCTAGCAGTACATTTTTTATAATCTTTAAGATTATTCTCAATGCTGAACATACCTATCTGTTATTTATTTATCCGGTTACTGATTCTCAAACCCATTTAGTCCAATTCCAGATTCTATCCTGGCTGCATTGTATTCAAGGTAGGAATTAACCCAAGAAAGCGGGGCCTATCTACTGCATCACCCACTCACCCACTCTCTGTCTGATTTAGACTTGGTGAATAATCTCACTGCATGTCTTTGGGGATGTGGGAGGGAAACTCAAGTATACAGAGGGAAAAACTGCCCAAGCCTTAATGTCATTGCTGTATGTTGAAAGGTAACTAAGCCAGAGGGATATGGCTGGGGTCAAATTGCAAATGAAAGGGGCAACAATGTGTATCTAGAGGTCCTGAATACATTGGCTCTTACTAAAGCCTTGAAATCCTCCATATTATAGGCAGAGGGAGAACATTTTTTTTTAACTTCAACTATTAAAAACTTCTTCTTCTTCTTCTTCTTTCAGCTGCTCCCATCAGGGGTTACCACAGTGGATCACCTTCTTCCACATCCCTCCATATCCTGCCCTGTTACACCAATCGCCTGCATGTCCTCTCTCACCACATCCATAATCCTTCTCTTAGGCCTTCACAAATCACTAAAACCAGAAATAAACATTTAGATCACATCTTGACTATTTTGTGCTATACTGGTCATGTTGATTGGATGCCAACCTTCTCAGAAAGTATAGTCTGCTCTGACCTTTCTTACATAGAGCATCAGTATTGGCAGTCCAGTGCAATTTGTCATCCAGCTGCACTCCCAGATATTTATAGGTCTGTACCCTCTGCACACAGTCACCTCTGATGATCACAGGGTCCATGAGGGGCCTGGGCCTCCTAAAATCCACCACCAGTTCCTTGGTTTTGCTGGTGTTAAGATGTAAGTGGTTTGAGTCGCACCATTTAACAAAGTCTTTGATTAGCTTCCTGTACTCCTCCTCCTGCCCACTCCTGATGCAGCCCACAATAGCAGTGTCATCAGCGAACTTTTACACGTGGCAGGACTCCGAGTTGTATTGGAAGTCTCATGTATATAGGCTGAACAGGACCGGAGAAAGTACAGTCCCCTGCGGCGCCCCTGTATTGCTGAACACAATGTCAGACCTGCAGTTCCCAAGACGCACATATTGAGGTCTGTCTGTAAGATAGTCCACAATCCATGCCACCAGGTGTGAGTCTACTCCCATCTCAGTCAGCTTGTCTCTAAGGAGCAGAGGTTGGATGGTGTTGAAGGCGCTAGAGAAGTCCAAAAACATAATTCTTACAGCACCACTGCCTCTGTCCAGGTGGGAGAGGGATCGGTGTAGCATATAGATGATGGCATCCTCCTCTCCCACCTTCTCCTGGTATGCGAACAGCAGAGGATCAAGGGAGTGGCAGACCTGTGGCCTCAGGTGGTGAAGCAGCAGCCGCTCCATGGTCTTCATCAGATGTGAAACAGTAAAACAAGCACTCAAGGAAAACAGCAAAATTAGTAGGAAGAACAATCAACAAGTTGAAATTTTGTTTTGCAAAGGTAAAAAAACAGTTGTGTAAGATACTGAGACTCAAGGTAGGCAGCATGGTGTAGTGGTTAAGGCTTTGGACTTCAGATCCTGAGGTTGTGGGCTCAAATCTTTTGTGACCATGAGCATGTCACTGCAGTTACTTGTGCTCCAATTGGAAAAACATAAGAAATGTAACCAACTGTATCATAAATGTTGTAAGTCGCCTTGGATAAAGGTATCGGTCAAAAATGTAAAACACCTCAGGTAGACAAATGTAATGGTGGTGATGGAATGAATGGTTTAATTTTGATTTTAATGAAACAGATCAACACATACTGTACATGAGAAGCTGGGCAAGCGAGATTTAAAGGTCAAACTGAGAGAAATGACAGAGTTGCAGAGGTCAAAACTCTAAATGTGAGGTCTGCAAATAATAAAACAAAACTCAAAGTCGCAAGACAAACCAAGTTCAATTCCAGAATAGGACTTTTGACATTTTCGTGGTGCTTTTCCTTTTATACAAAAAAGCCTGAACAGCCTTTAACACATAGCTTGGCATAGCTGGCCACCAAGAGATCACACATGTCATGTTTGCACCTAGTGACACACAAAATCACAGATATGAAATGACCAGAGAATAATTTCAATCAATAAAAATAATAGAAAATAAAACAATAATTTCTTGAACCCTCATATCATTTGTAAAATGTTATCTACTCTATAATATGCCCTGCCATGAGAGAACTTTGGAGCAACAGAAAACAACCAGGAAAGGTAAATGTAAGCCAAGACACAAGCAGAGGTCATAACATCCTTCTTGTATCCTTATAAGTTTTTGACTTTTATGTGTTTTTTTGTTTTACAAATGTAATTTATTTGTCCTTACTAGTCTGACAGTCATGTCATGAAGTTGCAGTTTTTTTGTTTTGTTGTCATTGCTGTCTGCACTGTTTTGACTGTTTTTCAGCTTGGGTGTTTGTATGTTGCTTGTTTTAAAGATGCCTGTTGTCCATCACATGATAGTCATATCACTACATTCGATGTTTAAAATTTAATAGGGGACCAGGGTTCTTTGTCCTAGCCTTGGATTTTCATTATTCTAAAACTGTTTTTCTAAGTGTTAGTAGAAGTTAATGAGTGGAAGCTTTCATCTTTCGTGTAGACTTTAATGCTAGGACTTCTTTCTTTGTTCTTTTCGATTATGACTTCTCTATTTTGTGTAGCTGGCTTAGGCAATCATTTTACTGTCTGACTACCTAGTATTCCAGACCCCCGCCTCTTTTCTGACTTAGAATCGAGCTGTCTCTTTATTATTTTTAGCTACTGGTTGTCCCAACTCCATATAATTCTATCTGATACATGAATACCTCTTATCATGGTCTTAATAATTACAGATTCGATATAAGAAAACTCAAAAGACTCAAAACCTTCAATATTTAATTGTTTCTTAAAACTAAGAAGTCACTTTGTGAGTGCTCCCTTTTACAAAACAATTTTCTCGCTTCCTTTCTTCCATATAGCCACTACTCAAGTACCGTATATATAGGTCTTGAAACCCGAAAAACCCGACTTGTACGCCCATTGAAAAATACAACACTTATTTTATTTCTTTTTTTTACATCTTCTTGCATCCTCCAATCTTGCACCAGTTTCTCAAACACATCGAATTTTGTTGCAGCAGCGCAGTTACCAATTTCTTTCACCATTTCAACAAAATTTAATTTAAAACGAAATTCATATTTTCTTCTGATCGAACGCTCCATCGTAGATAAGGGATGCTCTTATGATAAAGGTGTATGAGGGTGTGAGATACAATAAACACAAACCAGTGCAAACGTCGCTTCGGGAATAGTTCGGGTATTACCGTGTGGTCACGTAGGCACAATAGATCGAAAAAAAATGGCAGTGTGCTCCGTGGTTACTTTTCAGGTGGGCATTAGCATATCATAATCTCTTGAACCAATAGCTTGAGTTTTCTGTATTCAACTTATACGATCAACATTATAAAATACTGGAAATTATACCGTAAAATCAAGCCCCGACTTCTCCACAGGAGAACTTAAACACAAGTATATACGGTGTGGGCAACAGCCCAGACACAGACAGGTAGGCATGATATTAAAGCACCACACACGTTTATTTACACTATTTACAAAGGAGGAACAGCACACAACCCAGTGCTGCAGCACCAATTACCCCAAAGTCCAGGCCTTTCTTCACAATGCCTTTACTCTTCACGCCACCTCTTTCCTCTCCTCACAAGTTTTGTCCTCTTCCACCCGGCTCCAGCCCCGAATCGAGGGAGGTGGCCCCTTTTATGCACACCCGGATGTGCTCCAGGTGCCTCCCAGCAATCTTCCACTGGCACTCCCCAGTGTGGCGGAAGTACCGGCTCTGCATCCGGAAGTACTCCGGGTGTCCCTGATCCTCTTCCCCCTAGCACTTCTGGGTGTGACGGAAATGCTGAGGTCCAGGGCTCCATAGGCATTGGTGCGCCCCCTGGCGGTGACCATGGGCCCCTACAGGGCTGAGCTTCAAAGCTCTGTACCCGTGGTCCCGAAAGCCACCAGGGCAATCGCCCCCTCATGCTCTGGAGGAGGCGCAAGCCCTCCTCCGGTCCTCCTGGGTGTCCTGGCTGGGTAGCAGCCCCAGCCACTCGCCACAACGGTAATTTCCACTTCGCTCGCCTGGCCTCATTTTTTAGGTTTAACAGATTTTCAATCAATTTCACTGCATCATTTAAACAATTTGCTCTTATAGTTAAATTATTTATTTACTACAGATTTATTAATTTATGCACAATTTTTTTTACATCCCGAAGGTTCCCTTTCATGGATATACATGAGAATACATAACAAATGTTTAAAATAGGTGCTTATTTAAATGTTTAAAATAGGTAGCTTATACCAAAATAATAAATACAGTGGGATGCAAAAGTTTGGGCAACCTTGTTAATAGTCATTATTTTCCTGTATAAATAGTTGGTTGTTACGATAAAAAATGTCAGTTAAATATATCATATAGGAGACACACACAGTGATATTTGAGAAGTGAAATGAAGTTTATTGGATTTACAGAAAGTGTGCAATAATTGTTCAAACAAAATCAGGCAGGTGCATAAATTTGGGCACCACAAAAAAGAAATAAAATCAATATTTAGTAGATCCGCCTTTTGCTTCCTGTAGGTTCCAATGAGAGTCAGAATTGTGGTTGAAGGTATTTTGGACCATTCCTCGTTACAAAACATCTCTAGTTCATTCAGGTTTGATGGCTTCCGAGCATGGACAGCTCTCTTTAACTCACACCACAGATTTTCAATTATATTCAGGTCTGGGGACTGAGATGGCCATTCCAGAACGTTGTACTTGTTCCTCTGCATGAATGCCTTAGTGGATTTTGAGCAGTGTTTCGGGTTGTTGTCTTGTTGAAAGATCCAGCCCCGGCGCAGCTTCAGCTTTGTCACTGATTCCTGGACATTGGTCTCCAGAATCTGCTGATACTGAGTGGAATCCATGTGTCCCTCAACTTTGACAAGATTCCCAGTCCCTGCACTGGCCACACAGCCCCACAGCATGATGGAACCACCACCATATTTTACTGTAGGTAGCAGGTGTTTTTCTTGGAATGCTGTGTTCTTTTTCCTCCATGCATAACGCCCTTGTTATGCCCAAATAACTCAATTTTAGTTTCATCAGTCCACAGCACCTTATTCCAAAATGAAGCTGGCTTGTCCAAATGTGCTTGAGCATACCTCAAGCGGCTCTGTTTGTGCTGTGGGCGGAGAAAAGCTTCCTCTGCATCACTCTCGCATACAGCATCTCCTTGTGTAAAGTGCGCCGAAAGGTTGAACGATGCACAGTGACTCCATCTGCTGCAAGATGATGTTGTAGGTCTTTGGTGCTGGTCTGTGGGTTGACTCTGACTGTTCTCACCATTCGTCACTTCTGTCTATCCGAAATCTTTCTTGGTCTGCCACTTTTAGCCTTAACTTGAACTGAGCCTATGGTCTTCCATTTCCTCAATATGTTCCTAACTGTGGAAACAGACAGCTTAAATCTCTGGGACAGCTTTCTGTATCCTTCCCCTAAACCATGATGGTGAACAATCTTTGTCTTCAGGTCATTTGAGAGTTGTTTTGTGACCCCCATGTTGCTACTCTTCAGAGAAAATTAAAGGAGGAGGGAAACTTACAATTGACCCCCTTAAATACTCTTTCTCATTATAGGATTCACCTGTGTATGTAGGTCAGGGGTCACTGAGCTTACCAAGCCAATTTGCGTTCCAATAATTAGTTCTAAAAGTTTTGGAATCAATAAAATGACAACGGTGCCCAAATTTATGCACCTGCCTGATTTTGTTTGAACAATTATTGCACACTTTCTGTAAATCCAATAAACTTCATTTCACTTCTCAAATATCACTGTGTGTGTCTCCTATATGATATATTTAACTGACATTTTTTATCGTAACAACCAACAATTTATACAGGAAAATAATGATTATTAACAAGGTTGCCCAAACTTTTGCATCCCACTGTAAGTATTGTCTTGTATGTTAATACCACATTTTGGAATAGTTTATAGTTGATAAGGCGAGATTCCCACAAGTCCCTGGGTGACTTGATCATACTTTTAACAATGCAACACATGGACATTGGGCTGTTTAAAGCAGCATAGCATCAGTCACTCTTGATTTCAATGCAAGATTCGGGTCACCCCTTAGTCCTTTAGACTTGTGGATACTCAGTTGATTATTCAAGTGAGTCTGGGTCCCTGGCATATACTCAATCATTTCTTTAAGCTGCGGGAGGTTATTGATGAAAAAGCCCATTGCTGTCATGGATTCCCTGGGCACACCCCCAAAACACCCAAATGTTAGATCTGCCCCTGATAGTGCAACATGCCAAACTTTACAGTGGCTGCATAGAGATGCAGTATTTGACATTGCTGAGTCAGAGCTCCATGATACTGCAGTAGAAACAGTACAGGTGCTGTCTTAAGGCAGTGTCCACATTCTACACAAGTCTAGGTGGATATTTCTCACATTATTCTTGTTTTCTACCCAACATTCAAAGATGTTCAGATTAGTTTAACTAGCGAACCCAAATGAGACTGGTGTCAATGGGAGTGGGTGTGCACATGAGTGGGGCCTGTGATGGACCAACACCTTCTGCATCCACTGTTAGCGGGATAGTGGATTGGAATATAAATATATTACTTTAATTTAGAAATATGAATTTTGTTACAGTATATATTAAAGGAGAGCAACATGGTGGTGCAGTTGTTAGTTCTGCTGTCTCACAAGGGTCTGCATCATAGTCCAGTTACTACCTATATAGAGTCTGCATGTTCTCCCCATGTCTATATGGGTTGTCCACCCATATTCCAAAGACATGGTTAAAACCATGGGCAAGTTATAGCATGTGACGGTGCAGGTCGGCTCCTGGCTCTCTCTTCTATTATGGAAGTCTCTTGTACCTGACACCATCAGTACCGTAACCGAGATGAACTTGGCAGATGAGGATAAACCACACTTGGAGCAAGGGGATGGTATAAAAGTGATCAGTAATTTTATTGAAAAAAATCAAAAAACAAGTGTTCAGAAAGTGCAGTGCTTCATCGAAAATAAATAATCCAATAAAAACAAAGGTGAGGTGGGCGGTTAAAATCAGAATAAACAAATCCATTAAAAACAAGGTTAAAATCACCTTGCAGGAAACTGTCTTTACTAAGAAGCCTGGTGCCTTCTTTCTCACTGGCGGCTCTTCTGCTTATCCCATATGGGCCTTCCAGCAGAGGAGTTGCCCTAATAACAGGCGCAGCTGACCTTCTGCAAGTCTGGGTCCCTACTGTTCCATGGCTACGGTAAGGCTACCTCTCCGGACCTTGACTTGGGACCCCAACAGCCAATGGCGCTCACATTGGAGCTCTCCACCCAAGCCTTCTTGACCTCTGCTGCCTTCCCAGTCTTCCATGGTGAGTCGCTCCTTTTAGTGCACATTGCTCTGGCTCCCCGAGTTGCTCAGCCAGAGTGATCACTCCTTTAGCTCCCCGGGCATCAGCCTCTCGCTACACTGAAGGGACTCTCCTCCCCAGCTGCCTGCCTTCTCTCCCTTGAGCCTGCTCCCATCAGCTCACTTGCACTGGCTCCTTCCACCTCCTGCCTTCTTCTCTATCTCTCTGTTTCTCTTTCTCTTTCACCTCCGTTGATTCTCCTCTCTCACACTCACACTTCCCTTTTAAAATGGGGACATGGTATAGCTGGGGCAATCAGCATCAATTAGGGTCGTGGACAATCCTACACTAAGTGCAGGGCCATCCGCTCCCATATTGCATACAGAAACCGCTCACCACGCAACCACGTCCCCCCACATGAAGATACGAATGCAACGAATATTTATTTAAAATGCCACGCACCTCACTTTACCACATAGCAACTCCAAATTCTTGCTTGCACATCTGAAAAACATACAAAATAGTGCCCCTATATTTGTGCCCATTGTTATCAGGATAGGGTTTGTGCCTTTGTGACCCTGTAACAGGATTGAGTTGGTTTAAAAATAGATAGATGTAGAATAAAGAACCATATGCATATCTAAGAATATGTTAGAAGGCATCACACTATCCATTGGCCTATGTATTACCAAAACTACTTCTTGAAGCAGCAGACTGCGGGCACTGTGAGCCCACCCTGACCAAATACATCCCTGCTGAGAACACCAGACCATCACATGAGGCCAATTTATACTTGCCAGTCAATCAAACGTACATGCAGTGGTAAGTCCTGACACCCAGGCTTCAGGGTTATGAGCCAGCAGTTCTAGCTACTGCACCAGTCATATATTATTAGTGGCTTTTTTGGAATGTATTGTATACTGTATAGAGATTTGCATATGGGTCAGAATGTGCTGGAATATTATGATGTGACTTTAATCAACTAAGAACATTAGCATATCAACATGAAATACTAATAAAATTGAATGACATGTGTGTTTATCTCCTTTGCAGCTTGTGGCTTCAATTGTCTTCATCAGCATTGGGGTGATAGCGGCATTCTTCTGTGCTATTGTGGATGGGGTAATTGCTGCAGAGTATATTGTAAGTACTGTATTATGACTGCTTTAACCTTTTCCTCAGTTTGTAATAGGCACTCTGTTCCATTCCATGTGCTGTTAATCATTAAAAATGTGACATCTCAATTGGTTAACTGTTTATATAAAAATGATTTAAGGACTTCTGGCCCAGAGAGAAATTGACTCTTGATTTCAGCAGAAACAAATGATTATATGCACTGTTAACGCATGTGATACCTATAGAATACAGAATATGAAGTATAATTGTCTTATTGGGTTATGCTTACAGTATTTGTACAAATGTATTGATTAAATGGTCCTTGTTAACTTGAATGTCTGTGTGTATAAAATAATGGATCTTGTTGGTCGCAGTTGACAAGTTTAACAGACTTTGAGTGCTCTTGTTAATTTTGTTGGTTTTTAGGTACAAAAGATTTTTGATGCAGTTTCTTTTAAATTGTTACTACTACTAAGGAATTCACTGAGGGCAATACTTCCCTTACGGCTTCCATCCTTTGTGAAATAACAGCAGTGGTGAACTGAACTTAGGCCAATGGATTACACATAGGCCTTTTTGTGCTGTTGTCCTAATGGAGACCTCCATAAGGTGGGACTGTAAACCCAAAGGGTATCTCCCACAGGCTCTCTCTCCTTCACTTGTCAAGCCTCTGCTGCACGTAGCTCCTCCCATTACACTTGCCCCACCCCTGAGTGATGCCTGTTCACAGCACCATTTATCTCTGCTGAAGAGTTCACTCCTCCATGAGACGGCAGATTGGGGACTGAATTTGTGCCACTGTATTACATTGTAGGAGTTTTCTGTGCCTGCTCTAATCCCCTTAGGCCAGCAGCTGACTATGACTGCAAACTACAAAGGGGTCCCTTGCACTACAGTAGGCTCTCTCAGCTTTGTGGTGCTCATATCTACTATTACAGTTTATTCACAGGTAAAAATGACATAGTCTCTGTAAGGTCCCTGGACCTGTAAGAAGATGTTGCTAGAAGTAATGCTTATACCTGAGTGGCACTGGACAATATAAAGCTAAGCAAGAGCTTGAGACAGCAGACAAAGTGGAAAACTTATATTGGCAAATGGAGAATTCCTCTGCATGTAGTGTGAGTAGGCAGAGACCAGAAGTGACAGAATCTCCTAGACATAAGCATTCCACAAGCACCAAAATGAGAAAGAGATCACAGAAGACTGACAGGAAACCAAAAATGGTCCAACCAGACCTTCATGGGGCAGCAAACATTCCACGGTTATAACACTGAAAACTCTGTTACCTGTTGTTATGATATGGTGAAACTCCAAATGTATTTCTTTTCAGATACATTTTTACATGTAAGCTCCTGAAGGTATTTGGGGGATTTTGGAAAAAAAGAGATTTAGGCTACATCAACATTTTCAGGTTTTTGTTTAATAATGTAGAATTTACACCTTTCCTCCACACTATCCCTGAGTTTTTAACCCTCAGAAACAAAGACTTTTGAAAATTCTCTCCAGAGTCATATGTTTCAGAAAATGCTGGCTCAGCGTGGCAGTGCAGATGGGTGAAAACATTGCCTGTAATCTTACTCTTACTGGTTCCTGCTTACTTTGTAGCCCTCCCCTGATTAGATTCTACTCATTCACCTTTCTGAGCTGCTGTGCTCACTTGATACTTGTGCATTACTCTCAATAACAGTTCCATCTCAACGTCAGTCCAAACAAAACGATTCGTTTTTTTGTTTTTCAGATTACCCCATTGCTGTTCTCCATGAATATTTACCATGGAGGACCCTTCCTCTTCCTGTTTCTGCTGATGTGCACATGCCCTGTGTAGGCGAACAGCCACGTCATATGTGTTTCTGGTTACTTTAGTGAGGGTGGAGATACTTATGTAAATGATGTGTGGATGGAGATTGTTTTTGTTTAAACTCCGCATTTTTAACCTCAGACTTCACTATTATTTATTTCATGGGAAACTCAAAGACTCATAGCTGGCTACAAAAAATATTTGCAAGCTTTAGTTTGTGCCAAAGAAGGTGTTCCTAAGTACTGACTTAATAGGGTGCACAAATGTTCATCAAATAAATTACAACTATACAATTTTTATAAAAGTGCCACTGTTTTAGTTTCCTTTCCCACAAAGTATTATTAACTATTCTTTTTTACTTTCCATACTAAGAAAATATGTAATTTGGCCCAGGGAGGCCAAACTTTTGCATGGAACTAAATATTCATTCCATGCTATGTGAGTTGCATAAAATAAAATTGTGATAGGCAAATTAAAGCTAGAAAGAAAATGAACTATGGAACCTGAATTTCTCCACAAATCCTTCTCTGGACATAGTGAAAGCTGACTGTCAATGAGGGTTACCACCCAATTGAAGAGAGGTGTCCATCAAACTAGAGTTCAAGCACAGTGGAACCTCGGTTCACAAACGTCTCGGTACACGTGCAAATCGGTTTACGACCAAAAAGTTCACAAAACTTTTGCCTCAGTTCATGACCACACACTTGATAAGTGAACAAGCCAGTTTCCTTTTCGGTTTGTACGTGTTCAGTCTCTCCCTGTGCATTTCCTGTGCAGCGAGCAAGAGAGAGAGCGCGCGACACACACACAGAGGCGCGCGAGACAGAAACACACACACAGACATGTGTGCAAGAGAGAGACGCACGCACACACGAAAGAGAGAGTGAGCGAATGAGCAAGAGAGGGAGGACTGGACGCATCAGGTAGAAAAGGCTTGTTTTTGTTTTCAAACTGGGTGGAGAGGAGGTTACAGTTTTGAGGGAGAGTCTGGTTTCGCAATGGAGGGATGTTTTCTTCCAGGTGTTTTCTCTCTTATGATTTCTTGGGTTTCTGGTGTTTTTAGCTGTTTAGCTGGTGGGAGCGAAAGCCTCATGCAGCCATTCTAAAAACAAGGTCCTTGTGACACAACCCTTCGTGTTTGCCTTCCACATCACTGGCAGTCTGGCTTTGTTTACATTGTGCTGCTTGAAAGCACGAGGGTTCTCAAATTGGTAAATAAGTAAATTGGTAAACATTTTTTCCACCTCTTCCAGCACTTGAAGCCTCTGCCTAGTTAATGCTGTAGCTCCTTTTGCAACATCAGCTGCTTTAATACATTCTTTCTGCTTTAGAATAGTCGAAATCGTAGGTTTTGACTTCTTGTACTCGGCAGCAAGATCAGTAACACGCATGCCATGCTCAATACTTTTCAATAATTTCTTTCTATACTTAGATTTCAATTTTCTGCAAAACTTTCTTCTCACTACTCTTCACTTGCTTAGAAGCCATGGCTAACTGCAAAAGCACACGAAATACTGTAGAGCACAAAGAGATCACAGATAAAGCACCCACGTCTGACTGAGAACAATGAACAGGGAGCAGCTCAACACGTGCTTAAATACAGTAATCGGTGTGTACGAACCGGAAGGGACATGAAATAGAGCACAAAGAGTTCACAGTGAAAGCATGCCAGAAATCATCAGCACGCACAAACCGAAAGGTAAACTGGCTTGTTCGTATACCGAGTGTGTGGTCGTAAAACCGAGGCAAAAGTTTGGCGAACTTTTTGGTCGTGAACCGAGTTGTACGTGTACCAAGACGTTTGTGAACCGAGGTTTCACTGTATTTACATACAGTTCGTACGGTCTGGAACGGATTCATTGCATTTACATACAATCCTATGGTGGAAATTGCTTCGGTTCACGACCAAATCAGTTTACGACCAGAGTTTCGGAATGAATTATGGTCGTGAACCAAGGTTCAACACTACTCTACATTCTGTTTCACACATTCAATAATCTACCTTAATAAAAGAATACGTGTCTATGTGTCCATCTGGTTGCTATGTCTCTGTTATTCAAACAGATGGTACATCACAAGTATTTCTAGTAGGGCTGGGTGATAAGGCAAAAAAAAAAATCTAGGTTTTTTCATAAAGTTTGACCGATTCACGATTTCGATTTTTTTTATTGTGTAACTAGTCAACTTAAAACATTACAACAACATGACTTACAGGTAAGTAACATTCTCTTTATAAGTAACTTGAAAAACCATCTGGTTAAGGAACATTGTATTTTTAATGGCCATGCCATACATAAATTGGTCAACAAGGTGTAAATAAATGTAAAACAAATTCACGAGTTAAATATCTTTGCAGAAGATTTGAATGAAATATGAAAGTAAATATTTTGCAATTTGAATTAAACATTAAATACTTCTGAATATATAGTAAGAAAATAACCATTTTAACCAATGTAAACATTACATCAGTCAACTCAAAAAGTTATGCAAATTTTCAACAGTAAACAAAAAACAAACAAAAACAAAAAAAGATTTGAAATAGCAGTTCATTGTACTTTGACAGAAGTATTGTAAAGAGCTTTCTCCTTCATAACTGCAGAATATGAATCTATAACCAACAAACTCATGTTAAGTGATTGGCACTGTTATTACAAAAGCAAAACAATAATAATCATCATCATCATCATTTCAGCTATTAATGAAATAACATCTGAATAACTGCGATTTTAATGCTTGAATTATTAATCATACTTACCAATGGCATTGTGAAGACGATGTCCAAAGCACTGAAGATGTGTCCAGTCGTTCATCTTCATTGCTTTGATCATGTTCGTTCCACTGTCAGTGGTCACGCACACCTGTCGATCCGCCACAAGCTTCCAAGACGCCAGAGCATCTTTAAGCCCATGACCAATTATTTCCCCAGTATGATCGTCGGGAAAATAACATGTCTGAAGGCAAAACTTCGCAGTTTCCATTCTGCGTCAACATAATGGGCTGTAAGGCTCATGTAAGGCTGAAGAGTACGACTACTCCACAGGTCAGTCGTCGTAGAAAAAAAAGATGCCCTTTCAAGCTGCTCCGCTACTTTTTCACGTGTTTCAGTGTACATTCGGGGAATAGCTACGTCTTTGAAATATTTGCGGCTCGGCAACTTGTATCTTGGATCAGCAGTGTGTAGCATTTTTATGAACCCTGGCTTTTCAATGGTGTATATGGGAACCATGTCCTTATCGATATGAAACGCCACAGCATCTGTCATTTCTTTCCATTGGGGCGCCTTTTTGTCGTATGGAACGGAATTGGAAAATGATACCGCTAATGACATCTGGCGTTTTGCAATTTTAGGTGGACCTTTTGCACTTGGATTTGGCTTGTTTTCATCTCTTAACTTTGAGCATTCTTCCCATTCAGCTTGGTGCCTTTGTCGCAAATGTTGGAATAAATTAGTGGTGCTGCCACTGCCGGTTGAAACTGACTTTCTGCATATTTTGATTTGACAAAAGTTTGTTCGACGTCTGAACTCTCGAATCCGAACCATTTCCAAACCACAGAGGAAACGTTACCATCTTTCTTTGGCACAAGGTCATCCTGACGTGAAGAGCCGTCCATCTCTATGATATTATTTCTGTAGCCTATTATGTTCCTTCATAGAGCACTGTACTCACAGGTGAGAGGTTAATTAGGCGTGCCATCATGTGTTCGGAGTCGGACAAGCCTCTTAATTATTCTGCCATAGGTGCAATTAGAATGTATCTAATTTTTTATTAAAAAATCGCTATACCTTGATTTAATAAAAAAATAAATCGTCTTAAAACGTAAATTCAAATTAATCGAAAAAATCGAAAAAATCGCCCAGCCCTAATTTCTAGTAATAAAATGTATTGCCTTTGTCCTTCCAACAGATGGCGCATCACAAAATTAACACTGCTCTTACGAATCCCATTGCATATAGCAGAAACATACACATTGCATGGTGCAGTGCAAACGTTAATGCTGAGGTCTACATTGATTACTGACATTTCCACCCATCTTAGACAGCTAGCACAACTAATCAATTTATAAATATGTACATAAACATGTACAATAGAGAGTCTTTAATTTAATTGTTTCACCATGCAAGCTTTATTTTTGCCAGTATATTGAAAATATAAAGTCTATTGTCATTTGTTATTCACCCTCTACGTGTGTGCTGCAGAATTTGGGTGATTTTACTGTTCTCTTTTTTACCTTGTATAACTTACCATGCATGGTCTCCTTCAGCTGGTGTCCCCGAAACAAATATACTGAGAAAATAATGACTGCTGATTTCCAGGAGGTTCAGGCTCGGCGAATGCATATTGACTAATAAAGAAAACCTTTTTGTTAAACAAGGACCATTAGTCTTAAGGATTTTATGGAAGCTCTTCCTATCTGGAAGAAGGGTAAAAATTGTTATTAGTGCTTTCAAAGGCAAAAATGACCCCTTCAGGGTATTTTATTATAATTATTTTTCTTTTTTATGGGTGTTAGCAAATTTGTATGCTACAGAAGTTGAAATAATATTATTGACCAGCGTGTGTGTTTTATTGCATTTGATTGAAATTAATGTGAGCTCAGAAGGTGGTAAATGGCCCTTTGTTTAACATCAACATCAGCGTCTCTACAAGACAATCTCATCTCTGGATAAGCTTCATTAAACTGTGCAAAGGACTCTGCCACAAAGGGGTAAATGGGAGGTCAGGGCTGAAGGAGTAATAAACGAGCAACATTAATTAAAGTGTCGTTCCTCTCTTGCATGCTCTGCATTTTCCTTGATTACCTTGTGGAGCCAAGCAGATTTATATAGTATCCTTCGGAATCACACTGTATTTCTGGGGGAAGAAAAAGAAGACAAGTTAGAAATAGATAAGACGTAGAGCATAATGTTTCATTGCACAAAGCTGATCCTAAATAGAGGAACAAATCAAGGCGGTTTGAGAAATTCTGGATCATCCCCAAACATACAAAATTACATACTTGAGTGGCATAATTATTAATAATAAAGGCAAAAGAATGCCGATTATCTGCGGTGGGCTGGCGCCCTGCCCAGGGTTTGTTTCCTGCCTTGCGCCCTGTGTTGCCTGGGATTGGCTCCAGCAGACCAAATAATAAACAGTGCTTGTTTGATATAATAAGAAAATCTACACAAATTAAATCCGAGCAGTAAGGCCAAAGCACAGCCTTCTCAGCTAAAAACAGAGGAACACCAACCTTCTCTTTATTGGGTAATTCAATGTAAAAAGAACCTTCAGTGAAACAAATTGGAATGTTTTAGAAACCTGTAATATGCCTTGTAAATATGGCCGGGTAAGCAGGCCAAGGTAGGCAGGAAAAAGACTGGGATGCTCTGTTTAATAAACTCAAAGAAAGAAAATTAGCTGCACACAATCAAGTAAATAGACTGAAAGAGCCAATCATTAAACTTCAGCCGAAGTGAATTACAGCTCTGTCCTCCTCCTAGGCTAAGGTGCAAATGAGACGCCTCCTTCTGGCATAAGGCGCCTCTTATATATCGTCTGAACAGGAAGGGGCGGGGCTTTGTCGAGGTGTTGTCCTGTGCTACAGGAAAAGGAGAAGAGATTACTAGCATCAGCGCCCCCTCTCGTCCCAAGGTGGAAGGGCTTACCTCTCCAGAGCCTGGAAAATGGTCCCTAGGCACACATTTGTGATAGCCTGGAGTACTGAACTGAGTTTTAGTCAACTTTAATGCACAGCTACATCAGAAAGTTGAGAACCGTCAACACTAGTATTATCAGAACAATCTAAAAGCATGCACTGCCCAAAATCTTCAAGCTATACCAATATCGTGACTTTAAACCACTCACTGTAATGTTTGAGATTAAATCGAAAAGTAAAGGAAATTTGAAAATTACGCAACGGATAAAAGCTGATGCAATACGACACATTCATAATGGCTTATAGGTAGTTTCGAACACGCACAGCACAGGCTCTGCTGTTAGTCTAGTTGAGGCCAAGGTCAAATGAACATGGACGCTTTGCTGCAGGAGTGCATCATTGTTGAACAGTGTGCCATAGTGAGAATTCTTTGGGCAGAGGGAGTGAAATCTGCCAAAATTCACCGAAGGATGTTGGCTCAGTATGGAAGTGAAAACAGCTTGAGCCAATGAAAAGTTTATGAATGGTAAGAACAATTTAAAGAAGAAAAAACACATGTAACGGACGAAGTTCAATTTAGTCGACCATCAACATCATGTACACAATCCCACATCGGCATGGCAAACGCCTTCATCAGAGCAGCCCAACAGATTACGTTGCCTGCTGTTGCTATACATTTAGATATCATCTATGGATCTGCACATGCCATAGTGCATTATCACTTGGGGTACTATGAAGTTTGTGTAAAACGGGTACCCAAACAAGCCAACATCCTTCTGGGAATTTCAGCAAGTTTCACTCCCTCTGCCCAAAGAAATCTCACTACAGCGTGTTGTTCAACATCAGTGTAATCCTGCAGCAGAGTGGCTGTGTTCAGACTAGACTAATGGCAGAGCACTGTGTTGTGCACATTCAAACTAACCCCATCGCAAACATATTGTATTGCACCAGCTTCTATCTATTGCAGTTATCACATAATTTCCTAATTGCCTTTATTTTTGGATTTTTTTTCCTGTGATTCCTAAAATCATGCAGTGTTCTACTAATATTACCCTGTATGAGTGAATGTAAACTCATGTATGAGTGTGCATTGCAATTGTCTGCCATTCAGTGACTTTATGATAGATAGATAGATAGATAGATAGATAGATAGATAGATAGATAGATAGATAGATAGATAGATAGATAGATAGATAGATAGATACTTTATTAATCCCCAAGGGGAAATTCACATAATCCAGCAGCAGCATACTGATACAAAAAAAAAAACAACATTAAATTAAAGAGTAATACAAATGCAGGTAATACAGACAATAACTTTGTAAAATGTTAACGTTTACTCCCCCGGGTGGAACTGAAGAGTCGCATAGTGTGGGGGAGGAACGATCTCCTCAGTCTGTCAGTGGAGCAGGATGGTGACAGCAGTCTGTCGCTGAAGCTGCTCCTCTGTCTGGAGATGATACTGTTCAGTGGATGCAGTGGATTCTCCATGATTGACAGGAGCCTGCTCAGCCACGGATGTTAAACTGTCCAGCTTCATTTCTACAATAGAGCCTGCCTTCCTCACAAGTTTGTTCAGGTGTGAGGCATCCTTTTCCTTTATGCTGCCTCCCAAGCACACCACTGCTTAGAAGAGGGCACTCGCCACAACCGTCTGGTAGAACATCTGCAGCATCTTATTGCAGATGTTGAAGGATGCCAACCTTCTAAGGAATTATAGTTGGTTCTGTCCTTTCTTACACAGAGCATCAGTATAAGCAGACCGGTCCAATTTATCATCCAGCTGCACTCCCAGGTATTTATAGGTCTGTACCCTCTGCACACAATCTCCTCTGATGATCACGGGGTCCATGAGGGGCCTGGTCCTCCTAAAATCCACCACCAGTTCCTTGGTATTGCTGGTGTTCAGGCGTAAGTGCTTTGAGTTGCACCATTTAACAAAATCCTTGATTAGCTTCCTCCTCCTGCCCACTCCTGATGCAGCCCACAATAGTAGTGTTGTCAGCGAACGTTTGCACGTGGCAGGACTCCGAGTTGTATTGGAAGTCTAAAGTGTATAGACTGAACAGGACTGGAGAAAGTACAGTCCCCTGCGGCACTCCTGTGTTGCTGATCACAATGGAAACAATGCCAAGGAATACACCAGTTTAGCTGTTATGTCTTTTCTAGTAACAAAATGAACTTCTGTATTTTAATACATTCTTGTTTATTGTGACTTCAGAAAGTGTCAACATGTTGCTCGTGTGTGTGTGTGTGTGTGTGTGTAAGAATTTCATTATACCCTGTACACATCTCAAAATTAAAAGTATTTAATACTGTTAATGATACCTTGTGAGCAAAAAACATGAAAATGGCTAGGCCTGTTCCCCAGATCTCTTGGTTTTTCAGCAATTGAAGCATATATAATTTTCTAATGTAAAAAACTCATTATTACTTGTAACACTTTTAAAATCTTTTACATAATTCATGTAGGAGTCTCACTGTGAGTAACAGCTTTGTACCAGAAAATATGTCACTCTATGGCTTCACCAGCAGAGGGAGCTTTAGGAATGCACTGAAGACAACACTTCAATGGGCCAGCTGGGTTTCTTTCTTTCTTTCTTTCTTTCTTTCTTTCTTTCTTTCTTGTTATTTGAAGCATGTTCAGCTTTCTTAAGATGTACCTAAGTCTTAGTAATAATAATTCATCATTTTATTTGAAAAGCATTGAAGTAGTTTTCCTTGTTATGCAGCTATTCAATGTGCTGCATTTAAAAGTCACAGTTTTTTCACAATGGTTTGTGTGTTATTATTTGTTACAATTTACCATCCATAAGCAATGATTATATTAAGGTATACTAATCTACCACTCATTCTTTGGAGTGATTTTGTATTTCTGACCAGCATTGCATTGTCATGTAAAAAATCAAGTGACTTTACATAGCAGAACATAACTGACTTTATTAAAAATCACGTTAAAGTAACTTATCATCAGCTGACAAAGAACAGAATTTTTTTTATTTTGTGATTTTTTTAATGAACAAAAATGAGATAACTTGCAGATGCCAGTTCCTTCTGCTGGTCATCAACTAATCAAGTACATTTAATTCACATGAATTCCAATGACCTTTTTAAGTGATGCAGAACTTTTAAGTGCACTTACTTTTTATACATAAGGGGAAAAATAAATTCAGTCATCTCATAATTTGTACATCCAACTTTAATTTATTCCTCATTTGTTCATGTGCTTTCTGAGCTCACATTTTTATCTCATGATCATGGGAGGTCGGGGGCTATCCCACCAGCACTGGGGGTAGGGCAGGGTGGCATGCTGGACTATCGCAAGGTAAACTCACTTACAAACACCCGCTCATTTAATGGACTTTAATTTAGATAATGAAGTTGCCAGCAGTTTGCTTGTACAGTTTTTTATTCCCTTGTTCAAAATTCGTACTGACCTCACTGGATAACTAGAACATTTGTATTTACTCAGCTGCAGAATGCATCATGCCTGTGGTTTGCCAAAATGCTAACGTGATTTATGATTCCCTTAGCAATTCCTGTCTGTGTCCAACAACCTGGAAGGTCTAGTTGGGCATCACATAGTCTATGGAGCAAAGAAGAATTTTTGGCTGCCAGTATCAGCATGTAAGAGCATGTATACAGAACACTATGTTACAAACATACTTACTGTACAGTATTTCCTCCAAGTACAGTTACCTCCCAAAGTGTCAATTACAAAAAGTGAACGTCAGATTTTAGTTGTGTTTTTACAGTCACAAGTTTAAAACTGAACACTCCCATGAAAGTAATGAGAAATACAGTACTATCTATCTATCTATCTATCTATCTATCTATCTATCTATCTATCTATCTATCTATCTATCTATCTATCTATCTATCTATCTATCTATCTATCTATCTTAATGTGAACTAAATAACAGTTAATTCAGGACTTTGTTGAGGAGAAGTTCATAGAATATTGGAACACTTTCAAGTCTCACCAGAATAATGCCAGAGAGTCCAGAAAATATGACAATGTAAAATTTGTAGTAGTAATAGTATTGTCATGTGTGCAGAGTATGATGAAATTTTTACTTGTATATCTTAACATTTTTTTAATAAATGAAGACATCCAATACCACATAAAACAGATTGGCTAAGAAAGGAGCAAAACTATTATACCCCATACATTGCACTGTATCCCCCATACCTCATCCCACTCAAGTACAGCTTAAAAGCAAAGTTTAAACGAACAAGCAACCTAGATGGAGTGGAAAAAATCAAATTAGACAAGAAAACCATTAAGCAGGTTGCTAAATGAACATAAGTGTGTTATACCTGTGATGTCAATGGGCCCCCAGATAATGGGGTTTTCATTGCAGAGACCAAGGTGGACCATTTCACAGTGGATTCCAAGGATGTTCAGTTAATTCAAGATGTGGACAGTTCTAAGTGAATTAGATTAAAAAATGAGGATGACCAATTGTCAAAAAAAAGAAGCTCAGGAGTTTTCCACTGAGAGTCCAGAAACAGTTTAGCCGCTACAGTGCCCAGACAAAGCTGTTCACATGGATGAGGAATCAGTGAAAGCTTTGAAAGGTCCAACAGTGTGAGAGTTTAGGAATATGAAGGATATTTACAGTCAGAAATGAAGAGAGAAGCAGTTGTATCTGTAACCAGAAAGAGAAGATAGAAGGACAGTACAAGAAACATGCGGAGGAAGGTGCCAGGTAAACCAAATAGAAAATAACTGGCAGAAAGTAGGAGACCCAGGAGAAAAAACATTCACAGAGAGTAAGGACATATGTATGAGTCATTGTGAGTTGGGTGAAATAGTTAGGGTTTCTGGAACAAAATATGACATTCTTGAAAATATTTTGCAAGGATAGAGGAGAAGTCAGTGGAGCAAAATCACAGGACAATTGTGAGTTCAGAGAATGAGGTTTTGTTTTAGGATGAAAATTGAAGCATAACAGAGGAAAAAAATAGATGGTTAGGGAGTGAGGTCACAGAAGGAAATGCCACTCGACCATTGATCAGAATTGCAAATAAAAGATGTCTGCCATTTCATTGTAGAAATCAGAATTTCACAGCACTTGCCCAAAAGGCATGCTCAATGTTTTTAGTCTTAGCGAGATTGACCGTAGATCTTGCAACAAGACATGGGTGGCCAAATTCAGTTCCATAAGGAGACATGTAGGTGGCTGGGGAGAGTGATAAAGCAAGAGACAGACGGTGTGCAGGTTCAAGGATATTATTTAATTCAAGACTTCATTGAGGTGCATGAGGAACTCGAAGAATTGGAAAAGAGTTCAGAATGATAGTTAAGAAATCCATTGTTCATCACATGATGATCATTAGAGGTGGGGCCTAATTTAGTGCGGATGAGTTATTGGTCTTAATCCTCCATGGGTCTACATACATAATTACAAACTGGGTACAGAGTACAAAGGGGATGACCAGGGTGTTTAGAATCAAGCTCAGCAATTTTTCAAACATCTGAATAATCAAAGTGCAATGAGAAAGATGTTGTAAAATCGAAGATGAGTCCATGTGGCACTTTGCAGCATCCACAAAGCCCAAGTAAAACCTTAAAAACTGCTTTACTCACAAAAACGTTTGTTATGCAAAAAGGAAGTATAACATCATCAAGCGTATGGGGGATAAGAGAAAGTACATGCAGCTATAATGAACAGAGGTTGTGGTCAGACATGACAGAGGAGAATAAGGAGGAACTGAGAACCAGGAGGGCATAAGAAAATAATACGAGACTGTGAAGAAAAATATAAAAACTTGTTTTTGAAAGACCAGCGCTTTGCCAATTTTTGAGCAGTTGGAGTTAAATGAAAATGCTGAGAATTTTTTTCTTATGATTGTTAATTAATGGAAAGGCAAAACCTTTATAATGAAGCTCCTGTAATTTTTGGTTAAAGCAATAAATCTGTAAAAGTACTTCACTGGAGCGGGTTCTGTCAAAGTTTTCTTTAGCATCTTACTTGAATGCCTAAGTGTCACTTTTTGATGAATTTCACATCCCTGGAAGCTAGCAGTTTTTAAATGAAATTCACATACCTCATGTTTGTCAAGCAGATTATTATTGAACAGTCGAGTTAATATCCCTCAGAACATGACTGATGTGATTGCTTTCATTTTTTGAGAAGAAGAGATTATCAACTATGTACACTAGTGCATAAACATGCAGGTGTCATTTATGGATGATTGAAATGCTGTTTGGGCATCAGCAAAGACTGAGGGCATTTGTAATCACCTTCACATACAAATGAGCTTGTCGGCGGATTATAAATCAAGTGTAGTGAGAATCATGGACTACCTACCTTGTCCTAAAAGTAGCAATAAATCAACTGGGTGGTCATATCCTCAGGGAAGTCCGTCACATTCTCTTGAGTGAATACATCATACAATAACAAGCTGGTAGTGCTTCAGTTGGCCTTAATGGAGTGCAAGGGAGCGAGTCATACGGGCAAAAGTCTCGTCTTCAACTGCTGTTTCTGCTTTTTTCTTACTAGAGATTTCCTTGGGACCTAAAAAATGACATAAGTTGCAAACAGAAATGAATGATTTGTAATTTTCTTCGTATTTTTTTTTTTACTATTTGTAATTTTTAACATAAATACTCAGGTAATTTTCTTCCCTCTGAATGATTTCTCCATTAACATTTGAAAAATGTGAAAAGGACAAATAAATGCTTAAATAAAATAGTAGGCACTGTAGTGGTTAAGGCTTTGGACTTCAGACCCTGAGGTTGTGGGTCCAAATTCCACTACTGACACTGTGTGACCATAAGCAAGTCACTTGACCTGCCAGTGCTACAACTGGAAAACCAAAAAGAAAAATGTAACCAATTGTATCATAAATGTTGCAAGTCGCCTTCGATAAAGGTGCCAGCCAAATTAGTTAATGTGAAAATACTTGCATGTGAAAGACCATTTTATAAGATAGGTCGATAGATCTTTATTGTCATTGTCACTTTTACAAAGGAACAACGAAATTGAAGGTGCAGTTGACTCAATGTGAGGCATAAGAGTTAAAATAATAAGCCAAATAGTAATAAAAGTACTTTACAAAATATGCAAATTGCACTGCATATTGCATATTGGGAGAATGATATGGAGCAGTTTTATTCTGAGTTCAGGGCCATGATTGCTTTTAGTTAAAAGCTGTTTTTAAGGCGGTTTGTCCTGGTTTTCATTGCTCTGTATCTCTTACCTGATGGCAAAAGCTGGAAGAGGCAATGACCGGGATGTGATGCATCCTGTGAAATGTCTATTGCTTTTTTGCGGTATCGGGAGGTGTAGATTTGTTCCAGAATGGGGAGGGTACAGCCAATTGTTCCCTCCGCTGTCCTGATGACCCTGTGGAGCGCTTTCCTTTCTGAGGAAGTGCAGCTGCCATACCACACACACAGTCCGTACGTGAGCACACTCTTGATGGAACAGTGATAAAAGGCAAGGAGCAGATTTCTGGGGAGATGGTTCTTTCTGAGGATTCTCAGAAAATACAATCTCTGCTGCGCCTTCTTCGGCAGCTCCTTGGTGTTGGTGCTCCAGGTCAGGTCATCCTCCAGCTCAATGCCCAGAAACCTGAACACCGGGACCCTCTCCATAAGAGTCCCATGTCTTATTTAATCATTCTAATGTATCAGAAGTTACTGGGATTCTGTTACAGGAGAGGCTGGGTGCATGCACTTATACAGCTTAAAATAACTTGAAGTGTTACAAAACAAAAACTACACAGTACACCAAACTGTTGAAATAATTAGTCTAAAACACACCTTGCAAAAATAATATATAAAAATTATATCAAAAATCAAAGTTAAAAAGTAGTTTGAAGACATTAGCAATGTATAACAAATTAATGATGTTTATAATTCCTCTGTCTTTTTATATATGCCCCAGCAACTTAATAAATTAAAGTAAAAATTTACAAAACTATACTCATGTTTAATTAATTCTATTTGTTAGTTCAAGTTTATTAAAATCAAATAAATTAAAAACAATACATTCAATTGTAAAAAAATAAAAAAAGATTTAACCTGAATATAATGATACATACTCCTGTTTTATATTGTACTTGTAATAAGAGCCTGTGCATTAAATAATGCCGCCTGAAGCAAGGCACATTTTTACCCCAAACATATATAAACCTTACTAGGCTTGAAATGATACTTGCAATCTAAGTACATTACGTATTGCAATATAGGCTTCACAATTCAATAACCTAACACTACAGTGCATCCTGGTAATAACAAAAGAATAATACATTAAAGAACAATAAGTGAAAAATAAAATAAAATGGCTTTCATCAGTAAAACAAACAAAACAGACATTAAAAACAATAAAAATGTATAAATTCTTCATTGCTTTTGTTTGACAAAACCACTATTTTTGTGAAGTTTTCAGATTTTGAAATTGAACGTGAAAGGAACTTTGACTGTTTCTCTCATCCTGCCTTGGCAGTTTCTGACTGTCCTGCAACTTATAAGGAGCCTGCCTGCCATTTTTAGCTAAACTTGTACAGTGCAAACATTTAATAGACATTGTACAAGTGAGTGACACCTTAGTGACATTCCAGAAATGAACCACAGTTTAAATAATAACATCACCAGTAAATACATCCTACGATATGTGATGATATGTGAAAATGAAGGTCAATATCAAGTAGTAACCTGTAGCCTTGAAATGCGCATGCGGCATTTTGGTTCTTGGAAGCTTGCATTGTAGTGAGGCTATGCAATTTGTGTTAAGCAAAATGTAAGACCATTTATAATGAAAATATTTTCAATTTTCTAAAGGTAGGTAGTATATAAAAAAAGGAAATGGATATGTATGTAGTTCTCAAATTTTATTCTATACTCTCTGTTTTTGTGTTCTTATTTCATAATGCTAAACATATATCTGCTGGGGATGGGCAAAGGTTGGTTTACATATAAAGGTATCTTATAGATAATCTGAGTACTTACAAGATTGTACCTAAGTGCAATGTGCCACTGTGACATTCATTTGAGTTAATAAAGCTATTGAGTTAATAAAGCTATTGTGATAATCATACACTGCATATCTTTTTCCATACAAACAACTGTAAACTTACTTTTGCCCACCCCTGTATAGATGTTGCATGAATATGTCACTCTTACCAAAGCGCTGCCTGAGGTGATCACCTTGTCACCTCATCACATGCAACTGAGGCCTGGATTCTTCAAGTAATTGAGTTTTACTCATTGAATGGATAACACAGTCATCATGATAGGACATATGGGAACAGAGAAATCTACAGAATACTAATAATGTACTGGAGTGATCATTTTAAACTCCCCGCATAATTATTGTGGAGGAGCAAGTCAGACATGTGAACTAATAAAGAACAATTTATGACTGACAGAGATGAATCTGATATCGCAAGGGACACTGGAAATGTAATCAGTTTAAATTTCAGAATGCAGAAGATGACAATGCAAAATGCAAATGTAATTGAAAGATGTCGTGAAACAAAACAGAAATAAGATCATGATAAATAGTACTTGAACCAGAACGCTGCTGACTTGCAGTTGGACATGCCACCCTCTGTTCTTTGCCACAAGTGCCACAGACTGGCATTAAGACCGCCCTTTCTGATTATTACATGTAGAAAAAGCCAAGCAAAATGACACCTTTTATTGGCTAACTAAAAAGATTACAATATGCAAGCTTTCGAGGCAACTCAGGCCCTTTCTTCAGGAAAGATGTAATACAGAAACTGGAGTACCCTATGTTTATATACACACACTAGGACAAGAAACAACATTGGTAAATCTTTAAAGGAAAAAATCTTAAATGTAAAAAGTTAACAGATTAATTCAGGCTGAGATTAATTTAACAAGAGAGAGAAGAGCAATGAATGGTCAAGATCTTTGGATAAGCTAACTGTCCAACAAAGTCCTTTGAAGTTTATGATGAGTTTTTCAAAACAATATGGGTCTGTAGACAGGCTTTCTGTGTCAGTCTGAGAGATGCAAACAGTCCTCATACCTGGCCATAAAACTCTTGTCTCTTGTTCAAGCCATGTTGTAATGTATTCAATTTTAACATGAGTTTAACTTCCCATTTTTTTCTCTCTTGCTGTGTTCTGAAGTTGCCCATAAGCACTGTGACTTTAAAGTCCCTCTCACAGTGCCCATGGCTGTTGAAGTGGGCCGCTACAGGAACATCTGTGTTGCCATGTTTAATGTGGAACCTGTGTAAATTCATTCTCTGCTAGAGTGTTTGTCCAGTTTCTCCCACATAGAGTGCAGTGACAGGACATTTCATGCAGAGAATTAGGTAGACTACATTAAATGATCTGCAGAACAATGATCCCTTTATGTGATGTTCAAGTCGGCAGTGTGGTATAACTATATGGTGTGTATTGTAAATGTGGGCACATGTTTTACATCTTTTCTGTAGGCAGGGAGATGTGCCATTTTCTGTTGGTTCATTTAGGGAGCTTCGGACAATTAGTTGCTGAAGGTTTGGTGGCTGTCTGTATGCCTGGAGGGGAGGTTCAGGATATACATTTTTCAGTGTTTGATCGTTGTTTAGCATTGGCTCAAGTTCTTTTATAATTTTTCGAAGTGTTTCAAGATGTGGGTTGTAGGTGACAACAAGGGGGATGCGGTTCTTGTTGTCTTTGTTTTTATATTCCAGAAGGTTGTCTCTGGGTATGGTAGTAGCTCTTCTTATTTGAGTGTCTGTCGTTTTGGGGGTATATCCTTGTCTAATGAAATCTTGTCTGAGCTCCTGCAATTGTTGATCCTAGTCTGTCAGGTCTGAGCAAATACGATTGTACCGTACTGCTTTGCTGAATATAATGGAGCGCCTTATATGCTAGGGGTGGAAGCTATCACTTCTTAGGTAGGTACGTCTGTCTGTTGGTTTGTGAAAAACAGAAGTTACAAGGGTGTTGTCTTTCAGTTGAACGGTGGTGTCAAGGAAACTGACTTCTGTTTTTGAGTAATTCAGCTTCAGCTTTATGTTGAGGTGAAAAGAATTACTGTATTTACACGTGTACCATGCACACATTTTTCCCCGAAAATTAGCATTAGAAAATCAGGTGCATGTCATACACAAAGAAATGTAATTCTGTAATGTTTACTTCTTCTGCTTGGTCTCACTCGCTCGCTCTCTCGTTCGCTCGGGCTCTCGCTTACTTACGCACTTGTGCTCTCTCTCTCACTTGCATGCTCGCACACTTGCACTCTATCTCTCTTGCTTGCACACTCGCGCTCTATCTCTCTCGCTTGACAGTGCTCTCTCTCTCTAAACGCTTCCTATACAATCACAACGCGCGTCTTACACGGGGCAAAACTTTTTTTGCGATTTTCTTTGTAAAAATTAGGATGCGTGTCTTACACAAGGGCGCATGGTACATGAGTAAATACGGTATATTCATTATGAAAATGCAGCAGGTCCTTCTCACTGGCAGTCCAGATTATGAAGATGTCATCTATGTAACGGAGATACAACATTGGTTTTAAGATGCACATTGACATGAAATCTTGTTGTCTGAGGTACGTTTCACATGCCAATATATCATCATCATAAGGGATGTTTGTGTACAGTGCCTCAACATTCTTTGTGGCCAGTACCCTCAGGTAAGGGGCCTAAAGTAGACAGTTTTTTTAAGAAGTCAGTGGTGTCATGGATGTAGCTGGTTGTATTACGGGCAAGAGGTTTTTAAGGATGTGCTCCACCCAACCTGAAATGTAATGATCATGTAAACAGTTTAATTCCTGAGAACCCCAAAATGGGTTACTTTTACATGCTTCCTAAAATCCACAAAGAAGGGAACCCAGGAAGGCCTATCACCTCAGGAATTGGCTCCCTTACAGAAAAGATTTCAGGTGTATTTCATATACTTATGAGTTACTGTGTAAAAAAATGAGTTAGAACACCTCTGTGCTAATCATTTGTTTGACTTTTAATCCCAGACAGGGACAAAAATATTGCAAGTACAGTAATGCTGTATTTCTTCCTACAGCACACAAAAGTATGCATTCAGATGATGCAGCAGCCATAGTTTTCTGAACGTCCTTAAAGTCAGAGCTTTCATGAGATCCCCTTGACAAATGATTGAATTAATGTTGCAGGCAGCAGTTCACTCTTCAGTGACAACATCGTTCATAGTGCTTCTCTTTCTTCCCACAGGACCCAAGGCCTCTGTCTGAAGGGAGGTGTAAATTTTATGCTGGAAGTTTGGAGTATTCCTATGAAAACTACTACACTAAGGTAAGTACTTGAACACTGCGCAGAGTATTACAAGTCGACCTGTTGTGCACACTGGTTTAAAAGCCATTCACACATTTTTTCTTCTTATTGATACAACGTATGATAAGTGTTATCACAAGTGGGTGGTCGCACTGAAAATGTTATTTTAAATGGATCATCTTGATAAAGCCACATTAATCAACTAGTATCATATTATATGTTTTTATGCCATGCTTTTCTTTAATGACAGTACTGTTGGACATATACACCAGGTAAGAAATGGTGCAATATGACTCTTACTGGACAACCTGCTTTTTTTGTAAAAATTCAATTCAATTAAATCCAGTAACTACTATTTAATTTAAAAAAAAATAAAATCCACCCATTTAAGAAGTGAGAGTCCCTAATTGACTTAATTATTGTGTCTTTGAGATGTGTCCATCTCCACATGAGATTGGCCCCAGGTCCCCAGATCAATGCCAACATACAGCATCACTTTATGACTGGAATTTAATGCCAATCTTTACATTTTAGAATGTGTGACCTATAAACTGTCTTCCCCTCATTCCCCCATTCACTTCTCCAAAACTAACTTCTCAATTCCCCAACTTGGGTCTTCTTATTGCCAATGCTCCCAGTGGCGGGCTCATACCAACCTGCCATTCCCACAAAAGGCAAACATATGAAATGCAGTTAGCTTGCACTGGCTTCAGCTACTGGAAAGAGCTAAAGCTAAAGCCAAGGTAAAGAGTGCAGTAGAGTACTTTGCCCTGTCAAGAGTGGCTAGCAGTGCAAACCAGGAGGAGCAGCCAGGATATAACATGTGGTAAATAAGCAAAAATGAAGTGTATTTCATACATAGCAGTAGTACAAGAGGCAAGTCAAAGAATAAGCAACAGTAAAAATGCAAGAAAATAGGCACAGAGAATGAAGTCCAAATTCACTCTTGACAATCAGGACATGGCCTTTGGTTGAAAAACACTTGGGTTCCTATACTGTCAATACAAAAGGGCCTTCAGACTGATGAAAATTCCATCTCCTTTCTTACACATTTGCATCTTGGTATTAACAGCCTTAATACTGAGAGGCAAGATTGTATTGTTTTGGACATGTGCAGATTAGAGATGCTGGGTATATTGGGAGAAGAATGCAAGGGATAGAGCTGCCAGGCAAGAGGAGAAGAGGAAGGCCTAAGAGGAGGTTTATGGATATGGGGAGATAAGACATTCAGGTGGTGGCTGTGACAGAGCAGGGTGCAAAGGACAGGAGGATATGGAAACAGATGATCTGCTGTGGCAACCCCTAAGAGGAGCAACTGAAAGATGAAGAAGATATTTTTGACAACTCCAAGCTGTGGACATTCCAGTCTTTGAAATATAACTTTTATCCCTTACTTCTTTTATGCTCAGTTTAGGTCCTTCCTTAAGACACATGGAGTTACATTAGCTTCACCTCTTCTGAAAACCCGTTTTGTTTTTCCTTGCCCTCTTTCTCCACATGAAAGCCAGCTGCCATTTCATACACCACATTACACAAAGCAACTTAGTAGCAATGTTCCTTATGTGGTAGTATGAACTTTTATCTTCTACCAGCTTTTCCTTTGATATTAATTTCAAAATGATTACTCTTTCCTCCAAAAAACTTCAATCATCAACCTAAAGTACTCGGATCAAATGTCTGCATCGTTTGCATCTCATACCTTATAAACATTTTGCTTTGGTGCTGTCCTGTGGTGACCCACACTGCCATCATTGTTCTTTAAACTCCTTTGGAACACTTGTTCCATGTGGTTTGGAAATTTTCTTTTTCTACTACTTTTGGTCTTTTGTTTCTAGCTCTCTTATTTAAGATCCAGTTTATTGATATTACTCTGTCATCCTGCATCTTCTACTAGACGTTTCTGCTTCATCTATTATTTTTATTTAGCAGAGATTTTTATGCTTAGATACCACTGCTGATAAGTTGGTTCTGGTGTTTTGCCTAATTCCCTTTCAGTTGAATTCTGTAAATACTCCTTGAGTTCTCACAATCTGAAAACCAAATATCAAAAATTTTAATTAAAAATAGGAAAACAATGCAGTCAAAATGGAATACCCCAAAAGAGCTCTGACCTAGTATTTGGTTAATCTGGGGCACTTTATATTTAAAGCATAGTACTTATATACAGTATCTACAGTTTTCTTAACACAGAATAATACTGCTTCAATGTCACACACATACACACAGATGCACGAGTGCTGATAACAGCAGTATCATATACAGTAGCATTTAACAAAGAAAACTACCATGAGGACAACATGACCTTAAAAGAAAACATTATGAAAAATGATACCAACATAAATTATGTCTTTGATGCTCCTCCATGTGTGCTACATGGTGTACATGAGATATCAATATTGGAAACTTTCAATCCTGTAGCTTATTTCTTATGCAGCAGTGCACGTTATTGCACAGCATGTACAGTTCAAATGAGTCTTCTTCTCAAGGTTCAATGGTGGGTGGTGTATGTTATTGTACGTGTCTCACAGCCCCAACAGCATGAGTGCAAATGGTCACTGCCTGCGTAGAATTTGTGTGTCCATATGGGATACAAGTTTGCTTCCATTTTCCAAAAGGATTTAAAAAGTCAATAAGAAACTCTAAATCGATCTGGCTTATATTAGTGAATGTGGTTGCAGGTCTTGTGATATCGGCCTTGTGTTTAGAGCTGCTGGAATAGCCTCAGGCTTCTTCTTGAAAAAAGAAAATACAAAGTATAAATTATGAGTCTAATTTACAATACAGATTATTTAATGCCTGTAATTTTCACAAAGGTTGAATGGCTCAGATTTCCACAATGTCATTTTCATTGTTCAGTAGTCATCAGGTCCGAATGGTTCAGTGGTGATGGCTGTAAAACTGGAAGTGTGACAAAAGGAGACTGGGTCACGGGGACTGAACTGTGTCCTGTTACAGACACCGATATGCTCCATTACTCATAGCCCATGAAATGCAATAAATGCAATGATGGAGTCAGAATTAAGACATTTGCACTGTCTGGCTTTAGGGAGCAGCAGTGATTATTTATACTGCCACAGTACAAGCACAGACTGTAAGATGACCGAAATCCACATTCAGCCATTGAAGCTTCACTTTAAATTAGATTGGGAGGTTAAAAAACAAGTAAATAAACAAACTGAATTTTTCTACGTCAAAGTGAAATGCAATATAATGCATTCAGTGCAATCATACTACATTGCAATTGTAGTCATGTGCAGATGTTTACAAATTTTAAAGTGTTTCACAGAGATACTTTATTATAACCACCATCATGGAATAGCAGAGAGAGAAGCAATATTGACTAAAAAAAAGAGAAACAACTGAGTTTCAAAAACTATTAGTTTGTTCAAATAAATGAAAATCAGTGCCCATATTAAAAACAAATTCCGTATTGTCCAGAGTTCAGCACAAATGGAGTGTATGAGCAGAGATGAGCTGTTATGTACTGAGCACAATATGATTTTAAACACTTGCTCATTTTTCAAAAGAGCCCCACTCAGTTATACATTTGTGAAATTTACTGATCCAAAAAAATGAGAAATCAGTGCCAAACTAACAGAATAAGGTAGCTTGCATACTTACCAATCATTGACCATTACCAAACACTCCCTTCTCTGTAGCAGTAGTATTAAATTTCAGTTACATTTACTGTATTATTTGGCTGATGCTTATATCCAAGGTGACTAACAAAATTTATAATATAATTGTTTACATTTCTTTTGGGGCGGCACGGTGGTGCAGTGGTAGCGCTGCTGCCTCGCAGTTAGGAGACCCGGGTTCGCTTCCCGGGTCCTCCCTGCGTGGAGTTTGCATGTTCTCCCCGTGTCTGCGTGGGTTTCCTCCGGGCGCTCCGGTTTCCTCCCACTATCCAAAGACATGCAGGTTAGGTGGATTGGCGATTCTAAATTGGCCCTAGTGTGTGCTTGGTGTGGGTGTGTTTGTGTGTGTCCTGCGGTGGGTTGGCACCCTGCCCAGGATTGGTTCCTGCCTTGTGCCCTGTGTTGGCTGGGATTGGCTCCAGCAGACCCCCGTGACCCTGTATTTGGATTCAGCGGGTTAGCAAATGGATGGACATTTCTTTTGGCTTTCCAATTGGAGCACAAGCAGGTCAAGTGACTTGCTCAGGGTCATACAGTGTCAGTGGCAGGATTTGAACCCACAACCGCAGTCCAAAGCATTAACTACTATGCCACACTTCAGTTCAGTAGGGAGGGGACCCGCCCCCATGGCTACAGGTTTTACTTCTAACTAATTTCCTAATCAGCACAACATTCATACTTTTAATTGATCTCATTATGCTTGCCTTTCTTTGAAACTTCTTTTTTAAAAAAAATATTTTTTTTTTACAAACGAGTAGACACGTGAACATAGGACTGTAGTACCGGTAATTATTCTCTATTCACATTTAATGCAGCTTGCGCCTGTGTCTACACTGATCATTGGTTCACATTGAGCATTCAGATACAAATACAAGAGAAAACTCAACAGAAAATGGTAAAGGAAACTATGTAAAACTTTTTAGGTTTTGCCAAAAATACAAATATTTCAGAGTACAAAAATAATAAAATATGTATGATGTAGCCATAGTTAAACTGGAAGGAATACAATGTGTCTAATCTGCCCTTACGGAAGAGTACCCACCTTCTTCAGCTCCTTCTAGACACACATATAAATACATAATGATTTATTATCTCACCTATTAGGACCCAGTGTAACTGAAACAGTAAAACTGAAAAAAGAAGGTTGTTTGCTCTATAAACACTTTCAAAAAACCCAGCATGTGCATCAATACAGCGTGAATATGAGCTATACTCTGTTAAACTGAAACAGACACTACAACTAAAGATGGTGCTATTTACAAACAAACCTGAGCTACTACAAATTAAAAAATGTTTTTGTACCGTTACATTTGCAGCAAATATTTATGATTCGTGTTATTTCTTAATTTTTTTTTTGCAGTTTCTTGTAGGTTTTTGGGGACTCATTGGTGGCTATTATGGGGTTTCTGAGGTTGAGGAATGCAAATCAAATCTTTATTTTATCCAGTTTTTAAATTTCTTATCATGGCACCATTTTGAATATTAAGAGGTGAGTGCCATCCTGGTTATTTTCACATCAACTGTTATTAAGGCAACCTCCCAGAAATTCTCAGGAGGATACTCGCATGGTGTTATTGGCGCAACACTATAAACTGTCATATTATGTGCCATTTTGATATCCACAGTTGGAAAAAAATAAAAACTTAATGTGCGCTTCTCAGTAGGGTAGTTGTCGATGTTCTGACTTCACAGAAATTTGATTTTCATATTGCGTTTCTGGCTTAGCAAAAGATTGGGTTGTCTTATTGGTTTTGACCCTAGTGAGTACTCTATTTTGTTCCTATTTCATCTTCTGATCCTGAAATAAAAATGATTCTGCTTTGGCAGAACAATATTAACAAAAAAAAAGAAACTATGAACATACATAAAAGCATCTGTACTTGCAGAAAGTACTTCTAAAAGTGATCACATGAAAGATTGCTAAAATTTCTATCAGGCCACATACTGTAAACAAAATAGCTGCCAAACAGTTAGAGGGTAATTGCTATAACAACCAGAAAATTATTACCTATTAAAATTTCATTCAAAAGAACTTGAGGGAATAACAATATTTGGTGGTGCCAAAAAGAATTAACTTGAGCAGGCTCAGAAGCCTACTGGGCCTGAACTCCAATAGCTATAGGACATCTCTAGGATTGCTGTCTAGGTTTTTTCAGTCTCCTTCACTACCTAACCAGTTCATCAACAAGCTAGTTTGTTGGTAACTCTGGTAATTCACTTCTAAAATGTACCCATAGTTTCCAGAAGGGGGTTAACCCATATGACCCTCAGTCAACAGAACCTCCTACTGGCCCTAGGGGAACTGCTCAATCCCCTTCTGCTTTTGACAAGCTATGGTCATAAACAAAGCTGTTATAACTTGGAACCTTATTTCTTATAAGTCTTAAGTTATAAATAGTGGTTATAGTCTACAACCAAGTTTTAAACCGTAAAATACAAAAACTGAGACAGTGATTGGTTTGCTACCATGTGCATCATGCAGTGTCAACCAGTCTTGTGGGTCAGGTATTAATCAATGTTTCCAGGGTTTTTCACCTAATGAAAGAAGACGTCAAGGGGAAGATAACCTTGTTGAAAGACTCACCAGGATTTATCAAGTAATACAGTAACGTGACGTGAAACAATAATTTCATATAATGATTTAAAGGAAATGCTGCCAAGTTGAGCCTAACCTGTATTTCTAGATTAGGGAGATGGGAAGGACCAGGAGAGGGGCAATATTTTCCCCAGAACATGAAAGGGCAGCCTTCCTCCGTTGCATACGGGCCACAGAGCCGGGACGCTCAACCCTGTGGGAAGACATGTCAACCACCAGGGGGCACCTGGACAGCTCCAGAATGGTGGTCGACAGCACTTCTACCACAACAGGAAGTGTTGTCAGAAGAGGAGCTGAATCCGCACCCAGAAGTGCTGCCGTATGCTAATCAAGAAGCACCTGGAGCAATTCCGGGTGCTGTATAAGGGAGGCCACCACACTCCACTCGGGGCGAGAGTCGGGAGGGAGAAGACAGAAGCCTGAGTTAGGAGCAGGAGGAGGTGGCCAAAGAAAGGAAAAGAGAGAGAAAGAAAGAAAAGGGACTGAGAGAATTATTGTGGTTAACTGTGCACTGTGTTGTTGTGCTGAAATAAAGCGTGTGTATAATCGGGACATTCAGTGTTTGTCTGTCTGTGGCCGTGCTGGTTTCCCACAAATGGCAGATTTCAATGAACTGCAATGGCCTGTGGGGCTGACCCTGCCACTATAGGGCTGAGGACTGTCCCTTGCTGTTATGGGCAGGTGGCCTCTTGGGGAATCACCCATAAAACACAGGGAATGTAACTGAGGCATACATACTGTTATACACGTGCATACGGGAGGCAGTCAAAGGGATTAAGTGATTGTACTTCTACGGAGTGGTGATGTATATTAACACTCTCTCTCTCTCTTCCCTGTTCTCCAGACCCTCCAAAGAAGGACCAGCCTGCCATTATTTCGGGTTCCGGCTCTACAAGCCCACCCCTTCCTGTCTTCCCTTTATTAAAACCTACCTGTTCTCAATGTACAAGTCACTTCTGATTGGACTCAGTCCCTAGTGACTACTCATTGCTTTATTGATAGCACAATATACAGGGTAGCTACCCCAAACCTTTTACTGCCTCTTGTCCCTTTTTTACAATATACAAAAACAAAAACATAAGAAGCAAAACTGGCTTTAACACAAATAAATGACTCAAAAATGCACAGAGACATAAAACACAAATTTCAATTTCAGCCAGAAGAAGAATGCTGGCTGCAATATAACGGCAAAGACTTGTAATACTACTGCAACCCCTACTGGCTGATTCCATATGAACTAACTAACACAATCGTAAAACAGCATCACATAACATGTTATTCACCAGCCTGCATAACCCACAGGTCGGTCAAAAATCAAAGTGAAAAGTTGAAGTAAGAAAGTCATGGCCATGAAATCCATCTTGAAAAACTAACTACCCTACCATTATTAAAGATTTGTTTTGAATGCAAAATCTTGGCCACCAGGAGGAACATGTTACCATCTTAAATTGTGTCGAAAAGATTGTTTTATAATATGCAGCTTCCTGGCATGACGAAATAAAAATGAAGATCCGTTGCTGTGCACAAAATGGCCTCCATACCCATAAAAATCAAGCAAAATGGCAGTGCCCACGAAGAACAAAATGGTAACAAAATATATGCCTAACAAAGAAGTAAAAATGAAAAAAAAATCAATCAAAATTTTTAAAGAAAGTCCAAGAATTTGGCATGTTTGTTCACCCTGCAATGGGCTGGTGCCCTGTTCCCCGGCTGTTTCTGCCTTGTGCCTGATGATTGCTGGGATAGGCTGCAGCTTCCTCACAACCCTGTTCTGGATAACAGGACTTAGACAATGGCTGGATGGATCGTACAACAATAGCACTAAAACACCTCCCTAAAATCATGACACTGACGAAAGTAGAGTTTGCACCTTCTTCCTCCGGGTGTGCCTGTTTTTTCTCAGGGCACTCTGTTTTTTTCCCTCCCGTGAAGATATATTTTAGGCTGATTAGTGCGCCTTCAGTGGCCTCATATGAGTGAAAGCAGCTATGTATGTGTGAGTGTGCCCTTCGATGGACTGGCACCCTGTCCAGTACTCCAGTAACCCCAAGCCTGAACTGGATAAGCAGGTTAGGAAATGATTTAAAAATGGAATCAAATGTGATATATGCATTCTGCACATACTGTAAGAAAAATAGCACAAAACGAGTTACTTAAAATCAGGCATCTTACAATACTACACTGGGGGTGCAAGTCACTTAAATAATCCTACCTTTTTATGTTTTAATAAATAAGTAAATACAGGTATCCTAAACACCCCACTTTCTTCCACTGAACTATAATCAGTGATTAATAATGTAAAACCTCATTGATCTGTTAGTTGCTGTGTCATAGTATATTTTTATGGACCTTCTAAAAATGTTAATTTATAAAACAAATGATCAGTAATGGAAAATGCAAATTGAATCATTCTTTTTAATACATAATCTCTTTTTCACCCTCGTCTTTCACCTATCATAACATCTGGCATGTCTCTCGAGGCCCATGGAAGCACATTCCCTTAATTACTAGACACACTTCTGGGCACATCTTACCCAGCTGAAGAGCCAAAAGAGAGCCTGCAAAGCAGACATATTGGAGCATTTTGGCTACCAGTGAAACTGCACCACAGGTTTGCTATGGGTTCTGTAATGAGGCATCTGGCCTTAGAGTGGAAGTCTTTATGGCTGGAGGTTGTTAATCTTTCCTTAGTGGAATTCATGCCATTAATTGTTGGCACCATTTCTTAATACACTCAGAGACATTACAAAGTCTGCTGGCATTAAATAATCTCTGAACTTCCATTGGTATTCTGACACTGGCTTCTTTTACTGACAGCCATCGACACTGGTCATGAAGGTCAAGAAACAAAGTTCGAAAGAATGGAATTAACAGCAGCAAAGTCTGAAGGCTGGCAAGCATTGTACAGAAAGCCAGGGTGGCCACGCCATTTGAGGGATGAGGTGTTCATTATTTTTGGTCTGTTTTAGAATTCCAGTCGGGACATTTAGAACTTGTAATCTGTTGATGCTTTGATCATGAATTGCACTGTAATGCAATCAGTTAAAAAGTGTTCAAATGTTCATAGTTTTTAGGGTATAATAAAGCACAAAGATTTTGGGAGTTCTACCCTGTATACTTGAAAATAAATGCAAAAGAAAACACATCTTTACACAGTCAAGTTTAATATGGAACTGTCAAAGGAAAGAAAAGATTTGGTATATATATCTGGGATACATTGAGAAGGCAAGAAAATGACACCTTTTATTGGCTAATTAAAAAGATTACAATATGCTTTCTTCAGGAAAGATGTTGCCTCGAAAGCTTGCATATTGTAATCTTTTTAGTTAGCCAATAAAAGGTGTCATTTTGCTTGACTTCTTACTACATTCATAATGGCTAACACTGTACAACACCCTAGTACTTCTGGGATGCAGGAACTGGAAGTGATGTCATATGGTGTGGGATCCTGGGAGATTGGAAGCTGAAGTGATGTCATATGGAGGTGGGATATGGGAGACAGGAAGCAGAAATGAAGTTGTTATGAGGCGTGTTCTTCTGACAGATTGCAGAGGGAAAAAAGATAAAGCATCAGCTCTGGTCCGGCAGAGAAACACAATTATTTCAGCCCTTAAACTGTCTCCCAAACGCACATGTGTGACAAGGGTCAGTATTGTCACGTGGGAGAGTACATTGAAACTCTCCTCCTAATCAACATGCAACACGTTGCCTCTCTCCTTATGTCATGATTATTAAACATAACGTTGCCTTGAAACGTCTTTCTTTCTTACCTGGAAAATCTCAGAACATACTTGTCATTACCAGATGTACTATTTCAATTCAAAATTCTCTATTTTGTTATAAAACTGACATTTGTTAATCTGTGCCACACATATTTCTGTTTTTTGCTTTTTGCCAGTCTTCACAACTGCTAGAAGGCTAGAACTCATCACTTTATCTCCTTGCTGGAAGAATGCTGTCCCTTGCATTGTGTAGTGTCAGCACATTGCTCTTCTGAGGGTACAGTCGGCTCATGACCTATCTCAGAGACACAAGCCTTTATAGGTTACACGTGGCTCATAGGTGCAGGGGCACCAGTGGCTACAAGAGGGAGCTGAAATTTGGTGCCTCTTTTCTGAGTGAAGTCCAGGGTTGAATTTCACATTTCTCCCTTTGGGTTAAGAGGTTCAGCTGTAGGCTGAGTCACCTATTCTGGCACAGGTATTCTGTAGTGTACTGGGTGCCACCACCCATTTGTGCTAGTCTAGTTGCACTAATCCTGCCATTCACTACTACAAGACACAGACAACAGTTCCCACTGTTTGAAGCTTATCTACTTCAAATGGCACATCTTCTACAAACCTATTGATTACTGGAGCTGTAACTTTACATAGTAAAACAGTAGGGAAAGAAACTGAATGAAGCCCACTAGCACTAGCCTCTGGAAGATGGCTAAGTTCTAAAAAAAACTGAGAGACTGTTTGGATTATTTTTATCTTTCTTTTTGTTATCATTTTATATTGTTTTGGTCATGATATCCCCTCAGTGCCACTTTGGGCTTTGTTTTATGCTAAATAAAATGTTTCAGGGCACTCTTTGTCAGTTTCATGTTTTGTTGGTGATGCTACATTTGAGGATTTAAAAAGACGTCCATGTACTGAAATGACCATATATGCTTTAGATAAAAAAAATCTTAACACTAGAATTACCAGAGCCTACAAAAAAACTCATAGATCCGTCCCACCTTAAATCGCTTCTCACCTCTCCGTCAGCGTCTTTTGTCCTGTAAATGTGTGGATAAGCAGCAAACAGCAAGCAGCCTGCTATCACATTCCTCACCGGCACACAGTTTTCTCAGCTCAACTCTGTTTACCTGCGTGACAGTTGCTTAGAGTTGTATAGAGTTACAGTAGAAGTCAAGCAAAATAACACCTTTTATAAATACTATACAGTGATCCCTCGCTATATCGCACTTCAACATTCGCGGCTTCACTCCATCGTGGATTTTAAATGTAAGCATATCTAAATATATTTCATGGATTTTTCGCTGGTTTGCAGATTTCTGTGGACAATGGGTCTTTTAATTTATGGAAAATGCTTCCTCAGTTGGTTTGCCCAGTTGATTTCATACAAGGGATGCTATTGGAGGATTGTTGAGAAGCTACCCAATCAGAGCACGTATTACGTATTAAATAAAACTCCTCAATGATGTATGATATGCTTCCCGTGCAGTGCTTTGCATACTTAAAAGCCCGAACAGCATGCATTGATTTTTGATTGTTTGCTTTTCTCTGTGTCTCTCACTCTCTCTGACAATCTCTGCTCCTCACCGAGGGGTGTGAGCAGAGGGGCTGTTCACACACTGGCCTAGAGGATACGGACGCTCCTCTAAAAAATGCTGAAAGACTACCTACTCCCATCCTTGCAGCTGCTTTGTCTGGCGGTGCTTCATATACTTAAAAGCCCAAACAGCCCTATTGATTTTTCATTGTTTGCTTTTCTCTCTCTCTGTCTATCTCTCTTTCTGACATTCTCTGCTCCTGATGCACATTTCTTTGAAGAGGAAGATATGTTTGCATTCTTTTAATTGTGAGACGGAACTGTCATCTCTGTCTTGTCATGGTGCACAGTTTTAACTTTTGACTAAAGGGTGTTATTTCATGTCTAGAGGGCTCTAATAATGTTAAAAAACGTATTTAGAAGGTCGTAAACAGGTTTTCTATGCTCTAACTGCGAAAATATTTGATTTATAAATGAAGAATCCTACTTCGCGGAAATTCATTTATCGCAGTAGAGTCTGGAACAGATTAACACGATAAATGAGGGTTTACTGTATCGTTATTTGCAACACATACATTTCATGTGTGTTCCGTGTCTACAACAATCTATGTAAACACATTGTTAAAACAGAAACGTTTTTTTCATGTTTTAGTAATAATTGACAAAATGTAGACATGAAGTGTATATGTGAAGCCTGAATTCCAAATATCAAAGAAACACGTTCACAAAAGGTACAGATATAACAGAACAAGTGCGCTTCTATTCATTCTATTCTCTCAGCCGCGTTCACGAACCCAAACCCCGTGCCGCCACATTTGACACTGCTGTTTTCACATAGATACACTATAACAGAGGTAAACCGTCCTTTGTATGTAAGAGCCAGATCAATCTGGCTTTTATGTAAGTAACATAAAAATATGAATGTTTTGGGCACATGCACCGTCCTTACATACACCATCCTTTGTATGTAAGAGCCAGTCATGATTTGAGTTTACCTCTGTTATAGCACGTCTATGTGAAAACAGCAGTGTCAAATGCATGGTATTGTGAACGTGGCTGAGAGAATAAAACTGAATAAAAAAAACAATGCTAACCTTTACAAGTATGATAAATTACACCGTCTGTTACAGACTGGAATCAAATGTATGTTTTTATTCTAAAATAGTAAGAATATGAGCAGCTCACATCTCAAAACGGACTCGTCCGGGATCAAACCCGTGAAGTTTTGATTACCAGTCAACAGCTGATACCGTTGCGCCACTGAAGCACTCATAGAAAATGCGTGTCAATATCGCACCCTAACGTGTGTTGTTTTTCTGCAGTTATATTCTTGAATAGAAGCGCACTTGTTCTGTGCTGTAATATTTGAACCTTTTGTGAAAGTGTTTCTTTGATATTTGTGCTTCAGGCTTCACACCTTATACACATGTCATAAATGTAAGAAGGACGGTCCATGGGTGTGTGTCCTCTGCATCTCCTGGAGTTGAAAAGAGATACTAACATGCAGCAACATGTGGACACTGGCCAAGATCGGAAAAAAAAACAAATGCAGTCACGTCATGACTACAACTGCATGAAGGTATGCAAATGAATATAATGTTGCATTAGTGCAACAATGTTTTTCGAAATGTACAATACAGGTCATAAAATGAATTATTCCAAATGTCATATATATCTAAGTCTCTCTTTTTTGTCAGAGCGGCTTTGATATCATGGATCAGAAGGCGGATACTAATTCAGCGTGAGCAAGAACACTCAAGAATAAAACTGAATAAAACAATTCACGTCCACAGTCATTCTCAGTCACGCACAACACTCACACCCATGTCCACAGTTTTCCCAGTCTCAGTTGCGCACAAGATCTGACACAGTGTTCAAATAAAGAGGGGGTATAACAAAACAAGTTTGTACCTGCTACGTCTTTATCAGAAAAAGGCGTGACATTTGTGGAAGCTTGAACTTGAGAGAATAAAACTGAAAAAAAAATCGACAAGTACTATAAATTTACAGATGCAAATCAAATGTATGTTTTTATTATATGATATAAACAATAAGAGTAGCTCACTACTCAAAATGGTAAATTTGGGAAGCAGCTAATATCGAAACTGCAACCTCTTGATTGGGAATCAGCAGTTCTTAGCATTGCACCACGCAAGCTGTGATATCAACCGCCTACTGTAACCTGCTTTCTTTTTTCTTTGGTTAAATTCTTGAATAAAAGTGCACTTGTTTTGTTATACTTGTACCTTTTGAGAAAGTGTTTATTTCAAATTTTTTTTTCAGGTTTCACACGTTATACATTTCATGTCTACATTTTGTCAATTATTAGTAACTAGCAAAATACCCGCGCTTCGCAGCGGAGAAGTAGTGTGTTAAAGAAGTAATGAAAAAGAAAAGGAAACATTTTGAAAATAACATAACATGATTGTCAATGTAATTGTTTTGTCACTGTTATGAGTGTTGCTGTCATATATATATATATATATATATATATATATATATATATATATACACACACACAAATACATATACATACACACACATATATACATACACACACATATATACACACAAATACATATATATACATAAACATCTATATACATACATATCTACATATACACACACACACACACACACACACATATATATATATATACTAGCAAAATACCCGTGCTTCGCAGCGGAGAAGTAGTGTGTTAAAGAAGCAATGAAAAGAAAAGGAAACATTTTGAAAATAACGTAACATGATTGTCAATGTAATTGTTTTGTCACTGTTGTGAGTGATGAGTGTTGTTGTCATATATATATATATATATATATATATATATATATATATATATACACACACACACATAAACATACAGTATATATATATACATATCTATACATATACACATATATACATACATATATATATATCTACATACATACACACACACATATATAAACATATATATACATATACATACATATCTACATATATACACACACAGCTATTTCGTATCAGTGCAATACGCTGCTTGTTAAAACGGATGACTCCCGCTCTTAAGTGCAAGTCTTCGTGGATATTATGAACTATCGTATTTGTTCAAGTTCTATTTAAATTTTAAATAGAAGGAATTTTTATTTAGTCGACAGAAATATCTTTGGTAGGAATGGTAAAAACAGACAGGAATATTATTCGTGAATAAATCAACTCAAACCTTAAACAACTTATAATATTTTGCTCTCCATAAAAATATATCCTCTTTCTATACTCTTATATCATCTATTTCTTTACTCTTATGTAATTTTATATAAAAAATAAACTTAGATTTTAAATATCCCAAAAGATTTTGCTCTCCATAAAAATATATCCTGTCAAAATTATACAAATTCAAATATGAACATGCTGCATAACAAAACCTGGAAATATAAATAAAATGTGTTCCTTTCAGCAATAACAAATCAAATCATTCAGTTGTCTTTGCTCATATGTCATTTTAGAGCTGGACGCCTGGCATCTTTTTTTGGCCACAGGTTCGTTTCTGTTTGGTGTGAAGTTCTGTGTTGTGGAGATTCTCAGGATGGATTGCAGGTGCTCATCAGTGAGGCGAATCCTGTGTGCTGTTTTGTTAGTCTTTATCACTGAGAAGAGCTTCTCACACAGATATGTGCTACCAAACATGCACAAGGTTCGAGCCGCATGTAGACGGACTTTTTTTGTTCTTCAAAGTCACCAAAGCGCCGTGCAAACTCAGTGCGCAGTGCGCTCAGTTTATCAGCAAAGTGCGTATTTGGGAACACCGTAGTGATGACTTGGTTTAACATTACTTGGCAACAGGGAAAGTGGGGCAAGGTGAACTGGTGCATTTGTGTCTCCCATAAAAGCAGCTTCACTTGAAATCACTTTGTGATTGTGCACGGGTTAAAACATCCGCTGAAGTGTCAGATTCTTATTTAATTATGCTGTTTTCTGTATCTTCTGAATTGCATTCAGGTTACCCTGATGTTTTGTCTCGTAGTGGCGTCTTAGATTAAATTCTGTAATTACAGCCACATTAGCTCCACTAATGAGACACACGGGTTCAGTAAACATATACTCAGCCTCCCATCGGTTTTTAAAGGCTCTATTTTCAGAATCAACTTTTCTCTTCAGCATCGTGTGACCTAGCTTTGCAATAACTTGCAGCATCATAAGCTTGACTTGATTAACGCGATAAGTGTTCGGCAAGGCAGCTGAAGCGCTGCATTATGGGATCTGTAGTTTATTGTGTTACCAGCGCTTCATATACCCAGGCTTTAATAACAATAATACAGTATATAAAATGATCTCGCGGTCCGGATATAATTACACGCCGGGCCGGATGTGGCCCGCTGCCCTTGAGTTTGACACATATGGACTAAATAGAACTTGAAAAGATATATTTTTTCAAATGTGATCGTGCAATTCAGATAGAGTTGACGCGCACTACAGCCTGCATGCCTCAATAAGTCATCCTCCCTCGCTCTTACTTTTTACCGTTCATCTAATGAATACACTGAGTATGGCTTTACCAAAACAATCATTGATCGCGAATAAAGTATCCATTATTCATGAAGCTTCAATTGGTGATCTGTCTTTCTGCGTTAACCGCATATTTTTTCATACGTCTCAAACCAAGGGGATGCGAAGGTAAAATGAATCGAGAAGCGCGCGTACATACTTAGTGCATCCCCTCTCGGGAATCGAACCTCGGACGTCGGCGCTAGAGGCGAAGGCTCTACTATTGCGCCACGGCGTGTGGTTTGTCTATTTGAGCGTAGCAGTGTAATTCGGTTTTTGTTCAGCACTCTTTGGATCATTGATGGCGAATAAAGTATCCATTATTCGAGTATGTAGATCGGGATATATATATATACATATATATATATATATACCAGCGATATCAGCGGAGAAGTAGTGTGTTAAAAAGCTAGAAAAAGAAAAGGGAACATTTTAAAAATAACGTAACATGACTGTCAATATACAGTATTTGTTTTGTGAGTGTTACTGAGTGTTGCTGTCATCAAGGATTTGATTATCATTATTTCTTTCAATCAGGTTCGTATTTGTAGGATGTGTTGTGTTCAAGTTACATTCCGTGTTTGTCAATCGTTGTAAAGATGACAGGTTTCATTCATCGATTCGTTTCTTACTGCATCAATAAACAGCTCGTCTTCTTCTTTATCTGAGACCTGACACACTGCATGCACGGGTTTTTTTTACACTGTCTTCCTTTAGCAGGACATTGACTTTTTCCACCGTGTGCTTTGTTTCCACAGTAGCTGCATTTATGAATATGCTTGTATGTATGAGACGCTTCATATTTTTGCTGCCTTTTCAATTGTGTAATTCGGTTTTGTTCAGCTCTTTGGAACTGTTGCTTTTATCTGTGCACTGCGTCAGTTCACATGAGCCACTCGGTGTACATGCATCGAAGGTTCCCAGCTGTGCTGGTGCCATCTCGTGCTATGTCCATGGCATTACTTGGCAACAGGGAAAGTGGGGCAAGTTGCACTGGTGCATTTGTGTCTCTCATAAAAGTAGCTTCACTTGAAATCACTTTGTGATTGTGCACGGGTAAAAACGTCTGCTGAAGTGTCAGATTCTTCTTTAACTCTTCTGCTTTCTGTATCTTGTGCATTGCATTCAGGTCTTTCAGGTTATCTTGATGTTTTGTCTCATAGTGCTGTCTTAGATTCAATTCTGTAATTACAGCCACATTAGCTCCACAAATGAGACACACGGGTTTACCGGCAATATCAGTAAACATATACTAAGCCTCCCATAGGTTTTTAAAGGCTCTATGTTGAGAATCACCTTTTCTCTTTGGCATCGTGTGGGCTAGCTTCGCAGTAACTTGCAGCATCATAAGCTAGACTTGATTAACGCGATAAGTGTTCGGCAAGGCAGCTGAAGCGCTGCATTATGGGATCTGTAGTTTATTATGTTACCAGCGCTTCATATCCCCGGGCCATTAATAACAATAATACAGTATATAAAATGATCTCGCGGGCCGTAATATAATTAATTACACGCCGGGCCGGATGTGGCCCGTGGGCCCTGAGTTTGACACATATGGACTAAATAGAACTTGAAAAGATATATTTTTTCGAATGTGATCGCGCAATTCAGATCGAGTTGACGCGCACTACAGTACATCGAGCCTGTGTGCTATTGTGGTTTTGCCTTTGTGCTAGTGATGGGTCGTTCTTGAACTGAACGAATCTTTAATGTGACTCGGGAAGAACGAGTCATCTCATGGGAGTGATTCGTTCAGTCGCGCATGCGCATTTGCGCAACTTCCTATAGTTTCTGTATTGGAATTGATTCACCTGTTTCGAGTCTTCGGGTTTTTCGAGTCATTCGTTCATCACGTGACAACCCCATAAGCTTAACCAACTCAGTCTGAGCCGGAAACAGAATTGATTAGTTCATCTCTCGAGTCTTCGGGTTCGAGTCGTTCGTTCATCATGTGACAGCCCCATAAGCTTAACCATTGCAGTCTGAGCCGGAAACAGAATTGAACGAAATGACTCGAAAAATGATTTGTTCATTTTGCTGAACGAGACTCAAAGATCCGAGTCAGTAAAATGATCCGAACTTCCCATTACTACTTTGTGCCTCAATAAGTTACCCTCCCCTCGCTCTTACTTTTTTTACCGTTCATCTAATGAATACACTGAGTATGGCTTTATCAAAACAATCATTGATCGCGAATAAAGTATCCATTATTCATGAAGCTTCAATTGGTGATCTGTCTTTCTGCGTTAACCGCATATTTTTTCATACGTCTCAAACCAAGGGGATGCGAAGGTAAAATGAATCGAGAAGCGCGCGTACATACTTAGTGCATCCCCTCTCGAATCGATCCTCGGACGCCGGCGCTAGAGGCGAAGGCTCTACTATTAGCACGGCGTGTGGTTTGTCTATTTGAGCGTAGCAGTGTAATTCGGTTTTTGTTCAGCACTCTTTGGAACTGTTGCTTTTTGTCTGCGCACTGCGTCAGTTCACGTGAATATGGTTTTATATGTCACTCGCTCGCTTCTAATTGTTTCGCTGCCTTCTTAATTATGTAATGCATGTTTTCTTCAGCGCTTTTTGTAGCTCTTCCTGGTTTTCTACGTAATGCGTGATTACATGAGAGGCGTGATGATGTCACACGAAACTCCTCTGTAACTGCGTTTTCCATTTGTCACTGGACTAAGTCCGGCTGAGGCTCTATGTTGGATTCATTTTAGGGGCCAAGAAAAACTTGAAGCCCACAAAGTAATCTTTCTCCTCATCTTTTCCACTTGTCTCTTCTGCATGATTGATTTTGACAGATCTTATTATTGGGCTGCTCATAGGTCAGTACAGTATGATAGGCCTCCTTCTTTGACTTTTTAGCTACCCTCAGTGTTTCTGCCATCTAGGAACTTCTAGGACTATCACTAAAGAGGGAACCTCTGATATAACTGTGGCTCTCTCATTGGTGAACATCAGCTTAACTACTCATATTGGGAAGCCACATATGTCTTAGAAGCCCTTATATCAGTTCACTTCTTCATTTGCGATCTATCAAAATCAAAGCAAAACCAAGTGATAATGAGACAGATTCCCTTTTCTTCCAGAACATGCAGTTAGATCTGAGTATGCATAGCTACCAATTTATGAATAGTCTTAGGGCTGGCTTAAAAGTCACGCTAAGAACGTATACATGCATACATCATGGCTGCCACATGTTCCCAGCATTCCTTTGTCGTGACCTCTGAGCTTGTTGTCAGAGAATAACGAGACATGTGCGCGAGTTGCAGTACCAGCAAAAATATGGGTGGCGTGTAAAGGATGAGAAAAATGTTTTTAATGAATTTTGGTTTCCCATTTTTAAAACTCTGGGTAGCCATCTTCTTGAAATTTGGTATCCAAGATGTGACGAAAGGTTTTTGTTTTCTTTGAATTCATCCATTCCCTTTGAAATCTGTTAAGATGGAACAGGATGCCGGATTCTATCTCAGCATTATTGGGAACAAGGTGGACAGTGTGGTCATGCACACTTTTAACACTCGTTCATATCTGGGCAGATACACTGACACTCAGGCCTTTGGGATGTATGATGGAAACAGAGCAATATGAGAAAATCCACATGAAGAATGTGCACAAAGAGTGACTCTGCAAGGAGTTGAAGGAAAGTCTCTGTACCATACTACAACAACTTTGAGCAGGGCCATGGATTGCTGCTGTTGGGTTGCAAGTTACTCTTATATTTAATGGTTACGGGTTGTGGTGGGTTTCAGTGGATTGATTAAGCAATTGTCATTGCTCCATCAAACTGTCCTTGATTAAACCTCTGATGATCATCCATGACAGGGACAAACACTTCTTGGTCACGATTCTCCAAGAGAGATCATCACTTGGACGATCACCCGGGCATTCAACAAGAAATGGATCTCGAAGACACTCAAAAGGGTTGCTCGAAAAACAAGGTTAAGAAAGCCTGACTTAGAGCTTTCCTTTCATGGCCTAAGGGGAACTTGACAACTTTGTAACAGAGAGCCTTTTAACTTTGAGCAAAATGTAAAAGACAGACAACATGAATCCATTTTGTGCTTACACAATGTGACGACTTTTTGAGGACTGCGAATATCCACCTCATGCTGAGCTGTTGCTGTGAAATCAGAGTTTCTAATGGTCAAGCAATCTGACAGCTGCTGCATTTTTTTGCAGAAGCACAACCCTGTTAGACTTTTCAGTTTTCTCATAATGTTATGGACACAGCTGTTTAGTTGAACTTTTGCTTTACAAAACACTTCACTGCTCATTAAGTTTAGGCATCAACAAACTGTTGTCTGGTCCAAGTTTGGGGATTAAAAATGTTCACAACATAATTTTTTTCACTGCTGCACATGGCTGAGATTTAATGAAATACACAGCAGGGATTTTGTTTCACTCTAAAGCTGACATTACAAGCAATACGATTATGGAATGTAACTAATTCCCTTTAGAATGAATTTTAGGATATTTCTGGCCTGTAGCCCTGTGTTCTAGCAATGACAATGTAGTTACAGAAGTGCAGCAGATGGCTTTTCCTTTTTTTTTTTTAGTATAAATAGTTTTATGTCAGGAAATGGAATTGATCTAGTTTTGTAAAATAAAAGCATAATGCAGGTTGGGAATTATCTGATGGCCAGCAATCATATGTGTATAAGCACTTCATTCATTTTGGGAGTTGACTACTGAAGCCATCCATCCATATTCAAAGCCTTGTTATGGGTCATGGAGGCTGGAGGCCTATCCTTGAAGCACGAGGTGCAATGCAGATGTCAGACATGGAAGGGGTGTTTATTCATACAAGGCTGATTAGCCTTCATATTCAGATTTCAGCCTGGAAATTGTGAGACAGACACGTTTAGCTGTACCTGACTGGGGTTACCACACTAATTTACGAAGTTTAGGGTTGTACTAATTTTTTCACTCACATTCCAAAGATACACATGCTAGCGTCATTGGCATCGATAAATATCAGTAACTGTGGGACCATGTAGCCCATAGTATGGAGCTGATCAGTGTGTTACACTCAGTATGGATAATGAATTTAACTTCTTAACATATTGGAAGTGTTAATTATTTTTAAAACCTTGGAAATTGGGTATTTATTTGTCTTTTGACATAGGTTAATGTTGTCGTTTGTCATAAGGTTTTGATTTTCTCTCTTTTGTATTGTGTTTTCTCTGGTTTGTTCAAGCTGTTCTGTTTAAATTAAATTTTCTTATTTTATTTCTAATTAGTAACTATGTATTCTTTTTTATTATTGTTAGTTCCTTGTTGTTTATTATGTTAGTTGGTTAATTGTTAAAGTTATATTTACTGTAATAACCATGGCACTGCATAGTGCTTACATGTTGATTAGCATATGCAAGTAAGAATTTTACTGTACTCTGTGCATGTGACTGTAAGGACCCTACAAACCTGAAACTGCATTGTGAGACCCTCAATTAACTAATTACCATCAGGTGCTGCCATTAGTGAACTGCCTTGGGTCGACCACTATGCCAACTAGCATGTGTATCCAGCAAGGGGCATTAGCTCCCTTGTTGGAATGAGTTCTTTTGTAATTGTGGCTTGTTACATAACCTGAATCTACATAAATATAATATAAAAAGGCGATACCCCTCCTTTAGTGATACGGTGGTAAGAAATCACGTAGGAGAAATAACTTTGCTTTCTTTAATGACAGTTTACGCTGCATAACAGATGAAGCCCGATGTGTACACTCTGCCATTTTCGTCACTGCGTTGGAAGGATTTTCAGGATTGCATGACGTTATTAAAGAAAGCTAAGTTATTTCTCCTATGTGATTTCTTACCACTGTATCACTAAAGGAGGGGTATCGCCTTTTTATATTATATTTATGTAGATTCAGGTTATGTAACACGCCACAGATACAAAAGAACTCATTCCAATGAGGGAGCCAACAACCCTGCTGGATACAACATGGTAACCAGGACACTATTTTTTCATTACCTAAGGAACTTAAAGTGTCAAAAAAGAGGACAAGGACCCACTCACACCTACAAATGTTTTCACATTGGGGTCAACCTACAGGATTATTATTTTTCACATGTACAGAGTACAGAGAAAAATTCTTACTTGCATGTGTCAATGTCAATGTCAAAGTCAATTTATTTATATAGCACATTTAAAACAACATAGGAATAATGCGGCCAAAGCGGTTTACAATAAAAGAATTAAAGAAAAACATACATTTAACATGAATAACATAGATAGAAATAAAATAAATGAGCATAAATAAAAAAATAATAAATAGAAGTAAGATTACATAATCACAATGAGGAAACCATCAGTATTACTGAAGGTCACGGAATACAAGTGAATAGAAACGAGTCTTTAATCTTGTTTTGAACAGTTCAATTGTAGACGACTCCTTTATGTGATGAGGTAAAAAGTTCCACAGGCGAGTGAGCAGCAGCTGTAAAAGCCCTGTCCCCCTTAGTTTTACACTTGGTACGAGGGACAACAAGAAACAACTGACCAGAAGATCTAAGCACTCTAGATGGCTGGTGTAAACCACACAATTCAGATAAATAAGCAGGAGCAAGGCCATGTAAAGATTTCAAAACTAGCAATAAGATTTTAAATTCAATTCAAAAACTGACAGGCAGCCAGTGTAAAGAAGCTAATATTGGAGAAACAGAATCAGACTTTCTTGCCCCAACCAGAAAGCGAGCGGCAGCATTCTGGACCAACTGTAACCTGCATAGCAGGGATTTGCTAATCCCAGAATACAGCAAGTTGCAGTAATCAAGGCGAGAAAAGATAAAAGCATGAGTAGCTTTCTCAAGATCCCTAGAAGATAAAAAATGCTTGATCTTACCTAATAGACAAAGCTGGAAAAAGCAACTCTTGACTACAGAATTAACTTGTTTCTCAAAAGAGAGATTACTGTCAACGATAACACCAAGATTGCGGACTTGAGGTTTGCAAACGACAGAGAAACAGCCGAGAAGTCCAAGACCAATTTGGGCTTTACCTGATGGACCCACTATAAGCACCTCCGTTTTAATCTGATTTAGATCAAGAAAATTATTAGCCATCCAACATCTTATTTCAAAAAGACAGCTGCGCAGTTGATTCATTGCAGAGCTGCATATGGGAATATAAACCTGTGTATCATCAGCATAGCAGTGAAAAGAAATGTTAAATTTCCTAAAAATAGCTCCAATAGGGTGGAGGTATTGTAAGCTGGAGGGGTGATCACACCCCAAGAGGACACAGACGCCCCTGGGTAAACCCCTGAAACACAGTCTACCTTCACATTGCTCCTTACCCTTCTCACTTGCGCTATAACACGTGATAAACCCCTTGCGCGGTACTCCGCTTACTTAAAAGCCTAGTGCAGCTCCTGTCAGTTTTGGAATTGATTGTTTTGCTTTTATCTCTCTATCTCTCTCTCTCTGACATTCTACGCTCCTAACGGAACTGTCATCTCTGACTTGTCATGGAGCACGTTTAAGCTTTTGAAAAAGAAACAAATGTTTGTTTGCAGTGTTTGAATAAAATTCCTGTTTTCTACAACTTCCTGCGTTTCTGTGCAAATCTGTGACCCAAGCGTGACAGTATATAAAGAATAAGATAGGACCCAAAATGGATCCCTGCGGAACACCATATTTAAGAGAAGCAGTAGAGGAAAAAGAGAAATTTAAAGTCACTGAAAAGTGTCTACCAGTTAAATATTCCCTGAATCAGTTAAGAGCAGCCCCTTTAAGCCCAACAAGATGTGCTTTTCAAATTGCAGCACATCACCACTCTCTGGCACAAAATCTATGGAGATGTTGGAGTTAAAAAACAGAATACCCATGGAAAATTGGAAAGATAGTGGAAACTCCACACAAACCATATTGCTAGATTCGTGGAGCAGCAGCAGTGACCACTGCACTACCATGGTAGCACAAAACAAATTTAAACACATAGTTTGTGTTAAAACATAAAGTATCTAAATTTTTGCTACCGGAAATAAGTAAAGCATATTTCCATAATGCCCACCATGGGGGGGTCCACAGATAAAGTTGGTTGTCTTCTTTCACCCACTGCTACCTGAAAAATCAGTGGCTCCTCACAAACCTGAACTTGAAGAGCAGGAACTGATTAAAACAAATTTAGACTATTAGTGGTAGTGCATACTCTTGTCTGATGTCAGTAATCATGTAATTTGCTGAAAGGAAAGTAAAATCCCTTAATAACCAAGTGACATCTTTGTAACTGGAAGAAAATAAGGGAAAGGAAAACGTTTGTTTGTTTATAAAGTCTGAATGGCGACGAAAGGTTAAAACAATGTGTCAAGACATATAAGCAGAAAACAGGAAAGTAATGGAGTTTGTATCCCCTAATGACAAATAGAAAGGGAGGTCAAGCCATTGCTAGTCAATTTGAGCATCCGCTTGCCTGAGCTGAGAGTACAAAGAATTTGGGTAATTCTCCAGAGCAATACTCAACATACATACTGATGTTTTACAGTGGAAATGTTGAAAATGAACAAGTTCATATTGCTGTGCAAAGAACTGAGTTGGGAGTACTACTGTATCTGGAGAAAGCAATGGCTGAAAAGGAGATATCTGTACAATATGCTTGGTGTATTTAGCAATAGCAAAAGCTGTGAGGGCAATTGTCCATGGTTTTTTTTGCTATGATGTTGTACATTATCGGAGCACATAGGCTTGTAACTTGAATTGTTACATTTTTTTTAAATAACTTTGAGTTTAAACAATGCAGACAGCCATATAACAGAATTATCTCTGTACGTTTGAAATGACAAGAAACTGTTTATAGTCTTGTGTATGCAAGAATGGTTTGTTAGATATATAAGTGCTTATATATTACACATGAGTTATTTTCCTCAAAGTACATTATTAAGCAGTTTAAAATGCCATTTTCTGATGTGTAACATGAACAGAACTCTTAAGACGCCTCATTTTGCATCTTGAAATAGAGTTTAGAGGGGTGAATGATTTTCATTAACATGTGTGACACATGTGCATCAGAGGGTCACCTTCTGGTCTTGTCAAAGGTAAGCACTACCACCCCGGAACACTAGGGGGTGCTAACCATCATGTCTCCTTTTCCACCCACAGCTTGGAGAAGCTGCCCAATGAGGGTAACTAACTCTGACTCCTTCCAGTTTAGGAGCTATAAAAACAGGGAATTCCCAAGAGATGACGTCTTACTTGAAAGACAAAAATCTGAAAGATGGAAGTCTGGTGACAAGCCTGACAGCTTTAAGCTTGCAATGCTATAATAGTAAAAGGCTGGATTTATTTCTGTTATATTCTGCACCATCACACTCTTATTACTTTGGTTTCAACCTTTCTCAAAGTAAATGGGGTGACCCAGTTGGTACCCCAAGATTTCATCTGAATTCCTATCCTCATTTCCTGTCAGCAACACATGCAACTAGTTACAACAATGAATCTCCAGGGATAATTATGAGTTGTAACAGTTAAGCAGAAGTGGGATAATGGATAACTTTGCAGTGTCTAAATCTATACTAATAAAAGGCAAAGCCCTCACTGACTCACTGACTGACTGACTGACTGACTGACTCACTCACTCACTCATCACTAACTTCTCCAACATCCCATGTAGGCAGAAGTTGGCAGGCTCATTCCTTACACGTTACTTACAAAAGTTAAGCAGGTTTCATTTCGAAATTCTACGCATAACGATCATAACGGTCGACAACGTCCGCCATGTTAAACTTTCTAATTTATGGCCCCATCTTCACGAAATTTGGTAGGTGGCTTCCCTGTGCTAACCAAAACCGATGTACGTACATATTTCAGTGGTATGGCGCCACTGTTCGCCATATTGAACTTTCCAACGGTCTTTGTTGCCTTCACTGACTCACTGACTCACTCATCACTAATTCTCCAACTTCCCATGTAGGTAGAAGGCTGAAATTTGGCAGGCTCATTCCTTACAGCTTACTTACAAAAGTTAAGCAGGTTTCATTTAGAAATTCCACAGTAACCGTTATAACAGTCGACAACATCCACCATGTTAAACTTTCTTATTTATGGCCCCATCTTCACGAAATTTGGTAGGTGGCTTCCTGTGCTAACCAAAACCGATGTACGTACATATTTCAGTGGTATGACGCCAATGTCAGCCGCCATATTGAACTTTCAAACATCACTAATTCTCCAACTTCCCATGTAGGTAGAAGGCTGAAATTTGGCAGGCTCATTCCTTACAGTTTACTTACAAAAGTTAAGGAGGTTTCATTTAGAAATTCTACAGGTAACTTATCGTGCCAGGTACCATAGTTCGCTTGCGGTACTGATATATTTATGCAAATCCAACAGAGTTGCTGTGGGCCGAGAGCAGGGGGACTGAGCCTTACTCATTCACTCACCAGCCTCTGTTCGAGTCTACGTCTCACCACATGTTACACTGCACCTTGCTTCTGCTTAGCTAGCGATACCTGTTTGTTTTTGAGAGAGAGATGTGTTTTAGAGGGTAGTGGCTGATTGCCAGAGATATCACGGCAATGAGCTTTTCTCCACACATGGGGAACATTCGCCCATCAGAGCTGAACATGATCAGATATAGTGCCAACGTTTATTGATTTTTGAAAGTTCGTCCTGTTTTATTACTAAGTGGGCAAAGTCATGGGGTACAGTTAGTATAACATAAATGTACAAATGTCTGATATTGAACACTATTACTCATTTCTAATCGTGCATATTACCAAGTGTGGCTTGAATTGTGGTTCTTAAATCAGCTGGTCAGTTTGATATTTATTTTGTCTTGTCTTTGTTATGTATCTTTCTCATTTTTTTCCTCATTAGGGACTCTGAACACTGCAGAATTCATTTTTGAATTTAAGTTTCACATGAGACTAATATTTGGCGATACTGATTTGGGTTTGCTTCTTTTCCTACACAATTATGCCTTGCAAGAGAACAGCCATTTTCTAGGATTTTTGCATACCATTGCCGCGGTGGTTGCCACTATAAGATGACCACAGGTCAAACCTGTGATGTCATCAGGTCAACAGTATACATACAGGTCATCATTACTGACTTCTGGGTATTCAAGTCTGGATAAAAACAAAAGACTTCTTCATTGCTGTGTGTTTTATGTTTGATTTTCTGCTATAAGAAAATAATTGTGTGTTTTTTGACTTTCTGACTGCAATTGTTGGCTTTGTTGAAAGATAGGATGTAGTTTTGGGAATTGAATTTAGACTTGACTCATGTTTACCATTTTCATATTCTGGTTGCCATTTTTCTATGTCTGTTTCACCAAGGACATAACAGAGATTCTGAGATTCATTTTAAGTGTAAATTGTGAACCCTTTATGACCATTTTGTTTTGTGGTTTAGATATAGGTTTTGATTTCTAGGGTTACACATTAGTATTTGTCCCTCGACTCTGGCAAATTAAATGTTTTTTGGTTTTTTTTCTCTCACCACTGTTCATGTGGAGCTTTTTCATGTGTCCTTCTAGGTGGCTTCCCAAATTCCAAAACATGCAGTATGACTTGATTGGAAACACTAAATTGCCTCTGTGCTGGTGAATGCATGAACAAGCCTGATTACAGATCAGAATTCTTTCAAGACATGATTCCTGTTCCTACTGGGATAGGCTTCAGCCTGCATTGATTCTAAAATAGAACAGTAAAGAGAATGAATGAATGGCTGATTAGCTACTTCTTAAGTAGGACTTCATCTCTCCCTCCAGGTAGCCATCTCTATAAAATCCTTATAATATTATTCCCCATGTTGATAAATATTAATTCATTTATCCAAGATGGAAATTAAATTCCAATGTTACATTTTATATATACAGGCTTGTTTAAGGGAATAATAATAAAAAAGTGGTAGGCCACCGACAAACATATAATCCATGTCTGGTTATAAACTGCACTGTTTGCAGTCAAGTTTGTTTATTTCAGTTCTGTTCTAGTCTGTTATCCCTCAGCACCTGTCAGCCCAGTTAATAATTGATTTTCCAAGCTCCGGCTGTGCCCTCTTAAAATATTCCAACTGATTTGTGAATAAACATTTCATAACCCAGCCACAGGGGATGCACAAACCAGGTTGTTTCTTTGTGCTGGTCCCAAGCCCGGATAAATGGGGAGGGTTACGTCAGGAAGGGCATCCGGTGTAAAACTTTGCCAAATCAAAGTGCAGACAACAATACAAATTTCCATACCGGATTGGTCGAGCCCCGGGTTAACAACGACCGCCACCAGTACTGTTAGTCAACAGGGTGCTAGCGGAAATTGGGCTACTGTTGGCCGAAGAAGAAGAAGGAGAAGAAGAGGGAGGAGACGTGTCTGGAGGCAGGAGGAGAGGAGGAAAGTAAAGAGAGTGGAACTGAGGGTAGGAACTTTGAATGTGGGCAGTATGACTGGTAAGGGGAGAGAGTTAGCCGATATGATGGAGAGAAGGAAGGTTGATATATTGTGTGTGCGATGTGTGAGACTAAATGGAAGGGGAGTAAGGCCAGGCGGATCCTAGGTAGATTCAAATTGTTCTATTGTGGTATGGATGGGAGGAGGAATGGAGTAGGGGTTATTCTGAAGGAACAGTATGTCAAGAGTGTTTTGGAGGTGAAAAGAGTGTCAGACAGAGTAATGATTAGGAACCTGGAAATTGGAGGTGTGATGATGAATGTTGTTAGTGTATATGCACTGCAAGTTGGGTGTGCAATGGGTGATTTTTGGAGTGAGTTGGATGAAGTGATGAATAGTGTACCTGAGGGACAGAAAGTGGTGATTGGAGTGGATTTCAATGGACATGTTGGTGAAGGGAACAGAGGAGAGGAGAAGTCTGTAGGATGACGTTGGAGATCAAGAAGAGGAAGAGAGTGAGGGCAGAGCCAAGGATCAAATGGTGGAAGTTGAAAATGAAAGACTGCAAGGTTGAGTTTAGGGAGGAGGTGAGACAGGCACTGGGTGGCAGTGAAGAGTTTGGGAAACTACAGCAGTGGAGAATATTTAGGACAAAATGAAATAAATAAATAAATGTAAATAAATAAAAGTACTGTGAAATGTGAGCATAAATAAATGTGTCATGTGACAGCCTTAATAAATAAATATGTCATGAAATGAGAGCATAAATAAATAAATGTGACGAAATAGAAAGTAACATTCCTGCAAACCGTCATGATTGAAATAAAACTGTCACTTTCACTCATCAAAGTTGAGAGGGTGGGCTCTAACACGCCCTCTAGTTACTGATTGGATCGATAGCACAAAATTAATTAGAAAATGTGATGGAGGAAGATATTAATTTCAGAGAGAGAATTGAAGATTTATCGGAAGAAATTACAATGTTGGCGGCCCTTTTAGAACTGAGTATTTGACCCTTGTTTTACAGTAGAAAGTCAGTTGGAGCTACTTTTTCAAACAACTGTACAGCTCTGATCAGTGGTAAAGTTGTTCAGTTCAAAATATTAGTGGAGCTGCTTTGGGCATTCCATGTCAAAGTACCTAAACTAATACAGCCGTTGCAGGTATATCAAACTGGCTCATTCGTCTTGTGATGTCTTCTCTGATACATCATACAGATCTGCAATCTGTTGTACTTTTAAACCGCATAACAGAAGGTGTTCTATTGACTCAGCTGGAATGTCAAGGATGGACATGAGCATCACCTGAACTGCAGTGTAGTAGAGTCTGTTCCAGATAATTTCAAAAACAGTTTCATCTATATGTCTAAAAGGGCGCCAACATTGTAATTTCTTCCGATAAATCTTCAGTTCTCTCTCTGGGTGGCAGTAGTAAGCATTTTTCTAATTAATTCTTGTGGATTCACCCAGTAACTAGAGCTGTTAGAGCCCACCCTCTCAACTTTGATGAGTGAAAGTGAAAGTTTTATTTCAGCCGATGTAGTAAGGGTGACAGACACATTTATTTATTTATGCTCTCAAGAAGGGTGCTTGCTCACATTTCACAGTACTTTTATTTATTTACGCATTTATTTATTTATTTCATTTTGTGACATCTGGAAATAGGAAGGATGAAAAGGAAACCTGGTGGTGGAATGGGGAAATACAGGAGAGTATACAGAGGAAGAGGATGGCAAAGAAGAAGTTGGATAGTCAGAGAGATGCAGAAAGTAGACAAGAATACAAAGAGATAAGGCGCAAGGTAAAGAGAGAGGTGGCGAAGGCTAAAGAAAAGGCGTATGATTAGTTGTATGAGAAGTTTAGACACTAAGGAGGGAGAAAAGGACCTGTACCGATTGGCTAGACAGAGGGACCGAGCTGGGAAAAATGTGCAGCAGGTTAGGGTGATAAAGGATAAAGATGTAAACGTACTCACAAGCGAGGAGAGTGTGTTGAGCAGATGGAAAGAGTACTTTGGGAGGCTGATGAATGAACAGAACGAGAGACAGAAGAGGTTGGATATATTGTGGAGATACAGAATCAAGAAGTGCAATGGATTAGCAAGGAGGAAGTAAGGACAGCTATGAAGAGGATGAAAAATGGAAAAGCTGTTGGTCCAGATGACATACTTGTAGAAGCATTGAGGTGTTTAGGAAAGAGGGCAGTGGAGTTTTTAACCAGATTGTTTAATGGAATCTTGGAAAGTGAGAGGATGCCTGAGGAGTGGAGAAGAAGTGTACTGGTGCTGATATTTAAGAATAAGGTGGATGTGCAGGACTGCAGTAACTACAGGGGGATAAAATTGATGAGCCACAGCATGAAGTTATGGGAAAGAGTAGTGGAAGCTAGGTTAAGAAGTGAGGTGATGATTAGTGAGCAGCAGTATAATTTCATGCCAAGAAAGAGCTCGGCTCTGAGCCCTTTCTTATTTGCAATGGTGATGGACAGGTTGACAGACAAGATTAGACAGGAGTCCCCGTGGACTATGAAGTTTGCTGATGACACTGTGATCTGTAGCGATAGTAGGGAGCAGGTGGAGGAGACCCTGGAGAGGTGAAGATATGCTCTAGAGCGGAGAGAAATGAAGGTCATTAGGAACAAGACAGAATACATGTGTGTAAACAAGAGGGAGGTCAGTGGAATGGTGAGGATGCAGGGAGTAGAGTTGGCGAAGGTGGATGAGTTTAAATACTTGGGATCAACAGTACAGAGTAATGGGAATTGTGGAAGAGAAGTGAAAAAGAGAGTGTAGGCAGGGTGGAATGGGTGGAGGAGAGTGTCAGGAGTAATTTGTGACAGACAGATATCAGCAAGAGTGAAAGGGAAGGTCTACAGGATGGTAGTGAGACCAGCTATGTTATATGGGTTGGAGACGATGGCACTGACCAGAAAGCAGGAGACAGAGCTGGAGGTGGCAGAGTTAAAGATGCTAAGATTTGCATTGGGCGTGGCGAAGATGAACAGGGTTAGAAATGAGTACATTAGAGGGTCAGCTCAAGTCAGAGAGGTGAGATTGCATTGGTTTAGACATGTGCAGAGGAGAGATGCTGGGTATATTGGGAGAAGGATGCTAAGGATAGAGCTGCCAGGGAAGAGGAAAAGAGGAAGTCCTAAGTGAAGGTTTATGGATGTGGTGAGAGAGGACATGCAGGTGATGGGTGTAACAGAACAAGATGCAGAGGACAGAAAAATATGGAAGAACATGATCCGCTGTGGCGACCCCAAACGGGAGCTGCTGAAAGAAGAAGAAGAAGAATTTCCTGCAAAACTTATTTATATGCAATTACATTTCAGTGTTCACTGCTCAAAATGTATGCTGACATTTTGGAATCTGGTTCATTATGCAATGGATGAGTCTACTGAATATCCCCAGCTGTTGCATGATAGACTGTGGTTTGATTTGCAGAGCGGGTGGACTGAATAAGATACAGTATGTGCAGTATGACTTAGAGATTTAGGAGATGGACATGAAACCTCAAGACCACCATGTTATCTTGAGCAGCACACTTAAACTGTGGCCTAAAAATATGCATCTCTGCCAATAAAACTGGATTTTCCTTTATGCATGTGACACATGAGCCAGGAGATAGAAAGGATTTAAATAAAGCAAAACACATTTATTTAATTGTAATCTTTTTTTCTCAAAAGAAAAATGTGCATTATTATTTTCTGTATTTATTTTTTAACTAATGATTCTGTTCAGAGTGACCTGAAATCACAAAGTTTGACATGTTTCTACATTTGAAGCACTGACAGGATCACACTGTGAATCAGGGTGGAGATTAAACTGTTAGCCTTTGTAAACTGCTGCATTATTATGCGCTGTGTTCATGGTGCTATATAAAATAAAGACTGCTTAGTTTATATTCCAACACATTAGCTAGCAGGTCACAAAGGTCTATTCTACAACTAAAATTCTACAATTATAGTGTTTTTTTCAATGTACAAAAAATTGAAGTATTACCATTTTTATTGTTAGGAACATTTTATCTTCTCAATTGGCACCAAAATGTTTTTTTGTTTTAAAATTTGTTTTCTAATAAACGCATTCCTGAAATGTTGCCTGTCATTAGTACACTGAACACATGTCAAGATAACAATACAAGTCCTAAGGCAGCAACAAAAACATTAAGTTTTTCTTTATAGAAGGAATATGATGCAGATATGGAGAGCAAGAAGTCTGGTACTTGTTCTGACTATTAGCGATACTGCCACTAAGAGAGAGTCTAGTGAGAGTAACATTAGGCTTGTTCTGCTGAAATATACTGTAGTTCACCAAAATGAAGAAAATGAATAGATAGACTAACAGGGTCTGAACATGCCATACTTATCATGTTAGACATGGTGCAATTCCACCTTGTGAACCTGATGTTGAATCATAATCAATAACATCATTAAACCTGAAAGATTTCTATGCACTAACTATAGATTAGAAGAAAAGATAGGGAATCTCATTTACTTTCCTCTCACCTTTCTTGTTTTTCTCGCTGCCTTGCTTATAATAGTTCCTTTTCTCACTGTAAGTGAGCCGTTGCTTTATTTCAGCTCAAAAGCTCTTCCAGGAGTGGCGATTTTTTTGCCTATTCCTCACCGTGGCAATTTACTTACAGACAACAAAAAACCTGCCCAGAGAGATGGAGACAAGCAGTCCATAGTATTCCATCTGGCCTTAACACCTATTTCACCACTGAAACTTGGGGCTGCCTGTAATTGTCAATGAATAGAAAAGTTTTGTCATCTATTGATGTATTCTTCCATCCATCCATTATCCAACCTGCTATATCCTAACTACAGGGTCACGAGGGTCTGCTGGAGCCAATCCCAGCCAACACAGGGCACAAGGCAGGAAACAAACCCTGGGCAGGGTGCCAACCCACCACAGGACACGCACGCACGCACACACCCACACACCAAGCACACACCAGGATCAATTTAGAATCGCCAATCCACCTAACCTGTATGTCTTTGGACTGTGGGAGGAAACCCATGCAGACACGGGGAGAACATGCAAACTCCACGAAGGGAAGCGAACCCAGGTAACCTAACTGTGAGGCAGCAGCGCTATCCACTGCACCACTGTGCCGCCCCCTTGATGTATTCTTGTAGCTGATAATATTTCTGAGGATATAAGCCATTGTGTGGCACTCTCTAAGTTAAAAACCAATTGGAGAATCTTCATCAATCCTATATCAGAGAGTGAGGATGTATCAGTGAGTCCAATTAAAATAAATGTTAAATTCTGAACTTTATAAGAGAAAACAAAGCAGTAGTCAAAGTTAAAGGACAGATCTGTCACACAGAAGTAATTCGAGATCGTTACTAAAACCAAATTAAAACTTAAAAATATTTTAGTGTAGACAAAATAAAATAAATATGGTTGTTGTGAAATGTGACAATAAATAAATAATAACAAAATTATATCTGACCAAAAATAATTAAATGTGTCATAAAATGTTTTTCCTTGCTTATTTTTCTATGTGTTTATTTAATCTTTTGTCTTAACTGTATTCATTTCTAGTAAGTTACATGGCACAAATGACCAGACTAGAAGACATTTACACATTCAAATCAAATCAAATAGCTTTTTATTGTCAATTCACTATATGTGCAGAACATACCGGATAATCAGAATACTGTTTCTCTTTCAACTTCATAGTACAATAAAATATAAAAAAAGTATAAAGTATAACATATAAGATAAGATTATATAAGATTCAGAGATTTGAGATAATTCTTTTGGATCTCAGGTATGCACTTTTTCAGCATTAGATCAGTAACATGGTGGCTGCAGGTTACAGTTCCCACACCTGTATAGAAACAGCAAAAAACTCCTCAAGAAATACAATTATTAAATGTAGTATAAGTTGTGATGTCCTGTGATTGTGCAATATGTTTTATATTACTGATCATTGTGTGTTTCTACAAGTGAGATAAATATGATTGGTGGACAGAGTTGGGGTTACTCAAATTACATTTCCTAGTGACATTTTATTCTATCAGTGTTTACAGTTCAGTAATTAAGACTGAAACACAGGCATTGCCATGCCACCTCCTGCTTTAGATGTCTGCAGAGTCAACTTTTTAATGAGTTTCTGTTTAGAGATTCTGATGACTTATGTTAGTCTAACCTCTTAAAGAAATATTTGTTGATGTATACAGAGATGCTTGTAAAGAGATATAAGAGCTTATAGAAGTATTCATTTCACAATATTGATTCCCCCTTTGAAAGTAAGATGAGGAGAGGATCATTTACTAACTTCAGGATTGTTAGTTTTAATTGTGCTACCAAAGTTGTGTTGAGAGAGATGTTTGTGTTTCCTTGTAATAATCACTCTGAGATTATTTAACCTGTTCTGACAACAAGTTAGACACCATTTATTTCCACTTGTATTGTTAATCTCTATTATTGTGCTCCACATGTCCTGTTTATGTACCTCTTCTACCAATGTATTGACCTTTTCTCTACGTTTATAATGAAGCCGATGTGACCTAAAGTTTAATTGTTCTGTTTCTTTTGTAGTCAAAAGATTAACTTCCAATTGTTGAGCCAAACAATTTGACAAACTAGCATGTCCAGCGATTAGAAATCATGTACTCAGCTTTAATGCCTTTCTATTCTGCAATTTATTTTTAAGTGAAGCATGTAAGATAATTTGTCCTCAGTGTTTTCCAAATATCTGGGGAAGCATTAGTCTCTTGGAAAAATATAAATTTGTGTGAAAATATATGTAATGACATCCCCATCAATTGGCTTTAATTGGTTAATTCACCAAATGTAAGTTGAATTTATAGAGCATAATGATTTGAGGAGCATAGTCAGAGATAATAGTAGCTTCATATTTGCAAAGTCTAATAGAGGGCAGTAACTTATTATCGATAAAACAATTATCAATTCTTGAATAACAGTGATGTGTGGATGAAAAAAAAGAAGATTCTCTTGAGTTTGAATACAGAAATCTCCATAGATCAGAGAGAGACTGTGGTCCTTGATAAATGGTGCAATTGTCATCGCAGCTATTGAAGACATACCTAACTCCTGAGTCTCAAGCCATATAAGTTTGAGTGCTCAAACAGGTGCTTATATATTAAACAGAATTAATTTAGATTTGTATAGATTTCCTACCATCACAATATAGAATCAGACACTATGTCAGTAGCTATAAATGGAATTGTGTGGTGAGAATCATAAAGTTAGTCTCCTTTCAGCTGAAATTGTTCCTTCAGTGGGTCTCCATTAAGGAGGCAAGAGCACTTTTTAGTTCTTAAAGTTGTGATTGAGATGTTTTATGTTAACATTCCAACTAAAACCTTTACTGATTAATCAGAGTTATGCTGTTTCTGCATTCCATGAATTATTTTTTTGCATTTGCAGAAAAAAGAAAGATTTGTTTTAAAATTCACATGTCCATTGCCACACTATGCAACCAGTTAACTAGCCAATAAAATACAAAATAAGATAGTAGGCAAAAAAGGCAACAACAAATAACTTGGTGTTTATCCCATTTCTTTTCAACCCCAATCCTACCTTCCTGAACACGGCTAAGGTAAAACACTCCAACGTCCAAGACCTCTGACATGCCGAGAGAAATGGCACCCCCAAAACATACAGGATCTGCCGTACTGAACTAAACTAAACTGAGATTACAACAGTTACAAATCTTTAGAATAATGTGGTTCAGGAAGAGCAAACTTAGGGTAAGAGGTTATCAATACTGTGGTGGGCTGGCGCTCTGCCCAGGGTTTGTTTCCTGCCTTGCGCTCTGTGTTGGCTGGGATTGGCTCCAGCAGACCCCCGTGACCCTGTAGTTAGGATATAGCGGGTTGGATAATGGATGGATGGATGGGGTTATCAATAATATAAAACATATCATGGTATTTTTGAATGGGCTTAATCAAATTCAGAGTCATGTGCACAAAATTAATAAATAAATATAGAGTAACTGCTGTACAGCATGTGACACTAATTTGTAAAAAAAGTAATGATGTGCAGTATATTCCACATTTACAGACAAAATTTTATAGCTAGTGTCCCACTAACACAATGTTTTCTTACAAGGAGATCACAGACATTTCATACTGACATAAAGTCACAGACAGTTCAAAAGTTCAAGCATTTTGGCAGCTGGGGATCTGTCCGCCAGTGTGGATTACTGCAAATAATTCTATTTTTTTAATGTGTAAAAGACTTGGCATCATTATTATTAATTTAAATTTTAGGTTATGTTTTATTACTCCAGGCATTATACATTCTGACTAATTCATCTTTCGATTACTCAATATTTGTGGGGCTAAACTGAAACTACAGTTGTTTCACAATTAATGTTACCTTTCAGCAAGAGATGACCTTTGTTTCTTCAAAAACAAGCTGTTGCAGTAGTTTCTTTCAAGAAGAAAAAAAAAACCAGTTTCATATATAAATGCAATTGAGCTCCAGACTGCAAACAAGTTTAGATTGTGTTTCAGGACACCATTAGCTTTGCTTTTTCTCCCAAAGTTACACTATAAAAAAACTCATCACCGATGAGCAGGATTCACTACACACTGCACAAACATTTCACTTTATGTTTAGAGATTACATTTTATTGGCATTCATTCTTGCTTGAATTTCTGTCCTCTGACACAAAGGGGGTCACTGACAACTCAAGTGTTTAACTGTTGTTTATCTGCTGCCATCCTATTTGTTAATCTTCATTATAACATACATCAAGTGATGCACTTGGGCAAATCGTCAGTGATGGTACCTGGGTCCTCAGATGTTTCGGGTCTTTTGACATCAGATACCTTGATCATGGCAACCCAATCAAGAGTGATCACTTTCTGGCCTATGTCATAGTATAATGCTTCCCAAACTCGGTCCTGGGGACCCATTGTGGCTGCAGGTTCTGCTTTAGTTGGACTCTTGAACTAATTAATTGAGTCATTATTTCCCAGTTTCTGTGTTTTGGAGTCAATGGAGAAATAACAAAATTAAGTTTGGTAAGTTTAATTAAAATGTACTAAGCTCTTATAAGGGGATATTCATTTGTTTTTTTTTTTTACTTTTTAACTATTTTCAGCCTAATTTTCGTTCTGCTTTCCCAGGTGTTCTGATTGTTTAATTTATTATCTACTAATTAATTATTCTGACGCTAAAGTGGGCGGCATGGTGGTGCAGTGGCAGCGCTGTTGCCTCGCAGTAAGGAGACCTGGGTTTGCTTCCCCGTTCCTTCCTGCATGGAGTTTGCATGTCTGTGTGGGTTTCTTCCGGGTGCTCCAGTTTCCTCCCACAGTTCAAAGACATGCAGCTTAGGTGCACTGGTGATCCTAAATTGTCCCTAGTGTGTGTGCTGGCACCCTGCCCGGGATTTGTTCCTGCCATGCGCCCTGTGCTGGCTGGTATTGGCTCCAGCAGACCCCCGTGTTAGGATATAGTGTGAGTGGATAGATGACGTTAAAGTTATTGCAGCCTTTCATCATTCATTGTTGTTTACCCGGCTGTCAGTTCTGTTTGTTTTTATCATTATTAGGATACAATGAAGAGTGCAAACTGCACAAAAAATATCAAAAAAATAGGACAACAACAAAACAGAGAAGTAAGCGTTTAAAGCAAAAGCAGAAATATTTCTAAACATCTTAGAAAGGAAAAAAATACCATCTAAATAAATGAGATCACTTATTATCAATTATTATTTCTGGTGAATTTGGCTGGAGTAAAAACCTGCAGCCACGGTGAGTCCTCAGAACCGAGTTTGGGAACCACTTCCTAGTACTATGTGACAACAAATCACCCCTCCTAATCCACAGCAATCTCAAGGCTTTCTCCATTGTGTCTGTCGTTTCCCTGATGGCCTTTCTTTTGTGTATACTCATGATGCCTAGTAAGCTGAAGGCCTTGTATAGAGACTGACCTGCAAAGCCTCTGCAACCCATTTTTATGGTCAAAACCATACATGCCACCCTTGACTATGGCACTCCTCCACCAAATCTGTATATTTGGCTTTCTCCTTTCTCTAGCTTCCTCCATCTGCAATTGCTAAGGAACCACAGGCTCCAGCATGACCATCTCCCTTTTTTTTTTCTTCTTTTGGCTGCTCCCATTAGGGGTCGCCACAGTGGATCATCTTTCTCCATATCTTCCTGTCCTCTGCATCTTGCTCTGTTACACCCATCACCTGCAAGTCCTTTTTTCTTTTTACCTGGCAGCTCCATCCTTGACATCCTTTTCCCAATATACCCAGCATTTCTCCTCTGCATATGTCCAAACCTGTGACCCAACATTTGTGCGATAGACATATGCGTGCCAACAAAATAGCGCCGATTAAAATGCGGCGTCAAAATCGCGGCGACAAAATTGCCCCGACAAAATCGCGAAAGTTTCATTAAATATGAATTACTAGTTTAAAGCATATATAATAATATAATATAATAAATATAATAATGTTTATTTTAGAAGTCAATATTATGAGACGCGGCATGCCATCAGCATGGCACGCTGATAGTCCTTAAGATCACGCCCTGCATGTGTAGGAAGAACTGCAGCAAGGGCGTCCCACTCTCTTGGCCTCTCTCGCGATTTTGTCGTGCCAATTTTGTCGGCGCGCATTTGTCGAAAACCAGTTAGCGGGTTTGTCGGTGCTCATTTGTCCGTCACGGTTTTGTCAGGGCGCATATGTCTATTGCACTTTTGTAGGTGAACCATCCAAACCAATGCAATCTCACCTCTCTGACTTTTTCTCCCAACCGTCTAACCTGAGCTGGCCCTCTAATATACTCATTTCTAATCCTGTCCATCCTCGTCACACCCAATGCAAATCTTAGCATCTTTAACTCTGCCACCTCTAGCTCTGTCTCCTGCTTTCTGGTCTCCAACCCATATAACATAGCTGGTCTCACTACTGTCTTGTAGACCTTTACTTTCACTCTTGCAGGTACCCATCTATCACAAATTACTCCTGACACTCTTCACCACCAACTCCACCCTGCCTGCATTCTCTTCTTCACCTCTCTGCCATGCTCTCCGTTACTTTGTACTGTTAATCCCAAGTATTCAAACTCATCTACCCCCGCCAACTTTAATCCTTTCATCCTCACCATTCCGCTGACCTTCCTCTCATTCACACACGTATTCTTTCTTGTTCCTACTGACCTTCATTACTCTCCTCTCTGCCTGCTCCCTACTCTCACTACAGATCACAATGTCTGCTCCCTACTCTTGATATAGATCACAATGTCAACATGACCACCTCCCTCCATGTTTCCAATTTCAAGTCTTAGGCTGACCCTCTGTGATATTCCCCAGGAATCAGAGCTGTTTCCTCAGGTCAACCTTCATCTCCCAGTCAAAGGATGTTCTAAGTAGACCTGCTGCTGCTCTTAATTGAAGCTTGTGCTTCTCTCATGCCCTGATTAAGATGATGTACTGCCATGGGTGTCAAAGGGGTTTGGTCTGGGCTATGGCACTACAAATGGTCTCAGCAAACATGTTCAGCACCTGGTTGTAGTTCTAGCGACAGCGATCTTCACCTAGTGCTTTAGAACAAAGTTTGTGGCCTTGATGAATAGAGTATCATTGAGAGTGCAGAGTTTCTGAAACCCTTAATGGATTTCCTTGCAATTGATGGAACCTGGGTGCCTCCCAGTAAGACAAGGAACTGATCAGTAACCTACACTGTATTCATTACCATGGATCTGGACTTTAATTCTTCTATTATAAATATTAACTAAAACAAATAACTTTAAGAGAACTTTGCTTCAATGCACATGTCCATTGCCAATTTTACACAATAACATAACTTCACAATGTCAGACTTGCCTTATCAATTAAAACCCAAGTTACACGATGAGCCCCATCATAGTGAGGACATGTGGCTTTGCCTGTAAAACATTATTTTAGGAGTGTGTTTAAGACCACCTAATGCAGACAGTAATTTCAACACACTTTTTAGGAATATTAAAAAGGCAAATTTACAGGGGGATATTATATTCATGGAGGACTTTAACTATCTGTATATTAACTGGGATAACCTTAAAAATGGTGGAGCACAAGAGCAGGAGCTTTTAGAAGTAATCAGTGACTGCTTTTTAACACAGTATGATAGATAGATACTTTATTAATCCCAAAGGGAAATTCACTCCAGCAGCAGCATACTGGTAAAAAACAATATAAAATTAAGAACGATAAACATGCAGGTAAAACAGACAATACCTTTGTATAATGTTAATGTTAACGTTTGAGCCCCCATGGGTGGAATTTAAGAGTCGCATAGTGTGGGGGAGGAACAATCTCCTCAGTCTGTCAGTGGAGCAGGACAGTGACAGCAGTCTGTCGCTAAAGCTGCTCCTCTGTCTGGAGATGATCCTGTTCAGTGGATGCAGTGGATTCTCCATGATTGACAGGAGCCAGCTCAGCGCCTGTCGCTCTGCCACGAATGTCAAACTATCCAGCTCTGTGCCTACAATAGAGCCTGCCTTCCTCACCAGTTTGTCCAGGCATGAGGCGTCCCTCTTGTTTATGCTGTCTCCTCAGCACACCACCGCGTAGAAGAAGGTGCTCGCCACAACCGTCTGATAGAACATCTGCAGCATCTTATTGCAGATGTTGAAAGACGCCAGCCTTCTAAGAAAGTATAATCGGCTCTGTCCTCTCTTGCACAGAGCATCAGTATTGGCAGTCCAGTCTAATTTATCATCTAGCTGCACTCCCAGGTATTTATAGGTCTGCACCCTCTGCACACAGTCGCCGCTGATAATCTCAGGGTCCAGGAGGGGCCTGGGTCTCCTAAAATCCATCACCAACTCTTTGGTTTTGCTAGTGTTCAGGTGTAAGTGGTTTGAGTCGCACCATTTAACAAAGTCCTTGATCAGGTTCCTATACTCCTCCTCCTGCCCACTCCTGATGCAGCCCACGATAGTAGTGTCTTCAGCAAACTTTTGCAAGTGGCAGGACTCCGAGTTGTATTGGAAGTCCGATGTATACTGTATAGGCTGAACAGGATTGGAGAAAGTACTGTCCCCTGTGGCGCTCCTGTGTTGCTGACCACAATGTCAGACCTGCAGTTCTCAAGACGCACATACTGAGGTCTGTCTGTAAGATAGTCCACGATCCATGCCACCAGGTATGAATCTACTCCTATCTCTGTCAGCTTGTCCCTAAGGAGCAGAGGTTGGATGGTGTTGAAGGTGCTAGAGAAGTCCAGAAACATAATTCTTACAGCACCACTGCCTCTGTCCAAGTGGGAGAGGGATCGGTGTAGCATATAGATGATGGCATCCTCCGCTCCCACCTTCTCCTGATATTTGAACTGCAGATGGTCAAGGGCGTGGCAGAACCTGTGGCCTCAGGTGGTGAAGCAGCAGCCGCTCCATGGTCTTCATCACATGTGACGTCAGAGCGACAGGCCGGAAGTCGTTCAGCTCACTAGGACGTGATACCTTTGGGACTGGGGTGATACAAGATGTTTTCCAAAGCCTCGGGACTCTCCCCTGTTCCAGACTCAGGTTGAAGATGCGATGCAGAGGACTCCCCAGCTCCAGCGCACAGGCCTTCAGCAGTCGTGGCAATACTCCATTTGGACCCACTGCTTTGCTGGCACGGAGTCTCCTCAGTTCTCTGCTCACCTGGGCTGCTGTAATTGTGGGTGGGGATGTCTCTCCTATGCTAGTATTAGCAGAAGGTTGGGTGGAGGGTGAAGTTCTCTGAGGTGAGAGTTGGTTAGGGTGGTCAAACCTGTTAAAGAAGTTGTTCATTTGGTTTGCTTTCTCCACGTCTCTCTCGATGGTGGTACCTGCTTTGATCTTCATCCCATCCCACACTTCCTTCATGCTGTTATTCTGCTACTTCTGCTTCAGCTTTCTCCTGTACTGCTCCTTCACCGCCCTGAGCTGGACTCTGAGTTCCTTCTGCACGCGCTTTAGCTCATGCTGATCACCGCCTTTAAAAGCCCTTTTCTTCTGGTTCAAAATGCCCTTGATATCACTTGTAATCCATGGCTTATTGTTAGCATATCAGCGTACTGTTCTTACCGGAACTACAATGTCCATACAGAAGTTGATGTAGTCAGTAGTGCAGTCAACAACCTCCTCAATGTTCTCACTATGTGACCCCTGCAGGATATCCCAGTCTGTAGTTTCAAAGCAGTCTCTCAGAGCCTGGTCTGCCTCAGGGGACCACTTCCTGAATGAGTGTGTGGTTGTAGGTAGCTCCCTCACTCTTGGTTTGTAGTGAGGCTGAAGCAGGACCAGGTTATGATCTGCTATCCCAAGCGCAGGCAGCAGGGTGGCACTGTATGCGTCTTTAACATTTGCATACAGTAGATCAATAGTCCTATTTCCCTGGGTGTTACAATCCACATACTGGGAGAAGGCAGGTAATCAATGTTTTGTCCAGGGTCACATAATTAAAGTCTCCAGCGATTAGCACAAGCGCCTCGGGGTGCTGCGTTTGTAAATTAGCAACAGCGGAATGGATAATGTCACCCACTATCTCCATGTCTGCCCGAGGAGGGATGTAAACAATAACAACAATGACGTGTCCAAACTCTCTGGGCAAGTAATAGGGACGCAGACTTATGGCCAACAGTTCAATGTCCCTGAAGCAAGTGGAGATTTTGACGTTTACATGTCCAGAGTTGCACCACCTTGTATTCACATAGAGAGTGAGTCCTCCTCCTCCTTTCCACTTCCCGCAGGTATTTGCGTCTCTGCCCGCTCTAACTGTGCTAAACCCGGTAGCTCCACGTTAGCATCTGGGATGTTAGTTGTTAGCCACGTTTCACAAAAACACAACAAACTGCATTCTCTGTAGGTCCTGTCATTTTTCACCAGCGCAGCCAGTTCGTCGATCTTATTTGGTAGTGAGTTCACATTTCCCAGGATCACAGAAGGCACCGAAGGCTGATAACGGCACTTTCTCGCAAGCTGCTTTGCTTTTACCTTAGCTCCAGCTCTGCTGCCTCATCAGGTAAATAGGGAACCACACCGGCGCAGGCATTTGCTCTCAGCACTTGAAGCTGACTACTTGAGTCTGCGTGTAAAAACTCACGTCCACCATGGTTAAAGCACCATCGTGGGATGAAGCCTGTCTGGATTTAATATTTTGTAATAATCAGGATAGAATTGAGGGGGTAGAGGTGATTGAACAACCAGGGTCAAGTGACCATAATATTATACAGTTTGCAGTGTTTTTTGTAGGAGTGCGGATACAAAGACTAAAATTGTTAAGTTTAACTTTGGTTGTCTACAGAACATAGACTGGGATAAGTTTTTAAGTGTGGGAGACAGTTGAGGAGCAGTGGAACAGGTTAAAAATGTTTTACATGTAAAGCAGGACAGGTAAATACCTAAATTTGGAATTAATAGGCAATTAAAAAAAACTGTGCAGTGGGTTAATAGTTACAAAAGAAGCTGCAAAGGAAAAAACAGCTGTATAAGGCGTATAAGATTAACAACTCCAAAGTGAATCATAGGGAGCATGAGAACATGAGGGCAAACATTAACAAGGATATTAGAGAAGCTAAAAGACAGTTAGAGAAGAAAATACTGTATCAGATAAGGCAAAAGATGGCCTAAAGAGATTCTTTCAGTATTTTAGCAATAAAGTAACAATCAAGGAGGAGGCGAAGTGCATCAGGAATAGTAAAGGAGAATTAAAAATTACAGACAATGAAATGGCGGACGCTCTAGACTTGCATTTTTCTGAGGTGTTCACAAGTGAGGAAGTGCAAAAACTCCAAGCGGTAAATGGGACGATTAAGGAGGTTCTGAGTGATTTAGAAATTGTAGAGTGAGAAGTACTGCTCAAACTAAATAGGCTGTGTGGAACTTGACCCGGACACAGACAGATGGACATCATTTGTTGCACCCAACACACGTTTATTTACACACTATTTACAAGTTGCAGTTCAGTGCACTTCCCAGTGCCTCCAGCACCGATCCCCCAAAGTCCAGGCCTCACAGTCCAAATGCCTTTCTAGCCGCCTCCAGTCCTCTCTCCAGCACCGTCCTTCTTCCACCCGACTTCCGCCCTGAATGAAGGGAGGCGGCCCCTTATATAGGAACCCGGATGGGCTCCAGCTGCTTCCCAGCATTCCTCCACAGACACGCCCCAGTGTGGCGGAAGTGCCGGCTGCGCACCCGGAAGCCCTCCGGGTGTCCCCTGTCTTCTTCCCCCCAGCACTTCCTGGTGTGGCGGAAGTGCTGGGCTCCAGGTTTCTACAGGCACCGGGGCGCCGCCTGGCGGTGGCCATGGGTCCCTACAGGGTTGGGCTTCCAAGCCCTCTACCCGTGGCCCCCAACACAACCAGGGCGGTCGCCCCCTCATGGTCTGGAGGAGGTACAAGCCCTCCTCCGGTCATCCTGGATGTCCCGGCTGAGCTCCACCCTCAGCCGGATGCCACAGCTGAAATCAAACAAATCACCAGGACCAGATAATATTTACCCTCAAGTTCTTAAGGGGGCTAGCGAGTATGTATATAAACCCTTGAAATGTATTTTTAGGAAGTCACTGTGCACTGGGGAGATTCTGAAGGACTGGAAAATGGCAAATATCATCTCATTAGATAAGAAAGGTGACCCAGCAAATCCAAGCAACTGTAGGCCAGTAAGCTTAACGTCTATCACAGGAAAACTAATGGAAAGAATTATTAAGGATAAAATTGAGCAGCACATGGAAAGTACAGGAGTTTTTCTGAACAGTCAACATGGATTCAGAAGAGGGAGGTCGTATTTTACTAACATGCTGGAATTCTATGAGGAAGCAAAAAAAGAATATGATCAAAATGGAGCATATGATATCAATTATCTTGACTTTCATAACCCATTTGATAAGGTGCAACATGAGAGGTTGGGCATCCAACTAAAAGAAGTGGGAGTTCAGGGTGATATTTGTAGATGGATGCAGAATTGGCTCAGCCACAGGAAGCAAACGGTTATGGAGTGAGGAACCATATCAGAATTGGCTGATGTTAAAGAGTCATTTTCCACAATGGTCAGTGTTAGGGCCGCTGCTATTTTTAATATATATAAATGATTTGGATAGGAATATAAGTAATAAGGGCGGCACAGTGCCGCAATGGGTAGCACTGCTGCCTCACAGTTAGGAGACCCAGGTTCTCTTCCCGGGTCCTCCCTGCGTGGAGTTTGCATGTTCTCCCCGTGTCTGCCTGGGTTTCCTCTGGGTGTTCCGGTTTCCTCCCACAGTCCAAAGACGTACAGGTTAGGTGCATTGGAGATCCTAAATTGTCCCTAATGTGTGCTTTTTGTGTGGATGTGTGAGTGTGTACCGTACAGTTGGCTGGTGCCCTGCCCGGGGTTTGTTTCCTGCCTTGCGCCCTGTGTTGGCTGGGACTGGCTCCAGCAGACCACCATGATCCTGTAGTTAGGATATAGCGGGTGGGATAAAGGATGGATGTAAGTAATAAGCTGGTTAAGTTTGCAGATGATGCCAAGATAGCTGGATTTGGGCAGATTTGAGGCACATGAAATTTCATGTCAGTAAATATAAGGTATTACACATAGGAAGTAAAAATGTTATGTTTGAATACACAGTGGGAGGTGCACCTTATGAGAAGGATTTAGGAGTCATAGTAGACTCTAAGCTGTCAACTTCCCCACAGTGTTCAGAAACCATTAAGAAGACTAACAGAATGTTAGGTTATATAGCACGATGTGTGGAATACATGTCCAAGGAGGTTATGCTCAATATAATCACTGGTGAGGCTTCATCTAGAGTACTGTGTATAGTTTTGGTCTCCAGGCTACAAAAATGACATAGCAGTGGTATAAGTGACCAGGCTAATTCTAGGGCAAAAGGGGATGAATTATAAAGTAAGATTAAAAGAGGTGAGCCTTTTCAATTTAACCAAAAGAACAATATGAGGTGACATGATTAAAGTGTTTAAAAGTATGAAGGGAATTAGTACAGTGGATTGAGACTGTTATTTTAAAAAAGAGTTAATCAAGAACATGGGAACACAGTTGGAAACTTATTAAGGGTAATTTTTGCACAAACATTAGGAATATTTTCTTTGCACAGAGAACCATAGACACTTGGAATAAGCTACCAAGTAGTGTGGGAGACAGTAAGATTTTTAAAACTAGATTTGATGTTTTTTTAGAAGAATTAAGTAGATAGGACTGGCCTCTTCTTGTCCAGATTGTTCTAATGTTCCAGAGTTGCTTGTCTTAGCAGTTCTGGGAGTAAGGCAAGAAGCAACTCTTTAGCAATCATTTTATCACAGGGCCCAATCACTAGTGGACCCACACTGACACATGACTAACTCAGAATTGCTAATTAACCTAACATAAACATATCTCAGATGACGGAAGAATATTGAAGTAGAGGAAAATCAAACCGACATAAGTAAAGCAGCCAAACTCTACACAGAAAATTATTAGGTATGAATTTCTAATCCAGGGCACTTGATCTGTAGGTTTGCAGTGATATCAAATGCAACCCATGTTGTTGACAGTGTGGAAACAATTTAAATGCCCATTTAAACACAATAAATAGTTTATGTTACAGAAGATTTCAGTTAAAAACTGCTTGCTGCCTTTTCTTCCAAATACATTAGAATCCCACATAAAATTACACAACCAGAACAGATCAGAACTGGTGTGCTTTCAGTAAAGGGAATGGAATAAGTCATCATAGGCATTGTTCACTGCTAGACTATTGCATAAGCACAGGTTAGTTTTCTCAAGGGAGATAGAAAAGAATCTACAGAGCACTAGGGAAGACCGTGGAGGTGAGCCTGAGTATAATACCCAATGATACAGATGAAAGTTCAATTCCATTTGTAAAAGACCAGCTGAAAATACATAAAATGGTCTACAAGTATTGAAATAATTGGGTCCATTTGATTAATGACTAGGTTGCATCCACTGTAGGATGGATTGATGATGCAAGGGACCTGCATTCAAACCCTTGCCTGACCTCTGTCTGGGTTATGATTTTTCCTTATGGTAAAACCAAAACAACAATTGGCACATAGACTTATCTTGCTCAACTGGAAGAATCCTAACTCTCCTTTTTTAAGTCAGTGGGTAACTGATGTTTTATATTATTTGAAACTGGAAAAAATCAATTCTCACGTTGATCTGTGCAGAACTTTTTTAAAACATTGCAGGACCTAATCAATAATATTTTAGAATAAGCTTTTAAAGTACTGAGGAAGTAGATTCTCTCCCCTTTTTCCTTCAATATTTATCATTATTCACTACATCATCATTAACTTCATCTACTTACTTATTTTTACTAGTTTTACGTTTTACTCTGCTGGCTTTGCTCTCTTTCTCAGGGGTGGGGGTTGATTTGTTTTTGATCTTATGTTTGTACAAATTGATTTATTTGTATGGAATGTTGTGTGATCTCAATAAAATAAAAAAACACCAATACATTCTGCCTAGCAAAAAATCTATATTTTTAAAAACTAGGGGGCTCTGCCCCCTGCTTGCTTCACTCACCAACCCCCATTAGAGAAAGCAATTGTATTTAAAGAGATGGTATACAGGAGAGTATGCATGGCAAAGGGACAAAGATGGTTTGGTCCTTAGTTGTTATAGAAAGAAACTCAGTTATTTGAGTATTTAATTGCAACTGTCTATTTTAAATACTAATGCATAATAAAATATAGTAAAAAGTAAAAGTAATTCAATAAAGGTAAAAATACAAAAGCAAAATGTAATAAAAGATAAATAAATTAAATTACACTAATGCCTCCTCAAAAAAATATTGTAATGTACCTTTCCAGACGGGAGTAATAAACCACACTGGCAAGTGGTTGTAGCTGTCCAAAACAAATGTTTTATTGCTCTTCTGCCTTAACTGGACAATGCATCCATCTATCCATCCATTATCCCACCTGCTAAATCCTAACTACAGGGTCACGGGGGTCTGCTGGAGCCAATCCCAGCCAACACAGGGCACAAGGCAGGAAACAAACCCCGGGCAGGGTGCCAGCCCACCGCAGTGGACAATGCAAACTCTGAAAAAAACAAACAAACAATGGTACCCCAAAAAAAACCAGAAGAAGAACAACCACATGTCAAACACCTCAAACTTGTTTTTTATCCCCTCAGTAGCTCTTTTTATTTTGCAAAAACAAAAGCTAGCAGAACTTCCTGAACAATTTCCTACCTCCCAGCATTCCAGTAGCTGCTTTATTTAAGAGTGCCCACCCCTCTCCACACCACTCTGATCAACCCCATTTTTAGGGCACATTGCCTCGGTGGTAATTTCTTTTCCAGACTGCTACACCATTATGAATTACTTTATCCTTTAATTTACATTCTATAAACTTTTTTGCATTTCTGCTTGCATATTGTTTGGGATATTTTTCTCTTTTTCGTTTACTGGCCTATTCTCTTTGTTTTTGATTTTTATTATATGCAGCTCTTTTTTGTTCATTTTCTTTTATTAGACTTTCATTATTAGTTCTTACCACTCTTTTTCTATCTCAATCTAAAATTCGACATTCTTGAATTGATAATTTGCTTTTCTGCCTTGCCATTATAACCGACTGCGTTGAAAGGCATGTTAGCACTGAGAGTGTCACAGGGTGGTACAGAGAGACGATGTGTGCAGTAGGAGTAACGATTGGGCGAACGGTGTGGAGGGGAGTGGTCAAGGCTGAATATCATAGACACGAGAAAACTTTTTTAATAGAGAGATATATTTTAATACTTTTTATTAAATAAGAATTACAAACTCCAAATTTCGAGCAAGGAACAGAAAGAAAGAACCAAAACTAACAATAGGTATTGCAAAATTAAACACTAAGTCAAAATGCTACAATCCAAAATGTAAATCTTTAATAATAATAATAATAATAATAATACATTTTATTTATAGGCGCCTTTCAAACACTCAAGGACACCGTACATTATACACAGCAACGGACAAACAATACAGTACAATGTTTACATAGAGAAGGCATGATTAAAAAGATGAGTTTTAACTGAAGACTTAAACAGAGAAAGTGAATTAATGTTTCTAATCTCAGGAGGCAGTGCATTCCAAAGTCGGGGGGCAGAACGACTGAAAGCTCTGTTCCCCATTGTAGAAAGACGAGCAGAAGGAACAGTCAATTTAATTGAGGATGATGATCTAAGAGTACGGGAAGGGGTGACAATGTGGAGAAGGTCAGACAGATATGGAGGGGCTAAATCATGAATAGCTTTAAAGGTTAGCAGAAGGATTTTAAACTCAATGCGGAACTTGATAGGGAGCCAGTGAAGATAATGCAGAACAGAAGTGATGTGGTGAGTGGAAGGAGATCGCGTAATAATACGGGCAGCTGAGTTCCGGACTAGTTGAAGTTTGTGAAGAGTTTTTTGAGGGAGACCAAAAGAAGAGAGTTACAATAGTCCAAGCGAGAGGTGACAAGGCTATGAACAAGAACTGCAGCAGAGTGTGGGGTGAGAGAGGAACGGAGACGGTTGATATTGCGTAGGTGGAAGTAAGCAGATCGTGTAATAGTATTGATGTGTGAAAGAAAGGAGAGATTATTATCCAAGATGACACCAAGACTTTTGGCCTGAGAGGATGGAGATAGCGTACAGTTATCAATTATAAAGGGGAAGTTGTGGAATTTGGATAATGTGGATTTTGTACCAATGAGAAGGATCTCTGTTTTATCAGTGTTGAGTTTAAGAAAATTAAATGTAAACCAGTTTTTGATTTCGGCCAAGCAGTCAGTAAGGGCGGTAGGTGGGAGGGTAATTGTAGGTGAAGTTGAAAAGTAAAGCTGGGTGTCATCTGCATAACAGTGAAAATGAATATTATATTTCCTGAAGATATTGCCCAGAGGAAGGAGATAGATAGTGAACAGAAGGGGGCCCAGGACAGAGCCTTGAGGCACGCCTGTAGTAACAGATACAGAGTGAGATGAAAATGATTTGAGCTGTATGAATTGAGAGCGCCAGAAAGGTAGGATACTGAACCAATTATAGACATTATGGGTGACACCAATGGAAGATAGTCTATTGAGAAGAATGGAATGAGAAATTAAGTCAAAAGCCGCACTCAAATCAAGTAAAATGAGAATAGAGAGTAAGCCGCAGTCTGCTGCCATTAGAAGATCATTAGTTATTTTGATTAATGCAGTTTCAGTACTATGGAGGGGGCGGAAACCAGACTGGAATTGTTCATACAGGTTGTTCAGAGATAAGTGAGAGTGGAGCTGTTTGGCTACCACTTTTTCTAGAATTTTAGATAAGAAAGGTAGGTTAGAGATCGGATGCAAGTTGTTAAAATTAGCAGGATCGGCGCCGATTTTTTTTAAGATTGGGGTTATTATAGCAGTTTTGAGTGAAGTAGGAACAATTCCAGTTGAAATAGAAGAATGGATAATAACAGATATAATATGGAGTAAAGATGGAAGACAGGCTTTAACAAGTGATGTAGGTAAGGGGTCAAGCAGACAGGTGGATGATTTAGAATGAAGAATTATATCTGATATTTCTAAGGTGGAGGGAAATTGAAAGAAAGAAAAAGGGTGAGTAGATGGGAAGAATTCAGAAGGAGTAGTGTGAGCGGATTGCAAAGCAAGGTAGTGGTGGATACTCTCGATTTTGTTCATAAAAAATGACATCAGAGAATTACAAAAGGCATAAGAGTAGAGATGTGATGGCCACAAATCAGGGGGTTGGGTGACACATTTGAGGAGTGAGAACAATGATTTAGTGTTGCCTTCGATTATGCTGATTATATTAGAATAGTAGGCAGATTTAGTTTGATTAATACAATCCCTGTAATGTGCAAGATGGTGGAAATACTGTACATATCTTTGTGAACCGCAAGCCCAGTTTTTTTATAGAGTCGCTCTAATTGCCGGCCTTTCGCTTTCATAAGACGAAGTTCCGGCGTAAACCAGGGGGCAGAAAGGGAAAATGAAACAGACTTTAAAACCAAAAAACAAATTAAAAAACAAAAAATGGCAAAAATGAAACACTGCAAGCCCTCAAAGAGGAGAAGTGCAAAAAGAAACTGAAGAGCACAGATGCACAAATCAGACTAATGCCATAGCAAAGTGGCTTTGGCAGCAGGCAACTTACATAGGACTCTCAGGAAACTGCAGATTGAATAATGCAGCACTTGAGAGTCTTTATTAATAAAGGTTGTGTTAAGGGAGCAGATTTATTAAAATAATGCAGAACAAATAAAAACACACAAATCAAATGCAACAGAGATGGGGAAAATGACAAAACAAAGAAATTAGCACAGCTGAAATCATAACAGATGGAGTTGTAACTGTCTTTCATTTTCCATACTCTCTAGTTTTCCTTCTGCATATCAAAGATGAAAAAGTTAGGTTGATTATTTCTAAAATTTCTTTTAGTGTATTAGTGTGGGGTTGGTGCAGCCAAGCCCAGCACACTTCTCCAACCAAGAACTGAAATACATCTGAATAATGGAGGAATAAACAAAATATTGAAACAATGTGCTTATTTTCTAAAAAATATACACAAGCAGTTAATATATAAATATAATTTATGAGAATATTGGAAAAAAAGAAATCAAGTAACAGTGTTTTCAAAATGTAAAAATTTTTATCAGTGTGCTGTAAAATAATAAAAGAAAGAGAAATTACTTGTTTTTGTCTGACCCAGCCTAAGTTTGCAAATGACTAAAAAGTGCTAATAATTAACTGCAGATTTCTTTTTGCTAATCTTACTCAAGAATCTAATGGAGCAAAGAATGAAGAGAATTCAAGACTGAAATCAGGAAACGATTCTTTATACAGCGGCTCTCACACAAACTAGCTACTTACAGTAGCTCTCACAGATACTCTGCAGATAATCTGGAACAATTAAGGAAAGAAATTCTGAGATGATGTTTACAAAGAGAGAAACAGACCAGTCATAAAATAAGGAGATATGGCATAAAAGGATAAAATAACGGGGGGAAGTTTTTTTTCATAATAATAACTTCCATTTATATTTAGTTTAACAAATAGACAAAATTGAATTGTTTCATAGACAAGTAAGTGACAGGATGACATTTTAAAACAAATGTTCTCCTGCAATTTAAAAGTTTTTTTTACCGTTTTTACAATCCCATCATACCCCAACAGTTCAGATAACTGATTCACAGTATAACTTTAGGAATATATTTACTCAATAGTGACCATACACTGACACAAAAACCTTAGTCAGCACTGCCCTTTGGGACCTCTGGCCCAGCCTGTCTTCCTTCTGTGCATTCCAGTTGTCTTGCTATGAAATTATAAAACAAAACAACTGGACTCTTCCCCACATGTTATGGCTTCAGAACAGATAAAACAGCCAATTACAGCATTACACTGTTCAGCTGTGTGTTTTACTGTTGTGTGCTCATATGACTCAACATTACTAAGCTTCCTATAAATAAAGAGATATTCCTCAGTCTGCAGCTGATGTGTCCTTTTTTTCTGTTTAACTGACTTTGTTTTCTTACAGGTCACGTGTTACAACCAAAGCACTGCCTGTCAGATGAAGGTCAGAAGTAACACTTGCTACTGCTGTGACCTCTACAATTGTGACAAGTAAGAGGCCTCATCTATAATTTACTCTCATTTTCTTTGTTATGTTAACAGCTGTAAATTACTGAGATCTTGAACTGCTGTGTGTCTTACAATGTTTGCCATAAACTCTGCATTTTAAGGTGTTTCCACGTATTTGATTCTGGGTAGTGCTTACTTAACAGAGGTTTTCATTGCAATGGTTGCACCTCTATTACAGCCTTTAAGATTAGTTAAAGCTAAACTGTCTGACAGTCACAACATCCCATCCTGTGAACCGCAACCAGCCATGGTCACTTGGAGTGCAACGCAGATCAGGGTCAGCCAATGATGATGACACAGGCATGACTAGGTGTAAAATAAATGTTGTTTTCTTATGCAACTCTGTATTCCAAAGACAGTCAAAAAAGAAAGAAGGACATCAAAACAAAAGCAAGGCTCCTGCCGAGAAACAGACAGGTGATTTGTTTACTGAGCTAAACTGGGAGGATCGTGTAGAAATGAGACCAAAACCAATAAAATAATCCTAGCAATGAAATCCTTATGGGAGCCAAGAACCAAAGTTAAAAAAACACAGGAAAAGAGATCAAACCAAACTCACGAGAAGCACAATAACAAAAGATTTTTATTTTGTTTTTTTATTATTATTTTTATCTTATTAAAAGGTTTGTACCAAATAACAAAAGGAACCCCAAGTCAACCTTTTCCAGTCTCAACGATTACACACTGGCCACAATCCTAGACACCACACCCCTAGCAATGTGGGAAAATTTGTCTAACCCCAAAAAACTTTAAAAACACTCTTTTTACTAATTTTTCTTTATCATGATTGCAAAATCACATACAAACAAGATTTAAGCATCAATTGTACAACACTGCCAGAAACACCACTTGAGAGTTCCACTCATCACTATAATGTATGCTTATTCTATACATTTTACCAATCCCCAATAATATCATGCTGAAGATGTCTACAGCTAGTCTGACCAGCTAAGACACGCATGTCATTCTTCATGAACCACTCAATACAAATTGTCTGCTTGTGCATTTTCTCCGCAATTACATGATAGTTTTAATCCAGACCTGGTTAACATACGCTTTGTGTGCTGCCACTAAAAAAAGCCACTAATGTAGTACATGGGTGTGAGAGGGTGTCATCTCGAACATACACAATGTAGAAGACTTTCTCCTTAAAAATATCTCTCTATTATAAAAAAAAATCTTGGAAGGAGACAAGACGTGATTTTCCCGAAGAGACACTTACACGTCCTGCGAGACGAGTCTTTGTGCCAAGAGATTTAACCATGCCCGGGGCCCGAAATAAAAGACAAAGAGCAGATGACAAAGTAGAACGTCGTAAAGAATTCAAAAATTTTGGTGCGGTACACATGATGAGCAGGTTACAGATAACGAAAGTATGAAAATTCGAAAAAGGATAGTAAAGATCGCATTAGCGCAAACAAATGGAAATTATTACTCGGTGAAATAGCAGAACAGCGAAAAGAGATTGAATATATTGTTCGGATTTAAACTTTAACTTGGAGACTTGTAAATCGCCTAATTCGTGTTGCCAGCGAGAATTAAAAGATTCCAAAAACGTTGGCGAGGTATGAAGTCCCGTGAGACGGAGACTTTAACATGAGATTCTTTCAAGCCACTACCTACTTACAACCATTTTCAAACAAAACCTCAGTCATCTAACCTCAGCTCAGTGAATGCTTTTGGCAGACACACTTCCTGTGTTCTCAGCTCTTATAAATTTCATCAGGACAATAATGTTATACGTTCTAGATTACACGTCATTGACTAAGCAAAGAAGAAAGAACATGGACAAACATTCAAAAAAGTTGTTTTATTTATTAGAGAGAAAGAGTCGATATTCACTCACAGGCAGTTATACGTTGCGTTGTCACGATGTAAGTCCAAACACATAATCAAAATTCAATGCGATCTTGAAGAAATGTTAATTCCAAATATCATTTTTACTAAAGTTTTAAAGTAAAAGTGAAAATAATGCATATGTAACAGTTCCCATGAAAATGACAATCTCTTTAAATTGTATATCTGGTTAACCAAGCTCGGGGGTGGGCGAGCCAAGCAAGCAGGGGCCAGAGCCCCCTATTATTATATAAATTATGATAGCCTACACAATACATACTAGTGCCATCTGATATCATTTAGTAACTGTAGTTTTACATAAGTGATATTATGTTTAATTCACCAGTGCTAGGAAATTAAATCTACCACACTTTATTAGGTAGGCCTAGTAGTGAAGAAAATATTTTTTTTATTTTATTAATTTTGCTCTCCTCACTTTGTTTAGATTTGTGTCAAGAGCTCTATTGCTACTCCAACTTTTTTGGAATTATTAATATATGTTTTGCTTTATTTATACTCTATTATTACTAGACAATATTTTTAAATCATTATTTCCATGAAAATGATGGCTACAATTATTATGAGTCATTCAAAGGAAGCTAATGCAGAATAAAAACACGATTAAGAAAGTCAATCTCTTACTTGTGTTGGCTTGAATCACTGAGCTTTAACTTGTTTACAGTGTTCATTTGCCAGTTCCTTGTTAAACAAGTTTTTAGTTGGCCACAGTTTCAAATATGCTGCCAAGATAATTTTCATGGCTAGGCACTGCAAAACAGACATGAATAACTATTAGATTACTGTGTGAAGTGAATTCCATTGCTTGAATTAATGTCTTCTTCTTCTAGAGTAAACGTTCCGACCTAAAATCTTAACATTTGTTTGCATTAATTTTTATAATAAATACACTTTGTCATTGTGGTTCATGTACAACTTAACTAATAATTCCATTAATTAAAATAATTTCTTCCGATGATTATTAAGTGTTTGTATGGCATGTTCCAGTATTATGTAATTGTAAAATTGAGCCCAAATAGGCTTGTTGTGGCTGAACTAGCTTTAACAGAAACCAGACTCCAACTCAAGAGATGTTAATAGGACATTGATTGCTGTATTATTGTTAGTTGTGGTTGTGAATGATGTATGTATAACTGCAGTTCATATTAACTGGAGAGTTACACTGTGTCTTTGTTTTTTTTGACCAAATGTTAATTGGAATTTAAATAGCAATAATGAACTAAAGAGAATAGTGAACAAGTTTCCATAAAACAAGCAATGAAATGAGAAACAATGGTAACAACTATCAGTAGTTATAATCCCTCTCCCCTTGATGCCCCACCCGAACCACAAAGTTAGCTCTATTGGTTGAGGGCAAATATAAAACAGAGCATAACCTAGGAGGGAACTAAAGCCCTGACAACAAAATATATGAAAAGTAAGAGAGAGAGAGAGTGATGGCATTCACTGGCCACCCAATACCGCATTTTGCAATATATAGATTGGATGACCTGCTGATCATTGCCACTGAGAGCTCCAAAACAGTAAGACTGAAAAATTAAGCTTGCAAACAAGACATAAGTAAAATAAAAAAGAGATCAGTTTCCAAAGGAAATGCTAGAGATGCTTTTGCAGTATTTATTTCCATACTAAACAACCTCCACTGCATGGATGATGGAAAGAGAGACTAGAGGTCCAGTGGGAGAGAAATCTGGAAAAGCAAAGTAATGTTAAGGAACATTTATAATTCAAAAGTGAACACATGCAGACCGGTGCAGATGCAGTTGCGTGAAAGAAGATGCACGCCCTGTTCATGTTTGCATAGCACTGCGCTGGTGAAGAGTCATTCCAAATATGAGCACTGGCCTTCTTTTCAAATGTGTCCATCTTTTATTGTCTCACATATGCGCATGTTGGTGTGCAAAGGACCGTGTGGACACAAAAAGCTTAATGTATGTGGTCACAGAAGTGCATGTCTTTGTGACATGACTGGTGATAAAATTTACATCACAAAGAGCCTTGTGGCTTTGAAGAGGCACAAAATATAAAAGAGAGAAAAAAGTGGACTCTTGGGGCACTACTAAAATGTATAAAAACATCTGGAATGTACAACCACGGAAGAGCACCAACAAGGGTCAATGGTGAGACCCATGGCAAAACTCTTTCAGGGAGTAACAATCTGAAATGAATGATTGGAGACTGGAGTATTTACAGGCACCTATAATATGGGTTAAAACAGATTTTCAGGAGAGGGCTAAGAGAGTTCAATTCTATGTGGAAATCTGCCAAGGCACATGTAAGCAGCAGATATGTTTGTGACTTTTCAGCCATGTGCAAGTGCTGCAGTCGTTTCAGTAAATTAAATTGGGGATTTGTTTTGCAATAAGAAGTGGTGTAAAAGAATAAATATACTAGCTAAAATAATCTTTCTCAAAGTAAATTTGAGAGTAAATATATGAATAATTGAGGATGCACAAAATGTATCTCTGTTTTAAAACAGGTTTTTAAATTAGCCAATATTTTTTAAATTTTAACAATTTGAACTAGCACTCTGAGATATCTCAACTTTTCTGGCAAAATTTCTTGAGAAATAAATGTGACAAATCAGTCTATTAGGAGCTGAGTTGTTTCTTGAGGACAGACAGACTGGCAGACATACAGACATCATGATAACAATAGGCATTTTATTAAAATATACCTAGTAAATTAAAATAGACATACCTCATAGGAGATGCCTTTCACAAGACTTAGTACTTCCGCAGAAACAGTGGTTTGAATTGGTTTGTCTACCAACAAAAAAAAAACAAAAGTTACTGATTACTTTTACTCATTCAAAAGCAAAGTCCTGTTCTTTTTTTTTATCACATTCTGAAAAACAACATCTCTATCAGCTACAGGAAAAAAATCATGTTTCATTCTGGTCAGTCATGGCTTGGCTCCATCAGTTAAGTTTTGATGTGTATTTGTTTCTCTTTTTTAACTTCAAAAAGAGCTGACAGTTGATTGGTACTGTGAACTTAATGACTAAGTGCAACAGTGTTGGTTTTTTCAAAAATGCAAGGGTATGCACTGATTAAAAGAGCGTAGTGTAATAAGTTTATCTCAGATTTATTATTACAAATGCTGGAGAAAGCAAAATGAAGTGTGTGAATAGCCAACTGTATCACACCGTCACTGTCCAGTTGCCTGAATCTCACTTTGTAGATTATGTCAAACATAACATCACAATAGGTAATATCGTGGAAAAAAATGTCCTCCATTTTCAAAGAAGGCACTCACGGAGCCCAGATGAGAATACATAACAATTGTTTATTTGCATAGAATTATGCACAAATGTATCAGTCCTTGGAGTAAGTAATCATAGGAAGGGTGTATGGGCTTTTCCATTAATTTATCCCCGCTTTCTGGAGGGGTGTTTGTTACTCGTTTACCTCATTCTAACCTTAGAAAATTACATTGGTAACTTCTCTAAGATGAGGCAGAGACCTCTTGTGCTTTAAGTTACATTTAGTTAACCCTTGAGTTTTATTGAATCCTTTTCCTTGAGTTTAATACTTGATTCTGTTATGGCTTCATACATACACACACACACACACATATACATATATATATATATATATATATATATATATATATATATATATATATATATATATATATATATATATATATATATATATATATATATACATATATATATATATATATATATACACTTTTAATTAATTGTAAAAGATTATTATGTATTAACTAGACATTCCAAAGTAATAATAAGCAAAACAGAGTGTCCTTTTGAATATGTCACATCTCGTGAAAGTTTGCAACAGTGAAACTTAATGCAGGCAAGTTTTTGGATTTGGAGATTCTTAAGCTTTTTTGTAGTAGGGGGAGCTGAAGCTGAAACAAAAAGACGTGCTGTAAGATAAACGCTGTAATCCAGCAAGACAATTAAATTTTTATCCCAAAATGGTTGAGAAAAAAAAGTTGCAGCTGCTACCTTTGATGACCTGCCCCATTTATCGATTTTGTTATTTAAACATTGTGAATACTCATGAAATTGTGTGAAGCAGACTGGCTGATGGGAATTGTAGTCCCCACATTAGTATTTTCCTCAAGGCTTCAAATAAGACGAAGGGGGAAGGGCAGTAATATATATTAAATAACTTTCGTAGAGGATCAGTTGTGGAAAATTAACTACAGTAATCCCACCTCGATCGCGGGGGTTGCGTTCCAGAACCCCCCGCAATAGATGAAAATCCGCAAAGTAGAAACCATATGTTTGTATGGTTATTTTTATATATTTTAAGCCCTTATAAACTCTCCCACACTGTTAGCATTATTAGAGCCCTCTAGACATGAAATAACACCCTTTAATCAAAAGTTTAAACTGTGCTCCATGACAAGACAGAGATGACAGTTCTTTCTCACAATTAAAAGAATGCAAATATATCTTCTCTTCAAAGGAATGGGTTTCAGGAGCAGAGAATGTCAAAGAGATAAAGAGAGAGCGCGAGCGAGAGAAAAGCAAAGAATCAAAAAATCAATACGTGCTTGTGGGCTTTTTTATGCCGAAGCTCCGCGATAAAGCGGCATTTTTTACAGGAGCATCTGTATCCTCTAGGCAAACAGCCTATGAGCAAACAGCCCCTCTGCTCACACCCCCTCCGTCAGGCGCAGAGAATGTCAGAGGGAGACAGAGAAAAGCAAACAATCAAGCACCGCGCAGGAAGCATATCGTATATCATTGAGGAGTTTTAGTTAATACGTAATACATGCTCTGATTGGGTAGCTTCTAAGCCAATCGTCAATAGCGTTCCTTGTATGAAATCAACTGGGCAAACAAACTGAGGAAGCATGTACCATAAATTAAAAGACCCATTGCCCGCAGAAATCTGCGAACCAGGGAAAAATCCGTGATATATATTTAGATATGCTTACATTTAAAATCTGCAATGGAGTGAAGCCACGAAAGTCGAAGCGCGATATAGCGAGGGATCACTGTACACTCACAGCCACAGCACCTGGCAAGCACTTGAGCTTTATAGCTCACTTGCTAAATGTGTCTTCTTCGAGTTTTGCTGAACTTTGCTCCTTTCACTTTGCATTTTCATTTGCATAAACCGGCCCACCCCATTACTCCATGCAATTGCTGTCAGCACATGTGGTGAAAAGGGGACAGCACATTAGAGTGACCTACTTGCTAAAACACTATTAACATCAAATATCAACAAATAAAACACACATATTGACTCATTTTCTTTTTTTCTATAATGACACCAAATATATATTAAATCTGTTAAAGCATTTTTGAGATTTTGGGGCATTTAGTTTTTCTATTTTGGTGGGGTTTACCTCTAAATTGTTATATTGAACTGTTCCTTTTTTAATGGATACAGTACCTATGGCAAAGATGTACCATCGTGCCAAATTACAGCTTTTAAGCTAAAAAGTGAATAGTGTTTTTGTTGACAAGAGTGTGAATCAGTCAGTCAGTCAACTTTGCATTATATATGTATAATTTGTAAGTTTGTATGTAAGTTTGACTTAAATGACAATAATATCATGTATGTGTTTGCCTGTTTGTTTATAGTCCTGAGCATTTCACTGAGTTCTACGAATTCACGGCTGTTAAGAGGTGCATGGATGTCACCCATCTTTACCGTCTGCTTTGGGCTTCTGTTGTGCTAAACATTCTTAGCCTCTTCCTAGGGATCGTCACAGCTGCTATTCTAGGAGCTTTCAAAGACATGGTATGTTGGTTGATTTGTCTGAATCTGTTCTAAAATTCTTGAGAAAGTTCTGGAAATCATGAAAGCACTTAAAAGTCAGCAGAGTTTGGACATATTTTTTAATACGTATGTTAAATTAAATGTCAGGAATATATATTTTTTAACAATAAATAAATAAATAATACAGATGTGTCATGTGCATTCACTTCTTTCTCAAATTAATGTCTATTAAAGGTAAAATGTGTGGTAATACATTTGTTTAATATCCTTCACAACAGCTGTTAATTGTAAGCATTTATTATGGTTATTATGGTATTAACAATAACCAGTTATTACAAACATGAAAATGAATTTATTAGGATTTAGTTTACTTTGTTGTATATCATGCAAATATGTATGCTGTATATTATGTGTTATATAGCAGGCTAATAAATTATACTTATTAATTTGCAGAACATTGTTATTTTAAAATGTAATATGATGTATTAATATTTAATAATACTAATTAATACCATTATTCATAATATGCTTACTGAAGTGTTACAGAACATTGCTTGTAATAATTCTAAACTGTAACTCTTGCCAAAACATCTTAGCAGTAACTCATTTATAAGAACAGCCCTGGTATCCCAAATAAGCACTTTTTTTGACTTACCCATGATACAAAGTTAACATATTGCCATTATCATTTAATTTACAAAAGAATTTCATATCTCTTTTGTGGTGTTTGAGATGAGGTGACTTTCCTTTTAGTCCTGCACCATTTGCTTCCAGAATAGAGAGCAACTCGCTAAAAACTTGTGCTGGAGAAAGAAAGATGAGAAAAGAATGAACTTTTAATTGACTCTCCTTCCCTAAGTTTATTTTCAGCTATAACAATAAATAAAATATTTTTACTTTGTACAGTATAAGTTAAAAATATTTTTGTTTACAATACAGGACGTGATCTAAAGTCATGAACACAATACACTGTGTTTCAACAACAACTACAACATTTATTTATATAGCACATTTTCATACGAATAGTGTAGCTCAAAGTGCTTTACCAGATGAAGAAAGAAAAGTTTACAGTGAACCCTCGTTTATCACGGTTAATCCATTCCAGACTCTACCGTAATAAATGAATTTTCGCGAAATAGGATTCTTTATTTATAAATCGAATATTTTTGCAGTTAGAGTATAGAAAACCTTATAAATACGTTTTTTAACATTATTAGAGCCCTCTAGACATGAAATTTAGTCACCATTACACTCGTATTACCCAATATATTAGACAAAATAAGAGAAAATAAGACATATTAGATGTTACAAATATCATATTACTAGGCGCACTCGCCTTTTAAGGCAACCAACTTTTACCCTCAATTTTTGTGCGCTCCATGTATACATCAGGCATTTAAGTGTAGGGAATGAGAACATTAAAGTGCCCATTCATAACATCTCCCGAAAACCTAAGTTTTTTTATCCCCTCGAGTGCCTGTCCAAAGTCATACAATGTCAGCCCGAATCTGTACCGCTAAAGATGGAGTTTCATGCACTAAATAAGCTATAGATGAGAATAAGCAAGCACCATCTCCCCTGATATTTACTATGCGGTGAGGCATTTCTACTCCATCAACATGAATTATTTCCAGAGAAATAATTTTGTCTATTTTTCCAGCACATCGCGCACAAAAGCAAGGGAACAATGGGAGCACCAGAACTCTGCTCACATCGCCTCGCTTCGTACCTTAAGCCGCAAGTAGTAAGTCTGTGATAAGCGGAATACCGTTACGCTTTGCACTCACGGGAAGGAAGGGCAATCCCGACCGCTTTTATATAGTAGATTATTGTACTGTACATTTAATTACACACACACACAGTTCTTACACAAAACCACTAACCTATGAAGGCACAACCTCAGTAGGAGAGTCTTCAGAGGTTGGTGCAGTATCTTCAGCAGGTGCATCGTTGTCTTCTTCCGCTGAAGTAGTACTAAGAGTAGGCAGTTGGTATCTGGGTGCGTGGTTGAAGAACATCTTGATAGGCAGTTGCTGGCACTGTCTTTTCATATGCGTGAGGAGGCTTTTGTAGGGTATTGCCATCTTTGATCATATCCAAGAGTTTCACCTTCTCCTGGATAGTAAGCATCTTCCTCCGGCACTTAGTTTTATTGTCAGAAGCCTTAGAAAAAGCAGCACGTTTAGGAGCCATTGTGGGGCTTAGACAAAAGCTCTCAGAAAGCGCATGCGTAGTGACGTAAGCGTGTATGAGAAAAAATCGCGATAGAGTGAAGCCGCGAAAGTCAAAGCGTGATATAGCGAGGGAACACTGTATATGTAACATAAATAAGATTAGGCAATACTAAGTAAGAAAGAATAAAGTAGGGTCAGATGGACAGGAGGGCAGAAAAAACAAAAAAAAAGTCTAGATGGGCCAGAGAAAAACAACATCTGCAGGGGATCCAAGACAAAGAGACCACCCTGTCCCCACTAGGCATTTTACCTAACATAAATGATCTGAATCAGTCCTCGTGGTTTTCAGGCTTCACATGGAAGAATTAGATGGTGATTGTCATGTGGACATCTGGCCTTCAATCCATCAATGTAGGGGCTGCATGGTGCCTTGATCAGATGGTGATGGGATTGATCACCACCACAAAAAAAAGTAAAAAGAACAGCAGAGAATAGTAGGGACTAGTATGGATTGCAGAGCCATGATAAAAATGAGATAAAGGGGATTATCAGAGAAGGACTTGAACAGAAAATTTCTGTATATGCAGATGATATGGTACTGTATATTGTATATCAGATCCACAAAATACTGTGCCTGCAGCCCTAACAGCACTAACAGAATTTCAAAAGATTTCTGGTCTCAGAATTAATTTGAAAAAAAGTGTGCTCTTTCCAGTGAATTCTTAAGCACACAATATTAGATTGGACACCTTGTCTTTTATCATTGCAAATCAGTTTAAATCCCTTGAGGTAAACATCACAAGTAAACATAAAGCTCTTTATCAACAAAATTTTGCCATCTGTAGGGCAAAGCAAGACTTGCATAGATGGTCTACCCTTCATCTCACTTTAGCTGGAAGAATTAACATTGTTAAGATGAATATCCTTCCTAAGCTTCTTTTTATATCAAAACATTCCAATATACATCAATAAATCATTTTTTAAGAAATTGGATTCAACCATAACCTCATTTATTTGGAATTCAAAACATCCATGTATCCAAAGAGCTACCCTACAAAGACCTAAGGTGGAAGGTGGCATGGCTGTACCTAACTTTCAGTTTTATTACTGGGCAGCAAATATACAAGCTATAAAAACCTGGACATGGACACAAATAGATGAACATACACAGGCTTGGTCTGCAATAGAAATAAAATCCTGCAGTACTTCTTTATATTCCTTGCTTTGTACCCCAATAAGTACAAGTCATCACCAATATACTAACAACCCCTTGTGCTTCACTCGGTCAGAATATGGAACCAATGTAGGAAGTATTTACTTACTTCCCACATTGTGAAGTCACAAGTAGACTGCAGAGCTTCCCATGTTTGATCGTCACGGGAATGCTCAAAAAGTACATGTGTAATGCCATGAAAAGTGCACTCTGACAGTTCAGTTTGTAAGCAATGGTACAAGAATGCAGTCAGACTTCTTTTTTGGGCACATACACTGTCCAGATCTAAACACTAGAGTGGAGAGTCACTTGCGTACTGAAGAGTCTATAGCTGCAGGTGGAAGCTGCCGTCACTGTACGTTGTATATAAGAGCAAGATCGAATGTTATTTACCTATTTACCTTTATTAATTTACTTATCTTCCTACAGTGTAAAATCACAAGTAGACTGCAGAGTTTCGCTTGTACATATACAATGTACAGCGACAGCAAAAGTGAAACGTGCATTCTTTATCCGATGTAGAATCCTCATCCTCATCTGAGTTCACCTCTAATATAGGACGTGTAAAAACAGCAGTGTCAGATCGGGGGAAGCGTGAAAGCGACTGAGAGAATAAAACTGAAAAAAAAAAAAAAAAAGCTAACCTTTACAAGTATAATACATTTACACCAGCTGTTACAGACTCAAATCAAATGTATGTTTTTATTCTAAAATTGTAAGAATAAGAGCAGCTCACTTCTCAAAACAGAGTCGTCCGGGGTCAAACCCGTGAAGTTTTGATTACCAGTCAACAGTTGTTACTGTTGCGCCACCAAAGCAGTCATATCAAAGGGGTGTCAATGTCGCACTCTAACGCGGGTTCTTTTTCTGCAGTTATATTCTTGAATAGAAGCACACTTGTTCTGTTATATTTGTACCTTTTGTGAAAGTGTTTCTTTGATATTTGGTCTTCAGGCTTCAAACATTATATGCTTCATTTCTACATTTTGTCAATTATTACTAAAACATGAAAAATGTTTCTGTTTTAACAAAGTGTTTTAATAGATTGTTGTAGACACAGAACACACATGAAATGCATGTGTTCCAAATAACTATTTTATACAGTATTTATAAAAGGTGTCATTTTGCTTGACTTCTCACTCTATACAACTCTAAGCAATTGACACGCAGGTAAACAGACTTGAGCTGAGAAAACTGTGCAGCGGTTTGGTTGTGATAGGCTGCTTGGTGCTTATCGACACATTTACAAGACAAAAGAGGCTGACGAGGAGGTGCGAAGGGATTTAAGGCGGGACGGATTTACGATTTTTTCATAGGCTTTGGTAATTCTAGTATTAAAATTGTCAAAAAATGTTTCCAGGGCAAGATTCAACCTGTGAATGTTACAATCAAGCTCCCACCTCATTGGGCCATATGTTTTGGTTGTGCACCAAATTAACATCATTTTGGAGAAAAATCTTTAAATGCCTGTCAGACAGCCTTGGTGTCACAATCCCTCCTAATCCATTAACAGCAGTGTTTGATGTACTCCCAGATGGGTTTAAAGTGGAGAAGGGCAAAAAACTGTAATTGGGAAACAAGAACACCTAAAGAAAACACATACATGACTTGGTCACCTCATCACCTCTTATGTTATGTTAAGTCATTGTTAAAAATATTACAAAACAAAGGATAATCACCATAATGGGTTGTTTGACTTAAAGTCTTAATAATGGATTGCTCAGTTATACATTATTAAACATAATTGTATATTTTCTTTTTATTTACAGGCAGCCTCTTCTCAGCTTCTTTTTAGCCAAGCACCACCTCCTCACATTCTCTACAACCCTGCCCAACAGATGATGACCTACACTGGCTTTTGTGCACCTACCCAAGCTCTCCCGGCATACCCAAACTACTCACTGCCACACCAGGTAAATCATATCAGAGGGAGAAGGAAAGATGAGTTAAGTCGATTTAATAGCTCAAGCAAGCATACCCTTTAAGTTGTTCAATTAGCACTTCACACGGTATGCTGTATGCTTTATAATTGCTTGTAAAAAGGTGTGTGCATATTTATATTTTGCATGACATAGGAAACACATTTTGCTAAGAATTTCATGAAAATATATAAAAAAAAAACATTTATTCATTCAATCTCTAAACCATTAACACACAAATGGCCAAATTGCATTACAAATTCTAACCTTAGGTCATAAGGACTTTTAAAACCCCAAATGTACATGTAGTTGCTAAGAAAGTTGACAGGTTAGTATAAAGTCAAGCACCAAGAAAGAGGACCACCATTGTTAGAGATCATAGTAGAGAGATTCAGCATCATTCTTTTGTGAGGAATACACTGATGTTTCACGAAGACAAGATTCTATGGTATCCTGCTCTGTAGGATTATTAAAGGATCACTCATGATAAGAATGACCACTCAGTTGTATATGACTGAATTTTGAACTCAGTACTTTTCTACCCTTTTTCCCATTCCTGTATCATCATGCTAGAGTATCAAATGATTTTACTTGTATCAAAGTATCTGCCATCATTTTTAACCACTAGCAATGTCTATGAAGAGCAGTAAAGTATCATTGAACCACAATATGAAGCAAACTATGACAAAAGGCTGTACATGTATGTCAAAGTACTTTTTCAACAGAAACACATAGTATATGAACATACAAGTCAACAAAAATTACTTTGGCAATATCTCAATTCAATACTTTTTTGTAACATGATTTCTCTGGCTTTTATGTGTCTTTCAGCATCATACTCCTTTGCAAGCACCATCGCCAACTGAAAGTTCTGCTGTAGATGACCATCAGCCAATTCCCCAGTCTTCTTCTGGTTGTCCTCTTTCTCCTAATGCCCCCACACTGATTACACAAGCATACAACCAAGCAGACAAGCCACCGCCTTATGCTTCTTGACTTTAACACCCAGGACACTAGTTTGGCTTAATAAAAAGTACATCTAAGGTGTGTTGTGATTATTTCACTTCTCATGCATTCAAATACCCACTTGATGTTTATATGCTGTTTCAGTTAATAACTTCAGCCAAGGAGTTTCTCTTTCTGAAATTCTGTTAAATAACTAAATAATTTCAGTATTCTAGTAATCAGTGAATTATGATAAGTGTCAGCACAAAAGCAAATTAAGCACAGTTATTCAGCAAATTGTTTTTCTACCATTATACTGTATCATCAAAAGAAAAAATAGAAGTGTTTCTCATATGTGTGATTTACTGTAGCTTCTTAAGTGTTTTGTTTAATGCATCCAGTTATTTTCAGTACATTTTTATTTACAGAGAAGTGACAGAATGATGCTTAAAAGACTACATTGCTTTCGGTTTTGAATTATAAAAGTAAACTTTGTACTGCATATACCATATAGGAAAGTACAAACAAGTAGTGAGGAGGATCTTAGATATCAGATCTGAAGAATGTAATACATATAAATATCATATTCTTTGTGCGTGTGTATGTAAATATATATTTATGTTCATCAGTACCAGCTCTGTCCATTTTAGGGTCATGGAGTTTGGAGGCTATCCCATCATGTTAGGTACAAGGCAAGAACAAATCCTGGGCTGGGTGCTAGTCCATTGCAGGGCACAGTCATGCATGCATCCCCACACTCACTCATAAAGACCAATTCATAGGACGTGGTAGAACTAATGGAGGAGCCACAGAAAAAACCCACAAAAACAAACCACCACATAAACTGTGAGCTAGAATTCAGACTAATCATGCTTGTTTCATATGCTGTGTATTTTTTAGAATATTACTGAAATTAAAGGTATTCAGATCTTAATGTAAATTTTAATAGCCCAAAAAGACTCCCAAAGTGAAAATCAACATCAAATGCTGATATGATCTCACGTCAGATGGACTGTACATGTTTGTATTAAATGTTTCTTTATCATGTTTCCAACTATATTTTATATATTTGTTGGGTATTGTACATACCTTACATTGCTTGCAATATTATTTATCTGCTGATGAATTCACACAGTATGTAAAAATTCTGCTGTGTTAGTGTATAACATATCATCCACAGCTCTATTTCACAAGTCTGCAGATTTACATTGAAAATCATAAAACTGAATATGGCAGCTGATGACTGACCTTAAAAATGTTTTTTTTTTTTCATTCTAGTTACTTTGTTTGGTATAATGTGTTAGTGCTCTGATTTTCAGGTTCTGAGCTGTGGTCCTCAAGTGCCTTTGCATGCTTCTTTGCACACTTAATTGGAAGTTTCTGCCTTCTGCCTTGTACTTACCACACTGAGTCTCCCCGTGACCTTGAACTAAATGAAAAAATAATGTTACACAATGAAGATGTTTTACATACGTGTAAGTGTAGCTCTGCGAAAACATAATTAGATAAAAATCTTATATCAAAAGAAAAAAAATAAGCACATCTAATGTTGTAATGGTCATAGAAATTTTCTTAGAGAGTCTCCAAATTTCCAAAACATCAAAATATTATATATTAAGTATCACTGAATCACATTGTTTTCCAGTACACTTTTAATTTGGAGGCTTTAATCTTTAAGGCAAATGGAATCTCAAAAATAAACTTACCACACAGACTGTTAATTCAAAAGAAGCACTTGTGCTTACAAGTTAATGCACCTTATCTTTGTACAACTTGTGACTTGCAAAACAGGTTTTACTAAAAAAAATAAATTAGTAATGAAGTAAGATTATTTTGTATAAATGCAAATGAAAATTATTGTTAATTCCTGCAATTTAAGCATATTCTCATTTCTGGCTCACATAAAATTGAGATTTCAGCACTGTCTTTCAAAGATAAAACTAGGCAATAAGCACAGATTAAAGGGAATTGTTACCGGAACAAGCTTCTAAAATGCATTCTTTAAAAATTCAGTAATGTTTGGCAGCCCTTTATCAGCATCATCCTCAACTAACACAGCTTCAGCTAAGACACGATCATACTAGCTTTACTCTCTCTATCCAGATTTCTGGCTTTCTTTTTCTATTGCTTATATGTGCTCTAGAGAAAAAGTCTGAATAGGACTAATGTGATGTCCTAGAATTTATGTCTGTATTAAAATGTATGTAGAATTATACTTAGATTTTCTGAAACTTGTTTAAAATTTTAAAAACACATTTTTAAATATTAGGAAACTTTTTATTTTTCAGTGTCTCAGTAAAACTAATTTAAATTTGAAAACACTGGTTATGACCACTGAATGTAAAAGAAGAAAATTTTAAAAGAAAGGCAGTTGTTCATGTCTGATATGGAAACTGACTTGGCCATTATGAGAGGGGCTGGTCATAGAAACAGAAAAGCTAGAATGTATGGTAAGTCAAAACCAATGTATCAAACTTCTTGGTTAAATAATAAAATTGCTATTATAAACTAACAAATGGGCTGATTGTTTTCACATGATTTTTGGTGAATATGAAAGTTAATTATCAGCTTTCTGTGTTAGCAGGATAGTCCAGAATTAAATACAGTTTATTGGACAGACAATCAGGAGTGTATAACCGTATACATATAAGACAATAAAGCAGACACCCATTGCTTGGATCTATGAATTTAAGTCATGTTTTAAATTACTGTACTTTTTTTAAAGTTACCTGTTTTTATATTTTATTATTTATTTATTTAACACATCTAAGGTTAACTCGAAAAGAAACAACTCAAAATTTTAAGCAGAATCACAACCCAAGTCTAACTAGCACAAGGTAACATCCTATTAGGGAAAATGTTTCTTAAAAAAAGAGAATGTATATCTGAAAAATCAAAACAATATCTAATAGTTTAATTATGTTTATTGAAGTTTTTATTATTACATTAACAACAACTGTCTGTTCAAGAGATTGATATGTTTTTGTTGCTGAAATTTATCTGAAAAGAACCAACAGCATAACATTTTCTCAAAATCAATGGTTTAATCTCAACCTACTACTTTTTATTTAAAGCAATCACTGTATTGAACATGACTAACCCAATTCAAGAAACCACGAGCAGAAGCCTATCCTGACAAAACTGCAGGACCTAACAGAAGCACAGCTGGGAAGCCACTTTCTGCTGCACAAGATTCCATGTCCCAGTGAAACATCTGATGTGTTCTTGTGTTAACTTACCTTCTACAACTGAATGTTTTGTATTTTCTTTTATTTTTATCATATAGAAGGACATCCTTTACCTATGGAAGAGTACTAAATAAAAAATACATTTTTATAAATATAAAATATTACAGCAAAATGTAGATAACAAATTAATTAATTTGCCTTGCTCAGTAATTACATGGTATACATTGACAGGTTATCACAAACTGTCATTCACAGAAAGTAGCAGACGTGTGGTTAACCATAAAAGGAAAAAAATACAACTTGAAAGTCATGCTCCTTTGTCAGTTTCAAACAAAAATTTTTAATTATCTAGATAGAAATCATGCAGTTTTATGTCTTACCAGGGCGTTCACCCCCTGCTTGCTTTGCTCGCCAACCCCCCAGTTGTGAAGAGGGGGCTGAACGCACCCCAAGGAGACTCGGTCACTCCTACGAAAACCCCTCTTAAATGGTGATACAATGGGAAACAAATACAGTTTTTTTTACCTCCTCTTTGCTGAATTAGCTGCTGGCTTGCTGCTGCGCCATGTAATCTGCATCACGTGTGGCACTTTGAACATTTAAAAGTCTGTACAGCAGCTGTCCTACTCTTTGTCTTTTATTTCTGGCTCCATGCATGGTTAAATCTCTTTAACCATGAGACGTGAGTTCTTGATACTTTTTAGTTTATAATTTAAAAATGCAATAAGTATCTGAATCTAACAAAATCACATCAAAGTTCGATAAACTCTGAAAAGAATGATACCAAACATATATATGTAGGTTTTAAAATAAGCCAATTTAAAGCGTGACAAAAAAGTAATATAAAAATGGCACATAAAATCGTTGCACAAAATCATTGCAATTTTAGACATAGGATTTTTATATATAGAGAGTAGATATTCCATTTTTGTAATTATTAAATGAAAATCAAAAAAAATATATTTATAGAGCCAGATGTTGTATCTAGAAATAGTCATACCACAGCATCTATAATATTATAAAATGCCAAGATCCGTGTGTGTGTCCAGTACCTTGAAGCAGCCTGACTGCTCAGTTTGGCTTTGCTGTGATTGGTCATTTTGGTTTTGTTGACACGATCATAAGAGGAAGTGTGAGTGTTAGACATGCGAGGAGGAGTAAAGGTGTAGGAAGCACGCTGATGGTCTGCTTCAAAGATGGTAAGTACAAAAGTGGACAAGAGGCGAGCAAGGCACATCAAAATGACAAAGTCTGAGAAGCAGACTTTACAGGAACACACTTAAGAGAGAGGTTCTGATACACATGGATACTGAGGAAAAGCACAGAATGTAAATGTAGGGCAAGAGATTTGAAAATTTTTTAATTTATTCTATTACCTGCCTTTGACAGGTCATGTGGCTAGTAATATTAGAATGTTTGTCAAAGTGTTGTAACATTTTACATTAGTCTATATTTTTGTAGATATAGATGTAAAAAAACTGATGATTTTATCTATTAAAAACTAAACTGATTAACAAGAGTGCAAGCTGCACATACACCATAATAGAAAATGCCCTTTCCCAAAATTACGGTATTTTGTCCATAATAGTTCATTTAAACATCCAGATGCATTATCATATTTAATGAAGATGAGGTATACTATGATTAATCAGACCAGTCAGATTTTTATTAAATCTGTCAGAATCAATGTCATTTCTATTACCACTTAATTGTTGTTTTGTCTAGGGCTTTGTGACATAACCATTGAGCTTTAATGTATTTAATAATCAGAAAAACAAAAATCACATGCCTGAGGCCAGATACTGGGGAATGTATAAACATTTTTCAGTTTGGACAACTTGCTGAAATCTTTCTAATTCCCAGTGGGGCTTGGACACCTCCTCTTGCCAGATTGGTAAAGACTGACAACTAAGAAAAGGACATGTATTGTTTAGCTTATTTCAATATCATTTTCACTATCACCTGCTGAGAGTAAGTGGACTGCTGTTTATTTGTTATTTATTATATACTGAAACTATGGTGGTCTTTAATGTAGCTTAAAATCCATCCATCCATTATCCAACCCGCTATATCCTAACTACAGGGTCACGGGGGTCTGCTGGAGCCAATCCAGCCAACACAGGGAGCAAGGCCGAAAACAAAACCCGGGCAGGGCACAAGCCCACCGCAGGGCGCACACACACACACCACCACACACCAAGCACACACTAGGGACAATTTAGAACCGTCAATGTACCTAACCTGCATTTCTTTGGACTGTGGGAGGAAACCGGAGCACCCGGAGGAAACCCACGCAGACACTGGGAGAACATGCAAACTCCACATAGGGAGGACCCAGGAAGCAAACCCTGGTTTCCTAACTGCGAGGCTGCAGCGACTACCCACTGCGCCACCGTGCTGCCCATAGCTTAAAATGATTAAATCAATTACTGAAATAAGTTTAATAGAGTACTCTTAATAAAACAGCAAATCTCTTACAACTACATAGTTTTGAATCTTGAAACTTATTGCACAAAAAAAGTATACAGAACAGGGGCAGTTGATGCTAAGGGTCATCCACCATCATGCTGAGGTACTCAGAGATTTTCAAAAACTGAAATAAGAAATGCAAGCCTTTTAAGTTCGACAGCAAGAAAGATGTTTACATATTCAAAAGATTCTAGATTAAGTGTATAAACAATATTATAAGCATAATTTATGTTGTAGTTAGCACAAAGGAAAAGGTACAAGATATCTAAAGTGATAAAAAAAAATTCTTTTGACAGGAACAGAAGAAGGCTATAAACACATTTGTTTCTTTTTCTAATTATCAGTTAATAGAATTTGCCTGGCTGACACCACATGCATAGAGACCAATCTCATTCTTTAAATGATCAATATCTATTAATTTATTAAAGTCCTGAATACATATCATTTTACTAAAGTAAAAGATCACAGCAAGTAACATTATATTAGCAAAATTTATTTTACTCAGTTTTATCTGTTTATATAATAGGTAAACGTGAAAAAAATATTAATGATTAGACATAGACTATTAATCACACCTGTAGGTTATGAAGAAGAAATTTACAAAATGAAAGTGAAAATGTGTTTAAAATAAATAAAAACATTTTACAGTCCTGGATGATATAAAAATACAGTTCAAACTGGAATAAGAAAAAATATTCAAGAATAAAAACAAATCATTTATTATAAAATGTCAACATAATCAAGCAGTTGCTCAAAAGTAAATATGCATTGTGTCCTGATTCATTAATTAAAGTAACAGTACAAGGTAAAATTATTTAATCTCTATAGAAATTACAATGACATTTATGCTTAAGCTAAATATTTATAATTTGGATCGAATAAGCGTTACACGCTAGGGAACAAAATTACATTATTAAAAATTATATACAGTTATCTTACAGAATCACAAACCTTCTGTGCAAAGCAGTATAGTTTCAAAAATTAATTAAATCTCAGTAGCTCATACAAAATAATGAATTGATGGTAGCACAACAGTGAAGTAAAGGAAATGTTGACTTCTAGCAACAAATAATTTGTAATTTGTTTGGACTGAAGTACAAGGGCTACTTTGGTTCTAAAGTTTGAGCATGGCACAAGAGCTTAAAGACATTCCACTTAGACAAGTTAATGTGTGACTACAATCCTGATAGGGCTGGGCAGGAGTGTGACCGGATGTCATTGTGCTTAGAGATAGAGTCATCCAGATCCACAAGTTTATTATTGATGCGCAATTCCATACAGCCACTGTAGAAGGCTGAGACAGGTGTAGAAATAACTGGAACAGCTAGGAAGATAAATAAGATCCAAAAATGTTACAAATATAGTTTTAAAAGTCATAAGTCACAGTAAAAACTCATGATAATAGCTAGCATAATACTCATTATCCTAAAACAAGACTGTGAGTAAAATTATCTAGTAAAATTTAATGTTCAGAAAACACTTTCCTTTACACACACGTCTAACTTTAATCAATCAGCACTTGTAACAAACAGTGTCATTTTGAAAATTATTTATATATCTTTGCTACCATGGCTTGAAGTGGGCTGGTACATATTGGTAGTTTTTCCAAGTATACTGAAATGTATCATTCATTTCTGCCTAACCTTCCCTTACTACTCTATTGCACTACAAAGGAATATTAGTATATTTCACTGTAAAAGACCACATGGATGACTGGTTGTTTTGTCTGTTTTGAAAAAGGACTTTTATTTTGGCAGAGAAAGGGTTGTATACCACGTCTCGTTATAGAGTATTTTTATATTAGATAATTCATCTGGGCGGCACGGTGGCACAGTGGGTAGCGCTGCCACCTCGCAGTTAGAAGACCCGGGTTCGCTTTCCGGATCCTCCCTGTGTGGAGATGCCATGTTCTCCCCGTGTCTGCGGGGGTTGTTTCCTCCAGGTACTCCGGTTTCCTCCCACAGTCCAAAGACATGCAGGTTAGGTGCACTGGCGATTCTAAATTGTCCCTAGTGTGTGCTTGGTGTGTGGGTGTGTGTGTGTGTGTGCCCTGCAGTAGGTAGGCGCCCTGCCCAGGATTGGTTCCTGCCTTGCGCCCTGTGTTGGCCAGGATTGGCTCCAGCAGACCCCCGTGACCCTGTGTTCGGATTCAACGGGTTGGAAAATGGATGGATGGATGTTGTGAGTGCTGCCCCGCATAGAGTTACCTGAGACACAACAGATGACCTCCCCCACCCTCACCATCCCAACTGTATATTAAAGTATCGCAATGGTCAAAATCCCAAGGCTCAACACACCAAACATTCAACACCCATAACAAATCAAACCCAAACACAAAGCCAACCATGCTCTGACCATGATGAAATGTCAGCATATCAAGGTGTTCTTAACTTCAAGGGGTACCAGGCATCCAATCATCCAAAACACACTTTTATGTTTAATAGTACCATCACTTATGTATATCCACTTTAGGAAAATCTTGTTCCTACCTACCTTTTATTTAATGAACAAAATTTAATCACAATCTCTATTCATTCATTGCACCTTATATTTAAAACCTTAAATGATTATTGTATTTTTAACTATGAATATTTTACCATGGTTTACGCTGTTGTTTTGTATTTCTCCATCTACTTACAATACAAAAAACGCTGCACATTAAATATGTAAAAAACATTTCTGCTTATGGTACACAACTATTGCTTGAAAAACACTGGGAAAATTTGTTACTTTTGTCTGTCACATAATAATAATAATATTAGTAGCATTATTATGTTCCCCACTAAATTCAAGTTCAGCAGCAACAACTGGATCAAATAGAAGACCACTGTTTTCCATTTCAAAGCAAAAGTGGACACAATAGGAGATTTACAACAAATGGAAACTGTTATCTTTTACCAGCTTCACCATGTCCAGAGCGCATTCTGAAACAGCGCATATGCTTTGTTGTGTGGTGTTCTACTACTCCTCAGCCATGGTTTTGGGATACCAAGTATTTGCAAAATTTATACCCAACTATCTCCCAGTAATCAGCCACTGCCAAAGACACCATCCCTCGCCATATGACTCACTCCAAAGTTGGTTCAGATATAAGCATCATGTGTACTCCCAGGCCACATAATGGTTGCTTACCTCCTGGACATTTAGTGACGAGAACCCTTTTGACAAATATGGATGGGGTTCAACAGCCTGGGAATATGAATAGGGATGAGCATTCCATCCACTGCACCTACAATGTTAAGTATGCTTGCAATGGCATGAAAACCAATTTTAGTGTCATGCAAGGCACTGAATTATTATTATTACAAGGTACTTATTTGAGTGATGCCTTTACCCAAAGCAACTTACAACATTTGAGATACAAGTTGTTAGATTTCTTATTTTTTCCAATTGGGGCACAGGCAGGTGAAGAAACTTGCTTATGGGCACACAGTGTCAGTAGCAGGATTTGAACCCACAACCACAGGGATTGTTGTATGCATGATACAATAGTTGTCTTGTCACTGCATGCACGGATTTGGATACAGCAGCCTTGCTGATGCTGTGTGCATCACTAGCTGTCTACTAGTATCTACCAGTAGAGTACAAACAAACAGCTGTCAGAAACTGCACAATAGGACAGAGCACAATTACAATGTGTTCCTCTTTCTAATTTTGTCCTTCATCAGACCAAGTACAGTTATTATTTCACTCCTGGACAGCCTGTATTCCTCTTTTCATTGTCGATTACTGAGATGGTCCAAGGGGTTCCTGTCTGCCTATCAAAGTGCATTTTGAGCATCAATGCCATCTCTAATAGCTTTTCTGGTAGAGTTGCACAATACTTCCATTGTTGTTGCTGGTACTAAAGGGCAATTTACCTTTCAACTTTAAAGGATGTGACTGATTACGTGCCGAGTTTGATTAGTTAACTTATTATGTAGTCGTAGGTTTTAAAGCTACAAACAGCTCATTTTGTTCTAATCTATAGCCTACATTGCAATTTAATATGTTTATTGCATAACAACCTATTATTATTATTATTGTTATTACATTGTCCAAATAAGAGCGTAAGTGTGTTTTTGTAATCTACTTAAGATGACCTCTTTTCCTGTGACAGAATCAAATCATAGGCAAAAGTCAACCTTAAAAATAATGAAGTAATTAATAATAATGAATTAAGGTTTTGGGAAACATTTGCTAATTAATGAACAATCTTAAGTGTCAGATAATGAAGTAATTAACAGCATGAAGGCTTATCAGACTCCAGATGAACCCCCTTACCATTGATTCATGACCAAAACAAAGTTGCTCTTCAAAAAGTACAAATTTTGACAGGTATATAGATCATTCAGAGGTTCATATCAAAAGAGAATTCAGAGATATAAATCAGAGGTATTTTCTAAGTCACAGTTTTACGTTTTATAATCTACTACTAACTGTGCTACCCAAATTCGATTGGGAAACTTATTAAGACAAAAGGTCTCAGTTACTGTGCCTTCAGTTAAAAAGTACTATGTAACTATTTGTAGATTTCTTTGACAGGGTTTACTATGATTAGATCATCAGAGATCCTTACTCTTAAACATGTTACATGCAATTGCCCATGAGCAAAACATTCCTGCTGTAGATCAATTCCTGGTTTTCCTAGGGACTGACCTGCGGTTTTGTTGATTGTTAAAGTAAAACACAATTTAAAAGAAAATGTGTTTATTTTAGTTGAAACAAGTTATTAGTTGGAATAATGGGAATTTTAGGTAGCACATATTGTAAAAATGGTAGCTTCATTCAGATTTGAGTGTAATGCTTTGATCTGTAATCTTATAATGATAAGAAGTTTTGGAGGGTTTAGATCAAAAGCAATACACAAATTGGAACAGGCCTAGTATATGGGAATAACAATTACTTCAGAGAAAGTGGGGAACTAAAAATTGGAACCAATAAGAACTGAAATAAACTCTAAATAAATTTAGAAAGTGGGAAGCAATGGAAAGTATGGAAAGTGACACAATTAGTAAAGCAAGCCGCAGATAAGATAATTGGTAATAAGATTTCAGCCACCATTATCTCAAACACAGGAACCCCACAGGGATGCATCCTCAGCCCCATCCTGTACACCCTGTTCATCCATGACTGTGTCGCCTCCCACAAAGATAACATCCTAAAGTTCACAGATGACACCTCAGTGATTGGATGCATCACTGGTGGGGATAAGGTGTCCTACAGGAGGGAGGTGGACAGTCTGGCGTCATGGTGTGAGGACAACAACCTCACCCTCAACACAGACAAGATGAAGGAGATGATAGTGGACACGAGGAAGGAAAGGAGAGCTCACTGGCCACTGTTCATCCAAGGGCTTGAAGTGGAGAGGGTGAGGAGCATTAAATAGCTGGGTGTTCACATCAGTGAGGACATCACTTGAACACTTAACACCACACAGCTGGTCAAGAGGGCTCAACAGTGGTTGTACTTTCTGAGCAGGCTGAGTTAGTTTGGTATGCTGACTAAGATCCTCGGCAACTTTTACAGCTGCATTGTTGAGAGCATCTTGACCAGCTGAATCACCGTGTGGTACGGCAACACTACTGCTATGGACTGCAGAGAGGTAAGGTAAAGACTGCTGAGAAGATCACTAGGACCCCACTGCCCTCTCTGCAGATCATCTTCAACTTCAGAGTCCACAGGAAAACTGCCTCAATCCTCAGGGACCCCACCCAACTCCAACACAAACTGTTCACACTTCTACCCTCAGGCAGGAGGTATAGAAGTATGAAATGCAGGACTTCTAGGGTAAAGAACTCTTTCTTTCCCAAGGCCATTAGATTCCTAAATAACTGACTGGAGTTTACAACCATGGTTCACCTCATTCTATTTACCTCACAAAACTGTATGTGACTTGTCCATCACACACCTACTTAAACAATTACACTTTATACTTGTATTCTATTTTTATACTTTATGCTGCCTCTGTTACTTATTATCTATCTGCTACTTAATATTTTATATTTATCTTTATACATTGGTTTTGTCATTTGGTGTAGACAGCAAAGAAAGAATTTAATTGTACAGGGAAACGTGTTTCCTTACTGTGCATATGACAATAAACTTTGAACTTGAAAATCCTAACCTTGCAATTAGCATTGCATTTCTATCATATAACAGGAACAAGTAAGCTGACCTAAAGCCAGCTTGAGATGCACGTTTTTACTTTGTTCACTCAAGAATTTGTTTTTGACTTTACCACCAGTCATATGCTTGGTGGAGAAGAAAAAATAATGTACTATATAGTATTATAAATTTTTTTTATTTTTAAATTTTATTAATATGGCTTTATTCATCCATTAAAGTTCTTTAATCATGTTTTACTTTAACTTATTACAGCCATGATGTTAACAGGCTACACATTTACATGGCCCATGAAATGAACTGAATGTTTTACGCATTGTACAGAAAAGAACAGATGAGAATAAAACATATTGTGAACTACATACAGCATGAATCATGGAAGGCACCTACACATGGTGTTGGTATGGAAGACACTGTAGCAAAATTCTGTATTATAGTTCATTGATTCAAAAGTTGAATAAATGTCTACCAACAAAAAAATAAGTTGCTAATTACTTTTACTCACTCAAAACTACCGTCCTGTTCTTTTCCCTATAAAACAGCATCTCCATCTTCATTCTATATTATTCTATTATGGCTTGGCTCAGATTAATTTGTCCTGCGTGTTTTTATTACAAAAATCGTTTAATGCTGATTGTTGGTATTGCAAACTTAATGACTATATGCTAATGGACAACATTGTTGGCTTTTTCAAAAATGGAATACTATACATTGTGTGGCAGACAACCGGGGACCTCGCCCCACCGGGATGGCTGGAGAAGGGAAGGACCGGGAGAGGGGCAATATCTTCCCAGGGGCACAAGAGGGCAGCCCTCCTGGATTACATCAGGGCCACAGATTGCGAGGTAGGAAGCTCAACCTTGTTGGGGTCCGTGGCCACTGCCAGGGGGCACCTGGACGATCCCAAAGCCGTGGATGGCAGCATTTCCACCACACCAGGAAGTGCTGCAGGAAGTTCATCAGGACGCATTTGGAGCATATCCAGGAGCATCATAAAAGGGGCCGACTCACTCCATTCGGGGAGCCAGAGTCGGGTGGAATAGGATGGACCTTGCAAAAAGAGGAATAAAGGCGGCAGAAGACTTGAGGAAGAAAAGGGACTGAGTCTTGCTGGTAATTTGTGCACTGTGTGCTGTGCAGAAGGAAAAGAGTTAATAAACGTGTGTGTTTGGACATTGTGTGTCCTTGGTTTCTGTCTGTAGCCGGGTTGGTCTTCTACAGCTGTTAAAACAAATGCAGTGTGATCAGTTCATTTTGGATTTATTGCCATGGTGTCATATACAGAAAAATCAAATGTATGATCACCGAGTGCAACAAGTGCACCGCCTGGGTCCCCAAACGTTGCTTTATGGATTATTTCAACAAACATCACAATAAGCAATGATATTAAAAACAGCAGAGTTTCATTTTGAATATGTTACAGTTTGGTTTGTGTTCGATTTTACAATAGCAGTACTGTCACAAATGATTATTTTGCAAATGATTAATCTATCGATTGTTTTTTCGATTAATCAGTCTAATGACTAATTTTGTCCAAGTAACTCAAACAGGCATAGGAATGTATGCTGCATTTGAATATCCATCCATCCATTATCCAACCCGCTATATCCTAGCTACAGGGTCACGGGGGTCTGCTGGAGCCAATCCCAGCCAACAGAGGGCGCAAGGCAGGAAACAAACCCCGGGAAGGGCACCCGCCCATTACCGCAGGCATTTGAATATGTACAGTATTGAATAATTTGATACACAGAATTTGAAAACATCAGGGTATGAAAAAACATAACCAAAACAACTCCAGCAGGAAGACAAACAAGACAACACTTTTATCAATGAAATGTTTAGGTCAAAAAAGCCTAAAAGAAAAAATATAAATTTATATATTTAATGAATAATGGACTTATGCATAACGTGGTGTCAGCAGAAACAAGACCAAAACACCCAAAAATTATGTTATTTATTATGTTACTTACCCCAAGTAATTTGTAGTGATGATCAAAAATAAATTTTAATCTCATGATCGCATGAAAGTCAATTGCAGTGTGAAATGTGCTGATCTGAGGCCTCATGTATAAACGGTGTGCATGCACAAAAAAGTTGTGTACTCCTGTTTCAAATTGCTCAAATTGCAATGTATAAAACCTAAACTTGGCGTAAAGCCACGCACATTTTCACGGTAGCTCAAACCCTGCCATATGCAAGTTCTCCACTTGGTTTTGCAAACTAGTGGCACCCAGCGTCAAAGCAGTGCTTTTGTTCCAGTGTGGTTTCCCTTTCTTTTTTAGGTCCACATCCCTGACACAGCTTTATCATATACAGTACACCCCCAAAATTCACGGGGGTTACGCTCCTAGAGTACCTGCAAATTGTGATAAACCGCGACTTTTGGATGTGGTTAAAAAATACCTTTTAAATGCCTATTTTTATAGTTTAAACCCTAAATACAGTATGCCCCCAAAGCACTTCAATTTTGTTGCTAACTCAGCTTAATACATTAATACATTACCTAAAAACAGAACAAACCCGTCTACTGTGCAGTACTCTACTGCTATGTCTCCCACGGAGCTAGAATGTAAAATACCAATGTTACTGCTATACGTACCGTAATTCATGCAAGCGTACTTTCTTTGGTATGCGCTGTCATTTTCTTTGTTATAAGTAAATACATAATAATTTCATTTAATTAAAATACAGTAAAATGTACGGGTACTCACCAATGATGAATGATATTGATGATGATGATGAAGTAGCTGTGCAGTACAATGCAGAGGATTTAAAACTCCTCGGGTGGCGCTTCTTTTTCAGGCGCTTCAGGAGTAGTTGTATCTTTGGACGGGTTTTTTTCTGGTGGGGTTTCGTGCTGGCTTTTCTTTTTAGGTTTCAGGAACATTGTGATGGGAAGTTGCTACATTTTCTCCTGTAGCGAACCGCTGGTACAATTTCCATGTTTTCTCACGGATGATATTACCGTCCAAGGGTATGTTCTTCTTCCTGATGATGGTGATCCACAATGCCAAGGCAGATTCTATCCTGTTGATATTTTTATTCCTTAAGGTCGTTACCTTTTTGGCACTATCACAGAAACTTACAGATACAGTACTCCAGATCGCTGCTTCGTTCTTCTTTATGTAGTGTGCGGTGCTTTCATTAATGCCACAGTGGCACACTACTGCAGCATAAACTTTTTGTTTTCTTCCTGGAGCAAATCCAGAAGTTCAACCTTCTCCTGGAGTGTTTTAAACTTCTTCTGGCGCTTAGGCTCAGGGCTTAGAAGGTGCAGGGCGATTTGGCAACATCTTGTGCGTTTAAGAATAACAAAATGAATACAATAACAAAATGGAAAACACGAGGACACTCAGCTGGAGTCACGTCACAGGGCAGCAGTTAATCAGCAGCAAGGAGAAATGAATAACTCTCTCGGATTGGCTACTTTCACCATCCCAAACCGCGTTTCCCTGGGCAGTTGCTTCCTGCTCTCTCTACAGCACAGTATTGCCACGAAAAAAGCCATAAAAGATTGTGGAGGATATTTGCGCTTTCTGCTAACAATTAATAGTTAGGTTCTAAGGAAAAATCAGAGAACAACTGAGTCTGCGAACCCTGAACCGCAACTTCACGGGGGTCTACTGTACACTGAAATTAACTGCATATTGTTTATTAGTTTAAGGCATCTGATTGAAATTAACCTGTAACAATATAATGTTCCACAGAATAGCCAAACTATTCCAAATACCATAGCTGGTTTAGCATTGTTACTCTCACTGCACCTTCTTCTTCTTCTTCTTTCAGCTGCTCCCGTTAGGGGTTGCCACCGCAATAATCTTTTTCTTTTTCCATATCACTCTCACTGCACCACTCGGAGTATTTATATCACTGTATCTGAGTGTGGAATCACAGCTCTACAGCAGCTGATCAAAAACAGAATTATCGGTATACAACATCTAGTACACACTGCCTCAGCCATGCTACTTATTTGAACTGCTCTCATGCGACAAATGCTTCAGAGCCTTTCCTGTACTGACCTCGTGGTTCAAAAACAGTTTCATCCCAAGAACTATAAGCACAATCAATCAGTCCATCAAGTGCTCCTTGTAGAACTATTTGTACTTTGTAATTACCTATCTGTAAACTTGCGATACAGTTATAATATTGCACAACCTGAGCCACTTTAAAAAGCGCGTATTTACATATGATGACGATATTATTTTAAGGATGAAATGCAGCAAAATATGTTTATTATATTTTACAGATAAAACTTTAACTTCATTTAAATAATCTATATTGTTGATAATTAAACATGTGAGGACACGGTGTCACAGTGCTAGCGATGAGCTGGCGCTCCATTCACAGATTGCTCCTGCCTCGCGCTGTATTCTTGCTGGTGCTGGCGTGACACTGGAAGGATAGATGGATAGAATAATTAAACATGTACTACGAAGCTATTTCAATATTCCTTAAAAGTTTTGAAGAATCGGCATCTCAGCTTACAGATGGCTTAACGTCTATTACAGAGCTGATTGTGTGGTGATCGGGTACATGGAGAAAGAAAAGGAAGGACAGGAATTGGGGGTTAGTACATTTAAGAGAGAGAGTACTGCTGCAATAAATTATTTCATCAAACGTCGCGCACGGTGCAGCATCTTGTGTGAGGCATGAACAATCTCTGGACAGGGTGCCAGCTCGTCACTATCACTGCGTTACTGTGTTCCCATGTTTAATGCATGCTTTAATTCCTATCATCATAAAAATTATATCAAGTATACATCTCACTATTTTAATTATTCAGAGAGCTGTAATATCATGAATGTAATGGATTCTGTGTCCTGTCGGAGGAAGAGAAAGCCTGTTTAAGAAGCACGTAGTGATTCACACACATACAGCACATAGAAGAAAACATACAAAACAAAGCATTTAACATGCTACTTTAGTTACGATGGGATTTGAGAAACTAGTAAATTAAACGATTTTAAGATGAAGTTTATGATGTTCTACTTTAATGACAAAATAAACTACGTGATTAAATGGATAATTTCAAGATCAAAGTTGAAATTTCAAGCTTTTTTCCCACTGTGTCCCTATTTTTTTTTTTCTTTTCTCTGTACCCTAATAAGATTTCATATGACACTCAGACGGGGAGCTATGATTTGCTTTTTCACGGCAACTTTGATATCTGACAACTTCTTTTTTATTTCGGGCACTATGCAACTTTGTGAACTTGGCCTTACAAGTTTCTCCGACACTCTTTGTCACTCAATCAACCTTCTTTTGTTGTTTATACCACTGTTTAAACCAAGATTCAATATTCTTTATTTGTCACATGCATAGTTATACAGGACAACACGCAGTGAAAAGCATCCTGATCCGCCTATCAAAAACTCTGCAAAGTTAGAAGAATATCAGTTAGATTAACAAAAAGTCACAGATTGAAAGATAACAGTATAGTAGAACATAATAAATAAGTAAAATTATGTGAATAAAGTACAATTAAGTTTTAAGGTATGGTGCAGTGATTATTGTGCAAAACCAAAGTTAGACAGGTGCATAGTTAAATGACAGACCAATTCCAAAACAAGGTAAGGGTAGACGGCATAGTACAACTTACATTCCAGGCTAAGTATGTGGAAGGTCATGGATGAGATGGCATGTTTTGATTTAACAGTCTTATGGCTTGAGGATAGAAACTCCTTCTGAGTCTCTCTGTCCTGGCCAGGATGCTACAAAACCTTTTGCCTGATTTTAACAGATGAAACAGGCTATTGCTGGGATGAGAGGAATCTTTGATAATCCTGAGAGCTCTGATCCTGCATCTTCTGGTGTAAATGTCCTGCATAGGTGGTAGAGCTGACATGCAGCAGCGTTCCGCTGCACAGATCACTCTCTGTAGGGCTTTATGGTCCTGAACACAGCAGTCTCCAAACCAGGATGTAATAATACATTTTCCTTTGCCTCCACTTGGTATTCACTGAAATTCTTCTATTTCCCCCTGTGCTTTTGCCATTGCCTTTTCACAGAACACTGACCTTAAGTGCTATTTATATTGATTTGCAAATTCAAAGAGGCAAATTCTGGAAGCAGTTTGGGAGTGGCAGCAGGCGTGTGCACATGCGTTACTTTCACGCTGACCGGGATTTATGGAGCGGAAGAATGTGGAAGTTGGCGTTCGCACAGATTTATGCATCTGGATTTTTTTGTGCGATACGAACATTTCCGTTTTTGTCCGTACACCATGTTTTAGTGTGAATTCTACGCACATCGTTATGCATGAGGCCCCTGGTCTTAGTATGTTTTTACAGTACCAAGACTAACTTTTGGGTTTAGCACTGCTGCAGTGTGTCCCAGAGGTGCAGACTAGAAGTGGACCAAGACTAAGACTAAGAGTAGCAGTTGTAGTCTGCTTCTTATCAGCAATGGTATCTAAACTTAAAATCCTCTGCTAAATAAAAAGTAAGAGATAAAGCAGAAATTTCTAGTACAAGAAGTGTGTGGAATGAGAGTAATATCAATAGAGTGGATCAAGGGAAGAGAGCCAGAAACAAAAGAACTAAAGGGAGAAGGTGAACAAAGTTGATTACTAACTTAGACAACCTTGTGAACAGGTTTAGTATGGTTGGGTAATGTTACAAATGAACTCTGAACACATCAGACAGAATGTTATGAACATGAAAAAGCACTCATATGCTATTAAAAAAATATGGAGACCACATTTTACATTTATCTTTGAACTGGAGTATAGAGTGATACTGAATCAAATATATTTAACTAAATGTTACAGAAAAAAACAAGCAATGCATGCAGATTTTTACTTTGCATAATATAAGAAACTAGCAAAATGCCCATGCTTCGCAGCGGAGAAGTAGTGTGTTAAAGAAGTGATGAAAAAGAACAGGGAACATTTTTTAAAATAACGTAACATGATTGTCAACGTAATTGTCATAGGCTTATTTTAGTGTTTACAATTTGATGATTGTAAAGAGTTTAATTTATGATTGCAACTGCTGTGTTTGAGAAATGCACATTTTTAGGATGTAAGGATTTCTTTGTGAACAACGTTTGTAGTTCTGCATTATGGCTGTAAAATGACCAAGTTGTCTGCTGAGCTTACTCTTGAGCATGCAACATAGAGTTTGCCAAGTGAGAAGCAATCCTGTGTCAAGTCCATGCCAACCTTTTTCAGAGTCCTGTGCCTTATTTATTGTTATAGCAAAGCAGACCTTTACTGGAAATTGGAGGCATCTGAATTGAAATGGGAGTTCAGAGGGCATGAGAGGGATGCAAGGAATAAATACAGTCTCCCCTGAGTCAGTTCCAGTGAAGACAGTTGCCTCAATGAGGTTCTTGTGTAGAGATTTGATCTGAAGCAGGGTGCCATTACAAAGTTTTGGTGGTTGTAAGTTTCGTAGTAACATAATTGGTGCGCCAACTTTCAAAAGTAGAGTATGGCTTTTTTGTCGCATTTCAAGTAAACCCTCATGTTTATTCTTAAGGTAAGAACATTGGACTTAGGCCATAGGTATGAAGACTTTAGACATGCTTTAACATGGTCAGCGCGTGTTCCTCTTGGGAAAACTGGTAAGGTCTGCTGGAAGTCTCCAGCCAGCAAGACTGTCCAGCCTCCCATCATTTTTGTTGTGTTTCTGATGTCTTGTGGGTCCTGTCTAAAACCTCAACACCTGGTCTGTGTGCCATAGTGCATTCATCCCATACAATGTGCTTACAATCAAGCAGCACTTGCACCATGGTGCTCTGCTTGGATATGGTACACATGGGGGAATCAGTATGGGTGAGGTTTAGAGGTAGCCTGAAAGAAGAATGAGCAGTCCTTCCACTCTTGAAGCGGTGGAGTAAAGAAGAAGGGAGCAGTGACCATGATGAACAGCTTGGGAAAGTAAGGAAACGAGTGAGGAGGCACATGAGTGCGGGATGTCGTTAATGTACATAGGCAGGGAGCCAACCACGTGTTAGGTGCATGGACAGTGGCTGTGCGGAAAAAGGAAGGGGGACCGGGGGCGGCCCTTGTGCGTCTCTGCCATGAAATAAATTGTCTGTTAATGGAAATATGGAATGAAACCGCCAAAAGGAGAGGTCAGTTCCGAAAGTTCCTTATGGCATAATGGTGAGAACCGCCAAAAAGAAGACATTATTTTTGAAAGTTCGCTATGGGGCACGTTACAAAAGGAAACATACTTAACGTTTGAAAGTACAGTGTAAAGGATGAGCATGGGAAATTCGGCTTCCTACGTATATTGGAAGTCACTGAAATAGTGAAGAGGGGTTTCCCCTATCTATATATACAGTTTAGGGAGTATCCCCCCTTGGGTGTTGTAATAGGACATGAAACATACCTAACTTTTGTAAGTACACTGCAAGGAATGAGTATTCGAAATTTCAACTTCCCGCCTATATGGAAAGTGGGAGAATTAGTGATGAGTCAGTGAGGGTCTTTTATATGTATACATAAAAAGTATGGATCAACATACATTTAACCATTAATCTTCAGCAATGTCTGAAGTGGAAATAAAAAAGTACCAGTACTCTCTGTTTTTGTTCCCTTCTTGGTCCTCCTCCCGAAGTGTTGCAAATTTTAGCATTTGGATTTTCAATCACCATGATATATGTACATTAGATTGTAAAGATATGGGGTTAGAGGCCTCCTTCAAGGTCAGAGAGGGAGATGTCAGTATGCAACCATTTACTGCAAGTAAGCCACAGCGAAAATAATGGAACAGAGCCAGTACAACATTGTGTACCAGCCCACTTTAAGCCTTGATCTTCAGTAAAAAGACACAGAGTCGTTGTGCCTAATTAAGAAATTGACAGGCCATCAGTTTGGAAAGTGTGCAGTTTCTTCCAAGATAAATTGTGATGTGACATTCTTTACAAATACTTTCCAGGTCCTGACAAGGTATTTTATATATTTTCTTGACTATTGGATTAATTTAGTTATTATGAAAAGCTGGGCACATAATGAATTACAACTCTTCTGTATTATGAACATTAATTTAATAATTAGTTACAGTGAGAGAATTATGATTCAGATAGTATTCTAACAATGCACATCTCTCTTCATCATTATTTTCCATATAGCCATAGAGGAATTTCAGGGCCTTTTCATATATTCTAAGTGAATAATGTTTTAAAAAATTGAGCTCTGGGCCATAGATAAGCTAAACCCAATGTTTTGGGTCTAATTTTGGATCCTAAAATGTGTTGCTTATCTGCAAGTACATATAGTAATTTATTTTGGACATTGTCAAGATATCATGCCAAGAGCTGCATACACAAAACACACTATTCTCATAACTTAATGTTTAGTCAAAAGTTACTGACCTTCATCAAGACTTGCTTGCTTCACTACCAATTATGTCTAACATTACAGTGGACTAGTAAAACAAGTTTATCAATTGCTTGGTACGCAATATACTGTACTATAGCCCCAACCTATGTACTGAATTGAGAACTGAATGAAAAATTAATTTTGACTCAAACTGAGACTCCATGAATCAAAACCAATTTGAATCACAACATTCCCAAACCTATATATTATGTCTCATGGAAACTTTCTGTTTAATAAAAAAACTGAATTTACTATTCATTTAAAACAGCCTGTCACTAATAGCATAGCTATGAAAGAGTAATATAATTAATAAAATACCTGGTATTCCTCCTAAGTAGGTTTTGATGTCTCCTTTGAAAACAGCTTCAGTTAAAGGCCATGTTGAGTTTGGGTCACCACGGCTCTGAATGCCATCTACCTCCAAGAATACTAGGTCTTTCTTCAAAATGGCTTTAACAGAGTGATTTTGAGAATCACACACTTGAACTGCAGTGCTCAAAACAATCACATTGTTCATGGACAAAACTACATGCTGTAAAGAAAGAAACAAAGTATTTTTGACCAATGTCAAACCTGCACATTGGTTTAAATGTAAATGAGTTTAAATGAAATTAGAAAATTAAGGTTTAAATGAAATTATCACATTTAAGAAATTGTACACAAAAAATAATGAAATTCCCAACAAGAAAGGAAACAATAAAATAAACATGGTCATCTACCAAAAATGAGAAATTAAGTAAATGTAACTGACTACATGACAATTATGCCAGTTGCTTTATCTAGGGTGGACTCCTGGACTGCTGAATAAGCAATGCCCATCTGCTATTTTAGTTCAAGCCAACCCCCCCTAAATTGCCTGTTGGCTAGAGGGAAAATCGCAGGGGTGAGGTAGCAGGACTGGGAGATATGTGTTTATCTGGAAAACTGTACCAAGGATTGATATGCATGTACACTAACAAAGAAGCGAAAGGGTGAACAGCTGCAAGTAAAATAAATCAAGAGATGTGCTCTCACCAAAATTAGATGCAGAACTGTTAGCAAAGTAAACAACAGAATTTTTAAGTGTCAAAGTAGAAATGACCTTTAATATGATGAATGTAAAAACTGGAGTTGTTTGTATAGTAGTTTAAATCAGAGCCTTAACCAAAGCTGAAAAGTGAAAATGTGATTAATGCAAAAACAAAAATGGTCAGAAGGCATACTGCCACCAAATTTCCAGACTTGAAATAATACAATAGTCTGAAGGTGAGCTGCCACCTAAATCTAGTCTCGACAACATTAAATAATCAGAAGTCAAGCTAAGGCCAAAAACCATAATCAAAATTATACAAGAATCTGAAGGAAAGCTGTTGCTGAAATCTACACTTGAAACTGTTTAAGGATCAGAAGGCATAAAGCCACCAAAATCTAGACACAATACTGTTAGAGAAACTAAAATGTACTTAGATACGTCTTTGGATGCGCTGGGACACATCATCAGTGATGTTTCCTGAGATCATTGGGTGTTTCGGGTCTCTCTCAGGTGACCCAGCCGGGGTTGGTCACGCCCCAACTTGTGTCCCAGCAGCACTTGCCCACTTTGCGGACCTCTTGATCCAAATCCACCTCGAGGCTCTTTCTGCGGCTTCTGTGATGGACTTAATGGCTCTCCTCTTTGCAGCTCCTGTGATTCCAAGCCTGGCAAAGATCTTACACAGGGATCGAGCGGCAAAGCCTCTGCACCCTACTTCTATGGGCTCACAGCAAGCCTTCCAGCCCTTCCTTCGGCAGTCCTCAATGAGCTCCTGGTACTTGAGCCGCTTACGCTAATTTGCCTCTTCCATGCGGTCCTCCCATGGGACTGTCAGTTCCAACAAAAGGACTTGCTTGGACGATGCAGATGTTAAAACTATATCGGGTCTCAATGAGGTTGATGTTACAAATTTCGGGAACTTGAGCTGCCTGCCCAGGTCAACCCGCAGCTTCCAGTCTGCTGAAGATGAAAGAAGGCTGGTTGATTTTTGCTTTGCTTGCGCCTGCTCACTAGCCCTTATGAAGGCAATTCTTCTCTGGCTGCCAACATATTTGTTGTTGGCCACTGCATGTGAAATGGTCTCTGCTATACACTTTAGGACATGATCGTGTCGCCAACGGTATCGGCCTTCTCCAAGGGCAGATGGGCAACTACTCAGAATATGTTCCAGGGATCCTCGTCCAGGACAGAGTGGACACGTTGGAACTTCACTCTTGCCCCAAGCATGCAGGTTCGTTGGGCTGGGGAGCACGTCGTACACACCTTGGACTAGGAACTTAATACGCTGTGGCTCTGCCTTCGAGATGTCGTTCCAGGTGATCTTCCTCTCCAGCGCTCCTTCCCACCTCGTCCATGCCCCTTGCTGCCGCATGCTCACCGCCCTGCTGGTCCTCACCTCCTCAACACCTGCTCGGACTTCCTCTAGGACCAATCCTCGTCTCGCCTTGCCCTGAGCCTTGTTGTACTGTGGCTTTGGGATTGCTCCCAGTCCTGCTCACCCCATTGCCACTGTGCCCACAAGTGCCTTGTGTCTCAGCAGAGACTCTGCCAACTCCAGTCCCTCTTGTGCTCTCCACTTCCTTCCTGTTCGCACTTCAATACCTGCTGCTGTTACTCTAGAATCTACAGAGCCTTGGTAGACTAGGGCCTTTCTTATACAAGAAACCCTGAACTCCTCCTCCAGGCTGCTGATAGGAAGCTGAAGCTTATTACTCCTGCCATATAGTGCTACACTCGTTAGACTGCGAGGCAGGCCAAGCCATCTTCAAAGATGACAGCTGATCTTCCTCTCCAGGGCCTCTACTGTAGACATCGACACTTCGTACACCAACAGCGGCCAAAGAATCCGTGGCAAGATGCCATGCTGGTATATCCAGGCCTTAAATCTGCCAGGTAAACCAGACTTATCTACTGCCGACAACCAAGCTTCCAGCTTCTTGATTGTTGTCTGGACTGACGCAGTATCTCTGAGGCTACAGTCAAAAACCTTACCTAGGTTAGTGACTGGTTTCTCATTAATTAATGGTATTGTTATGCCATCCACTGAGAAGCGAAACTTGTCCACCACTTTCCCTCTCTTCAGTACCATAGACCTGGATTTTGTTGGCTTGAAGCTCATCCTAGCCCAAGAAATGAGCTTAACCAGGCCCTGAAGAATCCACCTGCACCCAGGCACTGAGGTAGTGGTGACTGTCAAGTCATCCATAAAGGCTCTGATCAAGGGCTGCCGGAACCCAGACTTGGACAGGGGGCCTCTGCCTTGACCAACATATTCATCGCGAGAGCAAAAAGGATCACAGAAATTGTACAGCCAGTAATTATCCCTTTCTCGAGCCGATGCCAGATTGATGTAATGCTCCCTGAAGTAACTCTCAGCCTGAAGTTACTGTAATAATCCAGAATGAGATCCTTGATCTTACAGGGTACATGGTGCCGATCTAGAGTCGTCTCAACCAGCTTGTGAGGGATTGACCCATATGCATTGGCAAGGTCCAGCAAAAGCACAGCTAAATCTCCATTTCCCTCACGTGCTTCCCTTATCAATTGTGTGACGACTCCAGTATGTTCCAGGCACCCTGCCACTCCAGGAATGCCGCCCTTTTGTACCGATGTGTCAATATAATCGTTGTGAATCAAAAATAAAAAAAAGTTGTTTGACTGTTAGATCTGGAATCTTGGATACTGCATCAGATGTGGCTTGTTTGTGCATGGTTTCTCAATGACCTCTGTCAATTCTGTGTTTGGTAGAATTACCTTTCCTCAACAGTCCTTTCTCTGGAAAATGTATTCTCTTCTAATAGTTCATGTTTAACTAAGAACCCTGATCTCCAAAACATTTATTTTAGGATTGTTCACCACACTTTCTTTATTCCACAAAAGCATTTTGCCATTGGTCTGTCCATTAACCCCTGCTGTTGTTATTATCTGGAGTTCCAAACATCATGAAAAGTTTTGAGTAGGAATTGTGCCACAGCATATCGTCCACGATAACACCGGTATAGAAAGATATACGTTCCCTAGACCACACAACGCCACAAACCCAAACATGTCTGAGAGCGACAGCAGCGTGAGGTCCTCCAATGATGATTTAGTAAATAAAAAGGGAATGACTTCAATACTATAGAAGTGATTTGGCTATAAGATGTTGGACCTCCAACAAAGCACAATACTATGCAAAATATGCAAGAAAACTGTTACCATTAATGCTGGAAACACAACAAACTTGTTTCACCACTTGAAGCAAAAACACAACGTCCAGGACAACCAGGATAGGAAGGCAAGCAAGGACATACTAGCAGCTGGTGATGAAAAAGTGAAGAACATTTATTTTCCATGTTATATATTTCCACAATAATAAAACGAAACTTAAGACTTAATACTTCCTAGTTCTCAATAACTTCTGAAACGCAGCACCCCTTCATCTACCCCTATTCTTAATGCATAAATTACTTTTGAACTATGAAATAAATTTAATATATCTTCAAATTAACAGAGCATAAAAAAATAATATAAAACTTTGCTCACACAGGTTTTCATTTTTGTGCGACTATCCATATAAATCTAAAATGATTTTTATTGGATGCATCGTTTGTTGTTTATCACCTGTGTGTGTGCGTCTGGACCCATAAGGTTTAATGAGAGGTACTGAAGGCTATACAATTGTAAATTAGTTTACTGTGAAAACAATAAGGATGGCTAGTTAACTCTTAAAAGTGTTTACTTGTACTGTCCCAACACTAATATTATAACATGCCTCATTTCATGGTACACACTTTTTAAGTTTACACAAGAAATTAGCGCTAATGCAACGGTTCCATCACTGATATTCTACCTCATTTGATGATAATCCAAAAAAGGCAACTGCTATTTAAGTTTTGAAATCGTTTTATTATATTTTTATAAGCAGTGAGTGTTTACATTTTGACTGAAAGTTTGTATGGGTTGCTGCTGTTTGCTACATGTGTTCTTAAAATTTGAGGTCATTTTATTAGGTGACAATACTGTGCAGGCTCCAAAAGTGTTACAAGGTTAAGTTACTTTAGTCATTATAATTGTTAAACTAAAGTGTTAAGCAGTTATATTATACTTAAGATTTCCAGGGAAAACACTGCCTAAGCTACTTCTGAGTTTATATTTGATTTATGCTGTGTCACAATGTATGTAATGCTGTGTCACCACTATTGCAAAATAATTTTAGAGCTGCTGGCACGTTGTGCAATAGATTCACACTTCAAATTAGGTAGTCCGTCGTTAATGACAGAAGCTCATTGGAAAAGAAGGATGGAAAATGTCCTTCATTTTCTTTGCACTAATAAATGCCGCTGTCTACAAGCTGTAATCACAGATAATACATTGTTCAGTACTTTTTTGTATACTGTCATAAATATCATTATTGCAAATTTCATTTAATACTGAGATATAATTTAGAGGCTATATCGCCCACCCCTACTAGGCATGTCACAACTACGAATACTTTAGTACCAAGTCAGTGTCAAAATTCCAAAGTTGCAATGGTACTAGTTTTTTTACAGTATCAATAGCACTAGGTGAAAGTCTATACTGCATTCATGCATGACTGTAAGCAGATGAAATACTTTGCAAGGCACAACATGTGAGAAAAGGGAGTAACAACTACATATAAAAATGGTTCGCCTTGGTGTTAATACAGCTCTGCATCCACACATGTCAAAATGAAAAACAGCAGGAGTCATGTCTGGAGATGTTTTATGTTTGAAGCAGGAGTATTCAGCATGTGATTGCAGGACATGTTATTACTTTAAAAAGGTGAAATCACAGATACATACACATAGGCTGTTGTTTCTGCCATTTTGTTTTGTTATTACTCTTTAGTGAATTGTTTATTCGGGTGTATTGAGTACTGGAATCTGAATATTCTGTCTCTTTTTTTATCAAATCTCTTAACGGAAATCTTTTAATTTCCTTTTGATGAGGTATGACACAGCATTTGTCGAATGCATATTTTACCATTCATATTTTCAAGAACAAAGTAGTTCAGTAATCAGAAGCTTGCTCTCTGTTGGATCAAATTAACAAGAGTACCTCTGTTCTTTGCAGTACAAATCATTGCCCCTAATTTGAGTGCGACCTTCATGAGGCATTGGATTGGCTTAGAAATGTGACTCTCTACGAACAATCTAATTGTTCCCACCCAGTTTTAAGCAACATTCACTCATAGTTGTCTCCTAACACATATGATGCAGCATGATTACATATAGCCTAGAAGGGCAGACTACTGTGTGTGTGCACTGAGAGAGGATGCAGTGCACTAGTATAAGCGTATATGGTCACTAATTCACAAGTTAAGCTGAAGCAGCTACCTAAAAATGCGTGAACAAACAGTGCCTGAAGACAAAATACAGACACTACCAGCAATTTTCGTCATTAGATATAATTGCTATAGGCGAGGTGATTTGACTTTGAAAAAATGGAAGTGGCTCAAAAGACAGCAATCTACAAACTATAATGGAAATTGGTTGCCGTTAAAAGACATCTCAACAACTAACTTTCATATTGTTTCCATTAAAATCACTAGTAAGTACTTATTAAAAACAGCGAGCTGGAGCTAGTACAATATAAGACTTTTAAAAACACATTTTTGAAGGATGCCAAATATTGTCTACTTATCATTATCGGCAAAATACCAGAAAAACATTAAGATATAATTTTTTGTCAAGATCGCATATCCTCATTTTGACTTCTAAAGTGGTCTCTGGCATTAAAGGATAAACTTTATGAAAGCTGTATAAGGAGCAATATGCTGTATAATATGTTTGAAGAAACAGGACTGTGAAGGAACGGAACAAACATACATGAAAATGATCGGCTGAATGTGTGTAGATTCACAGGGTGAGTGGAAGATAAATGCTGAGGTAAGAGAAGGTCTTGGTAAGGACATGACAGCTGCTGTACTGAGGAGAAACATTTTTAAGTTGTTTGGCCCTGTGTATCAAAAAGCAGAAGGTGACAGAGTGAAGAAATGCACCAAGATGGAGGTGGATGGGATGCCACCAACAGAAAGGACAAAGAAGACATGTTTGGCAGTGCTGTTAGGTACCGGTAATATGAAATGAATGAGTCTCAGAATGGCCAGGACCATGACGAGTGGAAGTAAGATTTGGCGCCTAACCCGCTAAACTGGATAAAACTAGAAAAAAGCTGTTAAACCTTTGATGATGATGATGTTGATAATATTTTAAGCCTGGTATTGCCTCAGTTGAGATGTCTTGGCTTTCTGGCTTATACCTTCCTTCTATTTTGACTATTAGATTTGATAGACTTTCTGTTTGTCCCTTGCCAAAACTAACAATCTATTAATTCTTATGAATAATTATTACTTTTTTACGCTCAGCTAGGGCGGCATGGTGGCACAGTGGTAGCACTGCTGCCTCGCAGTAATGAAACCTGGGTTCGCTTCCCGGGTCCTTCCTGCGTGGAGTTTGCATGTTCTCCCCATGACTGCGTGGGTTTCTTCTGGGTGCTCCAGTTTCCTCCCACAGTCCAAACACATGCAGGTTAGGCGATCCTAAGTTGTCCTTAGTGTGTGCTTGGTGTGTGGGTGTGTGTGTGCCCATCAGTGGGCTGGCGCCCTGCCCAGGAATTTGTTCCTGCCTTGTGCCCTGTGTTGGCTGGGATTGGCTCCAGCAGACCCCCATGACCTTGTGTTAGGATATAGCGGGTTGGATAATGACTGACTGACGCTCAGCTTGATTGTGATTAAGCTCAAAAGGGCTCTTCTTCAACTATAGAGGAGACAAGTCTCAAAACTACTAGACTACAATGCACAATTTAATAAAAGTATAAGTAAAATTGTATGTACTTACCTGCTCTCTGAGTTTTGATTCGGGAACGTAATCGGTAAGAGCCACTGACAAGGGTACCTTGTCACCACTGACTAATGCCAGCAGTACACCAGTGTTCTGAGATGGCCGGATGTTCAGTTCGGCCTTTACAACCCATTCTCTGCCATCACTCTCATCTGCAAAGAATGAGGTATTTTTATTAAAAACCACTACTGCTTATCGGCAATGTATTCAATACATTAGCCTCATTAAGCATTATATTGATATTACATACAAAAAAGGATACCAAATGCACCCTTGTATCTTGTTTTTACTTCTTTTAAAATAAATATTTGATATTGAATGAAAAACTTTTTGAAAAGTGATTTTGAGTTTGACTCTACAGTCTATGCTGGATACTGTAAAGCCAGCTCCTAAAGCTTGGTCCAAGTGGGTAACTATTATCTCTTCATTTAAAGAATCTGTGTAGCCCGACCTCATCATGGTCAACAGAATACATAGACGATTTCAAACATAATTTAATTTCCATGACTAATCAAGCAGGTGTGGTTTCACTGACTTATGCCTTCTTACAAAATAACAAGTGTACATACAGTATTATTTGCAGACCACTAAAAGAACAGAAATTTAGGTAGTGCCATGGCATTCTCTTCATAGGTCTTTGTAAAGCACTGTAATGTATGGTAATTTTAAGTTCCAAATAAACTGTCTACAACTGAGTCTAACTTTTTAGAAAAAGGTTAATATATTGTGAGTAGGGGGTCTGAATGCACCCCTAGAAGACACGGACGCTCCTCAAAAAACTAAAATGCTGATAGACTACCTTCACATTGCTCCCTTACTTGCTGGGCTTACTTGTGGCTGCTCTGTCGCGTGATATGCTTCTCGCGCGGCACTTGCCATACAACCCTTAACAGCACATGTCCTTTTTGGCTGATTGCTTTGTTTCTCTCTCCTCCCCCAGACATCCTCTGCTCCTAATGGGGGTTCCGCTCCCGTTGTGCACCCCTATGATGTTTTTCTATTCTTTTAATTGGGAACTAACTGCATCCTGAGCTTGTTTTACTTCTAAAAAAAGATATGTTTGTCTGAAGTATTTGAATAAAGTTCCTGTCTCTACAATCTCCTGTGTTTCTGTGCAATTCTGTGACCCAAGCGTGACAATATACATTGTAACTCGTGAGTTGCTTCCTTGCACCCAAAGGACGAGGTCAAGTCTAAGGATTTCAAGAAAATCAGGTTTACTGAACTTGAAACAGGAACAGCAAGGTTATTTATTGCAGCAGGAAGCTACCATTCTACTACACACAGAAACAACAAACTGGCAGGGCTAGGGCCAGGTCAGTGGCCAAGTTAATATTGTTCCCTGAATCACCCATATGGCGACAGACGCCCTGCACGAGGAGGTGGTGAGCTTACCGTTGCTGCTGTGGCGCAGCGAACTTGCAAGGTGCTGTGAACCTGCAGTTGTCTCAGCGACAGACAAACAGCCCTCGACAGACGTGTCACTCGCATTTCAGTGTGTCTCAAAAGAGTTCAAAAATCTCAAAGACTTAGAGGTGCTTTGACAGTATATTCAATTTGACGATATTAATTCTCTTACCTACAGTGAGGTGGAGGAATGACCATCTTTCAGTATATTTCTAATGCCCTCCTCTAAACTGCCAATTCTAACTTTTTCCATGTTTTAGAACTAACGACAAAAATTTGACATGAAGTGTATAATGTGTGAAGACTGAATATCAAATAAGCACTTTCACAAAAGGTATATAAATATAACAGAACAAGTGCGCTTTTTTCAAGGCTATAACCGAAGAAAAAGGAATCGGGTTTGTGTGGCTTGTTATCTTGACTTCTTTGGTAGTACAGCGGTAAGAGTGGCTGACTCCTATTCAGAAGGTACCGGGTTTGAGTCTTAACATGTCCCAAAATAAACCTTTTGAGTAGTGAGCTGCTCTTATTGTTACTATTATACAATAAAAACATACTTTTGATTTGAGTCTATAACAGCCAGTGTAAATGTATGGTACAGTAATCCCTCGCTATATCGCGCTTCGACTTTCGCGGCTTCACTCTATCGCGGATTTTAAATGTAAGCACATCTAAATATATATCACGGATTTTTGCTGGTTGCGCTTTCTGCGGACAATGGGTCTTTTAATTTAAGTTACATGCTTCCTCAGTTTGATTGCCCAGTTGATTTCATACAAGGGACGCTATTGGCGGATGGCTTAGAAGCTACCCAATCAGAGCATGTATTACATATTAACTAAACTCCTCAATGCTAAAAGATATGCTTCCCGCGTGGCGCTTGTTTTGTTTGCTTCTCTCTGTCTCTCTCTGCCTGACGGAGGGGGTGTGAGCAGAGGGGGCTGTTTACACAGTGGCTGTTTGCCTAGAAGATAGGACGCTCCTCTACAAAATGCCGCTTTATCGCGGTGCTTCTGTATACTTAAAAGCAGGTATTGATTTTTTGATTGTTTGCTTTTCTTAGCGAGCGTTCTCTTTGACATTATCTGCTCATCACGGTGCTCCTTTGAAGATAAGATATGTTTGCATTCTTTTAATTGTGAGAAAGAACTGCCATCTCTGTCTTGTAATGAAGCACAGTTTAAACGTTTGACTAAAGGGTGTTATTTCATGTCTAGAGGGCTCTAATAATGTTAACAGTGTGGGAGAGTTTATAAGGGCTTAAAATATATAAAAATAACCATACAAACATATGGTTTCTACTTCGCAGAAATTCATTTATCGCGGCAGAGTCTGGAACGGATTAACCGCGATAAACGAGGGTTGACTGTACTTGTAAAGGTCAACATTTTTTTTTAATTCAGTTTTACTGTCTCAGTCGCGTTCACGTTAGCCCCGATCTGACACTGCTGTTTTCAAATAAAGACGAGCTATAACAGAGGTGAACTCAGATTGGAGAAAGAGAACAGTAGCCCTCCCCGCAAGAAACATCCACTCACATATAAAAACAGCGCAGCTGCACCAGGTGTGAAGGCGAAAAATGGCGCCATTTGGATACAGGACGAGGTCCAGCGTTATCCTGCCAATCAGTCTTCCCACACCTGTCCTTCAAAGAAACAACACGGTTTACAGAGCTCACCAACGTATCCTGTAAACTCCTGTTTGTGATTATGTTTTATGATGGTCTTTACATAAGAAGCATTTATATGTTACTTACATAAAAGCCAAATCGAATGTTATTTACCTTGATTTATTTGCTTATTTTCCTATAGCATAAAGTCACAAGTAGACTGCAGAGCTTCCTCTGTTTGATCGACAAGGGCATGCTCACAAATTACATGTATAATGCCACAAAAAATGCCTGCTGACACTTTAGTATGCGAGCAATGGCTCGTGAATGCAGTTAGACAGTTTTTTTTGGGCACATACACCGTCCATATCTAAACACTAGCATGGAGAGTCGTGGAGAGTACTATTCTGTGATATTTGTACCTTTTGTGAAAGTGCTTATTTGATATTTGGACTTCAGTCTTCACACATTATACACTTCATGTCAAATTTTTGTCATTAGTACTAAAACATGGAAAAAGTTTGTCTTTTAGGTATGTGTTCAACATTTCTGTCATCCTACACTTACATAGACAGTAGATCTTTGTAGACACGGAACGTTCAGTTATTCAAGACCATGAAGAACATACTTCAGTAATCAAAATGCTTTGCCACAATGGTCTAGTAAGTGTTCACAAAATCCCTGTATATGCTTAGAACCACTGTTTACAATTTTTTGTACTTTTGGAATAATTTAGCAGTTTATAAACTGGAAACAATCCTGACCCATTTACTATTTGCATATTTTTGTAGTTGGGTTTGTGCTGAAAATAAATATATACAGTGGAACCTCAGTTCACGACCATAATTTGTTCCAAAACTCTGGTCATAAACCGTTTTGGTCGTGAACCGAAGCAATTTCCCCCATAGGATTGTATGTAAATACAATTAATCCGTTCCAGACCATATGAACTGTATGTAAACATATATATTTTTTAAGTTTTTAAGCACAAATATTGTTCATTAAACCATAGAATTTACAGCGTAATAGTAAACTACATGTAAAAACATTGAATAACACTGAGAAAACCTTGAACAACAGAGAAAACTAACACTGCAATAGTTCGCACTATAGCGCTACCAACCGCTGGCTAAAAACACTTTTTTTTAATGAGTTTTAAGCACAGGGAAAAAAATGAACATTTGAAAAAATACATAATTTAATAAACCACCAAGAATAGTAACATTAAAAAATGCACACTACAAACTGATCGCTGTACACAGAAGTGAAATCAAGCCCAGTGCATTCTTTAACTGCCTTCCTACCTTATGCGTCCAGCTCTCTCTCTTGCGCTGCCTGTGTGTGTGTGTCTCTCTCTCTCTCGCGCTGCCTGTGTGTGTGCGTCTCTCTCTCGCACTGCCTGTGTGTGTGTCTCTCTCCCCCGCTGCCTGTGTCTGTCTGTGTGTGTGTCTCTCTCGCACTACCTGTGTGTGTGTATCTCTCTCTCGCGTTGCCTGTGTATGTGTCTCTCTCTCTCTGCCGGTGTGTGTGTGTGTGTATGTGTCTCTCTCATATGTGTCGCACTCTCTCACTCTCTCTCTCTTGCTTGCTGCACAGGAAATGCACAGGGAGAGACTGAACACGTACAAACCGAAAGGGAAACTGGCTTGTTCGTATACCAAGTGTGTGGTCGTGAACCGAGGCAAAAGTTTGGCGAACTTTTTGGTCGTAAACCGATTTGTACATGTACCGAGACGTTTGTGAACCGAGGTTCCACTGTACAAGTCTTTTGAATTATTATTTGAAAAGGCGATGTAATTTGCACAAATGTCAGATCACAGCTAAACAACAAAAGTTCCTCATTTATCCTGTCTTTTATGATTTGCCTAAATCCTGAAAGAAAACATACCCATAAAGAGTCTATTCTCAAAATGAAAATGGTGTGTGTGGCTTCCACAAAACAAACTTGAGGAAACTATAACCATGTGGGCTGGAAGGTTGCCGCACAGAGAATGACAATCTGTGACATGAGGTGCAGAGTTGGTTTTCTTTTCATGTGGACAACTTTTATGCCTTTCCAAAGTGATGTGGATACACTGTTTTACAATATTTATGCAATCTCAAGATACATATTTACATCCAGTAACATTCTTGTCTTCAAAAATCGACATATTTGGCAAGTTTAAGCCATTTTATCATATTTGGACACTGATCAATTAATTCATCCCCACAGAACAGTTTATTGTGTGAAATTAATACATATCATAATTGTGAAGAAATAACTTAAACTTGAATAATGCCAAACTAACACTTTAAGCTACTATGCATATTTGTTATTCCAATACTGGTTTTCCCTTTCAGGTACAGGCATAAACCTGGCCTATTCTAAGCTCAGTGCCCCCATTCCCCCTAGTTTAAAAAATCCTCAACTAATCTGCTCATACACTTCCCTGAAATATTGGTGTCCCTCTGATTCAAATGTAACCCAACACACTGCACAGCTCCCAATGCTACATAAACCTATACCCCTTTATCCTACACCAAGTTTTGAGCCACACAGTAACCCTTCTAATCTCATCATCTTTACCTGGACTGGGGCAAGGAAGAAAACTACTTTGTCAGTTCTGTTCTTCAGCTTGGCACCCAACTCTTTAAAGATGGACTGCAGAACTGACAGTCTGCCCTAACTATACGTATGTCATTTGTTCCAACACAGACAATGACAACAGGCTCCAATGCTGCTCCAGCCAATAGCCTGACCACCCTTCCAAGGGGGTTTCTTACCTGTGCATTTGGAAGGTAACACACTGTGCAAAACTCTGTCTCTGGAGCAAACTTGTAACTAAAACTTACAGCCAGACCCCTACACAATGGGGTGCTTTTTTCCTCTTCCACTACTCTGTACTTTGATATACAATTGTACTCATAGCAGTTTTTCTAAACGCTTCTCCTGTGATCTAAAAGCATTGTTTTGCATCTGATTCCGTCCCATTCACTCTTAAACTGAGATCCATGACTGTTGTTTAATGTTAAGACCTTCACATTGAAACAGATAGAAAATAAACAACATAATTCTGATTTTCCTTTTAATACAAAGCTTTAAATCCCTAGTTTTAAACAGCCTTGTCATCCAACATGCCTTATCGCACAATTAGTCTTTGTCTTATGTGACTGCTGGTTTGACACATAATAAGGTGTAATTAAAAATATTCAGGTCAGGTTTGTTAAAATATATTTCAGGTCACTTTTATTAAAATATGACTGCATCTGTAAAGGAGAAAAAAGTAGACAATTGTGTAGACACTGACCTGATACTGTGATGATCCCATTTTTCTGAATGTCACGATATTACAGTGGTGTGAAAAACTATTTGCCCCCTTTCTGATTTCTTATTCTTTTGCATGTTTGTCACACAAAATGTTTCTGATCATCAAACATATTTAACCATTAGTCAAATATAACACAAGTAAACACAAAATGCAGTTTTTAAATGATGGTTTTTATTATTTAGAGAGAAAAAAAATCCAAACCTACATGGCCGGTGTAAAAAGTAATTGCCCCCTTGTTAAAAAATAACCTAACTGTGGTATATCACATCTGAGTTCAATTTCCGTAGCCACCCCCAGGCCTGATTACTGCCACACCTGTTTCAATCAAGAAATCACTTAAATAGGAGCTGCCTGACACAGAGAAGTAGACCAAAAGCACCTCAAAAGCTAGACACCATGCCAAGATCCAAAGAAATTCAGGAACAAATGAGAACAGAAGTAATTGAGATCTATCAGTCTGGTAAAGGTTATAAAGCCATTTCTAAAGCTTTGGGACTCCAGAGAACCACAGTGAGAGCCATTATCTACAAATGGCAAAAACATGGAACAGTTGTGAACCATCCCAGGAGTGGCCGGCCGACCAAAATTACCCCAAGAGCGCAGAGACGACTCATCCGAGAGGTCACAAAAGACCCCAGGACAACGTCTAAAGAACTGCAGGCCTCACTTGCCTCAATTAAGGTCAGTGTTCACGACTCCACCATAAGAAAGAGACTGGGCAAAACGGCCTGCATGGCAGATTTCCAAGACGCAAACCACTGTTAAGCAAAAGAACATTAGGGCTCGTCTCAATTTTGCTAAGAAACATCTCAATGATTGCCAAGACTTTTGGGAAAATACCTTGTGGACTGATGAGACAAAAGTTGAACTTTTTGGAAGGCAAATGTCCCGTTACATCTGGCGTAAAAGGAACACAGCATTTCAGAAAAAGAACATCATACCAACAGTAAAATATGGTGGTGGTAGTGTGATGGTCTGGGGTTGTTTCAGGACTTGGAAGGCTGGCTGTGATAGATGGAACCATGAATTCTACTGTCTACCAAAAAATCCTGAAGGAGAATGTCCGGCCATCTGTTCGTCAACTCAAGCTGAAGCGATCTTGGGTGCTGCAACAGGACAATGACCCAAAACACACCAGCAAATCCACCTCTGAATGGCTGAAGAAAAACAAAATGAAGACTTTGGAGTGGCCTAGTCAAAGTCCTGACCTGAATCCAATTGAGATGCTATGGTATGACCTTCAAAAGGTGGTTCATGCTAGAAAACCCAAAAAATAAAGCTGAATTACAACAATTCTGCAAAGATGAGTGGGCCAAAATTTCTCCAGAGCGCTGTAAAAGACTCATTGCAAGTTATCGCAAACGCTTGATTGCAGTTATTGCTGCTAAGGGTGGCCCAACCAGTTATTAGGTTCAGGAGGCAATTACTTTTTCACACAGGGCCATGTAGGTTTGGATTTTTTTTTCTCCCTAAATAATAAAAACCATCATTTAAAAACTGCATTTTGTGTTTACTTGTGTTATATTTGACTAATGGTTAAATGTGTTTGATGATCAGAAACATTTTGTGTTACAAACATGCAAAAGAATAAGAAATCAGGAAGGGGGCAAATAATTTTTCACACCACTGTAACTGTACACCACAGAAACTAAAATTCTCTGTGAGGGATCAATGATCTTGTTTGTACATCTCAGACCACATACTGTACTACTGCAATAAACTATTATGTGGCGATCCATCAAAATTATATAAGCAAACCCATAGTTTAGAAAACACTGTCTTAGATGTTCACTATATGTCTCTGAATGAAATACACTTACAATAGGTGAAATTAAATAAAGCAAATCCTTTCCCTGGAAAGTAGGATCCCCAACCTTCAGAAGAGAAGCACTGCATTTTATCATTCAGTTTCACTGTTTCTTGAATAGATGAATCCTCTCCAGTCAGCCACTTCCAGTCTTGCATGCAAGCATCAAACCTGGGATTTAACTACAAAGAAAAATATACATTTTAAGTATTTAATGAAAAATGCAAAATCTTGCTTGTTTTAATTTTGCAATCTGGTATATACTGTAACATTCAGAGTACTATAAAACTCATCTGTAATATTCCACAAAGTATTATAGAAAGCCATAAAAATGTATTACATTGTTCTAGTACAACACTTTTCTGCACTTTTTTGCTTTTTAGCCTTTTCTTTTCCAGTACTTAAGTATCTAATAGTTAAAAGCCCTAACTAGGACATCTTACATTATATTGCATTGTTTCTGCAGTACAAGTGAGAGATCTGAACATGTTTGATGTTAATGTATGGTATGAACTGAACATTAAGCAAAATATCTGCAGAATGAAGATTATATTAAAATGAATGGTGAAGGAGGGAGCATAAAAATAACAAAAATCTAGGAGCAAACTGTGGCCACATATGAAACTATGGTGCTTTGTGTGCTTACAATTTTACTCTGAAAGCCAATGTGTAAAGACTGAGACTAAGTTACTACATATTCATTTCCATCAAACAAATCATAAGGGCAGAACTCATTCATGTGAAATGTTGTCTTGCAAAAGAATACACTTAAAATTGTGAAACTTTTCATTTTTTTCTTTATCTAATACCAGTGCTGTAGTGATACACAAATTTCAGTGTACAATGGGAGCTTAAGAAACAGTACTTTTTCAATAGACTGTTGACCATTATTATTATAATCATCAAGAAAAACATACTTTCCTGAAATAGGAGGTATGTCATTTGGTTTGATTTGATTTTGAGAGAATTTGTGGGATTCAAGTTCAGACATAACCACTCCATTCAGTGTTTCTGACTACTCTGCCAGCCAGGGTAGCTGAACTTTGATAAAATAATGTTAAGAAGCAGAACAATGAAAGTGGTGTTTCCACAAAACATGAGGAGTGGTAGCAAACTGATGTGTGCAAAGATTGTAGGTAAAATACAAAATAAGAGAACAATGACTGGGAATTAGTGCCATTATTGGTAGCAACATTTATTTAAGCAAAAGTAGGCAAAATTACACAAAAAGCATTACATTAAGCATCGGTTACTGCTTTTACAAATAAAACTAAGACTTACTACAGTGTGCATCATACATATCTGAATAATTGTGTTAAGATACTGGCAAATTTTCAGTTAGAAAAACAGGAAATTTCCAAATGTAGTGGGCCTTGCAGAGACTGGGAATACTGTATACTGTAATCTACCTCTTTAAAACACATGTTGAATTAAATACTGTATGTTACTATAGTCTATAATATCTGTAGAATAAATAATAAGAATCCGGATGCATTGATGTGGATTTTATGGCATACTAATTTGATTTTTAACCAAGTGCTTCCAGCACAGAATAACCTAAAGGTTTCTGCCTCCATGATGTCTTAATAAGAAAAAAAGCAAAGACAGAGAGAGACAAACCTTTAAAAATAAGGGTAATTCAAAGAATGGACTAATTTATGATATACTGAGTGCTGCAAAACTAGTGCTGTTTATACTGATTAGTTCAGTGTTCAGACCACCATTATTTGTATACACATCACAACTTCATGCAGCTTAAAATTTCTTAAGCAAAGTTTTAAACAGAATTAGATCAACTATCTACACCCCTGAACAAAAAATAATTAGGCACAATTTGCTTTAAGCTTACTGGTTATCATCGTTACCACTATACTTAAGGGCAAAATCTTCTAGACTTATTTTTTGAAAAAGTGTATCATTTCAAAGACCATTTATCATGTAGTATACTGTAAATATTGTATAAATACCTGTATCTTTACTCTTCTGCTTATACTTATAAGACAAAATTATCTTATTGTCTTACATGTGTGAAGTGGTAGAATGGATGATTTAAACTGTGACGCCACCTCATGTTTGTACAAAATAAAGGAACAATTCAGCAATTCTACACATGTAATTAGCAGTAAAAATAGTGTAAAATTCCTATTTCTGTCAATGCTATATGCTGGATTTTTAATAGCTGACATTAATTTCTTTATTAATAACAACACACTCTACTTGGGAAAACATGGGAAATCAAGATAAGGTTATTTAAAAAATTAAGAAAACAATGACTCAACATGTTTATTGGTCGTGAAATGCCAAAGAACATATAGCTGCTTCCCTACCCGATTAACAAGTTGATCTCCCTTAAAAGGTACTCCTCCAACAGTCAAATTAAGTTCATGCAGGCCTTTCTTCAGAGTAAACAGATTCCCGGCAACAGTTATTTTCATTATAGCCTCTTTGTCTATTTTAATGATCAGACTTCTTGATTTCTCCTCCATGGATATCTAACAACCAAAAAGCAAAAAAAAAATACTGTGAAGTCATTTTTAAATTTGCGAAAGTATTAAATAAATAGTTCATTGTTCATTGTTCAATAGTTCATTGAATCCATTCTATTTACAAAGTATATCATTCTATATAAACAACTAACTCTAAAGTGAAACACAGTACTTGCATTGAAATGGAATCATTCCCTGAATAAAAAACTGCTACAAATATAGTGACAGGGCTGGAGCTGTCTTCAGGACAACAGCACTGTGATGCTGCTGTGATGATCACTATGCTGCAAAATCATTTAAGTACAACTTGTTCCATTATTGACAGAAAATCTCACATTAGATAACATTTGAAGTCAGCTTTGCAGTGCAAACATCAGGTATCATGTCACAAGCTAATGTATTAATTTACCAATGTACCAATTTCCCATTTACCTTGCTTGGATATATGATATGCAAAAGTACTGTATATACTTCAATATCTACTTTGTTTAGTAAGGATTCAAATAAACATTTTGTTAATTTGAAGATAAAATCCATTTAGGAAAGTAAAAAAAAATATTTTTTGTGTATGTCAGCTTACCCCCTTGTTTTTATATTGATGACCATTTTTAATCTCATGTATTCATGGAGAACAAAGGTAAAAAATGTTTATAACAGCATAGCAGTCTACGATGACCAATGCTGGACCACAGTGAACAATATCAAAATCATCCATGAAAAAAAAAAACACACACACACTATTCGTGTCACATGATGCACATGTCAGTCATATAGTCCTATACGCATAACTTGTAAGACGGATGGATTTTTTTGCTAAAATATTGTTAGGTAAATGCTTCTAGGTGCCGGGCAAAAACAGGAAAGACGGTTCACATGGGACTGAGCTGTTGAACTGAAGACAGGACTCTTGACCAGTGAATGACCCATGTGAATTGTGTTTCCTTGTTACGCTTTGTGTTAATATTCCCAGAAGTACTTAACACAATTTGAGAAAAATATGCATGCGACAGGATATCTGACATGTAGATTATGTGACATGAGTAACTTGAGATTTTATTTACGAATGTATTTATATTGTTTGCTATGATCCAGTGTTGGTCACCATAAGCTGCCATTCTATCTGTTTTTATCAGTCATCTCTACAAAACACATGCCATTACATACACATACAAAAAATACCTTTTTTTTAGTGGAGTATTCCTTTAAATGACCAAAACTTGCATTTCATAACAATGCATTCTTTGTCCGTTTGGATTAGCAAGCATTGAAATAATATCATTTTTGAGTGCGACCCTCCCTTACATGGGTCAGTTACTTCTAGGAATTTTCTGTAATGGAAGACAAGTGTCCATGTGTGTAAACTAAAAACTGGCATATTATAAATTTCCTACATAGGAGTTGTTAAAAGCATTTCCACATGCTTTGTTTTAATATCAAAATATCTACAAAAAGCTGGACAATAAGAGAGACCAAAAATTGCATGAACTGACTTAAAAACCAGTGGGTTGCAATTTCAACAACTGAAGCTCAGCATTACAGTTCAGACCAAGAGCACTGCCAGTACTTGGACACACTGATTGTGTTTTTTGTTAAAGATGCATGAAAACACTATAATGAATAATTCAAAGGAAAGACGCTGAATAATGATTATGAGCTTAGAGTGATTACCTTATGCCATTTACCATCATTTATCACAGGTCCACTGCTAGTAACTCGACTAATTTGATCATATTTCAGTTGTAGCTCCAATCTTCCATTGCGAACAGCAAGCACTATCCAAGAGCTGTTCAGATGTCCGCCAGCAAAGAAGATGACTCCCTCTGGATCAAATGTTCTTAAATCAAATTCTGCTGTGAACCTAAAATTGAATATTATAAATTAATTTATTTTTAGATTAAACATTATTTGCTTAATAAACAATTAAACTCTGCACATACTGTGCAAGTGATCTTTGTTATATACTGTACTTTATTACACTTAGCAATTTCCTGCTGACCATACAGAACTAATACAAAGAGTAATTTGCTTCCTTATAATTGCTAGTTAAATACAAAAAAATCCTTTAAAGATGGCTTTATTAAATTGAGGTAATTTTGCTATTTAAAATGCTGTGTAAAGATTTTATCGTAACATATTTGTAGCAAGCAAGAATGCCACTTTGAAATAGTTTTTTCTTATTGCATTAGGAAAACTCTTTCTAAAACATCTTTTCGCATTAAAGATATTAAGGTCTACAATAAACCAAAAATTAACTTCACACTTCACTTTACTGAAGTGGCTACATGCTGGATAGACAAGGCTACTTTATGTTCTACAATCTGTTACAGATTTTCCTTGTGAATTCCTAGGCATTTTAGGCTTCTCAAAAGATAAAACCCATCAACTGTACCCTATGTCCTATTGGAGGAGCACAGGAGGAAACCTATCTACACATCCAACCCAAACATCCTCCACGGCTCCCTGCCTCCAGGACAGGAACGATTGTACTTAGAGGTCCACCTTATTGGTGAGTTCTACACTGTCATAAAACATAATCTGAGCCTCAGTCAGGCTGTTTATACAGTACCTATATTTCATTCTTTTGGTCACTACCAACAGCACTTGCAAATAGGCAAAAATGGGGATGCAGTTCAAAAGCTGAGTGCTTCATGAGTGCATTACTGCCTGGTGTGGTTGCTGCAACTCAAAAGAGTGCAAGGCACTGCAAAGAGGGGTTTGATGTGCTGAACAGATCATCAGGATAACTCTGCCAAGCCTGCAGGACATCTATATCAATCAGTGCTGGTCTATGGCAAAATGGATAACACAAGACACATTTCACCCAAACTTTAGACTTTTCTAGTGGCTGCATTCAGGCAAACACCTCAGTAGCTACATGCCAAGGACTGAGAGGCTGAAATGAAGTTTTTCCCTCAGGCAACATGAATTTTAAAGTTTGCTTAATCTCTGTCAATTTTATCATTGTCATTTTATTCTGAATCTTTGGTACTTAGGACATGTAGATTTTAAATTATGCTGATTAAGTCATTTTATGCTGTGTCTGCACTTTACATTTTGTTTTAAATGCCCAGTGATGGAGCTGTTTTTGTCACAATAACTTTTCACCATTGTATTGTACAATTCTGCATGTTACAAATAAATAAAACTTTTCAGATTCATCTTTCAGTCTCAGCATCTTCATTTGCGAATAAGCAAATAATTCATAAAACTCATTTAAAATAACTATGCACAACATGCTGTAATGTGTACGGTAAGGTCTCTGGGGAAATTATGGCAATTTAGATTGATTTAATATGTACACTTTATCTATCCATGTAACTGGCTATTCTTAAGAGAAAACAACACATGTACAGACAGCAATTTTTAAAGCAGATATGGAGGTACCAAAAGACTATGAGTGAGTGAGAGAATATGTGATGTGATTTATGTGACTTTGAATAGAGCACGACAGCAGATGCAAGATGTATCAGCACCACTGCAACAACGATCACACATTGCGTTGTCATAGGAAGAACAAAAATGTGAAAAAACGCAAAAACATCCAGCTATTGGTAATCCTATGGTTGGAAGGAGTCATTTTACTAAATTAGTTGTTGAAGGCTATTACAACTTACACAGAGTAGCAAAGAGGTTCAAATAAAACTGAGTGAAGCATTGAAAGAAGACATTCAGAATGAATACTGCTATAAGTCTAGAGAAATCCAACAATGACAACTAATTCAGGATAATGCAGTGATTTCCCCAGTAACAACAACACAATCAATCTGTACATCTGATGGATTGAGCTTCACCAACAGCAAATCTGCAACAATTATGGGATACATTATTATAAATGCAGGTTACTAATCCCATGCCTGTGTAGAAAGACAGGGGCTATCAAAAAACAGAAAGCTCTATGAATCCACACAGTAACCAAGAAAGCAGGAAATTCTATTTAATACCTTAGATCAGTGCTTCCCAAAATCTCCCAAACTATGGCACCTTTAGTGAAATCTTTTCAGCTAACTGCACCCCTTCACTCTGATATGTCTGACACTGACACAGTTTTCATAAACAGCTGTGCTTGCTTCTGCTGGCTGTCCATTAAACGCCTAAAATATGCTGAGTTCTTGTAATTTGTAATCTGATGCTTGCTTTGAAAGTGACGTTGTAATTTGCTTGGAACCATGGCTTCATTTGCAAGGATATCACCACACAACAAACATCACGGGTGCTGAATACCTTTTTTGTCAACAAATGTAAACCCATAATTCAAGTAACTGTCCTGATAGTATCGTGCTTTCGTTTTTGCAACTTTACTGCTCCCCGCATTATCATTTTCATTGAGGTTGTTGATGCTGCTGTTGTTTTTACGTTTACGACTTTCACTGAGTCGGCCATTTTCGGCGCAAAAAAATAAAAAACAGACAACAGGAAGCAACGTAACTTACCCTGTGGCAAGTAAGTAAATTAGAGCTAATATTTATTAATTCGTCAGATTGCAGTTGAAATAGGATGCACACAGGTAGCATGACTTTAGTCTTGAGGTGTAACTGGTATTATTATTATCAGTTCAAATCAAATTTTTTTATGTTCTGACACCTGACAACGGCACCCTTAGTCCGTGCTCACGGCATACCAGGGTGCCGCGGCACACGGGTTGGGAAGCACTGCCTTAGATGGTTCAGAATTGTTCTTATTTAAGGTCATATTAAATTAAGGTAATGTTACAGTATGTGTTTCTTGCTTCCCATTTCCTGTCATCCTACATTTACCTAAATCGTTGTAGAAATGGAACGCACATGAAATGTATGTATTAAGAAAAAGATGTATTGTTTACCCTATACAAGACCAGGCACAACACACCCAGATAAACAGACTTGAGCTGGAAGAACTTCAGCTGCCACGGTGGGGGATGGGATAGCAGGCTGCTTGAGTTGATTGACATATTTGCAAAATAACGATGTTGATGAAGAGGTGCGAAGGAATTTAAGGTGGCCTGGCATTACGACTTTTTTCGTAGGCTTCAGGAATTTTAGTGTTAAGAATGTTAATGAACTACGATAGAGACCAGCTGAGGGATAGCATTACAAGTCACCAGGGCCCACTAGGCGGAGTTCTAGGATAGCTTCCCCAGGGCACAGGTAAGGCCACCCCTGTCTTCAGAAGCAGTTCCAGGGATTGGCAAAATATGAACTCAGGAAAACATTTATAGCTGCCTCAAGGCCAGAAGTCAAACTGGTCAAAGTGATCCAACTGGCAGAAGTAAGCAAGACATGGAATAGACTTAGAAAAGAGACTGAAACTGACACAAAGAGAGAGATGGGAAATTAGACAAGTGTGTTTGTACTAGAATTGCAGAAGGTAGATGAGCTGGCTCACATACTGCATTTGACAGATATTGATAACTGTAGAAGCATGCACTGAGAAACAGCATATTTATTTTCTGCATTTGTCATGTACAGTAGAGTCTCGCTTATCCGACATAAACGGGCCGGCAGAACGTCGGATAAGCGAAAATGTCAGATAATGGGAGGTGTTAAGAAAAAGCCTATTAAATGTCAAACTATGTTATAATTTTACACATTACGAACCTAATACAGTGGCTCGGTTCACAATCGTCTCTGAACACGTACAAATCGAGTTATGACCAAAAAGTACGGCAAACTTTTCCCTCTGTTCAGGACCACACACTCAGTATAGGAATAAGCGAGTTTCCCTTTCGGTTTGTGCAAGCCGATGATTTCCACACATGTTCAGTCTCTCCCTGTGCATTTTCCCTGTGTAGTGAGAAAGAGCGAGAGACAGAGACAGACAAACGCATGCGCGAGAGAGACACACGCACACACACACATGCGCACGAGAGAGACACACGCGCACACACACACGTGAGAGAAAGAGAGACACACACACACGCGCACACAAGAGACACACACACACGCGCACAGATACGCGCGCGCGAGGCGCACGTGCAAGAGACACATGCGCGTGAGGGAGACACACGCACACACACACACAACTTGCAGTTCTTGTTGCCGATTGATGCGTTTTTTTTTGGTTTTTTTTGTGGTGGGACGTCGGTTAATACAGAATGTTAGATAAGCGAAGGCTGGATAAGCGAGACTCTAATGTACTTTGTGCATGTTTGCTTGTTTCTATCTCTGCTTTGTATACAGTATGTTTTTAATAAAATGCTCCTTTTTGGCCTCCTTAGTATTGTTATTATGGAGTGTCACTACAAGAGCACTTTCACTTGTTTGTAACATTATGTATATATTATTTATCTATGCCCTATCAAGGCTGTGCTTCTGACTTTTTCCCACTCTAACTTCATATCATTCTATAAACTGATTATCTGGGTTCTGAAATGTATGGTTAAAGTGTAATTAATTTAATGAGTGTATCATGTTATTAACATGCATATAGAAAGTGATGGCAAATAATGAGCAATGGGAAAAATAAAGGCATAAACATGAATGTCAATAAATGCAAGATATAAACTACACTGTAACCTAGGCTATCTAATTAAAGTATTATTATCAGAGAATGGGCCTAAAGTTTTAATGATAGAGTCTTTGTTACTTTGGATGTGTTTTTTTCTTTTTACCACGAAAGTAACTGTAGTACTTCGGAAAATCTGGATATATAGCATATGCCTTATCTTTTGAACTCCTCACTGACTGAATCACCGAAATATTTATTCAACCACTACAACTACAGTAACTCTTGTATGAAATTGCTCAGTTATCAGCAGTTTATTCATTATAAACCTGCATCTGTTCAGTTTTGTCTCTTCTTTAAATATGATAGTTCAAAGTGTTTTACACAAAAAAAAGTGATCAGACAAATATGTATTTTTTCAAGAATGTGCAGATACGGAAAAGACAACTAGGCAAAAACAAAAACAAAAGAGGTAGCAATAATTGCAAGAAGAGAAGGCAAATACATTTTAGTTTGAAACAGAGAACTGAAGTAGAAGTGATTATAGGCATAAAATAAAACTTGAACTGATTCTCACCCAGTGTATTCTTTTCTTCTAAATCGCAAGCGAACCACAGGAACTCCACTAAACATTCTTCCTAGATAGAGTGTTTTCACATTTTTGTTTGTAGACAGAAATTGGCAGGGTTGTATAACCTACAATTGTTAACAAAAAAAGAAAAAAATAGAAATGAGTTACTGTCAATTTGCAATATCAAAGTTATCAATGTTAATTTTAGTTATAAGCTTTTACAACAATTTAAAATCATAACAAGGATTTTTTCAAAACTTTTGAGAGTTACAGCAAATGGTTCTGGTTGCAGCTGTTCTTTCTAACAAAATGTTATGTACAGTAAGTAGGCAGCACAATTTTATGGGATTAAAATCTGAATATTTAAGGCACCACTCTTACGGTTGAGGAAATCATAATTTATAACTACTGCTAAACAGTAACAACAGAATAGGAGTTGATTTTCTGGACCAAAGATGAGCAGTGATACTTTACATGAAGGACATATTGCTATACCACCGCATACAACCGTGGAATAGTCAAGAAGATCAGGCCAATGACTTGGATGTAGGTTCCTGGGACCACAGGGTCTAAGATTGTTACTGAGATGTAAGGTAGTCTTACAGTAGTTCCTATATACTCTATCTATATATTTTAGAAATATTAATATCACTCTAGTTTGTCTGGGCACCAGAAGCTGGGTTTGGACATATCCTGACCATTTTGTTTTCTTCAGTTTGCTTCCTTACACTCTCTGTAACTAAATTCCTAATATAAACAACACAAGTTTAGTTCTACTTATCTAAAAAGGTGGGACAAGGTGAATATCACACGAATAATACCTAAGGCTATGTGAATTACATTCATAATAATGACTAAAACTAACACCAACTTGTTTGATCTTGCAGCAACTCTGAAGAAATAAAATAGTAAATGAAAGTAGGTCAAAGCTAAGTTAGAAGGAGCTGGAAGAGGCAATAGACAAAGATTCTCTGGCAGTAGGTTGAAAAATTTGGAAATTATTAGTTTATGATGTAAGAGAAAATTTGACACAATAGTTTAAGAATGTCACACCTATCCACAACAATTCTATTGCTCTTTTTCACAAAAATTAAACACATCCACCCCGCCCCACCAAAAAGTCACTCAGAACTTACAAGAAAAATGTTGGGATGGTATAGAAAATCCAAATAAAAAAAAAAATAATAATCAATTCTTAAATTTACTTTGATTTTTATTTCATTGCAGACAATATGCAATATGCTTTGTCCGGTCAACTTCATATCATTTGTTAATATACATCCATTCCTGCATTTCAGGCCTGCAACACATTCATAAAAAGTTGCAACGGTAAATCATTCATCACCATTCCTTCTCAAAACACCTTAAAGACATTTTGGCACTGAGGATATCAAGCATTTCACGTGTTACTTTTCCTGCAAACACAGTATGGGGTTTTATTTTTCATACCATCCCAACATTTTCTGATTTGGGGTTATATTTTTGGAGCATTCGATTTCATGGTCCTTGCAGTTTCAAAAAGAACTACACAATTGCAAGCTGCTTCCTGTGACACCCCATACTCTGCATGAGCTTACGTTTGGGAATTTTAACACTGCTTCTCTAAGTGGTTGACTTTTTTCTTGTATACTACAAAGGCTTATTCCCGCTACACAAATATATTTTTATGCAATTCTTGTGATTATGATTCCTGATGGAGAAAAGACACACATAGGCTATAGTTTACCAATTTCAGAAAGTATTATGTTTATTTTTTTAATCAGTGTTTAAAGTATCTGTTACGTTTTATAGATGATATTTTGATACAGTGTTAACTTTAATGTATACTTGGTCACAGTGTTTGTTTGCATGGGTTGATTGGTGTGGGTGAGTGTACATGACAACACCTTTCAGGTTTGACTCCTACACTGGGCTCCATGCTGCTGACATAAACTTATATTTTCTTAATACACTGAGTACACGTGTAATTCTAACTTATATAAATAGGTGTCAGCCTGCATAGCAGTAAGATGCATGTAATTCAGAGGGAAAATATCACTGTAATTCAAATTGCACTAGAATTAATAGCATGTTGCCATCTGAATGTAAATATATGTGCATCTATAATGTGAACCCATCCATTTTAGGTATTTGCTTCATCCAATTCAAGACCAAAGGTTTGTACATAAGTCCTGAAAAAAAATCAAAGCCACACGATAGACACCCAAAGTACAAATGACTCTAATTTTCACAAGACTCTGCATTTTCAGTACACAGGTGACACTGGGCAGAAAGCAGGAAACAATTTTGGGTGGCTCACCAGTCCATCACAGTGCACAAGGACAAACACAAACACAATCACACTCTGTCACTCTGGGGCAATTAAAATTTGTTAATGAAAAACAGACTATTGATGTACAGTATATTGTTATGTTTTGCACAAGTTTCTTTCACTAAAGGATTATGATTTTCATAAACCACAGAAAAAAAAAAATTAAATCAGCAAACAAAATCTGTCGGTTTCATATTAGTTTGGTACAGAATTCAGCATTTCTCTGTCCAACAGCCAACTACATGAACTCAAAAAGACAATTACTAAAACATATCTAAACTGACTTATAAAGAATTTATATGTATTGGGTGAAACTTTCAGCAGTATCAAAAAATAATAACACTTTTGAAAAATTGCACATATAGAATGGGTCCCTACATTATTATGAAAAACTATTTTGAGTGGACTATAATAGTTCCACAATGCAGGACTCAAGACTACATCTAACAGTTACAAATGTGAACCTTAAAAAATTTGCACATAGGTTTTAGCTCATGGCACCTGACAACTTTTCTTTCTTCCATGAACAAACTTTCACCTGCCAACCCACACTGCACCACTCTAGGCTGACTCTATTTACAGTGTAATCCATAAAAAACAAGCTGCTTTATAGGATGCAGAAGCATACACTGGCTTGCTGTAATGGCAAAGAACAAAATGTACAACCTTACCAGCTCATTCTAAAACCCCTGTCAGATAAAAATAACAAGTGAATTATAAGTCAAGGTTAATACGCCACCAGAGCAAAATATACATTTAAATGGCTACAGGAGTTTGTCTAGCTTAGGTTTCATAGAGTAGTTTTTGCTCTAAAGTATGCACAAGCCTAAGATCCAAGAGACTTCATGGTTGCTAGAGGTAAACCACGACACTTGCCGTTAGCTTGGTTCATGTTTCAGGCTAAAAATATAGAAAGAAAATATTGATTAAGAATTCAAAGAGTAGAAAACTAAAATGAAGTTCATTGTGGCTTATATGATTGCTCAAGAAAAACTGCGTTTCACTAAATTTAGCTCTTAAATTGTGTTGATGAATAAGAATAACACATATAATGAAAGAACAAGGCAATGAGACAAGCAGCATTTATCAGATGTTTTGCAGATGACATAAATGGTAACATATTTGAAATAGGCACAGATGAACAATTACTATGCCTACTAGTTTGCTAGTAAGTGAATTTGTATAACAGGTTCCTTTATGTAAACCACTTCATGGGCTAGAGTACTACAGTGCACAGGGGTATGGGACAAAGTCTAAGTTTTATTTGGCACTGCTTAACACGTTGATCTACATAATTGCAACATAATTGCTTTTGGAGAGGCTAGTGTATACATGGGTGCAATTGGTGGTGAAGAATAAAAATGGGGAGCACACCCTTTTATTTCGTCACTTGTGCCTACATTGGTAATTAGGTCTGGGTATTAGTACTGATGCCCCGATTTGATTTTGATTTACAATGTTACAATCCAGTTCAACTATCAATTTTATATTGACTGAATTAGCGTGCACTGATATATTTGAAATGGTGACTTTTTTAGAGATTACTTAACCATGCATAGAGAACTTTAATATAATATGACATATTTTTGTAACACTTTATTTGAAGGGTGTCTACATTGTGATTTCATAACATATGCATAAGCAAGGAATGATATTTAAGAAGAAATACTTGATTAGTAATGAACAGCAACAGTAACAACAGTATCTGCAAGATGTGGAACAAAATATCACTGCTCTTTAAAAAAAAAATATATATATATTTTTTATAGCATTGCACTCATTCAAAATTCACCATAAGTTAACTAACATGTATCACTACATCAGAGTCCACACCTATTATGGGAGGCTCCTTATTTCAATACAATGCAATGACATCCACTTTATAATTACAATCTTCTTCTTCTGGCTTCTCCCATTAGGGGTCACCAGAGTGGATCATCTTTTTCCATTCTTTCTGTCCTCTGCATCTTGCTCCATTACACCCACCACCTTCATGCCCCCTCTCACCACATCCATAAAACTTCTCTTAGATCTTCCTTTTTTCCTCTTATTTGGCAGCTTCATCCTTAACTTCCTTCTCCCTAATATATTTTGTTTATATAATGCCTTTCTCATAAAAATATACAGTACAGTATACCTTCTTGTGAATATTATAATAAAATAATCAAATATTGCTTCTTAAGTAATAAATGTTATGCAGTATCCTATTCACCTCTTATAAATCACCAATGTAGGCACCCTTCAACTAAACTGTTAGCCAAATTTATTCTTGAATTAGTCGAAATTACAGATATAGCAGAAAGACTCATGTCTTTCTATAATTCTACAAGTTATACATATCTTGAGTTGTTCATATGTAGAAGTCATTTATGCATTTGTGCAGAATTACTTGTTGTACCGACAATCAAAGATACAATGTCTCATGAACGCTATCAAACTATTATGCGGCATTTGTGTTTTGACAACAAAGACACCCGTGTAGAACATGTGAAAAACAAGAGATATGCTGCGATTTCGGACATTTGGCAATGTTTTGTTGAGAGCTGTGCTTTGAGTTACAGTGGGAGCCACGTCAAACAGCCGCCTGGAGCATGACAGGTCCATTACAGGACCATGACAGGACCATGCACGATCCGTGCACGGAATGTGATCCCCCGTGATGATGCAGTTAATGATGCCCCGCCCCATAAACGCCCCCATGCGCTTTCTAATAAGATGGTTGCAATGCTGTATAATCCCGCCAGATGGAGCATTGACTGCTTCGGTTAACTGCAGTGTCCAGGAAGCCCTATACCTTATCTTTAATATACTGTACAGGCAGTTCTTGTATTGTCAACATAGTTTCATAAATAGATGACGTGGTAAAAAAAACAACAACAAACCGATTAATAAAACAGATTTGTTAAATCACTCAATACACAACCCATGATGATTATGCTATTTATTATTAAATAATGAATTAATAAAACTAGTTAGTAAAATATTTTTATTCGAGATTATAAGTGAAGAAAAAATAAAGCAAGTTACAGTAGGCGGTTGATACGACAGCTTGCGTGGTGCAATGCTAAGAACTGCTGATTTCCGATCTGTGCTATATAAAATCATCACATTCAAATATTAACAATTCCCATACACCCTTCCTACATTCACGACATGTGTACTTGTTGCAGTGTACACATCTCTCTGTGCTATGGTTCCTACTACACCGAATGAACACCTGACACTGTACTTTCTTCCCTATATAAATAACATTCGAGTATAGAGCGTCTCCAAATAAATCACATTCGAGTATAGCGTGTCTCCAAATAAATCACATTTGAGTTATAGCACGTCTCCAAATAAATCACATTTGAGTTATAGCGCGTCTTTATGTGAAAACAGCATTGTCAGGTTCGATCGTGAACGCGACTGAGAGAATGGAACTGAATTAAAAAAAAAAAGCTAACCTTTACAATTATCATGCATTTACACTGGCTCTTACAGACTGACTGAAATCAAATGTATGTTTTTATTCTAAAATAGTTAAGTACATGCAATATTATTTGAAAACGAACAGCGTCAGATCAGGTTTGAATACACGCTTACGCTGTTACAGAAGGAGTCAGCTTATTCAGCGCAGCAGTTTCAACGCACAGTACATGCAATATTATTTGAAAACGAACAGCGTCAGATCTGACGCTATTCGTTTTCAAATAATATTGCATTAGTGCGATAATGTTTTTACATATATCGTCTCTTTCATTCATCTTGCGGTTTGTAATCAGTGACCGCGTGTTTTTTCCCCGATCTTGCCAGTTCGCACATGTTGCTGTATGGTGCTGTTTCTTTTGTACTCCAGGACATGCAGAGGACAGAATAGTACAGAGCAGTAAGTTCAGCGCTATATGCAATCAGACAGACAGACAAGCAGAGAAGGCACTAGATATATAAATAAACAGGGAAGGCACTGTATAATAAATATATAAAAAACAGCTAACGGGATAGATATATAGATAGGTAGGAAGGAAAGGCACTATATGATAGGCAGACAGGGAAGCTCCTATATAATAATACAATTACTGTTATTACTATATAGATAGCCAGGGAGTTCAGGCAGGCAGAACGGCAAAGGTTAAAAATAAATAAATTTTTTTTATATAGTTTATGCCTACATTTTGTGTGTGCTATCTGGGTTAACAATCCTTAAAGACATGGTAACATCTGCAATTTATGTATACCGGTCGTTGTAGGTACGGAATACAAGTGCGGACTATGTACAGTATTTAACATTACGGTGTATTTTATCTATTTCCGTTCAATACACTGGTAGATAATATTTTGCTGCAAAGTAAAGCTTAAATGTAACTTCTGCTTGGGTTTGGTTTTGTTATGTTTTTGATGTTTTCGCTGATGTTTTTTTCGCTGATAGTCAAAAAATGGCATAACAAATCAATTAATGGCGCATAATATCTGGAAAAAATATCTGTCCATACGGATCAGTATTTCTTAAGTCATTTAACCAGCATAACGTTCCCCCATTAAAGATCTGATGGGCCATTAATCACTTATCACAACTGTGAATAGATGCAGCAGCAGAGACAGATTAAATCCCCATAAACATTTACACTTGAAAACAATACTAACAGAACTAAACAGTTGCAGCGGGTTAGCGCCTGTTATCCCAGGACAGGAATCACCTACAGGATACTACTGTATTTTTCACTGCTTATATATTTTTGCCATAGTTTCATTTGGTTTTACAAGATTTCATATATTTGTGTGTGTGTGTATGTGCAAGAAAGAGTGAGAGCGCGTGTGCGAGAGAGGGCTTATATTGTGATTTGTCCACGGTTAAAGCCTGGCTTACTACTAATAATAAAAAACATTTCAATGTAACCCATGGGTCTCAATCACAAAATCAGCCAACACTGTAAAGAGATGACACAACAAATTATATACTCTGAAACGTTCATTTGAACATTTAAAAATATATACAAAAACATAAATATAAAAACAATCAACTATTATTGTTAAAGTCAGTCCGTGGCTGTTCAGGATCAAGTTTACGGGGCTTCATTTAACGTTGAAGCACTAACGGCTAAAGTGCCACCAGTGTGTGTGTGTGTGTGCGCGTGCTCCGGCATTCGTCAGGTTTGTCTGAGCTGGCTTTAACACAAACACATTTGCGCGCCGGCAGGATGAAAAAAAACATTTTAGCACCATATAACAGTCAGTAATAAGGAGAAGTCAGTATATTCTCCGTTGAGATTTCTCACATTCCACTCCTCCTAAGTTTGTCTTTTAATGAAGTTCTAAGAAAACTAAGAAAAATATTTTAAGCACGAAATAGTATGGACGCAAATGATCAAGATTTTAATTGTTGTCATTTTCTCAAACATGATTTTCCAACTTGCCGTTTATAAAGATTCAGACAGACTGAATTTAAGAATGCAACCCTAGTAACCTAAAAAACACGCACACACACACACCGAAGAGCAAAGCGGAGATGCGCATTCACACCTCAGACTGTCGTTTGTCTTGTAAATGAGGTATCCTAATTCACCTTCCAATCCCCACCAGCACACACACTCTTTGTCTGTACTGTACACTGTTGCTGTTTGTTAGGGCACTTGGTTATACAGAGTACTTTAATGTATAAAACACTTACTTCCTGGTTTGTTTTTTTTAAATATAGCTTATTACCTTATTCAGCAAAATAAACAATGTTATCTTTGTGTTAATTATTAACGTATTGATGTCTTTTAATTAAGAACAAAAATAGACCATGCGCTTGTGTTTAGGACTGCTGAACAGCTGTGTTCATAGGTTTAATCAACGATTTACAAGACAACAGTTAAAGCATTTGTGGATGAGAGGTGTGTGTGTGTGCACTCCTGCATTTCTCCGTTGGCTTTAACACAAACACATTTGCGCAGACAGGTCTAAAGAACCCCTCGCCCCGCCAAAAAAACACACACAGAGCAATTAGCACCATGTCATAGTCAGTATTCTCCACTGAGGTTTCTCACCTTCCACTCCTTCTAAGTTTGTCTTTGCTCTTTTGATGGAGTTCTTAAAACCCAAAAAATTATTTATACTGAGAAAAAATTATTATGGGTCACATAATCACAAACACAAACTAGCACAGATACATATGAACAAGTGTTTAACTGTTGTTTTCATTGGTTTCTATGACCAGTAATAATATTAATAATAATAATTATTATTAGCCCAACTCTTTGACTATTTAAAACAAAGGCGTCTCCCATTTTTGCCCATTTACTGTAAGTAGTTGGTTCAAGTAAATGTTTTTTTTAAATACCCAAACAATCCCCCAACAATTAAAACACGCACACATGACTTTAGAAATAAAATTTATTCTTCCAAAACTAGTCAAAGTTAAAACAGTAATTTGTACAAAACATGTGAATACTTTTATTTATTTTTGTTTAAAGGTCATTAAAATACCCGAACAACACCAGCTGCTTATCAGTCTCTATCTGGTTCTTTTATATTAAAATATCAAATTTAAAAACTATTAAAGATGGAACAGTTTAAGTCTTTGTTTCCCCTCAAAGTATCAGACGTTTTGCAATTCTATGTTCAGAATATAGACCTGACCAAACATCATTCTAAAGCTGTTGCACTGTGACGTCATCCCTCCTACAGCTCCCTCAAACAGCTTGTTCAGGCTCCTCCAGGAGCTCCAAAAGGCCATTTTCTGGGAGTGAAGTGGAGTTTTAGAGTGCAAATAATAGATCATTATTTGGAACACACGCATTTCATGTCTGTTCCGTTTCTACAGTAATCTGTGTAAACACATTGTTAAAACAGAAATGTTTTTTATATTCTACTAGTAGATGACAAAATGTAGGCATAAACTATATAATGTATGAAGTCTGAAGTATCAAAGAATTTCACAAAAGATACAAATGTAACACAACAATTGCGCTTTTATTCAAAAATATAACTGCAGAAACAAAAAGTCGCCTTAACATGCGACATTGACACCCATTTATTGTGACTGCCTCCGTAGCGCAATAGAATTAGCTCCCGACTGGGAGTCAAAAGATCGCGAGTTCGATCCTGCACCACTCTGTTTTGAGAAGTAAACTGCTCTTAGTCTTACTATTTTAGAATAAAAACATACATTTGATTTCAGTCTGCAACAGCCGGTGTAATTTATGATACTTGTAAAGGTTCCCCGCTGGGGAAAAAATTTATTTATTTTTATCCTTCGCCGTTCTGCCTGCCTGAACTCTCTGTCTATCTATATAGTAATAACAGTAATTTTATTATTATATAGGAGCTTCCCTGTCTGCCTATCATATAGTGCCTTTCCTTCCTACCTATCTATATATCTATCCCGTTAGCTGTTTTTTATATATCTATTATACAGTGCCTTCCCTGTTTATTTATATATCTAGTGCCTTCTCTGCCTGTCTGTCGGTCTGAATGCATATAGTGCTAAACTTACTGCTCTGTACTATTCTGTTCTCTGCATGTCCTGGAGTACAAAAGAAACAGCGCAATACAGCAACATGTGCAAACTGGCAAGATCGGGGGAAAAACATGCGGTCACTGATTACAAACCGCAAGATGAATGAAAGAGACAATATATGTAAAACTTCATCAGATAATGCAATATTATTTGAAAACGAATATTGTCAGATCGGGTTTGAATATGCGCCCAATCTGACACTGTTCGTTTTCAAATAATATTGCATGTACTGTGCGTTGAAACTGCTGCACTGAATAAACTGACTCCTTCTGTAACAGCGTAAGCGTGTATTCAAACCCGATCTGACGCTGTTCGTTTTCAAATAATATTGCATGTACTTAACTATTTTAGAATAAAAACATACATTTGATTTCAGTTAGTCTGTAAGAGCCAGTGTAAATGCATAATAATTGTAAAGGTTAGCTTTTTTTTATAATTCAGTTCCATTCTCTCAGTCGCGTTCACGATCATCCCAAAATCTGACAATGCTGTTTTCACATAAAGACGCGCTATAACTCAAATGTGATTTATTTGGAGACACGCTATACTCAAATGTGATTTATGTAGGGAAGAAAGTACAATTTCAGGTGCTCATTCAGTGTAATAGGAACCATAGCACAGAGAGATGTGTACACTGCAACAAGTACACATGTCGTGAATGTAGGAAGGGTGTGTGGGAATTGTTAATATTTGAATGTGATGATTTTATATAGCACGGATCGGAAATCAGCAGTTCTTAGCATTGCACCACGCAAGCTGTCGTATCAACCGCCTACTGTAACTTGCTTTATTTTTTCTTCACTTATAGTCTAGAATAAAAGTGCACTTGTTTTTTATTCTTGTACACCAACATATGTTCCTGTGTTTGAGCGACACAGGCATGCTCAAAAAATAGATGTGTAATGCCACAAAAAGTGCACGCAGGAACTTCAGTTCGCAAGCATTGGTACGAGAATGTAGTCACAAGTACGCTGCAGAGCTACAGCGCATCTTTATGTGAAAACAGCATTCTCAGATAGGGAAGGATCCTGAACACGACTGAGAGAATGAAAAGTGAATAAAAAAAAAAAACTAACCTTCACAAGTATCATACATTACACTGGCTGTTACACACTGAAATCAAATGCATGTTTTTATTCTAAAATAGTAAGAATAAGAGCAGTTTACTTCTCAAAACTGAACCGTGTGGGATCGAACTAATGACCTTTTGAATACTAATCCGCGGCTGATACCATTACGCTATCGTGGAAGCTGTAGTAAGTGTGTGTCAATGTGGCATGCTAAGGCGGCTTTTTTCTGCAGTTATATTTTTGAATAAAAGCATACTTGTTCTCTTATATTTGTACCTTTTGTGAAAGTGTTTGATATTTGGACTTCAGGCTTCATACATTATATAGTTTATGCTTACATTTTGTCATTTACTACTACAATATGAAAAACGTTTCTGTTTTAAAAATGTGTTTACACGGATTATTGTAGAAACGGAACACACGTGAAATGCGTGTATTCCAAATAATGATCTAATATTTCCACTCTAAAACTCCAGATAATCAATCAGGTAATTCTAGTGTTAAGCCGCCATCTTAATCTCTGTAGTGCAGTTTGGTAGCGCCAGTTCGGCGGGGGAGGGGGTGGGTTGTTAAAATCACGTGATTGCAACTCAGCACAGCTAAATTGCTGGCGTGTGTTAACGTGTTCTTGAGAACAAATCGCCATCTAGTGGTGGAACCAGGTAAATGAATAAATAGGGCACGAATGGGCGTGTTTACTGTGAAATCTTGACACGCCTTCTGTCAGTAGAGGGAGGGGGGGATCACGGCGTGCATAGGGCAGCCGTACGCCATTCGCACGCCATTCACACGGCCGCGGCTATTTGACGTGGCTCCATCTGTACAACCCAGGGCAAAGACTTTCCAAGTCTGTTTTCATAAAGCTTGTGGAGCTGTTTCTGGACAAAGGCAGAACCATTACAACAGGTAGCTTCTTCACAGTGCTTTCGCTGGCTAATAGACTGCTGCACTGCAACATGACTCTGATTATAAAATGGGACTTCCACGTGCAGCTAAAGTCACTTCAGTACGCAAGCGTTTAGATCTGGCAGTACCATGCTGACGGTGTATATAATAAGTTCTAATAGCAGTACGGTGCCTGTCAAATGTACCAACCCCCAATTCCTGTCCTTCCTTTTCTTTCTCCACGTAACCAATTACCACAATAAGCTCTGAAATGTCAAGCCAGCTGTAAGTTTAGAACACTGATTCTTCAAAATGTTTAAGGAACATTTAGATATTTGTAACACATGTTTATTCCATTCATCTATCTACCCATGGTCACTCAAGTCCCATTGGTTATACTCTTGAATAAAAGCTTGTTTTGTCAAACCTTTTGTGAAAGTGTTTATTTGATATTTTGACTTCAGTCTTCACACATTATACACTTCACATCAGCATTTTGTCATTATTACTATAATATGAAAATTTTTTTGTTTTAGTTATGTGTTCAAAAATTTCTTGCCTCGCATTTCCTGTCATCCTACATTTACCCTGATCGTTATAAGAATGGAGCGTGAAATCGACAGGCGGATAGGTGCGGCATCCGCAGTGATGCGGGCTCTGCATCGGTCTGTCGTGGTGAAAAAGGAGCTGAGCCGCAAGGCAAAGCTCTCAATTTACCAGTCGATCTACGCTCCTACCCTCACCTATGGTCATGAGCTATGGGTAGTGACCGAAAGAACGAGATCGCGAATACAAGCGGCTGAAATGAGTTTCCTCCGCAGGGTGTCTGGGCTTTCCCTTAACACTAGAATTACCAGAGCCTACGAAAAAACTCGTAATTCCGTCCCACCTTAAACTGCTTCTTAAATCCCTTCTCACCTCTCCTAGCGCCCTTTGTCTTCTAAATGTGCTGATAAAGAGAAGCTGGGAGCAGCCGGCTATTCCATCCCCCACCAACTTAGAACGTGCATGAACTTCAGCTTGATTGAGTATCTGGGAGTGAAGTGGAGTTTTAGTGTGGAAATAATAGATCGTTATTTGGAACACACGCATTTCATGTCTGTTCCGTTTCTACAGTAATCTGTGTCAACACATTGTTAAAACAGAAACGTTTTTTATATTCTAGTAGTAGATGACAAAATGTAGGCATAAACTATATAGTGTATGAAGCCTGAAGTCCAAATAGCAAAGAAACATTTTCACAAGAATAACACAATTACGCTTTTATTCAAAAATATAACTGCAGAAACAAAAAGCCGCCTTAACATGCGACATTGACAGCAATTTATTGTAACTGCCTCTGTGGTTCAATAGACTCAGCCCCCGCTTGGGAATCAAGAGGTCACGAGTTCGATCCTGCGCCCCTCTGTTTTGAGAATTAAACTGCTCTTAGTCTTACTACTTTAGAATAAAAGCATACATTTGATTTCAGTCTGTAACAGCCGGTGCAATTTATGATCCTTGTAAAGGTTAGCTTTTTTTTTTTAATTCACTTTTCATTCTCTCAGTCGTGTTCAGAATCAATCCCTACAACCCCATCTGACACGGCTGTTTTCACTAAAGATGCGCTATAGCTCTGCACTGTACCACGATGCATACTAACGCCAACCCCCAATCCCCGGGTTCTGACACACAAACGCTGGCGAAGCTGCCTTCTTCGTATCTCACTGTCACTTGCTATTCTTTTTATTCAGTTTTATTGAGTGTTCCTGCCAGTCCCCGCATGTTGCTGTATGCTGTTTCTTTTGTACTCCAGGACATGCAGAGGAAAGAATGGTAAAAAGCAGTAACTTCGGCGCTATATGCAATCATCAGACACTCCCCATCTGCCCGTGTTGTTCAAACACAGGAACATATATTGGTGTAAAAGTATAACAAAAGTGCACTTTTTCCATCGCCTTTTCCTGTAAGAAGCAATGTACACACTTCTCTCTATGCTGTGGTTTCTATTACACACCTGAAAGAAAGAAACAATACATGTGAAAATATCCAGCATACAGCAACATGCGGGGACTTGCAGGAACACTCAATAAAACTGAATAAAAAGAAAATCAAGTGACGGTGAGATACTTAAGAAGGCAGCTTTGCCAGCGCCTGTGTGTCAGGAACCGGTGGGGGCGTTAGTATGCATCGTGGTACAACGCAGAGCTATAGCGCCTATATTCTGTTTCTTTGTACTCCAGGGCATGCAGAGGAGAGAATAGTAAAGAGCAGTAAGTTCGGCGCTATATGCAATCATCAGACACTCCCCATCTGCCCGTTGTTTTGTTATACTTTTACACCAACTTATGTTCCTGTGTTTGAGCATGCTCAAACGGGCATGCTCAAAAATACACGTAATGCCACCTAAAAGTGCACGCAGACACTTCATTTCGCAAACAAAACATGTGCACTTTTATTCAAAACTACCTGTATAACTGAAGAAAAAAGAAAGCAAGTTACAGTAGGCGATTGATACGACAGCTTGCATGGTGCAATGCTAAGAAGTGCAGATTTTCATTCCGTGCTATATAAAATAATCACATGCAAATATTAACAGTTCCCACACACCCAAGGACCGTCCTTCCTACATTTATTTACACGTGTACTTGTTGCCGTGTACACACCTCTCTGTGCTATGGTTACTATTACACTGAATGAGCACCTGACACTGTACTTTCTTCCCTGGCGGAAGGTCCCACATCAGAGAATTTCCAGTTCCTGCATAAATTCACACCTGATCTGACGCTGTTCGTTTTAAAATAATATTGCATTAGTGCGATGATATTTTCACATATATTGTCTCTTTCTTTCAGGTGTGTAATAGAAACCACAGCATAGAGAGAAGTGTGTACATTTCCCGAACATTTCCGGCGCCGCATCCGAGTGGCAGCCTATCCAGCAGCTCCGTATACGACTTTATCTTTTTACCTTTTTATCTCTATTTTTCTCTATTTCACTGATCACTTCTACCACTTTCTTTTATGTGGAATTGCTCCCTGGACACTTTTACACATTTTACTATTTTACTATTTGACATGGATTGTTACACTCCGAGAATCGCCTATTCAAGTAGTCAGCTTAAAGCACTGAGAAGAAATGCTTATGCCGGTGTGGTTCCTTATTTACCTGACGAGGTAAGAAGACGATATCGGGGCAGCCGAGCCCAAAGATAAAAATAAGATTAAATCGAGAAAATGGCGTTATAAACCGTCGGTGCCTTCTGTGATCCTGGGAAATGTAAACTCACTACAAAATAAGATCGACGAACTGGCTGTGCTGGTGAAAATGTCAGAACCTACAGAGAATGCAGCTTGCTGTGTTTTAGTGAAACATGGCTAACGCCTATCATCCCAGATGCTAACGTGGAGCTACCCGGTTTAGCACAGTTAGAGCGGACAGAGACGCAAGTACCTGTGGAAAGAAAAAAGGAGGAGGACTCGCTCTCTATGTCAATACAAAGTGGTGCAACTCAGGACATGTAAACGTTAAAATCTCCACTTGCTGCAGGGACATCGAACTGTTGGCCGTAAGTCTGCGCCCCTATTACTTGCCCAGAGAGTTTGGACACGTGATTGCTGTTATTGTTTACATCCCCTCAAGCAACGCGAGATGGCGAGTGACATCATCCATTCCGCAGTTGCTAAGTTACAAACGCAGCACCCTGAGGCACTTGTGCTAATCGCTGGAGACTTTAACCATGTAACGCTGGACAAAACATTACCTGCCTTCTCCCAGTATGTGGATTGTAACACTCGGGGAAACAGGACTATTGACCTACTATATGCAAACGTTAAAGACGCATACAGCGCCACCCCACTGCCTGCGCTTGGGAAAGCAGATCATAACCTGGTTCTGCTTCAGCCTCAATACAAACCAAGAGTGAGGGCTACCTACAACACACGCTCATTCAGGAAGTGGTCCCTGAGGCAGAGCAGGCTCTGAGAGACTGCTTTGGAACTACAGACTGGGATATATTGCTGGTCACATAGTGAGAACATTGAAGAGGCTGTTGAATGCACAACTGATTACATCAACTTCTGTATGGACATTGTAGTTCCAGTAAGAACAGTATGCTGCTATGCTAACAACAAGCCATGGATTACAAGTGACATCAAGGGCCTTTTGAACCAGAAGAAAAGGGCTTTTAAAGGTGGTGATAAGCATGAGCTGAAGTGCGTGCAGAAGGAACTCCGAGTCCAGCTCAGGGCGCGAAAGAGCAGTACAGGAGAAAGCTGGAGCAGAAGTTGCAGAACAACAGCATGAAGGAAGTGTGGGATGGGATGAAGATTATCACTGGCTGCAGCTCAAGCGGGTGCCCATCGAGACAGACGTGGAGAGAGCAAACCAAATGAACAACTTCTTTAATAGGTTTGATCACAGTAACCCACTCTCACCTCGAGTACTGCATCCTCCAACCATCCTTCTGCTGATACCAGCATAGGTGAGACATCCCCACCCACAATTACAGCAGCCCAGGTGAGCAGAGAGCTGAAAAGACTTTGTGCCAGCAAAGCAGCGGGTCCAGATGGTGTATCGCCACGATTGCTGAAGGCCTGTGCGTTGGAACTGGGGAGTCCTCTACAGCGCATCTTCAACCTGAGCCTGGAACAGGGAGAGTCCCAAGGCTTTGGAAAACATCTTGTATCACTCCTGTCCCAAAGGTATCACGTCCTAGTGAGCTGAATGACTTCCGCCTGTTGCTCTGACGTCACATCTGATGAAGACCATGGAGCAACTGCTGCTTCACCACCTGAGGCCACAGGTCCGCCACGCCCTCGACCCTCTGCAGTTCGCATACCAGGAGAAGGTGGGAGCGGAGGATGCCATCATCTATATGCTTCATCGATCCCTCTCCCACCTGGACAGAGGCAGTGGTGCTGTAAGAATTATGTTTTGGACTTCTCTAGCGCCTTCAACACCATCCAACCTCTGCTCCTTAGGGATAAGCTGACTGAGATGGGAGTAGATTCACACCTGTGGCATGGATTGTGGACTATCTTACAGACAGACCTCAATATGTGCGCCTTGGGAACTGCAGGTCTGACATTGTGTGCAGCAATACAGGGCGCCGAGGGGACTGTACTTTCTCCGGTCCTGTTCAATCTATATACATCAGACTTCCAATATGACTCGAGTCCTGCCACGTGCAAAAGTTCGCTGATGACACTGCTATTGTGGGCTGCATCAGGAGTGGGCAGGAGGAGGAGTACAGAAAGTTAATCAAAGACTTTGTTAAATGGTGCGACTCAAACCACTTACACCTTAACACCAGCAAGACCAAGGAGCTGGTGGTGGATTTTAGGAGGCCCAGGCCCCTCATGGACCCTGTGATCATCAGAGGTGACTGTGTGCAGAGGGTGCAGACCTTAAATATCTGGGAGTGCAGCTGGATGACAAATTGGACTGGACTGCCAATACTGATGCTCTATGTAAGAAAGGTCAGAGCAGACTATACTTTCTGAGAAGGTTGGCATCCTTCAACATCTGCAGTAAGATGCTGCAGATGTTCTACCAGACGGTTGTGGCGAGTGCCCTCTTCTACGCGGTGGTGTGCTGGGGTGGCAGCATAAAGATGAAAGACGCCTCACGCCTGGACAAACTTGTTAAGAAGGCAGGCTCCATTGTAGGATTAAAGTTGGACAGTTTAACATCTGTGGCAGAGTGACGGGCACTAAGCAAACTCCTGTCAATCATGAAGAATCCACTGCATCCACTTAACAGTGTCATCTCCAGACAGAGGAGTAGCTTCAGTGACAGACTTTTGTCACTGTCCTGCTCCACTGACAGACTGAGAGATCGTTCCTCCCCACACTATGCGACTCTTCAATTCCACCCGGGAGTAAATGCTAACATTAATTTTATTTTAATTCATTTCATTTTTATTACTATTTAATTTAATATTGTTTCTTTGTATCAGTATACTGCTGCTGGATTATGTGAATTTCCCCTTGGGATTAATAAAGTATCTATCTATCTATCTATCTATCTATCATTGCTTCTTACAGGAAAAGGCGATGGAAAAAGTGCACTTGAATAAAAGTGCACTTTTGTTATACTTTTACACCAATATATGTTCCTGTGTTTGAACGTATTACAGGCAGATGGGGAGTGTCTGATGATTGCATATAGCGCCGAAGTTACTGGTCTTTACCATTCTTTCCTCTGCATGTCCTGGAGTACAAAAGAAACAGCATACAGCAACATGCGGGGACTGGCAGGGACACTCAATAAAACTGAATAAAAAAAATAACAAGTGACGGTGAGATACGAAGAAGGCAGCTTCGCCAGCGTTTGTGTGTGGCGGGGGCTGAGTCTATTGAACCACGAAGGCAGTTACAATAAACTGCTGTCAATGTCGCATGTTAAGACGGCTTTTTGTTTCTGCAGTTATATTTTTGAATAAAAGCGCAATTGTGTTATTCTTGTGAAAATGTTTCTTTGCTATTTGGACTTCAGGCTTCATACATTATATAGTTTATGCCTACATTTTGTCATCTACTACTAGAATATAAAAAACACAGATTACTGTAGAAACGGAACAGACATGAAATGCGGTGTTCCAAATAACCATCTATTATTTCCACACTAAAACTCCACTTCACTCCCAGATACACAATCAAGGCATGAGCTGAGAGAAGTTCATGCACGCTCTAAATTGGTGGGGATGGAATAGCCGGCTGCTCCAAGCTTCTCTTTATCAGCACATTTAGAAGACAAAGGGCGCTGGCGGAGAGGTGTGAAGGGATTTAAGAAGCGATTTAAGGTGGGACGGAATTACGAGTTTTTTCGTAGGCTCTGGTAATTCTAGTGTTAAAGATAGGGTGAGAAGCTCAGTCATCCGGGAGGGGCTCAGAGTAGAGCCGCTGCTCCTCCGCATCGAGAGGAGTCAGATGAGGTGGCTCGGGCATCTGATCAGGATGCCTCCTGGACGCCTCCCTGGTGAGGTGTTCGGCACGCCCAACCGGGAGGAGGCCCGGGGAAGACCCAGGACACGCTGGAGGGACTATGTCTCCGGCTGGCCTGGGAACGCCTTTGGGATTCTCCCGGAAGAGCTGGAAGAAGTGGCCGGGAGAGGGAAGTCTGGGCCTCTGCTTGCTGCTGCCCCGCGACCCGACCTCGGATAAGCGGAACAGGATGGATAGATGGATGGTTATAGACATGGAACACACATGAAATGTATGTATTACAAATAACTATATATTATTTATCCTATACAATTCCAGCCACCTCACACCCAGATAAACAGACTTGGGATGGTATGGGATATCAGGCTGCTTGTGCTGATCGACACATTTGCAAAATAAAGACACTGATGAAGAGGTGTGAGGGGATTTAAGGTGGCGAGCAAACCAAATGAACAACTTCTTTAATAGGTTTGATCACAGTAACCCACTCTCACCTCGAGTACTGCATCCTCCAACCATCCTTCTGCTGATACCAGCATAGGTGAGACATCCCCACCCACAATTACAGCAGCCCAGGTGAGCAGAGAGCTGAAAAGACTTTGTGCCAGCAAAGCAGCGGGTCCAGATGGTGTATCGCCACGATTGCTGAAGGCCTGTGCGTTGGAACTGGGGAGTCCTCTACAGCGCATCTTCAACCTGAGCCTGGAACAGGGGAGAGTCCCAAGGCTTTGGAAAACATCTTGTATCACTCCTGTCCCAAAGGTATCACGTCCTAGTGAGCTGAATGACTTCCGGCCTGTTGCTCTGGCGTCACATCTGATGAAGACCATGGAGCGGCTGCTGCTTCACCACCTGAGGCCACAGGTCCGCACGCCCTCGACCCTCTGCAGTTCGCATACCAGGAGAAGGTGGGAGCGGAGGATGCCATCATCTATATGCTTCATCGATCCCTCTCCCACCTGGACAGAGGCAGTGGTGCTGTAAGAATTATGTTTTGGACTTCTCTAGCGCCTTCAACACCATCCAACCTCTGCTCCTTAGGGATAAGCTGACTGAGATGGGAGTAGATTCACACCTGTGGCATGGATTGTGGACTATCTTACAGACAGACCTCAATATGTGCGTCTTGGGAACTGCAGGTCTGACATTGTGTGCAGCAATACAGGGCGCCGGGGACTGTACTTTCTCGGTCCTGTTCAATCTATATACATCAGACTTCCAATATGACTCGAGTCCTGCCACGTGCAAAAGTTCGCTGATGACACTGCTATTGTGGGCTGCATCAGGAGTGGGCAGGAGGAGGAGTACAGAAAGTTAATCAAAGACTTTGTTAAATGGTGCGACTCAAACCACTTACACCTTAACACCAGCAAGACCAAGGAGCTGGTGGTGGATTTTAGGAGGCCCAGGCCCCTCATGGACCCTGTGATCATCAGAGGTGACTGTGTGCAGAGGGTGCAGACCTATAAATATCTGGGAGTGCAGCTGGATGACAAATTGGACTGGACTGCCAATACTGATGCTCTATGTAAGAAAGGTCAGAGCAGACTATACTTTCTGAGAAGGTTGGCATCCTTCAACATCTGCAGTAAGATGCTGCAGATGTTCTACCAGACGGTTGTGGCGAGTGCCCTCTTCTACGCGGTGGTGTGCTGGGGTGGCAGCATAAAGATGAAAGACGCCTCACGCCTGGACAAACTTGTTAAGAAGGCAGGCTCCATTGTAGGATTAAAGTTGGACAGTTTAACATCTGTGGCAGAGGACGGGCACTAAGCAAACTCCTGTCAATCATGAAGAATCCACTGCATCCACTTAACAGTGTCATCTCCAGACAGAGGAGTAGCTTCAGTGACAGACTTTTGTCACTGTCCTGCTCCACTGACAGACTGAGAGATCGTTCCTCCCCACACTATGCGACTCTTCAATTCCACCGGGAGTAAATGCTAACATTAATTTTATTTTAATTCATTTCATTTTTATTACTATTTAATTTAATATTGTTTCTTTGTATCAGTATACTGCTGCTGGATTATGTGAATTTCCCCTTGGGATTAATAAAGTATCTATCTATCTATGTATCTATCTATCATTGCTTCTTACAGGAAAAGGCGATGGAAAAAGTGCACTTGAATAAAAGTGCACTTTTGTTATACTTTTACACCAATATATGTTCCTGTGTTTGAACGACACAGGCAGATGGGGAGTGTCTGATGATTGCATATAGCGCCGAAGTTACTGGTCTTTACCATTCTTTCCTCTGCATGTCCTGGAGTACAAAAGAAACAGCATACAGCAACATGCGGGGACTGGCAGGAACACTCAATAAAACTGAATAAAAAGAATAGCAAGTGACGGTGAGATACGAAGAAGGCAGCTTCGCCAGCGTTTGTGTGTGGCGGGGGCTGAGTCTATTGAACCACGAAGGCAGTTACAATAAACTGCTGTCAATGTCGCATGTTAAGACGGCTTTTTGTTTCTGCAGTTATATTTTTGAATAAAAGCGCAATTGTGTTATTCTTGTGAAAATGTTTCTTTGCTATTTGGACTTCAGGCTTCATACATTATATAGTTTATGCCTACATTTTGTCATCTACTACTAGAATATAAAAAACACAGATTACTGTAGAAACGGAACAGACATGAAATGCGTGTGTTCCAAATAACGATCTATTATTTCCACACTAAAACTCCACTTCACTCCCAGATACACAATCAAGGCATGAGCTGAGAGAAGTTCATGCACGTTCTAAATTGGTGGGGGATGGAATAGCCGGCTGCTCCAAGCTTCTCTTTATCAGCACATTTAGAAGACAAAGGGCGCTGGCGGAGAGGTGTGAAGGGATTTAAGAAGCGATTTAAGGTGGGACGGAATTACGAGTTTTTCCGTAGGCTCTGGTAATTCTAGTGTTAAAGATAGGGTGAGAAGCTCAGTCATCCGGGAGGGGCTCAGAGTAGAGCCGCTGCTCCTCCGCATCGAGAGGAGTCAGATGAGGTGGCTCGGGCATCTGATCAGGATGCCTCCTGGACGCCTCCCTGGTGAGGTGTTCCGGGCACGTCCAACCGGGAGGAGGCCCCGGGGAAGACCCAGGACACGCTGGAGGGACTATGTCTCCCGGCTGGCCTGGGAACGCCTTTGGATTCTCCCGGAAGAGCTGGAAGAAGTGGCCGGGGAGAGGGAAGTCTGGGCCTCTCTGCTTAAGCTGCTGCCCCCGCGACCCGACCTCGGATAAGCGGAACAGGATGGATAGATGGATGGTTATAGACATGGAACACACATGAAATGTATGTATTACAAATAACGATATATTATTTATCCTATACAATTCCAGCCACCTCACACCCAGATAAACAGACTTGGGATGGTATGGGATATCAGGCTGCTTGTGCTGATCGACACATTTGCAAAATAAAGACACTGATGAAGAGGTGTGAGGGGATTTAAGGTGGCCCAGCATTACGACTTTTTTGTAGGTTTCAGGGATTCTAGTGTTAAAAACATTTTACATATAGTGCAGGACAGGTACACCTCAAAATTTGGAATTAGTGGGAAATTTAAATAAAAACTACACAGTGGGTTAATAAAGGGTTGAAAAACAAGCTAAAAAGAAAAAAAATAAGTGTAAAAAGTTTATAAGACTAATAACTCCAGTGCGAATCACAGGGTGTATGAGAGCATGAGGGCAACCATTAAGAAAGATATTAGGGAAGCTAAAAGGCAGTTACAGAGGAATATAAGGCAAAAGAAGACCCAAAGAGATTCTTTCAGTCTAATAGTCAAGGGAGAGGTGAAGTGCATCAGGAATATTAAAAGGGGAAATCAAACATACAGACAGTAGAGTACCAGATCCTCTAAACTTGCATTTTAATGAGGTCTTCACACGTGAGAAAGCAGACAACTTTGCAGCGGTAAGAGGGAGTACTAAGAACGTGCTGAGTGATTTGGAATTTGTAAAGTGAGAAATACTGCTTAGATTAAATAGGCTGGAATGAATCACCAGAACCTGATAATCATCCTTGAGTTCTTACCCAGGTTAGTGAGTACATTTATAATCTCATGACGCGTATTTTTAGGAAGTCACTGTGTACAGGGAAAATTTCAAAAGACCTAAAAATGGCAAATATCTTGTTATATAAAAAGGGCAATCGGGTAGATCCAGGCAACTCTAGGCCAATAAGCTTAACATGAATCACATGTAAATTAATGTAAGGAGTTATTAAGGAAAAGATTGTGCCACACATGGAAAGAATAGAAGTTTTACTGAAGAGCCAGCATGGGGTCAGACAAGAGAGGTTGTTTTGGAATTCTAAGAGGAAGCAACAAAAGGATATGATCAGAGTGGTGTATATGATATTATTTATCCTTACTTTCAGGAAGCATTTGATAAGTTACCACATTAGAGGCTGGGCATCAAACTATAATAAGATGAAGAGCATGATGTAGTGTGTAGATGGATTCAAATATATAGGAAGCAGAGAATTATAGTACAAGAAGCCTTATTAGAATTGGGTGATGTTAAAAGTGGTGTCCCACAGAAGTCAATGCCAGGGCCACTGCTATATTTAATATATATATAAACAAATAAATGATTTGGATAGGAATTTAAATAACAAGCTGGTTAAGTTTTTCGAATGATACCAAGCTAGGTGGATTGACAAACAAACAAGAATCTGTTGAATAATTAAATAGGCACTTGGACAGCATATAGGCGTGAGCAGATTTGTGGCAGATGAAATTTAATGTAAATAAATGTAAAGTATTACACATAAGAAGTAAAATGTTAGGGTTGAATACACAATGGGGGGTCTGAAAATTAAAAGCACACCTTATTAGAATGATTTTGGAGTCATAGTTGACTCATCACTATCAACTGAAGTACTGAATTCACCCAAAACAATGCTACTCCTAGGATATTTATGTTTTCTTTGATGCTACTCTTTAGTCTTCATATCTTTATGGAACAAATTAACACTAGAACCACCATAGCCAACAACAATTGCCATTGTGTTTTTAAATATTCAATTATTTTATTAAAGTGTGTCATGCTCTTCTTTCATTTTTCTTAAACTGCATAATTTTTTTTTTTTTTTACACAAAAGACATCCTATTATCACCATAATCAATGCCATTGCACAGGTATGAATTGAATTGCTATCTCTCTCCTCCAGTACACACTTGGATCACATTTACCTATCCTGTTATTGCATGTCAATACTCAAATGTGAATTCCTGCCTCTCTCCTCAAGATGACTAAACAACAATCAAAAAAGAAATATCACATATAATCACTTACTTTTTTAAATATGTGTAAAAATAAAGATCTTAAGCTAATCTGAAAACTGTAGGTGCTCCAACTGTTTGTTAGGAAAAAACCAGTATATACATTTTACAGTATATAAGAATGAATTTTAATTGTCATATTCCAACCTGGGTTCCCTACCTGAATGGTATTTAAACCTCCATTCCATGTCCTTTATGTCTATTTTTGATGCTATTATTTGCTATAATTGTTAACCATTTAGTTTCTTTGTGTTCATGCATTTTCTTTTACTTGTGTTTTGTGGGTGGTTTCCAAGAGGCTGCGCCACCTGTCAGTAACTGCCTAAATTTTCTCCAGTGCCTCTAGCGGTTCATTGTGTGCCATTTTCTATGATCATGCTTTAGCGGTTAGTGCTCCTTTTATAATATCTATGTTCATGTTTACAGATATATGGCCTGCTTTTCCACTATTCTTGAGTATCTGTCTTATGGGAATGTATTTACGGAGGAAAATAATAATACATTTTATTTATATAGTGCATTTTCCATGCCCAAGATTGCCTCTCTTGGCAACTCCTTTTTTGTCTTTTGAAGTTGACCTGTTTTTGTTAATGAAGAGAATTTTTTTGTTAGCATAAAATTTGTATTTATTATAATTCTATGTTTGCCTTTTTAATACATAACTGGGGTGTGATGGGTTCCTCCATTACTGGGTAATTTATGGAAACTTGGTACTTGGGTACTCACAAAGTCATAAAAGTAATGTTTTCACTTAAATTTAAAACCAAAGTTCACAGCCAGCCACAATATGATGTGGGGAAAGGAGAACACACAGTATGACTGTAAGGCCTTGTTCACACGGGCGTTAAAATAAAGTGTTTTTTTTTGCGTTCAGAAGGCGTCCGGTAAACGCGGATCAAGCGCCGAGTGTTTTCTACATGTAAGAGTCAATGAGAGTGTTCACACGGGCTTTGGTGACGTGTGTTTGTCCAGCAGCGCGTTTATACGGCATCAAAAAAATGTTGCATGCAGCTTTTTCTTGGCGTTCAAAACCCAAAGAACGCAAGGAAACCGCTTCTAGTTCGTTTTCTGCACGTTTATTTTACGCTTCGGAGGACGGATATATCCCATGATATTAATATTTTTTTGTTTTCATATACAACATATATATTTTCATATTGCTTATTTTATTTTATTGTCTCATGTAATGTGTAAACCATGAACCTATTAATTTATGTTCTAATATAATATTTGATAACGATTATGTAGGGGGGGCAATCCATGGCGGGGGGGGCATTTCGGTGCATAACACCAGTGTAAACGCACACTCGACTACTGTTTCCTTACCTCAAAGTGACAAGTAGTCTCTCTTCGGGGCTAACACCAAGTCGCATATTGGTTGATCGGCGTGCAATGTGGCATTGCACCAGCTGCAGCAGACAATCAAAAGTGGAAACCGACATCCGACAGTAATTAAAAAACTTGCGCAGAAATTTTCGCATTTCTTCATAAAGCACAAAAAAACTTCCTTTAACCCGATGTTGTGCAGTCAGAGGATGAACCCAGTAGCGGCGGCGATTTTTTTCTCTCCCTACGCCGCTGTATTACAGTATTTTAAAACAAGAAGATTAATATCTAACATAGCAAAATGGTCCATATTGAAAGGAGGCACCTCAAATAAAACGACAAGGGCTTTCATATCCAGTTCCCGACACTGCCTCCACAGGTTAACACACAAACTACAATTTGGGCTGCAGGCTGGCGTTAGACAGAGACAAACGAACGCCGGTGTAGAAGTCAATCGATCGCCACCACAAAATGCAACATAAACGTCTAGGACGTTCAGAGCAAGTTTGTTTATCCAAAAACTTAACGCCCGTGTGAACAAGGCCTAAGAGTTGAATTTGAACCCTGGTCCAATGTGCACCTGGCATGTGTCTGAGTCTCATATCCTTCTGAGCTTATGCTTAAAAGCTGACGCTGTTATTTTATTATTCACTATGATAAATGTGTTTCGTCCTTTATATAACCCCCTTATGAGAAGTGCTATATTTATGGCATAACCTTTCTTCTACAATACTGTTTCCTGTTTTGTACCAAGCTGGATCATATATATATACAGTGGTACCTTGGTATACGTCCTTAATCCGTTCCAGATCCCTGGACTTATACCAAACAAATTTTTCCCATAAGAAATAATGGGAAAATGATTAATTTGTTCCCATGAAAAAAAATCATATTGTTATTGGCATATTATACATTGATGGGGTTGTATAAAATAATTTAAACACTGCTTAATACTAAAATACATAAATACAAAAGCAATTAGATGTAATAAATGAAAATGACTTGTCCGATAACAATGAGTTTAATTTTACTGCACAACAAAGGAGAGCGTTACAGCTCTTCCAAAGGAGCCTCTTCAGGCGATTGTGAAGCACTGCCGTTGTTCTTCTTCTGGCAGTCTTCAATGCAAATCCCTAAAGCAGATTCCATCCAGACTACTGCCTTATTACATTCACTGACAACTCGTTTTGCACCCTTGTTAAAAGGACACTGCGGCCGTAGATCTTATATTCCTTTCCTACTTTTTAAATAAAAAGAATCGTAGCCTTCAACAAATCCAAAACGTTTACCTTTTCGGCAATCGTTAACATCTTCCGTTTGCACTTGGGCACAGCCCCTGAAGCAGTAGCAGATCGTTTTGGAGCCATAATGAAGGGCTTGACTATGCACAAAGATAAACACAAAAGAGCACAACTCTTTACACAGCGAAACACATTGATGCTGAATGAGCGAGACGAGACTTCCTGGTTAACACTGCATTCAGCACGCAGGAACTTAACACTAGAATTACCAGAGCCTACGAAAAAACTCGTAATTCCGTCCCACCTTAAACTGCTTCTTAAATCCCTTCACACCTCTCCGCCAGCGTCCTTTATCCTCTAAATGTGCTGATAAAGAGAAGCTAGGACCAGCCGGCTATTCCATCCCCCCACCAATTTAGAACGTGCACGAACTTCTCTCAGCTCATGCCTTGATTGAGTATCTGGGAGTGAAGTGGAGTTTTAGAGTGGAAATAATAGATAGTTGTTTGGAACACATGCATTTCATGTCTGTTCCGTTTCTACAGTAATCTGTGTCAACACATTGTTAAAACAGAAACGTTTTTTATATTCTAGTAGTAGATGACAAAATGTAGGCATAAACTATATAATGTATGAAGCCTTAAGTCCTAATAGCAAAGAAACATTTTCACAAGAATAACACAATTGCTTTTATTCAAAATATAACTGCAGAAACAAAAAGCCGCCTTAACATGCGACATTGACACCAGTTTACTGTAACTGCCTCCGTGGTTCAATAGACTCAGCCCCGCTTGGGAATCAAGGGTCACGAGTTCATCCTGCCCCTCCGTTTTGAGAAGTAAACTGCTCTTAGTCTTACTGTTTTAGAATAAAAGCATACATTTGATTTCAGTCTGTAACAGCGGTGCAATTTATGATCCTTGTAAAGGTTAGCTTTTTTTTATTCACTTTTCATTCTCTCAGTCGCGTTCAGAATCAATCCATACAACCCCATCTGACACGGCTGTTTTCACTAAAGGCGCTATAGCTCTGCAGTGTACCACGATGCATACTAACGCCAAACACACCCCGGTTCTGACACACAACCGCTGGCGAAGCTGCCTTCTTCGTATCTCACCGTCACTTGCTTTTCTTTTTATTCAGTTTTATTGAGTGTCCCGCATGTTGCTGTATGCTTTTTCTTTTGTACTCCAGGACATGCAGAGGAAAAAATGGTAAAGACCAGTAACCGCGCTATATGCAATCATCAGACACTCCCCATCTGCCCGTGTCGTTCAAACACAGGAACATATATTGGTGTAAAAGTATAACAAAAGTGCACTTTTATTCAAGTGCACTTTTTCCATCGCCTTTTCCTGTAAGAAGCAATGTACACACTTCTCTCTATGCTGTGGTTTCTATTACACACCTGAAAGAAAGAGACAATATATGTGAAAATATAATCGCACTAATGCAATATTATTTGAAAGCGAACAGCGTCAGATCGGGTGTGAATTTATGCAGGAACTGGAAATTCTCTGATGCGGGACCTTCCCCCAGGGAAGAAAGTACAGTGTCAGGTGCTCATTCAGTGTAATAGAAACCATAGCACAGAGAGGTGTGTACACGGCAACAAGTACGCGTGTCGTAAATGTAGGAAGGACGGTCCTTGGGTGTGTGGGAACTGTTAATATTTGAATGTGATGATTTTATATAGCACGGAATGAAAATCTGCACTTCTTAGCATTGCACCATGCAAGCTGTCGTATCAATCGCCTACTGTAACTTGCTTTCTTTTTCTTGGTTATACAGGTAGTTTTGAATAAAAGTGCACTTGTTTTGTTTGCGAAATGAAGTGTCTGCGTGCACTTTTCGTGGCATTACGTGTATTTTTGAGCATGCCCGTTTGAGCAGTATAAAAGTATTGAAAAGTATAACAAAACAACGGGCAGATGGGGAGTGTCTGATGATTGCATATAGCGCCGAACTTACTGCTCTTTACTATTCTCTCCTCTGCGTGCCCTGGAGTACAAAAGAAACAGAATACAGGGCGCTATAGCTCTGCGTTGTACCACGATGCATACTAACGCCCCCACCCGGTTCTGACACACAGGCGCTGGCGAAGCTGCCTTCTTCGTATCTCACCGTCACTTGATTTTCTTTTTATTCAGTTTTATTGAGTGTTCCTGACAGTCCGCGCATGTTGCTGTATGCTGGATATGTTCACATGTATTGTCTCTTTCTTTCAGGTGTGTAATAGAAACCACAGCATAGAGAAGTGTGTACATTGCTTCTTACAGGAAAAGGCGATGGAAAAGTGCACTTGAATAAAAGTGCACTTTTGTTATACTTTTACACCAATATATGTTCCTGTGTTTGAACGACACGGGCAGATGGGGAGTGTCTGATGATTGCATATAGCGCCCGAAGTTACTGGTCTTTACCATTCTTTCCTCTGCATGTCCTGGAGTACAAAAGAAAAAGCATACAGCAACATGCGGGGACACTCAAGAAAACTGAATAAAAAGAAAAGCAAGTGTCGGTGAGATACGAAGAAGGCAGCTTCGCCAGCGTTTGTGTGTCAGAACCCGGGGTTGGTGTTTGGCGTTAGTATGCATCGTGGTACACTGCAGAGCTATAGCGCGTCTTTAGTGAAAACAGCCGTGTCAGATGGGGTTGTATGGATTGATTCTGAACGCGACTGAGAGAATGAAAAGTGAATAAAAAAAAGCTAACCTTTACAAGGATCATAAATTGCACCGGCTGTTACAGACTGAAATCAAATGTATGCTTTTATTCTAAAACAGTAAGAATAAGAGCAGTTTACTTCTCAAAACAGAGGGGCGCAGGATCGAACTCATGACCCCTTGATTCCCAAGCGGGGGCTGAGTCTATTGAACCACGGAGGCAGTTACAATAAATTGCTGTCAATGTCGCATGTTAAAGCGGCTTTTTGTTTCTGCAGTTATATTTTTGAATAAAAGCGCAATTGTGTTATTTTTGTGAAAATGTTTCTTTGCTATTTGGACTTCAGGCTTCATACATTATATAGTTTATGCCTACATTTTGTCATCTACTACTAGAATATAAAAAAACGTTTCTGTTTTAACAATGTGTTGACACAGATTACTGTAGAAACGGAACAGACATGAAATGCGTGTGTTCCAAATAACGATCTATTATTTCCACTCTAAAACTCCACTTCACTCCCAGATACTCAATCAAGCTGAAGTTCGTGCACGTTCTAAATTGGTGGGGGGATGGAATAGCCGGCTGCTCCAAGCTTCTCTTTATCAGCACATTTAGAAGACAAAGGGCGCTGGCGGAGAGGTGTGAAGGGATTTAAGAAGCAGTTTAAGGTGGGACGGAATTACGAGTTTTTTTGTAGGCTCTGGTAATTCTAGTGTTAACTGCGTGCTCTGATTGGTTAGCTTCTCAGTCTGGAGAACTTAACTGCGTGCTCTGATTGGTTAGCTTCTCCGTCATCCTCCAATAGCATCCCTAGTATGAAATCAACTGGGCAAACCAACTGAGGAAGCATGTACAGGAAGTAAAAAGACACATTGTCCGCAGAACCCGCGAAGCAGCGAAAAATCCGCGTTATATATTTAGTTGTGCTTTCATATAAAATCCACGATAGAGTGAAGCTGCGAAAGTCAAAGCGCGATATAGCAAGGGATTACTGTACAGGTTAAAACTTGGCCCTTTTTTTTGAAGTAGCGACCGGTATACCACACATGTTGTTCTAGCACACGAGTCGTATTCCAAACAAAGGTCGTATACCAAGCAAAATATTTCGCCTCTAAACAGGACTATACCAAGTTGGACTTATTCCAAAGCAGACGTATACCGATATATATATATATATATATATATATATATATATATATGTATAGGCCATTGTTATTTTTTCTTTTTCTTGAGGTTCACACAGCTCCTCAAAATTAAAATGAAAAATATACATTCAAAAAGTCACATACATCCTAAACAAACAGGACTATCAATCAAATTGTGGTCATCTACGGTATCGACATCTGCCATGTGCTGCTAGCAACTAGGTGCAACCAATTACGTTAAAAGTTTTCTGAATTTGTAATGAATTCCTTTTAAAGAATACTGACCTAATCAATAAATTGTATAAATATAGTGCTGGGGACATTTTTTTCCTGTGTAGCAATGTGATTAACACGTGGCTAACATGTAATACACTTGTTACCTCTTCAGAGATTTACATAAAGAATAACGAATGACGCTTTCTCCTGCCTGTGTTTTATTGCTTAAATCAGGGCATTTCAGTGGGGGTGTGTGTCTGTATTCATAATTTTCTTCCACACGACTCACTGTGGATAAAGAAAACCACAAGTTAAGAGCACTGCACTGAAAGGCAGCTGACTTACAATGTTTCCACAGACATTGCAGACCCAACGATGTATGCAAATGCAAGAATGTGAGCTTTGTTTCTCCATGTGGAAGGACCAATAGAACATGGTATCTGGTCATGAATTAAGTGCCTTTTAGAAAGAAAAATACATGATTTAAGATAGTTATACTAAAATGTTGGCACACATATTGAATTATATAGACATAAATATCAGATATTGACTCACACACATAATGATTTTGTGGAAGATGCATACACAAGAAAAGAAAGGTAAATCTTTACTTTGGCATATGCATATATTTCCAGGTATACAGTGTCTGTGAAAACATGAAGCCAGCTGCCTTTGACGGCTATGTTCTTTATTTGCAGCTTGCACCACCCACAATGTGGCCTCTCGTGTGTAGTTTCCCCACGTCAAAGTGATGCTGCCATAAACTTCATGTACTGACAGCTTTGTTGCTATATTGGACATTTGACATACTTTGTACAGAACCACATTATGTGTTATAAACAGAAGCAGTGCTGTGAACTCGAGAGTTCCCAAGCACGAAAGTCTCAAACAATGACTCAAAATGTCCACTATAGGGGGCAAAACTGTCAAACCCCGACTATTAAAGAAAAAGGCCATGAAGAAACGTTATAAATAAAAAAATACTTTTAGAGAAAATGCTCTGTAACCTGATAAAACTCTGAAGAGCACAAGAGGACAAGTAATTGCCTGAAACCAAAAAAAACAATCCAAAGAAAACAATGTCCCAATATGTGATTCAAAGGTGAAGTGAAAAAAACAGAGCAATTGTTCAAATAAATCTATGAAATCACAATATAAGCACAATAATAATCACTTGAAAACTCACCAACACCATGAGAACATTCATAATGAACTGCAAGAAAATGTATGTTTTCCTTAGCCTTTATATTGATGAGGGCAGTCCTTTGTGGTGATGGACAGGTGGCCCCGTATCTTAGGGACCGCCCTCAAAACAAACTGAATATAAAAAAAGATACATATATGTATAGAAACTAAATGACAAACAGTAATAACATAAACAAAGGAATCAAAAATGAACAAAAAAAAAACACAAAAACAGCATTTGAAGCTCCACTAATGAAGTAACCCTGAATGAAATATAACATGTAGAACATAACCATTAATTAGCCTTTTTATGCAGGACAAGTTAAACAAACTCGATAATTCTGGAATCAAACTCTGAAAAGCTGCTGAAGTAAGTAACAAAAAATATCAAATACTATTCCCTATCTGGAGACAGATCACACTCGATTATCGGGAAAAGGTAGTCTGTGATGTGTGGTAATATGAATATTTGAACCTTTCCCAGACAACAGAAGAAATGCCACTGCTGACAATATTTTCATATTACTTTCCATGACAAACAGGCTAAAAGACAAGTCTTCTCCATATTGAATTTCTAGGCAAATTAGACAGGAGCTGCCCCCCAATTGTGAAAGGCAACACAAGAGATGGCCAAGGAGACAGCAACCAATATAGTGCAGAGGGAGACCCATATAAGACAGTGCACACGCACGTCCATCATACCGCTTGCCATTTGCCCAAAGATTCCATGAAATATGTAAGTACAGTAGGACCTTGGTTCACGACCATAATTCGTTCCAAAACTCTGGTCGTAAACCGATTTGGTCGTGAACCGAAGCAATTTCCCCCTTAGGACTGTATGTAAATACAATTAATCCGTTCCAGACCATACGAACTATATGTAAATATATATATTTTTTAAGTTTTTAAGCACAAATATAGTTAACTAGTAGAATACCCGCGCTTCGCAGCGAAGAAGTAGTGTGTTAAAGAAGGTACGAAAAAGAAAAGGAAACATTTTAAAAATAATATAACATGATTGTCAAAGTAATTGTTTTGTGTATTTGGCGGCAGCGTCACAAAGTTTTTTTCGTCTAGCTGCATCAGAAAATGTACCACGACGTCTGACACGTCTCCTTTTTACTGTTTTCTCACAGCTTGGATTGCTGCTGTCATATACACACACACACACACACGCACACACACACACACACACACACACACACACACATACATACATACATACATACATATATACACATATATATACACATACATATCTTCATATCTACATATCTATATACATATCTACATATACACGCATATATATATATATACATACCTATCTACATCATATATACACACACATACATACACACACACAAATTATATATATGTGTGTATGTATGTATGTATGTATGTATGTATGTATGTATGTGTGTGTGTGTATATATATATATAGCTTTTATATATGTGTGTGTATAGCTTTGGTCACTGAGTGCAAGGGAGAAATAATAAAATATAGTCTATAAGTTATTAAACAGTAAAACATTAACGTTTTAAGAAGTACAGGTACATTGAGCACTACTGGAGTGGTTGCGGGTAAACTACATTTTAAAGACTGTGTAACACAACAGGTAAGTAACTAACAGCAGCTAAAATGTATATGGATCATCTCTCGGTAGTAGATCCCTTTTGAAAGGCGCTACACGACGGCTGTGGTATAGAAATTACATTTTCTATGTGAGCGTTCAAATTTGTGCCTCTGGTAATGTGCCTTACCGGCATTTAAAGAAAATTAGTTTTGTGTCCTCTGCAGTGTTAAGCGAGAAAGGCTTTGGTTTGGGATAAAAGGAAAAAAGGTGTAAAGAAAGGAAAGTTTGCCTTTTTCTTTTATATAGTATAGAGAGATGTGTTCGCTGACGTTATGATCGCCTTTTGAGGACAGTCGCGGTGGGTCTTGTGTAGACTGGTGAGACGTCCGCGCCATTAATCGGCTGTGATGGCACTGTCAGTCCTCTACTCGTGTGCGTGTCTTCATAATCCGGGGTGAGAACCTCATACGCGTATACGTGCAAAAGAAAGTGTGAATCGCCTTAATATTATTTTGCCGTGGTGTAGAAAAGGGGTCCCGTGTTTGCACTTGTCTGGGCTATAGCGCAGGGGGAGGATGAAAAAAATTAAAAGTGCTCACTTTGACTTAAGGCAGAAGCGCAGTCAGCGTCTCAAAGGCGGCACAGCTATACGCGCGCTGGCTGCTCGACTTTTGCAGGGCAGGAGACCACAGGTTTTGCAGACACGTTCATGATATCAAAAGTCTCAGCACTCTTTGGAGGTCATTCATATATTATATAAATAGCAAAATACCCGCCCCTCGCAGCGGAGAAGTAGTGTGTTAAAGAAGTAATGAAAATGAAAAGGAAACATTTTAATAATAACGTAACATGATTGACATTGTCATGAGTGTTGCTGTCATATATATGCCTGCCTAAATAAGTCACCCTCGCTTTGCTCTTACTTTATTTACCGTTCATTTAATCACGGCTAGTGGCGGAAAAATTATAAAATGGAAGGAGGATGGCTTTACCAAAACAATTATTGATGGCGAATCGATTATTCATAAAGCTTGAATTGGTGATCTGTTTTTCTGTGTTAACCTCATATTTTTTCATACTTCTTCTCAAACTAAGGTGGTGCGAGGGTAAAATGAATCGGGATGCGCTGATCAAAGTAATCGGTGTACCAGGAAATCATGCGTTGATAAAAGCTCCCCTTTGCTTGTAATGCAAAGTGTGATTAAATGCATTAATTTTAACGCGTTATGGAGCACATGCATCGAAGCTTCTCAGCTGTGCTTGTGCTAAGAAAAGGAAAGATTTTAAAAATAACGTAACACGATTGTCAATGTAACCTTTTGTAAGTAGTGGAGGATTCAGTGTGGAGAAACTCTATAGAGACAGCGTGTGTATTAACTTGTGGATTTTTCTGTGGGTTGCTTCGGAAGACGGCGTTAGCTGCAGAGCTCAGCTCAGAGCCAAATGAGATGAATGGGAGGGGAGATGATGACGTGACTCCCCACCCGCCTTAACTGTCAATCCCCACAAACACAGTCTCTCGGAATTTGCATAAGCACACCCCTTCACCTACAATTTTAACTTAGTTATAAAGTGATCAAAACTCTTGTTTATATCCTGCGTCCTCTCATTAAACTTGTATCCCGCATTACCTGTGGGTATGTGAAACACCAGCGGTAGCCTGTCTATGAACTTAATTTAAATTTTAGGTTTACACCTTGCTTTCTTTCCGAGGTAGCAGCAGTCATGAATATGGTAGTACATGTCACTCGCTCGCTTCTTATTGTTTCGCTGCCTTCTCAATTATATAATGCATGTTTTCTTAAGCGCTTTTTGGAGGTCTTCCTGGTTTTCTACGCACTGCGTTGACAGTCAGTTCACATGATTACGTGAGAGGCGTGATGATGTCACACGAAACTCCGCCCCCCCGTCATTCCAGCTCAACTCCATTACAGTTAATGGAGAAAAATACCTTCCAGTTATGACCATTAGGCGTAGAATTTCAAAATGAAACCTGCCCAACTTTTGTAAGTAAGCTGTAAGGAATGAGCCTGCCAAATTTCAGCCTTCTACCTACACGGGAAGTTGGAGAATTAGTGATGAGTGAGTGAGTGAGTGAGTGAGTGAGTGAGTGAGTGAGTGAGTGAGTGAGTGAGTGAGTGAGTGAGGGCTTTGCCTTTTATTAGTATAGATTAAACCATAGAATGCACAGCATAATAGTAAACTAAATGTAAAAACACTGAATAACACTGACAAAACCTTGAACAACAGAGAAAACTAACACTGGAATAGTTTGCGCTATAGCGCTACCAACCGCTGGCTAAAAGCACTTTTTAAATGAGTTTTAAGAACAGGGAAAAAAATTAACATTTGAAAAAATCCGTAATTTAATAAACCACCAAGAAAAATAACATTGCAACAATGCACGCTACGAACAGATCGCTAGAAACAGAAGTGAAAACAAAATCAAGCCCAGTGCATTCTTTAACTGCCTTCCTACCTTAATGCGTCCAGCTCTCTATCGCGCTGCCTGTGTGTCTGCATCTCGGGCAGCCTCTGTGTGTGTGTGTGTATGTCGAAATCTCTTGCGCTGCCTCTGTGTGTGTGTGCGTCGTCTCTCGCTGCCTGTGTGTGTGCACAGCGCCTCTCTTACACTGCCTGTGTGTGCCTCTCTCGCGATGCCTGTGTGTGTGCACGGCCTGTGTGTGTGTGTCTGTGTGTCGTGCTCTCACGCTCTCTCTCTTGCTCTCTCTCTCTTGCTTGCTGCACAGGAAATGCACAGGAGAGACTGAACATATTACAAACCGAAAGGGAAAATGGCTTGTTAGGTATACCGAGTGTGTGGTCGTGAACGAGGCAAAGTTTGGCGAACTTTTGGTAGTAAACCGAGTTGTATGTGTACGGGGCGTTAAGTGAACCGAGGTTCCACTGTATTGCTATAATTTCTATAAACTCATTATACAGAAAAAAATTTTTTACATCATTTATTATTTAACAGCTGATTAAAATGTGTTGTACTAAATCAAATATGGAAACCTGTTCATGTCATAGCATGGTAGAACAAAGCAGGGCAAGGTGGGATGCACACATAAAAAATAAAAGAAAACTGTATAAAGATCCCATGAATGTTTGCTGACTACTAATGCGGACTGTTTTGCTATAAGCCTACATGCCACTACATTGAAATATGTAGATGTAAATTTTCAAACTATTTCTATAAAATAAACTTGTTTCTGCTTCATTTGTTATTTTATGTACTCAGCTGATTGAAATATGTTGCTTTTCTTTTAACTAATAAATACTAATACTAAAGCAGTTGACTGCCCACTGGTAGTTCAACCTTGGAAAGTTGTTTTTGAAATTGACAATGCATAAATTTAAAATGAAAATATATGTAAATAGTATTGTCATTGTGTAAAGACATAATTTATTCTGGAGCACACTCAAGCTGTATGAGGCTATCTGTGGTTTTGAGTGTAGAGCAAGAGGGATGCTATATCATGTTGCTGAACTGTATTGCCAATAGTGTGAATAAAAGATTCAGACACCACTTGGTGTAGCTGCCTACATGTGTCTAGCTTATTTTCAGCATTTAGCATATAGGTTATTTCCAGTGTACACCCAAGTGTTGTTCATACTGAAGCTAAAGAGTCCCAATATGGAGTACTGAGGAGTAATAGGCTGAACAGACACCATTTCTAATCAGTCCTTAACACTAGAATTACCAGAGCCTACGAAAAACTTCGTAATTCGTCCACCTTAAACTGCTTCTTAAATCCCTTCACACCTCTCCGCCAGCACCCTTTGTCTTCTAAATGTGCTGATAAAGAGAAGCTTGGAGCAACCGGCTATTCCATCCCCCACCAATTTAGAGCGTGCACAAACTTCTCCCAGCTCATGCCTTGATTGAGTATCTGGGAGTGAAGTGGAGTTTTAGAGTGGAAATAATAGATCGTTATTTGGAACACACGCATTTCATGCCTGTATTCTAGTAGTATGCATCGTGGTACACTGCAGAGCTATAGCGCGTCTTTAGTGAAAACAGCCGTGTCAGATGGGGTTGTATGGATTGATTCTGAAGCGACTGAGAGAATGAAAAGTGAATAAAAAAAAAGCTAACCTTTACAAGGATCATAAATTGCACCGGCTGTTAAAGACTGAAATCAAATGTATGCTTTTATTCTAAAACAGTAAGAATAAGAGCAGTTTACTTCTCAAGACGAAGGCAGGATCGAACTTCGTGACCCCTTGATTCCCAAGCGGGGGCTGAGTCTATTGAACCACGGAGGCAGTTACAATAAACTGGTGTCAATGTCGCATGTTAAGGCGGCTTTTTGTTTCTGCAGTTATATTTTTGAATAAAAGCGCAATTGTGTTATTTTTGTGAAAATGTTTCTTTGCTATTTGGACTTCAGGCTTCATACATTATATAGTTTATGCCTACATTTTGTCATCTACTACTAGAATATAAAAAACGTTTCTGTTTTAACAATGTGTTGACAAAGATTACTGTAGAAACGGAACAGGCATGAAATGCGTGTGTTCCAAATAACGATCTATTATTTCCACTCTAAAACTCCACTTCACTCCCAGATACTCAATCAAGGCATGAGCTGAGAGAAGTTTGTGCACGTTCTAAATTGGTGGGGGGATGGAATAGCCGGCTGCTCCAAGCTTCTCTTTATCAGCACATTTAGAAGACAAAGGGCGCTGGCTGAGAGGTGTGAAGGGATTTAAGAAGCAGTTTAAGGTGGGACGGAATTACGAGTTTTTTCGTAGGCTCTGGTAATTCTAGTGTTAAGTGGAAAAGGATTGTGCGTGTTTTAAGTTTGGAGTGTGAGAACAGGCCAATTCAAAACAAATTTGGTGAGTCCCATGTACTCCACAGTAACATCCGATTCACAAAAAAGTAAAGACATTTGGCTTTTTTCCCTATACACATTCATGTCTTTCAGGTACACTTAGTGTAGCCTCTTTAGCATTACACTTTCTATTGAAAAATATGTAAAAAGAGTTGCATTTTTTGACTTGAAAAATTACACATTTATTCAATCGCACCTTTCCAATGTAAAATGTGCAAAACACTACAAGAAGTCAGAAGTTTTGAAGGTATAATCATGATACAAATAATAATAATTAATAATACTACTAATAATAAAAATAATGCTAATACCGTATGTACTGAGAAAATGTGTCATTTGTGTGGTATATCTTAAAACACGGTGAAATAAACAGTCCAGCATTACAATCCTTGTGGATTGTCTTTCCATTTGATGAGCTTTTAAACAGCACACTGCACATATGCGATTGACACAAGTGTCACTTTTGGATTCATTCATCATTCACTTCATCATTACTGCTCATACTGTATCACTGTCAAGAGCTAGCAACACCTGAGCTGCTGAAAAACATTTCTTACGAGATGCTATTATGAAGCTAGGATGTTTCTGCATGGTTGCCTGGGTAACACTCAGGCCTGTCGCTAATGCAAGACACACCTATATCGTTTCCCAAGCAACGCTCTGCATTAACTGTTGCCACTTTTACAGCCCAATTAATCTTTGGGTCTAACGCTTACATGAGATGCATCTATATGGTTGCCCGGGTGATGGTCAGGGCTAATGCTTTTAGCACTGTTTTAATGGCCTAAGTGATGCTTGGGTCTAACACTAAGGAGTTTAAATGCCTGCATGTTTCCTGTATTGCACTGTAATCTTGCTTTGGTTTATATTCTAAACAATAATAAATGCTTCCAGAATTTGTGACAGGAATTTCATGTATATAAAACAATGGGGAAGGTTTTATATATATCTGAAATGTTAACTAAAAAAACTGAATGATATGTGAACACATCAAATCTCCAGTGGCTTTTTGCACGAAAAAAAAAAAAAACAGAGAACAGAATCCAGCTGAATTAGCACTGACTCACTCCCATCATCTATTGTCATAAAGATATTTTACAAAAAGTAAACCAAAAGAGGCATACATGCTTTAAGTAGCACAAGATCTCTTGGGCCATTTCTATCAGACCATCTATAATATAGGTGAGGGAAAGCTAGGAAGATGATCCTTACAACAGAATGAGAAAATATATGGTAAAATCCAGTGTATGAAGGCTTTAAATTGTTTGCTATGCAGAGATTTGTGTTCACTCCACTTATTACACTGTTAAAGTTTTGTCTGTAAAGTCAAAACTACAGTCTCTAAAGTCACTTCATTATGAGATGAAACCTTAAACATTATACAATGTGGGCTCAAAATAAAGGTCAATTTACTAATACATACAGTCACTGAGGAGGAAACTTACATATCTGGCATTTATAAAAATGTACAGTAAAATATGCATTATGTATAACCAGGTCTTTAAGTTTACAAAGACATCTACTAAACTGTACTTCTTGCTAAATATGAATTAAACTGGCAAAATAAGGTAAAAAAACAACCTCACAGCTACTCAAGTCTGAAGAGAGTTTAATTCCTTTTCTCCCATCACAATAGCACTGATGTCTTCCTGGAATATTCAGACAAGTGTCTTCACACACTTTGGACTCACATTCATTCACATCTGTAGAAAGAAACCATACACAGAAATAAGGAAATAGGTATCTAGACTAAGGTGTTAATGAATCAGCTGCAAATATTGAACACGTTGGGGAACCATAAAACACTAGCATAAGATATGTAGCAAAATGTCTATACATATATAGAGTCATAAAATACTGTTATCATAAAATCAAAATATTAATAATGGATCTTGAAGAAACTTTATTCTTCAGGTATTGCTTTTGAAGTCTTAGAATGCCTTGGGATAAAGTAATAGCTCATCAATAAACATCTATCCTGAGGAAACAATCTAGAAGTTAAACAAAGATAAAGCAAGTATGTCTGAAGTCCCACTATATTGGGATTACATAGTGCTATTTTATTCTTTGGTATGTTTTTGTGTTTTGTGTGCACTTTCTATTTTTCCTTCAATGATTTTCACAGTAGGTACTGGATTTGCTCCCTTGCTTTGAAAATAACAGTGGAGGTAAAAAAAATCAAAAATTTTAAACAAAGAAAGAATTTGAAAGATTCATACATCAGCTTGTTAATATACTTCAAGCAGTTAATATACTTAATCAAAGGCTATGTTGACATGTTTTTCTTTTAATTTTATGTTTATTTTCTAATCACCAAAATCATCTACGTGTACCCCCTACAGTTAGAAAAGGGACACATATACATTATCAGAGGCATCTGTCATCTACTGGTTTTGTAATCCACTGATACCACACTAATGAAATGTTTATTTCTTCTGTCTTTTTTCACTAGCTCAATGTTCTCTCCAGAAATTTTTTCCAGCCAGGTGGCATGAAAAAGTAGCTAGGTGGGGTAGGACAGGGAAATTTTGTGGTGGGGAAAATTAACTGTGCACTATTTTTATTAGTTAATTATTATTAATTATTTTCCAACGCTCAATATGACTTCCTTTTTAAGGTTTGACACTTGTGCCAGAATATTTTTCCTAAATTTAAGAAGCATCCAATTCTGGATCCTGCAACCCTAACAAACATTTTAAATAACAACTGTTATGACATAAACCAAGAGGCACAAGTATTGTCGCTGTCAGGAAGAAAAGTGAAAACAATGAAAAAAAGAATGGGAAACCTAATGAAGAAAAATTTAAAAATATTCTTCAAAGCCAACTTGCATATGCAGAAGGTGTCTTCAGTTAAATATTTATTCTTCTTTTCTTCCTAGTGGCCATCTAAGCATAAGTGGTGTAACATATTAAATGCTTTGTGTTAAGTGTTCCCCAACCCATGTTAATTGCTACGTGCTTCTTAAACTGACTCTCTTGCACTAAGAGGAGGCGCAGGCAGCAATCACCACACAGAATACATTAATTTTGTGATATTCCTGCTCCATGAACGTTTACAATGCTAAGATACTTAATATTATTTTCATGATGAAATGCATTAAAGCATGTACTTATCATGTGGGGACACGGTGGCATGGAGGTTGCACTGCTGCCTCACAGCAAAGGGGGTCCCGGGTGTTCCCAGCCTTGAGTTTTCATGTTTTTCTGGTGGTTTTACTCGGCGTGCTTCAGTTTCCTTTCAAAGTCATGTAGGATGTGGGGTTTTGTGATGCTTAATTGACCCTGCTAGTGTGTATGTGTGTGCTCTTATTCACCCTGCGATGAGCTGGCATCCCATTCAGGATTTGTTCCTGCCTCGCACACGATGCTTGCTGAGATGGGTGCAACCCTGAATGGATGGCATAATTAAAAATGCATAATGAAGATTTTTTAAAGTTCTGAACACTCCGTGGTCTAAGTTTATAACTAGTTTTAATCTCACAAAGACGTTTATCATGTGGTGATTGGTTATGTGGAGAAAGAAAAAGGAAGGATAGGAGCTGAGGGTTTGGTACCCACCCATTGAATTCTGTGTTCGTGTCTCCGATCACCAGATCACAAACCCAACATTTATACAATATTTAAGTTAAACCTGTGCGATACCCATTCATGCATCCAGTTTTTTTGAGTTTAGTCACACCTGCCATAAAGGTCTCTACACTGAACGTACACCCGGGACCCTTTACTGCGAGGAAGCAGTACTACCACCACACCACCGTGCATGTTTAATACATGCTTTAATACATTTCATCATGAAAATATCAAGTATTTATCTTAGCATTGCAAATGTTCAGAGAGCAGGAATATCATGAAGTGAATGTATTCTGTCCAGCGATCGCTGCCTGTGCCTCCTCAGTGCAAGAGGAAGTCAGTTTAAGAAGCGCATAGTGATTAACAACTCGATCAGGGAACACTTAACACAAAGCATTTAATGTACTACAGTACATTAACTTATGACGGGGTTTGAGAAAATCTAGTAAATTAAACATTGATTTTAAAATTAAGTTTAGTTTATGACATTCTACTTTAATGACAAAAAAACTATGAGAATAAAGTGGAACTGTCAAAGTTAATCTCAACAAAAACAGTGAGAATAAAGTGGAAATGTCAAGAATAAAGTCAACATGTCATTCTCATCATAAACGTCAAGATTAAAATGGAAATGTTGAGAATAAAGTCAACACGTTGAATTTATTCTCAACATATAGTTTTTTTCTTTCTTCGCTTTGTCCATATTTTTTTTTATTCACCGTGGCCCTAATACACTTCTGTATAAAACCTTCAGCAATTCAGTGACAAAACTTTTGCTCAAGACACAGTGTGTGCTGCAAGGGTTTCTGCACACTTTTCGCAATATGGACGCAGGTCCAAATATGAGCAAATATAAGAATGGCAGATGGGGTCACTTTAACAAAACCCTCAGTATGAGAAAATATAAAAATGGCGAGGAGTCACAGTGAGTGCTACAAGGATTTCTGCACACAGAACACACCTAATGCTTAAACAACTGTATATATATATAACAACAACATCTATTTATATAGCACATTTTCATACAAAAAGTAGCTCAAAGTGCTTTACATACTGAAAAAGAAAAATAAAAGACAAAATAAGAAATTAAAATAAGACAAGATTAGTTAACATAGAAAAGGAGTAAGGTCCGATGGCCAGGGTGGACAGAAAAAACAGGAAAAAACTCCAGACGGCTGGAGAAAAAAATAAAAAATCCACGGGACCGTCTAGTCCCCTCTGGGCATTCTATCTAACATAAATTAAATAGTCCTCTTTGTAGTTAGGGTTCTCACGCAAGTTAGGGTTCTCACGGAAATATATATATACACATAGGTTTGCTATGTACTGAGCCGCACTATACAGACTGCAATGATGCTGAGAACAAAGACGTCAACCTTTTGACAACCTTTTTCTGAAATCTGACAGGCTGGTTCCACTAGACTTTTTTTTATTTTATCAGTCCTCCTCTTGCCCGCCCACCTCCACATCATCTTTGCTTGTGAACTGCTGCTCCGCTCCCACTATTAGCATGTACAGCCCCCTCTCGCCCACCCACCTCTCCATACTCCTTGCTACTGTATTAAGCTGCTCTGCCCCCGCTATTACCATGTACACCCCCTCTTAAAAGCCCACCTCCCCATATTCTTTGCTTGTGAACTCTGCTCCGCCTCGTCCCCGCTATTAGCTTTAGCATCGAGTGATCGGTAACATCCTGTCTCACGCCTCTCCCTATGCAACTTGCGATCCTGCTTCTAAAATATTTGCCCACCCGCCCACTCATCCCTTGCCATCTCTACAGATCATTAGATCTGCCTGTACCTGTAGATCTGCGGCTGTCGCTAGGGAGAACACTGCTAGCTGACTATATACTGCAGTTCATTACTGTACAGAACTCTGAAATTGTTTTACCTCTGTGGTATTGTTATTTTTATATGTACTGTAAAAACAAATCCTTAAATGTGCAGGTTAATTGTAGGGATCAGGATTTTCTGATTTCCAGTCATTTATTTTACTTTCAGTATATACAGTACCTGTTTTTTTTTAATATACAATTACATTCCATTATTTACTTGTTAAAATTAAGATGCAGTCAATCCACCAGGTAAGAGTTTATATAAAACGTTTCATAACTGACCAGGTGATATTACACTGTGAAAGGCATTGCATACAAATAAAAATACAAAGGTAAGACAATGCTATTGTACACCATCTTCAGTGTGACCAATTCAGAGCAATTTTTCTAGATCAATGACAAAAAAATAGTTTATTCATATTTTAATGATCATTAAATCATTTTATTAGGTATACAGTAAATTGTCTCATACTAACAAGTCAATTTTTTATAAAAATATCAAAATGCTTACCAAGACATGTTTTTGTGAAATTGTCATAAACGTAACCTTCAGGACACAGACAATTAAAAGAACCAACAAGATTTTGGCAAGAAGCTGAGCCACAGATGTCTGGAGTTTCCTTGCATTCATCAATATCTAGAATCAATAGTATAGTAAGGTTTTGAGTGAGGAGATCTTTAGCATAAAGACAAAGGGTCCTTTCACTCAAATAGTTACAACATCTAACTTTTTCTAGAAAACTTCATCAATTTTCACAATGTTGATAATATAATTTACAAAATAAGGATTTGTAAAAAAATATATTTTTTACAAAATTATATTTACCATTTACAAGCTAGAAACAAGAAATACTGAATCATGTAAAGCTGAACTATGTTATCTATATAACATGTCTTTAGAAATAAAATTGATTGTTCATGGTATTAAAACAAAATGCACATGACAAAATAATAACTTGACATAGTGTTTTTGTATTGGCCAAACACTACATAAACTATTGAAATAGTGTTTTTGTATTGGCCAAACACTACATAAACTATTAATAAAACCCTTTACTAAATAAACTGGCATTAACAAATAAGGACGTAGTGATGTATAAATGGAGAGATAAACAAAGTAGTCGCTACCTGTACACCAATGTCTTTCAGCAAGAGTATATCCAGAAAAGCAAGAGCATCTGTAACTCCCCATTTTATTCAAACAGTGCTGGTTGCAGCCTCCATTTTCATTTTCACATTCATTAACATCTAAAAAAATAAAATAAAACAGGAACTCAAGTTAAATATGAAATCTTTAACCTACAGTTTTTTCCTGATTGCAGACATGCTAAACAGTCTCAAATGGTAATCGTAAAAATCGCATCAGTCCTGCAGTTCCTTTAAAAAAACATTGATCAAAGATACACAGTACATGCCAACAAGCAAAACCTACCTGCTGACTATTTACAGTTTAAAAGTTGATAGATTCCTCAAGCTTCAATTTTAATAAGATAACATTGCTTTTTGTTTGATTTTTATATTAATTTGCCTCTACATAAGGGAATTTATAACCAAAGAAAAAGAATTCATTCAATTTACAGCACATGCTGCCATCAATGAGTTAATAACCTAACCCAAATATCAGTCGACACAAAGTGGTTGGTGCAGAAATAAGAACTGCTGCTTCATAATCAAGAGGTTGCAAATTCGAGCCTGGGTTCTCCCCGTTTTGAGTAGTGAGCTGCTATTATTATTATCATTGTTCTGAATGATAAAAATATCCTGGAATACAATTCACCTTCTAAATTGGCCCTAGTGTGTGCTTGGTGTAAGGGTGTGTTTGTGTGTGTCCTGCAGTGGGTTGGCACCATGCCCAGGATTGGTTCCTGCCTTGTGCCCTGTGTTGGCTGGGATTGGCTCCAGCAGACCCCCGTGACCCTGTGTTCGGATTCAGCGGGTTGGATAATGGATGGATGGATACAATTCACCAATGTTTATCCTCAGCATACTGCACTGCAAGGGTATGATACCATCAACCTGAGCTCACCCGGTGTTAAAGTCGATTCCAGATGTAAGAAAACTAAAACTTTGTTACCTTTATCACATATGGTTCCATTCCAGCCTTTGAAGCAGTGACATTTGAAATCTCCCTTTTTGTCTTCGCATCTTGCAGTGCCAGGTGAATGGCATGGAGATGGAGAGCACTGGTCAGGAATATCTGCACAGATAGAAATAGTTTACTTCTTTATACTGGCTGAATTATAAAATTTGTTCTGTTCGATACATTTTAGCAATAGGAATACTCATATTGAAAATTAGTTTGAGAAAGATTTTTATAAATATACTACTTATACTTTCAGGGATTTCACATTTTGTTGTTAAGTATTCATACTTGGGTAAAACCTTGAAAAGCGTAATAAAAAATAGAGGATACTTCACATAAATCAATGATAAAAATATATAAAATCACTTGAGGAAAATTGTTAACTTTGATAAGCGCATCATGCAAAAATACAGAACCTGCTTGTTCGTATAAGCTTTATACGTCTGATGCAGGGCATGACAGTGTTCTAGCAAACACAAAGCATCAAAAGCATGCAGATAAGTTTTCACTTCTTGCAACTGCTTATTTTGAGCAAGCATTTAATGTATATCCTAAATAAGGAAAACCGAAAAATGTAAATAACTGAGCTACTGTATTTTTTTAAAGCAGGAAGGCGTTTTTAGTTTAAACTACCATAATATGCATAATGGATGCAAGAATGAAATGCATTTATTTGTTTTTTTTTTCCAAATGAGTTACTGTTGGTAAAACTTATGACACCATTTGATCAATGGAAATGTTATGTCACCTCCAAAAAAACTTTCTAGTCACTTGCAAAGATAGACTACATTGAAAATGTACATTTTGCATGCAAAAAAAGTTTAAAGTTTGCCCGCTCTCTCACTGTTCCCTACAGTTGTTTATTCCACATAGTGAAGTGTTCATGCTGGAGATTGGAAAAAATTCCAGGGGAAAATTCTACCATGAAATAGCTTGTTATTACATTAGAAGAACAAAAACAGTACATTTTTCGATTAGCGTTTTTTGTTGGACAGATAAAACCCTGTAGACTTTTGTTGTACTTTAGCTATATGTGTTCAGAGCCATTTAATTTAGGAAAAGGAAACATGTACATTACACAGATGATGTGGAGTTTAACTGAAATGAAATAAAAGAGGACAAAACAAAAGCTCATCAATATTACATATTACAATCATACTGTAAAAAAATATCACCCAATTTAAAAAATTGCATTTCATTTATTATTATAAAAATTTTAGTTTTATGAATATAGCACAAACTTTACAAAAATTGTGCTATCTTGCAAACACACTTCTAAATATTTCGTTTTAAACAATTTTTATAAAGACTTGACAAATGACAATTAAACTGACTATAGTCAAAAAATGCAAATAAACCTGAAAGTACACATTGGAAGCAGACAAAAAAATGATCTGTTTACAATTACTGGAATATTATTCAAAAATACATTTTTATTTAGTAGTTTTCTTTTGCCATATAATTAAACATCATTACTTTGTTGTCATTTCCACTAAATGAACTGGACATTCCTGGAATTTGCAGATGAACACAAGTTGTTTCCTTTAGGGCAATTTACTTGCAGAATGTCAGGGAAAAAAACAAGAGATAACTACTAAACATATCCCCCTGGACACTACATTCTAAATGGAATGCAAAAACAAATGATAGGAAACAACCACTGCAAGAATTCCTGAATAGAAATAGATAAGTATACAGGGTGCCAGAATCCCAAGACTTAGATTGCACAAACATGCCCTTTCTTGTAATCTACAGAAACAAATACTGAAAATAAACAGCCTTCGGTTCCTGGGAAATATGTGCATTAGTAGTAGTTTTCTCATGTAGTTTTTAACACAAGATGAAGATGAATATCCTCTCAAATCATTCTCACAGCGTTAGCTAAAAAATCATTCAGGCAAAGATGTTATGAACATTTTGTTGGTAACTTTTTACAAGTATTGCAAGAATTACAAAAAACAAATCTCAGTGGCACCTACAAATTTCAGCCTGCCTGTCTGGACAGGTTTGTAAGTAAAGGGTTTAAAGTTTCTGAAACAAGAATCAAGTTTCACATTACAACAAATAAATGGTAATTTGCCTCATTTTTTGTAATGAGAGTTTATGTACAGCAAATAAATTCAATAGACATCTGGTTTCAAACACAAGTTTAAAAATGAAAACAGTAGTAATCTTCTGTTGTCTTAAACAATACATTTTGAGAACATGTTATAGACAAATAAAAGAAATAACAATGAAGTAAGACTTCTTAAAGCAATCAGGTATGGTACAATAGTAGGTGTAGTAATTTTATATTGTTAAAAGTATGTAAATCTGACTGTTTCTAAGACTTGTAATAGGTGGTGTAAATACTATAGTGTTCTCAGAATTATCAGTAATATTCAATTTCCAATATGTTATAAATAAACATTTATGAGTTACCATTATAATTTCAACATTAAAATAAACTTTTTAACATATTATACATATATGCCCCTCTTACACTTGAACTGCTAGATGAAACCTTTTATAATATACTAGCTGTGTAAGCCTGTGCTGTAAAAAGCCCAGGATCCTAGAAACCATGGATTCTCTCTCCTCAGAAGTTTCGTTTTGCTGATGTGCTCGCCTTGCTTGTGTATTAGCAGCTAAGCGAGTTTCTCTTATCTCGGCAGTTTCATTTTGGCGACAGAGTCGATTTCTTTGAGCTTCATGCTGTAGCCTCGCACTTCTGGGCCAGACAGATAGACACACACACTTCCACATGTAGATATTTCTATATAAGAATAAAACTGATTATTTCCCTCTTTTCTACCTAAAACACTTCAATGTACAGAACAAAGACTTCTGTGATAAAGCTTTGGACTAGTGGCATACTCTACAACCAAAAATATGATATACTACTGTGCTAACAGCACAGAAATAGAAAACATAATGATTTCACCAACAGTAAATGAAAATCGAAAAATGCACATTTTGTCTCGCCTTTACTATTCTTAAATACTCCTCACCTACTCCTTGACCACCATTTTGCCATAAATAATATTGTGGTATTTCTTTGGGTTATTTTTGTCTTTACTGAAATATTTCTCTCCAGCCACCTTTTAGCTTTCCTAATACTTTTTTAACTGTTGCTCTCATATGCCCTATGGTTGGCAGTGGAGTTATTAGTCTTTTGCATGTTATAAAGCTGTTTTTATCTTTGTAACATCTTTTTAGTTCCTTAATTATCCACCAGGAAGTTCTCCTTAATGACAAATGACAAGACAGACTCAAGGAAAGCTTGTAGAATTTAGGCTTTAGGGAGTCAAAGAGAAAACCCTGATGAGAAACTGGGAAAGCAAGGGCGCCTTTGATTGGGAACCACAAAGAATATGGGAGGGGAAAGAATCATGACCAAATTGGGCAAAAGGAGAAAGCCAAGCAATAAAATTATAGGTCAAGTAAAAATTTTCCAGCACTCAGTTTCTTCTCTGACTAGAGTTGAATGCTTAACATTTAGCCTCCGACCACTCCACTCTACCCTAAGTCCAATATTCAATGGGTAAGGGAAGTGGCAGCAAAGAATGGTTTAAATTAAAACCAGGTACAATATAACGGCGAGACAAGACTGAAAAGTAATAAGGTATTATCAGCAGATGCATCATGTAGATAGCTTATAAATAATGATTTTTTAAAAATCTCTAGCAAAACATTTTAAGTTTAATCCTTAACAAATTCTGAAATCACTTTTTAATTATATTATTGTTTATTTAATTTAACTGGTGCCAATCTGAGTGAAAATAATAATTTGTACCATGCAAGATAACCATAATACAATAGAGCATTCTGAAACCCACAAAATTCTATTCAGGGTCATGAGCGGTAGAAGCCTATCCTGGCAGGACTGGGTACAAGGCAGGGACTAACCTTGGACTGGGCACAAGACCACTTTAGGGCCAACTCATATGCATGTACATACACTCATGGAATTAGTTTAGAGTTTGTAACTAACCTAACCTGTATTTCTTTGAGGAACCAATGTTAACAATTGGGCCCCTGAGCCACACCAAATAGTTTCACATAAAAAAATAAAATAAATATGTAAAATAATGGATCAATAGTATCTAATAAACTAATGAGAACACAAACAATAATTTGTACATTAAATAACATTAAACCATAAATATTGTCTATCATTATATTTAACTCACTGTGTATACATGTTGTAAGTGCTGGATTCTTATCCTGAAGTGAACCAAACTTTCGAATGCATTCTGCACAAAAAGGAATACTGAAATTATAAATTGTTACTGTTAAATCATATTATATACAGACTGAAAACTTTTAACAATCTTAAAACATATTCACTAGATTTTATAAATGTACAAATTTATTATTAAAAAATACAAAAACCATGTAGATCAAAGATGTTTAAGAGTTATCTATTACTGATTAAATGTTTAATTTATCTAATACATGACTCATCATAAAGATATGAACAGTCTCCAACAGAATCAATAATGAACACTTACGTAGGTTCAACATTAAATTTAAAGGAATATTGCATAGCTGTCATTTGTTAACATAATCATGTGATTTTCTTATACTGCAACCTTGCTAAATGTCTTTATTATATTATTATAATATATATTATATTTGTTTATATGTAATAAGTAATCCATGAGCTCCCTACCTTGGTACGCAGTATGGTGTTGTGGCTAAAGATCTAGTGACTAAACCATCAGGTTGCTAATTAAGCTTCTACATAGAACCCAATAGATGACAGTAAGAAAATCACTTAACCTGCCTGCAATTAAAAATGTAGAAAATGTTTACAAAATGCTGTACTATGTTTGTTGCATAATTATGCCTTGGGTGGCGTTCACTACTGAATGTAAGATAAAGGGTATAAATTTGTGTAAAATTGCTTAAAACATTCATATACATGCATTTCCAATATTTCTTCTCCATTGTCCATTGTTAAAATTAATTGTACAGAAAGCTATAAAATGCACAAAGATATGAGATCCTTTTAAAAGTTTTCCTTATATTTGTTTAAGTTAAGCAAAAATCAGAGATAAGTGATTTTACATAAAAACAGTAAATTCAAATTTCCTTTACATTCTTACTAACAATAATCCTCTGCAGCCAACCTGGGGGTCCAGCTTGGACCAGGAGAATGATTTTGTGTTACAGCTTTATGAAAATAAGTGATAAAGTTAAAAACAGTACATGGTGCACACCTCTAAAGGTTATCAAATTAAATGTTTTTTTTCATATAAACTATCATAACAGCATGGACTCTTGCATCATAAAGAGATAATATCACTGCTGAGTTAGCTGCTGTGTTCCATTATTCAAATGAGGAGCTTCAGTGCTAGTTGCAAAGGAGCCTCTTAAAAAGGGAAAGACTACCACAGTCACACTGTCACCATTCTGGTATAGCTATAAGGAAGCGGTCATTCCAAGAATAAAAAGTTATCTAAAAGAGCAATAAAATGAACAAAAATACATTGGTCAGCATTGGTTAGCACTGTAAATGTAATGTAATAAAAATACGGTTTGTTATATTTTATTGTGGTTTTGCATTTGAAGCTTACTAGTGTGGTTTGAATGCATTTTACTTAAATACAAGTATCATGTATGAATAAGGGATATAAAGTAGTTTTATCTGATGGATTGTTACGCATACCTATATAAAAAAAATATATTAACTGTATACACATTATATATTGATCAATATCAATTACCCTTAACCGTTTGGAGCATATTAATTTAACATTTAATTTACTAATGACAGCCAACAGCAAAAGGCAAAACACATAAGTAGTGAACCAACCATGAGTCTTGCTGGGGAATACTTAAAAAATGATAATTCTTACTTTAATACAATAGTATAACTATATTGCCTTTTCATCATGGTATACTACAACCAAATAATGCTAAATAGCCTATTAATAACTACATACATGGTATAAATCCAGCAACTCCTGACATTTCTGGGAGGCATTACAAAGTTAGATTTCAAACGTACATTTGTGTTTAGTTACTTACAGGATGTTTAAAAGGAAAAAATAAACATCAGGCAACACACTGACTGTAATTTTTCCATTAACTTACCTGTGTACCTTGGATAAAAATAATCCTGGAAAAAAAAAAAAACAGAAAAAATATCTTAGCCTTAAAACCACTCTTCACTGACAAGTTCTGTATTTGCATTAAAGTTAAGAAGAGAAACGGCAAATAGAAATCACTGTACATTGGCAATTCACAATTGTTCTGCACTTACTGAGTAAATACAGTAAATTCAATATTTAATGGAATCCCTACAGTAAATGAACAATAAACAGTATTGGTTGGCACATTTTTCAGTTTAATAACATAGTATCAACTATAGAACTATTGAAAGGTACAATACAATAAAGTTCCAATAAAATATATGTAAGTACACAGTTTCTAAATACCTTAATGAAAAAAAGCCATACGTGGAATGTTCCTCACTCCTGTAATTTATGTTTTTTTCATACTAGCTGACAAAACTAAGATTATATATAAGATTTTTGACTCCAGAAAATGTAATTAATTTCCCAACTCCTGTTTTTGTACTTATTAAATACTTTAGGATGGTATGTTCTTTAAAGAAGTATGTTTATGAAGGACTTGTATACTGTGCTTCATGTGAAGTGCTAAAAACACCGGTTTACAGAATCTGAAGCTACTACAGGTGGCTTAACACTTCCAGACCAACCGAAAACCGATTTATTGGTGATAGAAAAGTTTAATAAAACTGAAAACAAAGACATAAAGTATTGGACGTTTTTCTAGTTCAACATTTGTTTCAACAAGCTCTTATAAAATATTGGTATATTTATTCAATAATTTTCTTTATTATACTGTTAACTGGGCTGCACAGCTACAAATAAAAATGTGATTTATTATGGGGACAAAAAAAGTAAATGTGCATTTCAAATAGGGTTTCATTTAAAGATAAAAAGTGACAATCTGATCTGAGTAACCAAGGCATATTTATCTGAACCCCTGAATGGGACTATAAATAAATTTTACCACTCTTTATAAGTAAGGATTCCCAGTTCTAATCTTGGACAACGGCAAGTTTTGTTTCACCTAATTTCCTAATATTTTGCTCTTAGTAATGAAGCAAATAGTACTTATATTGTACATTTTACTTCTCCAAAAAAAATAAAATGAAACTGAAAGACAATGCAGTTACAGCATTTACTACAGGAGTGACATCAGTTACTATAACTTTAAGCAACCCAGCTAAAATGAAACCAAAAGTAACTGCTTTCTCTTCTCTTAGCCAGCTATTCAAAGAACAACTAATTGCAAATAAACATTTACACTTGTGTGGGTACTCTGTAAAGTAATTAATTACAAGAAATATATACAAGATATTGAGAAGTACTAATTAATAAATACACACCTATATTTTCCATAACTGCTTGCACTCATAACAACCACACAAGATTTGCCCACAGTCATGGACAACTTCTCGAATGATATGATACATTTTGTGTGCACTATCAGTAACAATCACATACACAAACCACTGGCCTCAAGATGAACTAAAAATCACAAATACCAGCACATTCATTTACAAAAGCACAACTTAAAATATTCTTTCTCAGATGCAGATGCTTCATAATTGTTCTCTGTCCATGGACCAAATTTTGCACTTAAATATTGGTCATCCTCTGTCTGACCACTTTGTTTTTTCCTTCTTCACATGGTGTGTACACTGCTAAAGTAGGATAACTTTACAGTTTTATTTTTTAAGGCAGGAAATGAAGTACGTGACTGTCTCAGAAAATATATTTATATATAAGATATCTGGGTGCCCTAACTAACACCCCTCCCTAAGATCAGAGCCCTTGCAGAAACTACTTCTAAAGTGTTTTTTGAGCCTAAAGGGTACATAACCCCCCATAGGCCACTACCCACAGTGGCATTTGTATATGCTCTTCACTTACCAGAGCACTTACTTCTTTTGCATTACGGACCTGTCCAGGTTAGTCTCCTGTTGCGTCTCTACTCTAAGCACCTCCTTGCCAAAATGGCATCCTTTCACAAAACATTATCCTTAGCAGAAACATTTTAAAGGAAAGACACCATTTAGATTTCCATAAATACAAATTCTGGTCAGGGCTGTCATAATTTGAAATATATTAAAACTTTTCATTATATTCAGCTTATTGTTCCTGTAAATGTTGGACATTATTTTCACATTAATTTCAATGAATCAGACAGGCATCTATCTAATGAACAACAGTAGAATTTTCCATTTCAAATAGCAGGTAAGGTGATTTTGGAAGTTAATGCCATTCTTCCTGTCAGTTGCAGCACTGGCTAAGGCAAGGAAGGGCATAATGGTGTTCCTTGGGATGACTTTAGCCATATTTCGCTCAGAAACAACCTGGTCTAGACAAAGCCAAACACTACTTCCTAAAACAAGTAGCTGTTATAGATTGTGTGATGTTTCTTGGAGGCCAAGTATTGGTACAGTCCTCATAAAGAATCGCAACGAACAAAAGTGGCTGTTCACAAACCACTGACCACCACAATATGAAAATTAAGTCCATTTAGTTTTTCAATAAATAAAACAAGTACTGCCTAATTTGTAAAAAAAAAAAAAACAGCTTGGCAAAATAAGTGTAACTAAAAGCTGCAAAAAGAGTAGTGATGAGCAAACACTATTGAGTTAATTTCGCCAAGAGTTCCCCAAAATCACAGAAATGTTTGCAATATATGTCAAACTTGGCAAACTGAATTAAAGTTAATGGGGAAAGACTAACTGAACTAGATTTGACTGTATTATAATGATGCAGTCGCCTTTAAAAGAAAACGTCTGCCAAGTATACTGGATCAATTATTATAGCCAAAAAGGTGACCTGAGCTGTGAAGCAGCAGTGCCAACAACTGCACCACTGTGCCTCCATGATATCAAAAAAGAAAGTACTCTTTCAGAGACATGCAGTCTTAGATTTGGTCAAAACAAAGAAGAAATGCCAAAATCTTAGTCAAAAGTCAGAAAAAACATGTAGGTCTTTTAAAAGGAAGAAAATTCAAAGTGGTGTGTCATGACTGAAGCCGCTATCTCTTTGTATTTTTTGAAGTCACACTGAAGGCTCTCCAAACTGTCTGTGTTGATGCTTTCCACTTTTTCTTCTTTAAAAAGATAGAAATGTGTTGTAAATGGTAACAAATCTTTCATTATTATTATCTTTTCATAGAGTTTCCTGTGTTTAGGGGTGGTAGGCTCCTATGAAGTTTATTTTTTATCTGCACGTGACTAATTATTATGTATGCATAGGACATGCATGACCTCCATCTCTTATGTTGACGTGGAACTTGAAGATCGACCTGCACATTCAGCTACAAGCACAGATAACTCATTCCACAGAGTCTGAAATGCAAATGATCCACATTATACACCTGGGAGGTGGTCCAATCAATGTTGGCTGTTACAAATCTACTGCAAATAACGTTCTGGCGAAATTCACTGATCAGCACTAAAAAAGAGATTAAAGAAAAACTCCACCCAAATGATCAATTCTTTTTGAATATGTTCACAAGGCTCTTCCAGAAGTAGCTTGTGCAACAATGCTGTGGCAAAAATACATGTGTTTGGAATGTTCTGAGCATGCAACTGAATACCTGACATGGGAATATAAGTAACAAGAGATTTTTTTATGCTTTCTGTTGTTCAACATTGGTTTCTGTTTAAGGCCACTGCATTGGGAACTTTCTTGGCCATCACTGCTAACATCATAAAATAAAAGATTTTGGATGGAGTATTCTTTTAGCTGTCTCTACAATTGATTATCTGCTAAAACCAGGTCACTCTTTTTGAATGCCTCCAAAAACCTTCCAGTGAATCTTGTGGGCCTTTTGCTGTATTTTTTAATCATAAAATGAATATTAGAAATAATATATTACATCCCCCCTATACTGATCCTCTTAAACCCCGGTACTCAGTTTTAAACAAGTTTAATTCTTTTACCAGGACAGATCTATGATTCATATAAAATAGTTTCTCAACTGAGACCCTCCACCTGCGTCCATGACCCAATACCAAGAAGTTTTTTAAAAGAAGTATCCAGCATGCTAATTGATAGTGTCCTTGACATATTAAATTCATCATTAGATACGGGGGTCTTCCCAGACTGTCTTAAGTCTGCTATAGTTAAATCCCTGCTCAAGAAAAATAATCTTGACCTACAGTATTTCTAACCTGCCTTTCTTAAGTAAAATCCTAGAAAAGGCAGTCATTATGCAGCTAAATGCTCACTTGTATAAACATTCTGTTCTTGACAAGTTTCAGTCAGGCTTTAGAACAAATTACAGTACAGAAACTGCGCTAGTTAAAGTAGTAAATGACTTGCAGGTAAATGCAGACAGTGGCCACGTATCTGTTCTTATCCTTTTACCATTTGATACCATTGATTACAATATTCTTAGAAATCTCCTTAGTCAGTGAGTGGGCCTCTCTGACAATGTCTTAAATTGATCTGAGTCTTACTTGGCAGGTAGAAAATTCTTTGTTAGTTGTGGTAATTATACTTCAAAGACACATGATATTCTATATGTTGTTGCACAAGGATCTATCCTGGGTCAACTGCTCTTTTCTATCTACATGCTTCCATTAGGTCATTTTATCTCATGGCATAACACGACTTAAAACAGCTATGCTGATGACACACAACTGTATTTATCAATAGCACCAGAGGACTCCGACTCTCTTGGCTCACTGACCAAATGTCTTACTTGTGTTTCTGAGTGGATGAATAGTAATTTTCTCAAACTAAATAAGGAGAAAACAGAAATCTTAGTGATTTGATTAAAATGGGAATGAGGATATTAGAAATAAACTTGATCCATTAGACTTAAAAGACAAGACAGAGGTAAAGAATTTAGGAGTAATTATTGACTCTGACCTACATTTTAAATCACAATCAGATTACTAGGACAGCACTTTTTCACTTAAGAAATACAGCAAAAGCTAGATCCCTTATAACTTTACAAGATGCTGAAAAACTAGTTCACGCTTTTGTTTTCAGTCGGCTAGATTACTGTAACGCACTCCTCTCAGGACTACCCAAAAAGACATCAATTGATTGCAACTAGTGCAGAATGTAGCTGCTAGAATCTTAACTAGGAAAAGAAAATCTGAGCACATCTCTCTGGTTTTGATGTCACTACATTGGTTTAATATGCCATTTAGAATTGACTTTAAATACTGCTTATTGGTTTACAAAGCCTTAAATAATCTTACTCCATCCTATATTTCAGAATGCCTTTCACCTTGCACCCCAAATCAGAGATTTCCAAACCTCGTACAGGGGACCCGCTGTGGCTGCAGGATTTTGTTCCAACCAGCTTCTGTTTATAAATAGACTCTTGGGCTAATTAAGTTAACTGTTATTTCCCAAATTCTGAGTTTTGGGAATAGTATAGAAATTAGAAAACTAAGTTTGGTAAAAAAATATATATATATATTAAAATGTACTAAGGAGTTATATGGGAAAAATGTATTTTTCTTTCTTTTTAAATGTTCATCTTGATTTTCATTCTACTTTTCCAGGTGTTCTAATTGTTTAATTAACTCATTATTTACTAATTAGTGGGGCTTGACACTAAAATAGTTGCAGCCTTTCATGATTCAGTGTTGTTTGCCTGGGTGTCTGCTCTGCTAGGTTTGAATTGTCATTATTAAGACACACTGAAGTGTGCAAACTGCACAGAGAAAGGGTAAAATATAATGAAAGAGATTAAAATCTATAGCAAAAACATGAATATTTCTGCATGTCTTATAAATGTAAAAATCATGCTGCGGTGCTTTTCTGAATGTAGAATAAGAGAGAGAGTGAGAAAAAACAGCTAATTAAATCTGATCAGTGTTATCAGTTGTTGTTACTGATTATGAATCTGTTTGGGAACCCCTGCCCTCAAATCATAACCTTGGATCTTCAAATGAGTGCTTGCTTATAATTTCAACAGCTAAACTTAAAAGAAGTGGTGAGGCTGCCTTTTGCTGTTATGCACCTAAAATCTGGAATAGCTTAACAATAGAAATTTGCCAGGCTAATACAGTGGAGCACTTTAAAAAACTGCTAAAAACCCATTATTTTAACATGGCTTTCTAATAGCTTAATTTTAGTTTAACCCTGATATTCTGTATATGCATTTAATTATCTTTTTTTTTTTGTGGATCCGAAATCCGTACTAACCACCTACTTTCTCTGCTGTTCTTTTTCCGGTTTTCTGTGGTGGAGATCTGCGCTACCACCACCCAATCAAAGCACCATGCTGTCCCTAAATTGATGGATTGAAGGCAAGAAGTCCACATAACCATCATCATCTAATTCTTCCACGTGAAGCCTGCAAATCATGAGGACTGATTGAGATCATTTATGTCAGGTTGAATGCCTAGAGGGGACTGGGTGGTCTTGTGGCCTTGGAACCCCTGCAGATTTTGTTTTTTTTTTTCTCCAGCTATTTGGAGTTTTTTTTTTCTGTCCTCCCTGGCCATCGGATCTTACTTTTATTTTATGTTAATTAGTATTGCCTAATTTCATTTTTATATTGTTTTTCTTTTTTTCTTTCTTCATCCTGTAAAGCAGGCATGTCAAACACGCGGCCCGCATGACAGATCCTAGTTAGCACTGAACTTGTACAAAATGATTACTATCATTTGAGTTTGAATCATTCTACATCTTCGGCGTTACTTATTGACTTTTCTTACTTCTACCATCTGACAAAAGCTTGTTTTCCCATGGCATTACGGTACCGGAAACGTTATCTGCTAGCATAGCCACGAGCCTTGACCAAAGTTAATGAGTCGCAACATCACAACTGAAGTGCTAGGCTGCAGCACCGGGCAGTAGGGGCGGCCTTAGGCATGTGCAAACTGTACACCTGCACAGGGCTGCCAAATCCCAGGGGCCACCACGGCAATATATATTGAATATGAAACAGAAAGAGAAAATAACGACACAGCTGACGGCAATGTGGCCGAAAAACATTGTGTTTCTTGTTAATTAGTACGCTGTATTTACTAATGTCGCTAGAGTCGGAGCAGTAAGCTATATGTAGTATTATAACGTTCTGCCGTAATGAGAATATCATGGGCCGCCACTTGGTTTTCAAGGTATGGACACGCACATATAGAAGCGTGTCGTGAGGCGGCTATGCAGTGTCCGCAACAGACTTGGCCATCCGCCGTGCATAAGATATCATATTGACATTGGCGGGCGAAGGGGCCACCAATTCTTTTTCTGCCCAGGGCCGCCACGAGACTAGAGCCACCCCTGCTAGGTTACACTACTGGCTGGGCTGCTGAGACTGGCCACTGGGCAGAACTGACCAGCACGAGTAGTAATAGCTCACATATTTTCATGTTTTTTTGCTCTAGTTTTATGTAATTTTGTGCTAGTATTGTAACGAACAGTTAGTGCAGACTGCAGCTGAAGATCTGAAGTGGACGCAAGAAGTTGGTGAGTTGTTTATTAACATATTTTTGAGATTTTGAGTTTGTATAATTAGTGTAGGTCAGGTGGCTTTTTGCATATCTGCTTATTTTACAATATAAAGTAAACTTAGTAAAGTAAAATTTGATTTTTGGAGGATTTGTTTTCCAACTTCAATTACCGAGCAATGAATTCAGTGAGCGTTTTCGTGATTTCAGTTCACAAGAACAGGACTTTGCACTGTTCTCTTACAACGTTGAGGATGCGCCTGAGAATATCCAAATGGAATTGATTGAACTGCAGTCAGATTCTATTCTGAAGGCAAAATACAACAAAGTTGGTGTGCCAGGCTTTTATGCTTACCTGCCACTCTTGTATGTGCAGATCCGTAAGTTGGCATGGAGAGTACTGTCTATGTTCTGAAGCACTTACCTTTGTGAGCAATTGTTTTCATTAATGAAAGCCACCAAAACCCCACATCTCTCAGGACTTACTGCCGAGCACCTTTCATCCCTCATAAAAGTTGCACAAGATTTCAAGCCTGATATTGACGAACTGGTTACTAACAAGAGATGCCAAGTGTCGGGACAAAAGAAATAGATCTCACACTGTAAGAATCCTATATAAGCAATGAATATAATATAATGAATATAAAATAATAAGGATCTAGCTAAGAGGCTAAGACTCTAATTGTAGGCTGTTGTACAGAAAGTGTATGGAAATAAATTGCTTTTCTTTAAACTTTAAACTTTAAGTGTTACATTTTTTAAAGTTTTCATTATTGGAAACAAAGCTACAGTAACTTTGTATAATAATATAATAGTATTTGTTACAGTGCGGCCCGCTGACGAACGTATGGCAGTCGAAGCGGCCCACCAATAGTAGTGAGTTTGACATGCCGGCTGTAAAGCACTTTGAGCTACATCATTTGTATGAAAACGTGGTATATAAATAAATGTTGTTGTTGTAATGACTAATCATTATGGCAAATAACAAATAAGGGCACATAACAGTTTTTTTTTCCAACTTACTAACAGTCAAAGTTTCTTTGTAATTTTTACAAAGAAAAGATGATGAAACAGCAAACCAAAAAAAGTCTTCTGCCATGACTAAGCTCTATGACATTCTTATAACTCACTTTTTTAAATTAAGCCTTTGACTCCAGTCTACCAGTATCAATGCACTGTCCCTGCCTTTCATGCAACAATGAAAAAGCATACTCAAAAATACAATCCTATACTGTCCAGTGCTTACTACATTTCTACCTCAATTCCATCCACCTTTTCAGTCTCACTGTTATAGAATGTTTTATCCACTACGAGCACTTTAGCCATAAAAATGGACCTAATGTTGCCAGAAAATTCCTTAAGTGCCACAGATAATACATATATTTTGGCAAATAATAAGTCAGCAACTGCCCAATGTGGCAATCTATTTGCAGTTAAGCAAAATGATTAATGGTCTGTTTTGAACAGCTGTCTTCTTTGATTGGTTCACATAGAGAACACTGCTCAGTGGTGTTCAGTAGATTATACTGTCTTGACCATCATTACAAATTTTACCATTTAAAAGCTTATTCTTTTTTAAAAACTAGATCTATCCCTCTACAGAATGTAAGAGAAGTAATTTAAGTTGATGTTTTGGTTCCAAGGATATTTCTTAAAAAGATATGCACGCTGACAAATGGATATGGAGGTGAAACAGGTTTGCACTTCTAAGAAAATTTCAACTACAGTGTTTTAAATCCTGAATATTACATGAACCAATGTAAATCTCATTATAATAGCAGAAAAATAACCCTAAAAGAAAATGGCCACTATGCGATAGGCTTAAAAAATTAACACTTTAAAGGAACAATGGTCCATCTTGTGCATACTGAATGAATGTAGTCTCTACGGCACAGTGGTACAGGATTTATTTAAATGTACAATACTGAAAAACAAAAAGGCAGTTATGGCAAAAGATCAAGTAAGAATTTGAATTTTCACCTTTATACCATTTGAACAATTTAGAATGAAAGAACACTTGAGCTTGTTTTGTGTGTATATGACAATCATACTATTCCCTTAATTATTAGGAGCAACAGAGCTGCACTTTTGTTAACCCTTTTCATCTTAACTTTGCCCACATGCCTAAAGGTCATTGTTTTGAAGATATGTGTACAATTATGACCTGATAATTATATTTTTATGTGACACTATTGTTTTTACTGATATATATATATTGCTATTGACTATGAAAATATGAAACATTTTGTGAAATAAGTCTATTGTGCAGTGTTATTGTACCATGCACTGTATTGTCATTGCATTCATCTTCACCAGCAGGATGTAACAAATACTTTCCATTGTACTGTAATGTATAATGACAATAAATTAAACTGAACAATTGCATTATAGTGGAGATTCTAGCATTGTTATAGTTCTTCTTAAAATAAAATCTACACTCTATTCCTTAACTGTATGTATGCTACCTGTAGCTTTTCCAGAGAAGATACCAGCAAAGAGAAATGTTACTATCAAATAATTTTAAATAAAATGGTACCCTATAAGGTAACTTAAATGTTAGACATTTCCAAAATATCTTCGTTAATTTTACTTTTTGTAAAAATTGATTGATTTGTATGGAATGATTGCAATAAAATTAATAAAATTTAAAAAAAAAATCTTCGTTATTAGTACATGTATTTCCGTAAGCTAAACATATTGCTGTTTTTCTTCCCTAATTTGATCAAATGGCTAATCTTGTAATATGATGTTATTTATTTTGTGAGGTGCTAGGTTACAAAATCTAAATATTAAAAATAATGACTGATTTGTCAGTATGCTTTAATGGACTCTGCTATCATCACACAGCAGTTCTGTCATTTCTGGACAGTGAGATTTGTACCCAACAGTTCAAAATCCAGCAAAGAATGATAGCCAAACTCATCTAGTTTAGATGATTCTTAATAAGGTTATTCGAGGTCCTGGTGAGCTATTATCTAACACTTTTATAGATTATCCAAAATGACAGTTGTTTAACATTTGAAAAAATTAATGGTATTCATTTTCATTTATATGAACTCTAATCAACTACGTAGCAGTACATGAAGGAAAACAACAGCATTTTACTACAAACAGAGGCTACAAATAGACATGTTACCAATATAACCAACAAATGATATTCAACTGGGGTAAATGGTTACAAAGCAAACTGATGCTCCTAATTATTAGTAATAAGTGCTTTACAGATGTGCTACTCAAATCATGGTCTGCACTTGACGATTATTATCGGCACATTTATGCAGGTCTTTCAGTTTGTTTAAATTATTACTGCTGACTGCTGCACAACATGCAGCGCTAATGTGCAGCAGACAGCAACGATGACTAATAGAGATGGGAAGCTTGTGTTATTTCCAGCTGGGGTGATGTTTGTGTGGAGCTTATACGATTTGTCCATTATTAATTGAGTGGTCTACATGAACTTGAATTTCCTCCCACAGCCCAAAGACAAACTGTGAGGAAAGTTGGTGACACTAAACAAACAGGCTATGTGTTGTGTTGTGTCCTACGATGACTGTTACCCACCCAGACTGCATCTTACCTTTTGTCTGCTGCTGCCAGGTGAGGCTTCAGCTACCCAAGACATTTTATTAGCATAAGTGGGTTGCAAAAAAATGAACAGATGCTGCACAGCATCACAAGCAGAGTTATGTCAAAGTGCACACATAGTACCCTCCTTAAGCCCACTAATGTTTACAATTGGCTGCTATCCAAATGTAGTAAAATGCTTTAAAAGATTACTTGGCTAGCCATGATTTGACATTGACGCCTTGCAGCCTCACAAATGCTATCACACCATTAATGATTCATCACGAAAAAACAAGGTACGTCTTGCCACAATCTTAGAAAATGATTTTCAACCTGTCAAGAGAGTATTATTTTAACTGAAATGTCTCCACACCTTTTGTGATTCTCATTTTTCCCCTCTTCAACTGTTTGCTTTTACCTAGGGCTCATATGTTAGGTAAATCCTAAGACTTCATGGATAGCTTCTCTCCAAGGGGCCAGTTCGTAGTGGACTGCTGTAATCCCTAGCCAACAGATAGCATTTACAAGTTTCTATGCAGAATTGCATTGTTCTGCTATACTTTTGAATTCATCCGTTTTGGACACCTACAGCACCAACTCTTAACTGTCAGACAAACAGGTTAACCCTCACTTATGAGAACTGTCCAAATTCATGCAGACTGACAAGCCGCCACCCAATCTGAAGAAAGTATCCTTACTGTCTCGGGGTCATTTTCAAACACCTCTCTGGCTTCCTCGCGACTGCACTGCTCCTCCACGCATTCTCTTTCCAAATGGCCCTGTTTCGTTTCTTCAAAAACTTGATAAGCCCGTCTCCGCCTTGACAGGAACTGGGTAGCCTCTTCTGGAGACAATAAAACTACAAGATGACAGGGTAAAAGAAATGCAATATTATGCGAATGAACTAGAAATGTACTATACAGCTGCAAAGTTTACCCGTGTGCGCCAAGCAGCATCAGTTAGTCACGTCTTCAAAATGGGCCGTTTGATTTCATTTATTTTAGTCGTTAAGGAAAAATAAAAGAAAACAGGACGATACTGGTGCTGTTTGGAGGCGCAGCGAACAGCACAATAAAAATGTCAGAGTGAAACGTTTACTTACATGGAGAGGCGCCCATGACGAGCAGAAGAGCGGAGAGCAGCCGCACAGAAATCGGCATGTTTGTTATATGTGCACGCGCCTCGTGCGCGCGTTTGTGTGTATTAGAGAAAGAGAGAGAGAGAGACGCAGCGACGCACAGAGCGTGTAAGAGAGAGCAGGAGTGGGAAAGGGAGAGGGAGGAACGCAGTTTCACTTTATGAGCCTAATCCTTGGAGAGAGAGTCTCAAAGAGGAACAGTGAGAACATTCACTGCCCGCCAGGGGAGCCTCTGTGTGTCACATCGAACTGCCAGACAGCAAAGGAGAGGAGCCGAGGGCGCGCGGGCTTGGATGTGTGTAGGCGTAAGGGACAAAGCCAGTGAGGAGTTAAAGGGACAAGGCTAGCCTGAATATCCAGGTAGAAATGAGCAAAGCTAGCGTGTATATTCAGGGGTAGAAGTAATCGAGATAGCCTGAATATTTATGGGTGAAAGGGACACTTCCAACCAAGGTATCCTGTTGCACAGGGTACGAAGATTGTCTGGATATCCGGGGGCAAAAGCGACGCTGCATTTAGCAAATAGCCTGGAGTAAAATAGGTACGTCCCGCTCCAAAAGGGAAAGCGCGAGTCTGAATAGTTGGGGGTATACAGGATATAGGTAGCCTTAGCCTGAACATTAAAGTAATAAAACTGGAAGGGCAGAAGTAGGCAGATGGGCAGGGGTTTATCACAGAACTCTGGACACTGTACATAAGCAGTGTCGGAGGGCCCTTTTCTCTCGAAAAACAAACTTTTCATTCCAGGCTTCAAGGCCCTGAGTAATCATTACCCACTTTCCCGTCACTACCAGGGCCGTCTAAATGCATGGGCACGCTGGGCAGTTGTCTGGGGGCCCCACGAGCAAAGGGGCCCCATGCTAATCTATATGTTGTGACTTGCTGAGTGGTTGTGTAGGTAGGGGCCCCAGTACAATGCTTCGCCCGGGGGCCTATAATGCTGTTAAGATGGCCCAGCTCACTACAACACCCATGCCTATGGGTTCAAGATTCAAAACAAGCCAGAATATGCAGGGGCAATAAAAGTCACACTGACTGTATTGAATACCAAGAAGCACAATGAATAAAGCCAGATAGTGCCTCCAGGAGCAAAAAAGACAAAATCATCATTAGAACATAAGAAACTTGACAAGCAAGAAGAGAACATTCACTCCATCAAGCTTGTTTATTTAGATAATAGCTAGGATATCTCAATATTTCAACCTGATACTTAAATGGTATTGAACTAGATGTGCTACTAAGACACGTTTAAATACAACTTATCAATATAGACCTCCGTCTATTCAAAGTTAATGTCTGCAGTACACCATCCATTGAAGTGTATTTTCAGTGGCATAGCTAGGGGCGGGCAGAGGGGGCGGCATTATTGGCGAAAAGGCTCAGTACAATTCGTGTGTAAGCAGCAGGGTTCGGAAAAATATCATTTATGAATGATAAAAGCTAAATTCTCTGATTTTTATCCACAAATGCTTCAAAAATGATTTTCAGACTGTCCTTCTGTGACAGCATCAGACTCAACAGTTGAAATTTATGAGGCAATAACAAAAATAAACATAAACATTACACTGATAAGAATTTCTAGGAAGATAAACAACTAATTTACAATTTATAATTTTGTTTTGTTATCAATCCAATGCGTTCTTGCTCTGCACAGAAAACATCCCTACCTATCACTTGTACACTACACTGGTTCTGGTTTTTGCAGCGTAATTATATTAAACTAATAATTAGAACATGGCTTATCAGTGTGTCTATACTATATTCTTGTCTAGTTCATGCTTATAAATAATTATATGTGAAAAATGATTGCTGTTTATATATATGTGAATAAATCTATGCAAAATTTATCTTAATTTTCTATTTAAATAGATTAACAAATTCAGATATGTTGGAGGGCAGTAAATTGAAGCACCACCCCTACCCTAGCAGCACAAACTCTAGCTATGCCACTGTGTATTTTGTAATGCATGTATTAATAAAATAAAGTGCATTTGCCATTCCAACAGATCATAAACATCACACATCATACACATTATCACTGTTGTTATGAATCTCATACCAAATGGGGTATAACAGAGACATTGCTACTAGACAGACACAAAGATACACATACACTAGTCCATTTATAAAGGTGGATTCATCTAAATTATTATTATTAATTTGAATTATTCAGGATCATAAGGACCAAATTTACAGCAAAGAACAAAAGGGAAACAAACAGCTAAAATTACATTGTTCTGAATATCCAAAAGGGACAAAACCATTCTGCAAATTCAGGGATATACAGTAGTTAGTGGGAATATTCAGTAGTAAAGGTTGTACATGGTACACGGCAAGTTGGAATACACAAATGCAAAAACACACAGAATACACTTGATAACTAGAAGGAAATTAGGCAAAACTAGTTAAGATATCTAGGAGCAAAACAGATAAAATATTTATATTGACACTGCTAAAAGTAGCTGTTCTTTAATGGCACTTAATCACAGTGTGTGAATCCTCATGGAAGCATCACTTAACGATGATTCATTTCATTCTGTGATTTGTTCTTTGCATATGAACCTGGTTCTTTGGCTTTTGAAAAGGTTCCTAACATGTGGACAAAACAGAAATCTTGAATAGTCTAGTAGGCTCCCTAATAAGGATACCAACATCAAGAAAACCTTAATTTAAGCTTGTGTTACCGTATGCAGTGAAAGTCCTTTTAAAAACAGGAACCCACTGATACGTCACAAATCTGCTAATCCATCGTCCCAAATCCATTTTATCCTGAGCAGGATCACTTGAAAGCTGGAACCTGTGCCAACAAGCTGCTGGAACCTGTGCCAACAAGCATATGACACAAGGCAGGAGCAAAGATAGGGCGCCAACCCATCGCAGGGTAAACACACATACAGTATTCAGCATCACCACCCTACCCAACCTGCATGTCTTTGGGCAAAGAAGAAAACTGCTACCATCTCTTCTTGGTTAAATATAAAGCCTGTTACCTATCTAAAGAAAATGTTCTTTCTTGAATCTTTTTGTGGATCATGCTTTTAAGAATCAAAAATGGTTCCTCTATAGCATCACTGTGGCATGTGTTTTTTTTTTTTTTGGGGAGTGCAGGGACCAAAGGACCAAATAGCACACCGTACACTCAGAAGCAAAATGTAATGACCAACCAGGATATCCAGGACTAAAACGGATAAGGATATAGTATCCTAATTATCCACAGGCAAAAGGAACAAAAACAAACATAGATAGTAAAAAGCCAGACTGAATACCAAGGAGCCAAATGGGAATTGACACTTATGGTTAAAAGAAAAGAGCCAACCAGGAAATCTAGTGGCTTAATTTATAAAAGAAGCTTGAATATCCAGGAACTCATGGGCCCAATGTCACACTGTAGAAGTGGGAGCAAAAGGGGCAATAAAAGATGTACAATTATAGTTTCCTGAATATTGAAAGGCAAAAGGACAAAGCCACCCTGAATAAAATGGCCGAAGCCAGTCAGGTCCTCGAGTGGCACAAAGGACAATGCAATCCTGAATATCTGGACACAAGAGCCAAAACCCATAAGGAACATCTGAAGGAAATCCATATGACCATGTTGCATATGCACTGGCATAAAGAGGAAAATTATGTTTGGATATCCAGGAGCAGCTGATGCAAAAGTTAAGGGGCATTAGTGTCCAGAGTCACAACAAATCATACTGACCCTAAATATTTAGATATACAAAAGAAATACTTAGGTCATGTATGCTAGAACAAACTGGCAAAGGACAGCTTGATACCAAGTGGTATAAATTGCTAAAGATACCCTGACTACCAAGGGAAATTTAGGGAGACTCAAGAAAACAAGGAAGATGTAAAACCAGCATAACCATTAAGATGAGGGGCTCAAATAAAATAAATTGCCTGTCTGTTATTCATAGAGGCTAAAGCTAACTGAACCATCTGTTCACACGAGGCATAGAAATGTCAAAAGGAATGGCAGTCCATGTCAGGAACAGACAGGAAATTCCGCATAAAATGAGGACGTATGGGTAAATAAAAACAACTAAGAGTACCCTTCTGTTATTTACTGAAGGTGTTGATTGTCCCATTTGTTGCCAGGATTAGCTGTGAGAACAAGAAAGAAGGTATATGTTTTTATGTTCCAAACATTTGCAAAAGATACATTGATGATTGAATGTAGCAGCAGCATATTATAAAGCAGCGGTCTGACCTCATTAAATTAGCTGGTCTTTTCCTCTCATTCCACTTTAAGAAAAGCACAGTTGCATGATTTTCAAATTTATAGGACATTTTGAAATATCTGTATTTTCCTGCAGGTTTAAATTCTTAATGCTCATTTGTTGTTTTCCTATTAATGTGCCTTTTTCCTGTGTAGTTTGCTCTTTTAATTGCATCCTAATAATGAGAATAACCAAGGCGCAGAGCAGGCATCTGGGAAATGGCACTGAGTGCTGAAAGGCTACATCTCCTTCAGCGTCAGACCCATAGCATGCTCATTAGTAAAACAGTTAAATAACAGAACACATGGAACAGTGGAATAGAAATGATGGTGATAATTATGAAAATCTTTAAAAAAAAGAAAACAAAGTTAAGAAACTCTCTAAATGATCCCCCTGTAACACACATAAATCCCTGGTACATTCTAATAAAAAATGACCAAACTTTTGTAATTTATTTGACCTCAAAACATACAAACTAGGAAATAACAGATTACTTAATTGAGCTTGGAGCCAATTAAAAACAGAAGTTGGTTGGAACAAAAACCTTCATCCATATGGGATCCCCAGGACTTTGAGAACCACAGGATTACAGTATACTTCATGAATGTACAGTAAGTACAAGAAAGTAGATGAATAGCTCATTGTTTCTTTGCAGTCAATAAGCAATGCTCTGTCCTGTTTAGTGTAAGTTTTTCCAAATTACACACTTGTGCTGTATGTAAAACTTTAAATTCAGCACTTATGTAGTGTAGATGGAAACTAAAAGGCGGAAAAGCAAAAACCACATTACTCACTTTGACTTTTGCATAATTTCCTAACGTACTGTCAACATCATTGACTCAATGAGCACATATTCTTTTCACTAATGTAATAAATAAAATGCCACATAAAATCTCAGTCATTAAAATAAGTTGTTCTGCAGGGATAATATGTTGCCAGTTAGGAATAAAAAAACAAAACATCACACATGAGCAATATATTTTTTGGAGATAATAAAGATTTGTCATGCTGATCCGCTGGCTATGGCATTGGGAATTGTCCCCCTGTGTGAATTTTTGCATATTGCTGAACCAGCCCAAATATAGCAAAAATAAATAATGAAATAGATGTATTTGCGATTTTTTTTTATGTGAAATACATTACAGATTACAATGCCAGATTTAAAATGAACAGGACAAAGGCTTAAGTCCTACCTGTTTCATATGACAAGATCTTTAACCTTTAGAGGATAAGTTCAATATTTTTCAAGTAGAACTTATTTCTACATAAACAGGGCTTATATGCATTTGTCATGAAATTCGGCATTCCAAAGCTAAACGTTTTCTATACACTTTTAAAAATATCTTGCCCTCACTGGCAATTTTACAATAGAGGCTTATGGGGTATGGGACACCATTGAGAAGTTAAAGACTTAAAAACATACAGACGAAGATGCAAAAGTTTTGATATAAGAAAACCAGCCTTCCATATTTCCGACACAGGTTTGTGACAACAAAAGGGATATGGAAATAATCATTTTATCTCAGATTCCTGGTAATATTTTTCTCATGGTAAGAATGTAAATACTGAAGTAAATCAAAACAAAAGAAAATCACGGCCCCAGGGAGTGAAAGGTTAATATGGAGGGAGACAAATGCTGAAATGGTGTGCATCACTGATCTTTTTTAAAAAATGTATGGATTTTATAATGACATGTACTGTATGAACTATTTTAAAATGTTTAATTATTTAGTAAAATTGTGTAATCACAAGACGCCGATCAATACTCGATAATTACCTTCAATGTATTCAGTAAGTTTTTAAGCTTTTGTTTTGTGGAGGTGCCCCATGCCCCATTAGCTTCAAATGTAAAGCACCAGTGAGGGCAATATATTTTTTTCTTTAATTTATAGAATATGCATATATACCATGTAGTGGAGAAATAACTTTGACTTAAAAAATACCAAATTTACCCTTTAAGTTTACATGTTCTTTGTAATATCCTGTACCAGTTGTATAAAGAAACTAAGATAGGATTCACTGTGAAAAGTGCTATATTAAATAAATACATTATTTAAGAAAAAAACAAAGTACTTTAAATCTTCCAACCATACATCTATCATCTAAGCTTGCCTATCCAGTTCAGAGTCACGAGAGAATTTCAACCAGAAAAGTATCTATGAAACAACAGTACAAGTTGGCCTAAATATCATACAGTCTGAAAAAGCAAAAATGGTCTGTTGTTTTCATAGTAAAGATTAGGAAACTGGAAGATGCGATAAAGGGATAGAAACACTTCCTAAAATGTAGTATTAGGAAGAAAATTGCCTCTAGGAATGCACTTCAGGACTAGTCAAAATAAGTACTAAAAAAAATAAACTATTACTATTTTTGGTTTTATTCATATCGCAGTTTACACAGTATAAAATAAAGTTTAATTGTATATAATACAAAAGCTGAGATAGATAGATACTGCATATTAGAAAGAAAGAAAGAAAGAAAGAAAGAAAGAAAGAAAGAAAGAAAGAAAGAAAGAAAAGGCTGTAAGAGACAAGATAAATCTAAGGCTGTATGTAAGCAACACTGGAGCATCACAAAGAACAGTCCTGTCTCCTTTTCTCTTCGTCTTGTACACCTCAGACTATAAACATAACACCAGGTCGTGTCACTTGCAGAAACTGTAAGATGATTACACACTTAACAGGTGTATTGATGAAGGGGGATGAGACAGAGTATAGGAGTCAGGTGTAGATCTTTATTTCTTGGTGTAAAGAGAATTTTCTTCAGATCAACATCAGTAAAACCAAGGAACTGCTTATTGACTTCTGCCACATGAAAAAAGCCTCTCCATCAATATTTAGAGAGTGGAGTATAGAGGGGGAGGTGGGTTACTGCTACAAGTATTTGGGAGAGGCCTTCATTGACAGGCTGGAATGCATAAGAAAAGGCACAGCAGACTTCTTTTTCTTAAATGTGGATAGTGACATCCTTCACATGTTTTAACTCAATGATGGCCAGTGCGATTTTCTGTGGTATGCTGAGCTGGTAACATCAGTTCAAGAGAGGCCTACTGAAACAACAAGCTGATTAAGAAGGCAGCCTTAGTTATTGGACACACTCTCTGCAGGTAGTATCAGAGGAGAGAACTGAAACAAAACTGAGTGTCATTATGAAGAAATCTACACATCGTCTCTCTAGCACTTACACTGAAGACTTTCAGCCAACACATTTTTCAGCAGAACTGTGCCAAGAAGCACTACTAGGGCTCCTTAATACCAACCACAACATGCTGATATAATGCCTCACTGTGACTGGTCTTTTAATCTTTAGCCAAATTAGAAGTTTTCTTTCTTTTCAACAATTCTGGTGTATAGCAAAATGTTTTAAATTTTATTACAGGTTACAGACCTTAAGGCTTCTAGGTGATCTTTGCCATGCACATACACACTCTTCTGTTCCACTTGGGTCTCTAGGTGATTTGTGATGGCACAACAAGACATGAGTTAGTAGTAGAGTTTTTAATATGAGATTGATAGAAAGAAGACATCATGACATTGCGAAGAGGCATAACATCAGAAAATTAGGAAAACATCAGGTGTCAGCAGCCAGACCCTTTTCAAAAATTGAGCAAAACAACCAGGTAAAGATGTGAATAGAAATAGCGGAAAAACAACATATCTCTATTATAAAAAAAAATCTTGGAAGGAGACAAGACGTGATTTTCTCGGAGAGACACTTATACAACCTACAAGATGAATCCATGCCCGGGGCTGTAAATAAAGGACAAAGAGTAGATGACAAAGAAGAACGTCATAAAAAATTCAAAAATGTTGGCACAGTACACATGCAGAGCAGGTTAGAGATAATGGAAGTACATAAATTTGAAAGTCTCAAAAAAAAAGATAGTAAAGATCGTATTAGTGCAAACAAATGGAAATTATTTCTCGGTGAAATAATGGAACAGCAAAAAGAGATCGAATATATTGTTTGGATTTAAACTTTAAGTTGGAGACTTGTAGATCATCTAATTCATGTTGCCAGCGAGAATTAAAAGATTCCAAAAACGTTGGCGCGGTATGAAGCCCTGTGAGACGGAGATTTTTAACATGAGATTCTTTCAAGTCATGGCCTACTTACAACTATTTTCAAGCAAGACCACAGTCATCTAACCTCAGTCATGTGAATGCTTTTGGCAGACACAATTCCTGCGCTCTCGGCTCTTTTAAGTTTTATCAACAATTTTATATGTTCTAGATGACACATCAATGACTAAGTGAAGAAGAAAGAGCATGGACAAACATTCGAAAAAGTTGTTTTATTTATTAGAGAGAGAGAAACGATATTCACTCACAGGCAGTTATACGTTGCGTTGTCACGATGAATCAAAATTCAATGCACTCTTGAAGAAAGGATAATTCCAAATATTGTTTTTACTAAAGTTTTAAAGTAAAAGTGAAAATAATGCATTTGTAACAATTCCCATTAAATTAACAATCTCTTAAAATTGCATATCCAGTTAATCAAACCTGGGAGTGGGCGAGCGAAGTGAGCAGTGGTCGGAGCCCCCTAGTTATTCATGTAAAAAAACTGTAGAAGAAAGGGCAAACTGGAAATTGTTTTTGTGTCAGAAATGGATTAGATCTTCACCCCTAGCCCATTCATTTGCCTTTCTCAGTCCAAAGTTTCCTCACATCTGTGTTTGTTGCTATGGTAGGTTTGTTATGTGGTAGTCACATAATGAAGGGGAGACAGAAATAAAAGGGTGGTCTCAATTGGTGGCATTGCTGGGACTGGGTGAGTTAATCTTTGTAAAAGTCACTAGTATCTAGGGTCACTTGTGTTTATTTTGTGCTGCTTAATCTTGCTTTTTTATGATTACAGATTATGTCTAGTGTTTTTGTTCTTGCTCTAATTTACAGTGTTTTGACTGTTTGCCTGTTTTTTGCAGTCTACTTTGATATTTGCATCTTTGGATTTTGGTTATTTATTTCTCTGTGTGCTTGTATCTGGTCTACTGTCTAGTTTTGATCACACTTTCAGATCACTTGTTGAAATAAACAACATGTATTTTCCACTTCATTATGAGTGTTTTGTATTCAGCAAGCCCTGATCTGATCTGCACATGAACTTTTATTTACCCTGCCAGGAATGTATCAGACAGACATATTTTTACAGTCACTGAGCATGGCTTTTCCTGAATAAAAGGCAGTGCTAATGGGAATGTTCATTGTGCTGTCCTGTTTCTGTGAGTGCATCTAAGTTGGTGAGCACCAAGGCTATTATAGTTTTGCTTTTTTTGTACTAGTTTTTTATTTTTATACTATTTCTGATCCTATATATTAGTTTCAGGTTTAGTTTTATCAATTATGGAATGGTTCAAGATAATTAGGGAGTGAAGATTTTTGTCACAGACATTAACTGTAGACTTAATGGGTTTGGAAGAAATATTTGTTTAATGCTAGTAGAAGACTACAAAAATGTTCCACTAAAAACAAGCCAAAATAATTTTGTAAGATGCTTATATACTTCTTATTAATTATGCTGAACAAAATACACTTTTACTTGCAAATTCTCAATCCAAACTTAACTGGAATAAAGTAAACTACAAATAAGTGATGTAGATTAATTCTGTGAAAATGTAAAGTAGACTAATAAATGCATTGTAAGATATGAAATTCAGAGTTTGGAATGCAGCAAATGAAGTTCAATGCTGACAAACTTGTTTTAAGAGTAAGTGGAGTGAGCTAGGAGAAGAGAATGGAGGGGGGCTAAATCTTTTCACATTAAGGGAGCAGAGATACAACATGCTTTGAAACAGATTTTAAACTTAGGGAGTGATAACTGGAATGGAGGCAATCTGTTATAACAATAAATTCTTCAACTAAAATGAGTAGGATTTCAGTGGGCTAGTGGGTTACAGAAAATTTTATAAAATTGTAAGGAAATGTGTCTTCATTGGTACAATTAATAAGCACATGGACTAATTCTTCAAGTAGGAGAGCTGAAAGCTGCACCTTGTTAAATTTAAATCTTTGTGATGACCATGAATCACAGTCAGAGAGCTAGCTAAACTCAAAACCAATCATCCAAACAGAAACACTGAACAACAATTACAGAAGAAAGAACCTGTTAAGATAACTAATTCCTGGACACTTCTAAATATGACATACCACCATAAATAAGGAAGTTACTTTGTAAAGATAATGACAGAGTGGTGGGACACTGTCAAAAAGCCAAGCAAAAGTGCATGAACTAAATATCAATGCTAATCCTTCCACCTCAGCCAAAACAGTCACCAAAACACACAGTGAAAAATTTATAGAGATAGGTTAACACTTCAGAAAAACACAGACATATGCTGGTAAATCACTGGTAAATATCCTGATTCTCAGATGACCAAGAAGTACTTGACTCGACCTTTTAAACTGCTGCGTTAATGATGTCACATGCTGCACTTTCCAGGTTGTCCCTCTGAGACAAAACCGTAAACAATACAGGAGACTTAATGGTGGAGCCCATTGTAGGATAGATTGGCATCATCCATTTTGCTTTGCTTTGGCAGACAAGTCCTTTGCCAGACACTCCTAAGTTCAGCTCAAGTATGAGTTCCCTTCCTACAGGGCCTCTTTGGATTTCATTATTTAGACCTTATCGGATTAGACTGATCAATCACAAAGTGACATCCAGAGATGTCTCCATTTGCACCATTTAAATACTTGGGTCAATGAATAAAGAGCCATAACTCATCAATTGGCAACCTTGATGGAAAAAACTTTGCACCAAATGTCAACCACAAGGTGGGGCTTATGCACACTGAAAAAACCATAATGTCAGTTACTTCCTTTATAACCCATAGCAAGAACCAGATGTGTTCTCTCTCTATATGCTCTCCTTGCTCTCGGGCTGGCTGTAACTCTGCTCCATATAGCAGGACACTTATTGCCTAGCTTGTGGCTGAGACAAAAGCATATGCGGTCCCTTTTATTCCTAAAGGCAACCTGGTGTTGAACTGGAAGAGTGGAAGATGGTCCTTAACTGAGTTGCACAAGAAAAAGAGAGGCTGTACGAAAGCAACACATTTATCTGGCTAAAGACTGGAGTCAAGTGATCACCAACAATCCAGCAGACGTAAATTGTGGGCTAGAAAAAGGGCACTGCAGTGAGAAACCTGCACTACCACCCTCTACCAAAAGGTGTGACTAAGGCAAAGAAGGAGAAGAGCCATTAAACAGAAAGCCAACCCAGAAGGACTGGCACATGGTATCACCTACACCTGGAGTCAATAGAAACCGGACCATAAGTACCCCTGCTTTGATTCCAAGAAATATTGATTGTAACTCAGTACTTAGGATAAAACCATCTAATTTATTCAGGTCATTGGTATGGTAGGAATTGAAGAGTAATCATTGTGAAAGGTCATTTTTTTGTACTATAAGTAGTATGAGTTCCATCCATCCATTATCTAACCCATTATATCTTAACTACAGGGTCACAGGGGTCTCCTGGAGCCAATCCCAGCCAACACAGGGCACAAGACAGGAAACAAACCCCAGGCAGGGCACCAGCCCACCGCAGGGCACACACACACAGTCACACACCAAGCACACACTAGGGACAATTTAGAATCGCCAATACACCGAACCTGCATGTCTTTGGACTGTGGGAGGAAACAGAAGCTGGGTCAGTATAAGACAAGGCTCCCCCTCCACCTTCTCTCTCTCTTACCGTCTTGCCATGAAGAGAAGACCACCTCTCTCTTTTGCAATACTTTCATGAAGAGACAACTCCATCTCAGTGGCCAGGCAAGCTGCCTGGGCATTGCAGATGAAGAGCTGACTAGGAAAAATCCAATGCAACCATAAGTTATTGGGCCAACTGATACTACACATCTAGCATTATCAGGGTGTATGTGTTTGGATTGCAAAGCAAATTCTATTTGCTTGTGTAGAACTAGTTATAATAAAATGTGTTACATATAATACAAAGTTAAAAGTGTTTCTCTTTCTGCTGCTTGTTTATTTACTATGTCTAAATACCCAAGATTATAAAATAGAAGGAAAGAGGAGGAAGTGCTGAATTACAGTACAGAGTGGTTAGTCTATGGCAGGGCTGTCCAAACTACAGTCTGCGAGCCAACTGCAGCCCGTGGTCCATTTTTAATTGGCCTGCAGCAAATTCTAAAAATATAATGAAATATGGCCCACACACGAAACTTAACTGTATTGTACTTCTTAGGTTTAACACAAGGTGGAGCTACTGTCTTCACAAACAAGCGCAACCAAAGAACAATTTTACTACGGGGGACCAAAAATGGCAGAGCCAAAGAAACGCACAATAGTAAGTGAGTGCAGAAAATTTCAGACACGGTGGGAAAATGAATATTTCTTCTAGAAGTCAAGGGCAAGTGTGTCTATTTGATTTGCAATGAAACTATCACAGTGATGAATGAGCATAATGTTTGTCGACACTACGAAACCAAACATCCGACCTACACACCCTACACCGGTGCCGAGCGAGAACTGAAAGTTAAGCAAATGGCAGCTAGTCTGCTAGCTCAACAACATGATTTTTTTTCTGTGCTAACAAAACACAAGAAAATGCCACATTAGCCAGTTACGAGGTAACGCAACTCACTGCCTGTCACGGGAAACTTTTCTCAGATGGTGACTTCATAAAACAGTGCCTCAGTAAAGTCGCAGGAACAATGTGCCCGGAGAAAATGCAGGAATTCAACAATGTTCACTTGTCCAGAAATGCAGTTGTGTGGCGCATTGAAGATTTGGCAGCTAACTTAAAAGTGTCAGGTAAAGCTTGTGCTTTTGATTTTTACTTAATTGCATGTGGCGAGTGCATAATAAATGAAACCCCATTAATAGAGAGCTGTGATGCTGTTTTTTCTTTAAGCATATTAATTTATACAGCATAATTTACATATATTTAGTTGATTTTGCTAGTTTAATACACAGGAGGTGAGGCAATACGTATACTGTGCTCACCTCTAGTGGGTGGCCCAGCCCTTTGTATATTTCTCTGTATTTGGCCCCCAGAGAAAAAAGTTTGGACACCCCTGGTTTATGGGATTTGAGGCATCAACATCACCGTCAAAGGTACAGATGCTAGAAACTTAATAATTAACTAAATAACTTATTTGTCTTGACCACATAAATTGAAAGATCAGAATTAAGTTATGTGTCTTTTTCTATAGTAGAGAAAAAGTTCAAACTAAGCTAGCATAAATGTATGATTACCGTTGTTTGTTATTGTCCTTTGTTTATATATCTATATACAGCATGTATAAAAAGACAAAACATCTAGAGGATGTCTACAAGTGGGAAGCAATGTCAGATGAACAGAGGAAACAAGAAGTACAATATGTAAATGTAAAGGCTAGCATATACAGTGAAGAAGAGCCACAACGAAAAATGTTAAATATTTTTTCCATCCATCCATCCAATCATCCAACCCATTATATCCTAACTACTGGGTTACGGGGGTCTGCCGGAGCCAATCCCAGCCAACACAGGGCACAAGGCAGGAAACAAACCCCGGGCAGGGCGCAGCCCACCGCAGTAAATATTTGTTGATGTTCTAAAATTTACTTTAAGCTGCAAAAAAAAAAAAGAACTGTCCATGTAATAAAACCTCAGACGGAAGAAAATAACACCAAAAAAGATGCAAAGAAATAGCAGAAATAATGAAAAAGAAATTCAAGTCACAAAATAGGCAGCACAGTGGCGCAGTGGGTAGCGCTGCTGCCGCACAGTTAGGAGACCTGGGTTTGCTTCCCGGGTCCTCCCTGTGTGGAGTTTGCATGTTCTCCCCGTGTCTGGGTGGGTTTCCTCCGCGTATTCCGATTTCCTCCCACAGTCAAAAGACATGCAGGTTAGGTGCATTGGCGATTCTAAATTGTCCCGTGTGTGTGCTGTGTGGGTGTGTGTGCCCTGTGGTGAGCTGGCACCCTGCCTGGGGTTTGTTTCCTGCTTTGCGCCCTGTGTTGGTTGGGATTGGCTCCAGCAAACCCCCGTGACCCTGTAGTTAGGATATAGCAGGTAGGCTAATGGATGGATGCGACTGGCAATAGACATAGCCACTGTGTACAGTATAATTGTGGCTACGCAGAGAACAGCACAAATGATGGTGATAATACCAAACCTAATTGTACTGCCAGAATAATAATAAAATGAATCAACAAAGTAAATACCTGTGCAGAAATTCCTAAAATGGCATACATTTAACCAGGGAAGTCCAAATATGGTTTTTAGTGTGAAAGAAAAAAAAACTACATGCAAGCTACAAATTTAAAAGCTGTTTTGCTCTAACAGCAGGTTATTTATACAGGCGTCTGTCATAAGACAAGGTGCAGCAAGCTGATCTGGGACAATTTCCTCTTTAAGAATGCATGTGTTAGACACAGGAAAGATGACCTTTCCTTCTTTAGGGCCCATCTAACATGAACACAAAACAGAAACAGATGGCCCATTAGCGTAATAAAGTGAAATGCTTAGGTAAACGGATATTATGCTTTTTGATTAGGTAAGAGGAAGGGGTGGGAGAAAATATAAAAAAGCCAATTGAAAAAGGGAACTTTGCTCTTCTGCCTTACAACACAGAATACATGTATTCATCTGTGACGGAATAAAAACCTAATTGATTGAACTGTTCCTGTCTTCCTCGGGGTGGGTTTCTTCCACATTTCAACTGAATGATGTTTTAAAAAAATTGGTGTGAAATTGTTTCATATCTTCAGCTTAATGGCCTCTTTTCCACACTTTTGTTCATAGGTGTGTTTGCATATACAGTAATCTTTGTCGTCATATGTGTCTGGCAACATGAAATGACTCCATTCCTAGTGGAGCAAATTGACTGAAATTTGGCAGACTTACTCATTGAGGAAATTTGTGGGGAAGGTTCAATTTTCACTGAAAGAATATTGAATAGAACCCTCTGTACACATATTTCTGAAATTTCCAAAACCCCCGTTTAACAAGCACTGGCAAATCCAAAGAAACATTATGTGCTACTTTAATTAAAGAAATAGTTTCAAGTTTCCAATTTAGCTTAAGATAAGATACTTTAACTTGTCTATTTTCTTCTGTTACAGCAAGAGTGAAAGGGAAGGTCTACAGGACGGTAGTGAGACCAGCTATGTTATATGGGTTGGAGATGGTGGCACTGACCAGAAAGCAAGAGACAGAGCTGGAGGTAGCAGAGTTAAAGATGATAAGATTTGCATTGGGTGTGACGAAGATGGACAGGATTAGAAATGAGTACATTAGAGGGTCAGCTTAATTTGGACGGTTGGGAGACAAAGTCAGAGAGGCGAGATTGCATTGGTTTGAACATGTACAGAGGAGAGATGCTGAGTATATTGGGAGAAGGATGCTAAGGATAGAGCTGCCAGGCAAGAGGAAAAGAGGAAGGCCTAAGAGAAGGTTTATGGATGTGCTGAGAGAGGGCATGCAGGTGATGGGTGTAACAGAACAAGATGCAGAGGACAGAAAGATATGGAAGAAGATGATATAGAAGATGATCCACTGTGGTGGCCCTTAACGGGAGGAGCCGAAAGAAGAAGAAGACTAATTTGATAAACACTCCTGTTAGCCAAACAGACCTCCAGAATGAGGTATAGAAACATCAGCAGTGGTACACACTCCTGTCACATGATGTCATTCCAGGTCACTTAAATGATCTTTGTGACCGTAAAAGTAAAAAAATGCAAACAAGGAAAACAGAAAGTCCCTTCACTTATCTAGATAAGAATGGAAGAGTAACCCCTGCAAAAGAACCACCTCTTTCAACCCTCACAAACATATGCAGTTTTTAATATCTGGAAAAAATTTGGAATTAACTTGCTTAGAGATCTTTATATAGACAACGTCTTTGCATCCTATGAACAATTACATTCCAAATTTAACATTCCAGCTACACATTTCTTTCACTATCTTCAAATCAGGAACTTTGTTAAACAGAACCTTCCAGATTTTCCTCATCTTGCACCCTCATCCACGCTGGAAAAAATATTGCTCAATTTTAAGGAATTAGACTCCATCTCTACAATATATAAAATCATTTTACAATCCCTTCCTTTCAAAGATCCAAGAGGACACTGGGAAAAAGATCTCTCAATTAATATATCAGAAAAGGAGTGGAAAGTAGCAATGCAGAGAATTCACTCGAGCTCCATATGTGCAAAGCATACAATTATACAACTCAAAATTATATATCGAGCACATCTGTCTCGACTAAAACTCTCCAAAATGTTTCCAGGACATGATCCAACCTGCGAACATTGCAACCAAGCCCCAGCCTCACTAGGTCACATGTTCTGGGCCTGCACCAAATTAACATTATTCTGGACAAAAATTTTAATTACCTCTCAGACAGTCTTGGACTTACAATCCCTCCTAACCCATTAACAGCTGTGTTTGGGGTTCTTCCAGAGGGTCTTAAAGTGGAGAAAGACAAACAAATTGTGATTGCATTCACTACACTCTTGGCACGCAGACTCATTCTGATAAACTGGAAGAACCCAAACTCTCCTCTTTTAAGTCAGTGGGAAACTGATGTGTTATATTATTTAAAATTGGAAAAATCAAATACTCAGTTAGAGGATCTGTGCAGACTTTTTCAAAACATGGCAGGATCTAATCAGTAATATTTTGAAATGATTTTATAAAGCACAGAGAATTTGTTGATTTAGGTATTTTTACAAGCCTTAAATTTTACACCGTTTGGCTTGCTCTCTCTCTCTGGGGTGGGGATCGATCTGTTCTTAGCATAATTCTTTTTTTTTCTAAAAACTTGATTGCTATGTATTGATTGTAATAAAATTAAAAAAAAAAAAAAAAGAATGGAAGAGTAACAGCGTTATGGAAGCATGGCTCTATGAGCATAGAGTGATTAAACATGTGTTATGGATTAACATGAAACCAAAAACCTCACAGTTCCATAAACTGGAGATTATAATTGAATATTTCTCTAACATAATTTATCAGCAAAGCACCACAAATTGCCTCATCATGGCCTTTTACAGCCAAGCAATATAGTTTCAGCATAGATTTAAATTCTCCATTGAGTACTTCTTTTAAAAAATCATATGATTGAGAAATATAAAATGTGTACATCCCTTGAGTTTGAATATGGTGTCTAATTTATCCGCAAGACCATCTGCACTACTAATGCATATAATTTCATTCTATTATCAATATTACTTTTAGATATGACCCATTGGTACAAAATATTTAACAAGCAAAATTGAGATATCTGACGCTTTTATATATATATATATATATATATATATATATATATATATATATATATATATATATATATATATATATATATATATAGTACATATGAAAGACAAAATGACCAGCTTTCAAAAACAGTTACGTAACTAAGTCCATGAATACACCAAGTTTATGTTACAGCAAGTATACATTTTTTAACTTGTTTGTTGCTGCAATCAGTTGTTAATTTAAATTAGATGGAAGTCTTTGGAAAGGAGCTCAGAAAGACTATTAATCCTTGAATGAAAAGTCAAACTACGCAGAGTCAGTAGCTAGGAAATGACCTGAACTCAGGGCCCTGACGGTTAAGCGGAAGCTGCCACTGTTAAAGTTGTATGCTTTGCTTTTACGTTGTAATATTTAATCACAAGTTGAGCACTCAGATGAGAACTTGCTATGTTGTGCAAGGAATCTCTGTTCGATGGGAAAACCTTTCACTTTGCACAACATTTTACACCAAACTGTTTTGAAATCAAACGTGTTTTATCTGCCCTTTTACATTATGCTTTTTGTGACTGAACATGAATTTGTTATACGGATGTGAGGAGATGCACTTAACTATTCAGCTTACTAAAGATGGTTATAGCCGTCTGCTCCATCTTTCCAGTCAAGCATAGTTTTTAGGAGAAACATTTAGTTCCAGAAATAATATCATTCTTCCTTCATGTCAGATGGGACAACAGTCAGAGGACACACTCACCCACGTGAGCCAACTTAAAGATGCAATTGTGATACATTTCCTTTCAAAAAAAGAGTCCTTATTAAAATACAAAGGTTTGAGGAGCGCCCCCGTATAATGTCCAATGGACAAATAAAGACAAAAAAACTTTGCGTTGATCAAAACGGTACGTATTGGCAGTCATTGTACAGTAAGAGGGCATTTTTATACAGTGGAAAACAAAATGGATGCATGAAGTGAGCTGGCAGGAAATGACGTCGAATCAGTGAGACAGAGGTGATGTCAACAAAGATGGAACACAAGTGATGTGGCAAAGTCAGTGATGTCATCAGGAGGAGCCGCATGTCATGTCATCAGGCGGCCATATTTAGAGTTCGTCCACACTGATTTATTTTTCTTCTTTCTTTCTGCCGGCAGTAAAGACAGAAAGGCATCATTATCGCATATCAACCCCTTTTCTCTCGATGTTTCACTCAACTTCGTGCTTACCGACTGTCTCCTAAGCGCACGTGTGTGACACAATGTACAATACAATACAATACAGTTTATTTTTGTATAGCCCAAAATCACACAGGAAGTGCCGCAATGGGCTTTAACAGGCCCTGCCTCTTGACAGCCCCCCAGCCTTGACTCTCTGAGAAGACAAGGAAAAACTCCCAATAAAAACCTTGTAGGGAAAATGGAAGAAACCTCGGGAAAGGCAGTTCAAAGAGAGACCCGTGCAGTGGGTGTCAAAAGAAGGGGGTCAATACAATACAATACACAGAACAAATCCTTAATACAGCATAATAATAAAAATTTTAGAAGTATGAGCAGAATTTAACAGTAGATGATATCACATAATAAGATTTGGATATTTTTAGAGTCCTGGAGACCTCATCCATCAAGCTGCCTCCCCATTTGGCCATGCCATGGCTGAAACGTTGCTCCGATGAAAGGACCCCTCTTTCCCATGATTCCTGTGATCCTCCATCAGGGATGACTTTACCATAGGCAGGCAAACAACTTGGCAGGTGGGCGTGGCACCAATTGCCACATTTGGGTACCGAGAAAAGAAACAGAATAGGTGAGGGTTAGTATTCAAATATAATTATCATGTTACTTATGTTTTAGTGCTAATGACTAACAACAGAGATGCAGTCTGTACAGTTAATCAGCAGCTCTAGTCAGGATATGCTAAACTGAAGTAGTGAGTCTTCAGCCGGGATTTAAAGGCTGAGACTGAAGGGCATCTCTTATGGAAGCAGGAAGACCATTCCACAGTTTAGGGGCCCTGTAACTAAAAGCTCGACCTCCCACTGTTATTTTATTAATCCTTGGAATCCTAAGCAGACCGGCATCTTGAGATCTTAATGTGCGCTCAGGTTTGTAAGTCATGATAAGTTCAGACAAGTAAGCCGGACCTTGGCCATTTAATGCTTTATATGTTAAAAGGAGGATTTTGAAATCTGCCCTAAACTTAACTAGGAGCCAGTGTAAGATTTAAGAACTGGAGTTATGTGTTCATATTTTCTTGTTCTTGTAATAATTCTTGCAGCCGCATTTTGGATTAACTGGAGGCTGTATAGAGAACAGTTTGAACAGCCAGTGAACACCACATTGCAGTAGTCAATCCTACTAGAGATAAATGCATGAATTAATTTCTCACAATCCTGTTTATTTAGAAAGCGCCTTAATTTCCTAACATTTTTAAGATGGAAGAAACATGTTTTGGACAACTTTGTAATATGCTTTAAATGACATGCTAGAGTCAAAGATAACTCCTAGATTGCGGGCTGATTCAGTAAAATTAATTGGGATTCCAACTGAGTTAAATGACGACAAAATATTGCTGTGATCAGCGTCATTCCCTCCAACAATTAACATCTCTGTTTTATCTGTATTTAAAGACAAGTAGTTCTCATTCATCCATTCCTTTAATTCACTAACACAACTAATTAAAGACAACATCGGAGAAACTTCATTTGATTTAAATGAAAGGTATAACTGGGTGTCATCTGCATACGAGTGAAAATTAACATTATGTTTCCTAATGAGAGATCCCAGTGAAGCATGTAAAGTGAAAACAGTAAAGGTCCCAGTACTGAGCCCTGCGGGACACCATATTGAACTTCTGTGTATAATGATGGAGTACTGTCTGCACATTTCTGTACATACTGGAATCGATTTGATAAATAAGAACTGAACCAAGCGAGCATGGGGCCTGTAAGCCCAACATCGTTTTCTAGCCTGTGCAGTAAAATAGAATGGTCAATGGTGTCAAATGCTGCACTTAAGTCTAACAGCATAATTACAGTGGAGTTTCATGTAAATTAATATGCATATTTTTAAGATAGAGGGATAATCCAGCATAAACAGAGAAACCCCTCATGTATGCAGGAAGGTCATGCACTATAATTATCATTTTTTTAAATTGATTTCATTTTTTTTTTTAGCTGCAGTAACGTCTCATATTTTTGGACATGTCTATGACTATTCTAGTATGGGAGTTAATTGATTATGTAAAAATTCCAAGTCACTGGAGCCATTAATCTCTTTAAGAATTTCCTTAATTTCCGGCTTGTTCAATTTTTAGCTCTCAGTATCTTTAAAGTTTCCTTCTGCTAGTGTCTCTATTCATGTGGCCCTGCAACTCTGAAATAGGCTGTCATATATATTTAGTAGTGATGGATGTATCTTTACTTTTTTAAAGTATATACTGTAAAGTTGTCACAGCATTTTTTTTTTTGAGCTAAAGAAATATTTCTGCATTGTTTTGACGCTAAAGTTCTTTTTAATTGACTTTGAACACTTTGATAAGATAACTTAGCTGCAAGATCTAGTGGTTATGGGATTGGTCTTAATCCCATTGAACGGCAAGTCCACATACCTGTTGTCATAGTACAAGGGACAGACAAATACCAAAGAAAAACTGAGGTCCCAACTCAGCAACCCTGTTTGAAAAGAATTCAACAAAAAATGTCTTTTGTCAGCAAAATTAACAGGTGCTCAATGGCGCAAGCACAAAATATCAAGATATAAGCAATAGACACTGATGGCTCTTCAGTAAGCATCTGTCTATGGGGCTCCTGAAGTAGGCTGAGAGTCAAGAAAGAGAAATTGCATTCTGGGAATGGTTGCCTTTATATGGCTCGGACTGGAAGGGGCGGGGTATCCCAGTGGAAGGAGGGCGGATTCGTTCTCCCTCAAGGGGTGTTTTCTCTGAGCTGCAGAGTGATGGGACAATAATGTTAGTAACAGCACCCTTCTCTACCCAAACTGGTATCGCATACCTGCTCTGAGCCAGTATGGTGATCCACAGACGCACATGAGTGACACAGTCTTTTTAACCTTGCGTATATTAATACTGTAGTGAGACAATAAAAACCATATTTTTTATAACTGATAAGGCACTGTATTTATTCCTAGTGCACATTACCTCACATGACTGATTGCTAAGCAGAACACCAAATGTGTTCATCAGCATGTGAAGCAAAGAACATAAAAAAGCAGAAGCATACAGTAAAAGTATAAAAACAACAAAAATACAGCCTGTGCAAAATAAATAAATAAATAAATAAACAACAGAAAAGAGGAAAACCAAAGTTGAAGTCTAATGAAGTACATGTAACTTGGGAATACACTGATTCACTGATAGTGGACTGAGTGGCAAAATTTTGCAATTGTTAACATTCATCAGAATCTTTACTGTTAAACAGGCAGGGGACGATTTTGTTTTTAAATAGGACAAACTTCAACTACTTGAGAATTAGGAAATTCTGAAACATAAAATGGTTTACTTGAATGTAATATTTTTTTTTGGGAAACAAGAAGACTCTTTTCTTTATTAATCATAAAGAACATACTGTACAAATGCTAATGGCAGTTCCTTGTTCTTAAATAAACAACATCTTCTATGTTATTAACTGATGTATGTGTACTGGTGGTCCCACAACAGCATGCCTAGGAAACGATTGACACACTGGAACGGAAAGAGAGTGAAACACAATACAAATAAAGACTAATTCCAAGAAAACAAAATAAGGGAAAATATTCAAAGCACTGAAAGAAATCTGAACAGCTGCAGATCTTATAAAGACACACAAGTCCCAGGTGAGTATTCAAGGTTATGTATGTGCCACGTGAGAATGACAAAGTGCCACAATGGACTGGAAAAGCTTGAAATAGACCAGCGGTTCTCAAACTGTGGGGCGCGCACCCCTGGGGGGAGCTGAATAAATGAACAAGACATCAAAATTTTTTTTACACTTTTATTTCAAATTTAAATTTGCAAGCATACTGTATAATACCAACGAATGCATTATAACTAAAATTAAAACAAAACATTTCTAAGGCATAGATCTAATGACTAATATGTGCCTGTTTTAAAGTACACAGCCTGTCCAGGTTTGGTTTGATATTCGAGAGAGACACTTGGAGCTCCATTTCTATTTGAAGTTTGTTTCTATGATAAGCGGCGCCGCTGCTGCAGCTGCTGCTTTTATAGTCGCGTGTTTTCAATCGAAAGTTCGAGGCGTATCGGTATCTGATGCGAACATTCGGGTAACAGAAGATCAGGTGATACTGCGGCACGACTGCACCACATTGGCAGCGTAGCCAATATTGCCAAATTGAGTTGAATAATTTACTGCGTATTGGGTTATTTTCATGATGCAACTAACAGCGATATAATATTTGTTGGACGAAAATACGTTCGTCTTGCACAGATTGACTTCATCAGTGTCCTCGTTTACGAGATTTTTAAAAATTAAAACATATTTAATCGTTTCTTTACTAAAAAAATAAATAAGAATAAATAATTTATTCTTTGTTTTTGGGATTAGAATTACTACCAAAAACCACACAAGGCATTTTAACAGTTATTAAAGCACTTTAAAAAATACATTGCAAAGATTTCATCGGTTAGCCGAACACATGCAAATATTATGGAAGTAAAAATGATAAGATACCACGACACTGCATGAGTACCATACCTTTGTTAGTTGTATCAGGGTTATTCTCATCTATTTTACATTATGCAGGGGGCGCAGAATTATTCCAGGTAGAAAGGGGGTGAAATACTAAAGTTTGAGAACCGCTGAAATAGATATTGACATGTAAGTCAATTAAATGTATTCTTATATATTACATCAGTGTGAAAGTGTTGTACACATGTACTACAGTAATCTGATATTGTGAAAATCACAGCAGGCCAAAAAAAAAAAAGATACTGAATCCAATATCAAATCTGCTTTGCTTAATCTATGGCAGCATTTGAATAAGAAATTATATATATACAGTGTCTATAGATGGTCATGTTTTAAATGTATTATATAAAGATATTGTGAGGAATGTGACCAGTCTGCCAGCCTAACGGGGATAAAAGTAAAAGAAACACAGGAATGGGTTGAGTAATGCATAAGGAACGTGTGAGTTTTTGTTTCTTGTTAGGAATTTTTCTTAGAAATGTAATATTGTTTTATTTGTGTTTTTAAATTATTGAAAATCTATATATATATACTGTAATTCACTAAGGCAAGACACCCATGGAAAGCACGCCGGAAGGAGCGTGGATTCAATAAGCCACGGACAAGTAAGACACCTATGGCTCACGCAGGAAGGAGCCACGCCCACCAACTCCAAGACCATTGGATACGACGACAATTTGCTGAGCCACGCCCACCAACTCGGACGCAATGACACAGAAAAAACTGCGTCATTTATATTCGTCTGTCGTAGAGGCCACATGCACCTACGAGCCACGTTGACTGTTCATAGAGGCATGTTTCTCGTGGAGGTGAATCGCCATATGCAGCGTGTAAAACGGTTTGCGAGGGGTATCCCATGGGATCCTTAAAACAATCCTTTACAATTGAGGTTAAAACACAATGAAGTAAGCAGTCTTTAAAAAATGAGTTTTTGGTTCACAACGCACGACCGCGTGCACCATAGCAAACTGTTTTACACGCTACATACAGCAATTCGCATCCGCGACAAACATGTGTCTTCTTAGATGCTTCCGCTACTACCGTGGTCGGGTGTCTTGGTGGATTATATATAGAAAAGCGGCCAAAACCGCACAGAGCAATGGAAAGTCTATGTGAGTCACAGGTGCATCTAGACTGTGCAAAGACGACAACGACTCAAGTGATGAGTTGAAGGTGGGCACATTAGCAGGCAGTGCATACTGAACGAAAAATCAGCAGACTAGCTTGACGGAGGGAGCGGAGTGGATGTCCTTCTCCTCTCCTCCCGTTCCACCTTCTGCGCCTGAGTGCCATCCACCTTCATTCCTCCGTCTGGGAGGAGAAGGCGCGATGGGGTCCACCAGTTTTCAGTCACGGACGATTGTGTGTTGGTTCGTTCTGTGCATTATTACAATGTTGCTTTTCTTGCTGATTTATTACATTACCAATTTTTAAAAATGTTAATTTTCTCCCTGTGCTTAAAAACAATTAAAAAACCAGCCTGATTACTGATTGGGTTGGCTAGTTCATTTATAATATTGTTTTTCAAATTTGAATCCATTTAAATTTTTAATAATATAATTTAGTTTTGAAAAGCTACAGAACCCTAGTTTTATTTTTGTTTTATGGGTGCTGCTATTTTGGCAAATCATTGCTGCGATGCAGCTTCTTGTTACTACAGAGACTGTTCCAGATGTTGCAAGTTCCGGCATAAAGGTCAGAAATAATTGTCCAAGAATAAGGATACTTGCATAAAGCCTCTTTATTCTTGTTTGTCAAAGAATATTTACAATATGAATCTTTTCCTCTGTTCTCTCAGCTTTTATTTTTTGTTATTAAATAATAATTGATACGTGGCTTCTTAAATTAGATCCTGAGCATTTCAAGTTTTGATTCCTGATCAGTGTTTTGGATTAGGTGCTCAGCATAAACACCCTTTGTTCTCTTTCCTGTATACTTTGTGGAACCGGTTGTTACTAAAGCACAAAAATTGAAAATTCAGAATAAGTCATGTGCTGAGCATGTCTCTACAAGAAATGAAAAGTAAGGATTTTCTTCTGGGACTCCAAACTTTTTTCTTCTTTCATGTCTTTTTCCACTATAACTTTTTCACTTTTTCCCATATAACTTCTCCTCACCTTCCCTTCTACATTTATAACCTCAGGTAATTAGGTATAGTAAAAGACAAGCATAAGTTAAGTTACAATATAAAAAATGTATTATTGATAATATTCATAAATAATAACAAGATGCAAAGTACATTTGAATATTGGCAACCACACAACCTGATAAAATGGTGATGTGTAGTTTCAATCGGCATACAGACTTAGAAGAGCTCCAAAGAGCGCTGAAGGAAAAAACACATACAATCATATTCATAAGTCCAGCTACTGCGGAAACAAAGCACGGTGTAAACCGTAAGTTCAAATTAAGTTTATAGGCACGCTCCTGCTGCCTTTTGTCATACCTTCGACGATTACTTTATTCAGTATAAACAAGACTTTGGATCACTTTCTAACGGAGTTAAAATTGCTGTAGCGAGAAACTTTTAAGTGCCAGGTCTTAGCTAACATTAAATAAAGCCGTGGACATCGCAACATCACACAAGAGAGCAGCTCACGTGAACTGACTGAATGCAGTATGAGTGATCACTTCCATGAATCAAACCTGTTCAAAAAACGCATTACACAATTGACAAGGTAGGAAAAGAATATGCTCCAAGCTAAGCTTCACAGCTAACGCGGTCTTGCGGAAGCAACTTCGTCATGCTGCCACCAAATACACACGCTGTCTCTAGAGTTTCTCCACACTCAATGTATTCCTTGCATCGTTATACCCTCTGATCTCCCATTTCATTTTAAATGCCTCCAATTTCCAGTAAGGCTCTGCTTCGCGATGAGAAGTAATAAGTCTCAGGGACAGACCCTACAAAAGGTTGCCATTGATTTGAGCCAACATTGCTTTTCTCCTGGACAATTATACGTTGCATTCTCAAGAGTGAGCTCGGACAGCTTGGTCATATTACAACCGGAGTGCTGAACTGACAACGTGCTATACAAAGAGATCCTTAGCAAATAGTTATTGGTATATTTTCCCTCAGTTTAAAAAGGTTTTCTTTTCTCCTTAATAAAAATTTAAAAGCAGTACTTCGTCGCTGCACAGTGCGGGGATTTTGCTATATACAGTATATATATATATATGTAGATATGTATTGTGGAAGCTGGCCCGGACACAGACAGGCGGACACGTTCATGTCACCCACAACACGTTTATTTACAATAGTATTTACAAAAGTGCACCACAAAACCCCCAAAAGTCCCCAAAGTCCTGGCCACAACAATGCCTTCTGCACTTCAGGCCGCCTCCTTGCCTCCTCCAGTAGGCTCAGTCCACTCCACTCATGACTCTCGCCCTGAATGAAGGGAGGCGGCCCCTTTTATTATCACCCGGATGTGTTCCAGGTGGGTTCCGGCAATCACCCGCCAACATGCCCCTGTGTGGCAGAAGTGCCGGCTGAATCCCCGGAAGCACTCCGGGTGTCCCTGCTCTTCTTCCCCAGCACTTCCTTGTGTGGCGGAAGTGCTGAGGTCCAGGGCCCAAGGCACAGGAACGCCCCCCTGGCGGCGACCATGAGCCCCTACAGGGTGGAGCTTCAAAGATCTGTGCCCATGGCCCCCAAAGCAACCAGGATGGCGGCCCCCACGTGATCCAGGGCGCACGTAGACCCTCCTCCGGTCCCTTAAGGTGTCCCGGCCGGGTCGTTGGTCATATGTAGATATGTGTATATATATATGTGTCTGTGTGTATACTGTATATATATATATATATATATATATATATATACTAGCAGAATACCCGCGCTTCGCAGCGGAGAAGTAGTGTGTTAAAGAAGGTACGAAAAAGAAAAGGAAAAATTTTAAAAATAACGTAACATGGTTGTTAATGTAATTGTTTTGTCATTGATATGAGTGTTGTTCTCATATCTATCTATCTATCTATATATATATATATATATATATATATATATATATATATATATATATATATACCAGCTTGGCAGTGGAGAAGTAGTGTGTTAAAGAAGGAAGAGAAAGAAAAGGAAACATTTTGAAAATAGCGTAACATGATTGTCAATGTAATTGTTTTGTCACTGTTATGAGTGTCGCTGTGATATATATATATATAGCAAAATACCAGCTTAGCAGCAATGTCATGTGTTAAAGAAGTTATGAAAAGAAAAGGAAACATTTTAAAAATAATGTAACATGATTGTCAAAGTAATTGTTTTGTGTATTTGGCGGCAGCGCCGAAGTTGTTTTGGTAGCTGCATCAGAAAATGTACCACGACGTCTGACACGCCTCCTTTTACTGTTTTCTCACAGCTTGGATTGCTGCTGTCATATATATATATATATATATATATATATATATATATATACACACACACACACATATATATACATACATATACATATATATACACATACATATCTTCATATCTACATATCTATATACATATATATATATATACATATATATATACATATATATATACATATATATATATATACATATATATATATATATATATATATATATATACACATATATACATATATATATATATATACATATATATATATATATATATACATACCTATCTACATCATATATACACACACATACATACATACACACACAAATTATATATATGTGTATGTATGTATGTGTGTGTGTGTGTGTGTGTGTGTGTGTGTGTGTATATATATATATACACATACATATACTTGTGTGTATGTTTGTATTTGTCTATATGTGTGTGTGTATAGGTTTGGTCACTGAGTGCAAGGGAAAAATAATAAATTATAGTTTATAAGTTATTAAACAGTAAAACATTAACGTTTTAAGAAGTACAGGTACATTGAAATTACATTTTCTATGTGAGCGTTCAAATTTGTGCCTCTGGTAATGTGCCTTACCGGCATTTAAAGAAAATTAGTTTTGTGTCCTCTGCAGTGTTAAGAGAAAGGCTTTGGTTTGGGATAAAAGGAAAAAGGTGTAAAGAAAGGAAAGTTGCCTTTTCTTTTATATAGTATAGAGATGTGTTAAGCTGGCGTTATGATCGCCTTTTGGGGACAGTCGCGGTGGGTCTTGTGTAGACTGGTGAGGCGTCCCGCCATTAATTGGCTGTGATGGCACTGTCAGTCCTCCACTCCTGTGCCTGCCTTCATAATCCGAGCTGACGACCTCATAATCGTATACGTGCAAAAGAAAGTGTGAATCGCCTTAATATTATTTTGCCGTGGTGTAGAAAAGGGGTCCGTGTTTGCACTTGTCTGGGCTATAAGCGCAGGGGAGGATGAAAAAATTAAAAGTGCTCACTTTGACTTAAGGCAGAAGCGCAGTCAGCGTCTCAAAGGCGGCACAGCTATGCTGGCGCTGGCTGCTCGACTTTTGCTGGGAAGGAGACCCCAGTTTTTACAGACACGTTCATGATATCAAAAGTCTCAGCGCTCTTTGGACGTCATTCATATATATATATATAGCAAAATACCAGCGCCAGCGGAGAAGTAGTGTGTTAAAGTAATGAAAAGAAAAGGAAACATTTTAATAATAGCGTAACATGATTGACATTGTCATGAGTGTTGCTGTCATATATATGCCTGCCTAAATAAGTCACCCTCGCTTTGCTCTTACTTTTTACCGTTCATTTAATCATGGCTAGTGGCGGAAAAATTATAAAATGGAAGGAGGATGGCTTTACCAAAACAATTATTGATGGCGAAACGATTATTCATAAAGCTTGAATTGGTGATCTGTTTTCTGTGTTAACCTCATATTTTTCATACTTCTTCTCAAACTAAGGTGGTGCGAGGGTAAAATGAATCGGGATGCGCTGATCAATGTAATCGGTGTACCAGGAAATCATGCATTGACAAAAGCTCCCTTTGCTTGTAATGCAAAGTGTGATTAAATGCATTATTTTTAAGCGTTATGGAGCACATGCATGAAGCTTCTCAGCTGTGCTTGTGCTAAGAAAAGGAAAGATTTTAAAAATAGCGTAACACGATTGTCAATGTGACCTTTTGTAAGTAGTGCCTGGAGGATTCAGTGTGGAGAAACTCTAGAGACAGCGTGTGTATTAACTTGTGGATTTTTCTGTGAGTATTTGGTGGCAGTCTGATGAAGTTGCTTCGGAAGGCGGCGTTAGCTGGAGCTCAGCTCAGAGCGAAATGAGATGAATGGGAGGGAGATGATGGCGTGACTCCCCACCGCCTTAACTGTCAATCCCCACAAACACAGTCTCGGAATTTGCATAAGCACACCCCTTCACCTACAATTTTAACTTAGTTACAAAGTGATCAAAACTCGTTTATATCCTCGTCCTCTCATTAAACTTGTATCCCGCATTACCTGTGGGCATGTGAAACGCCAGCGGTAGCCTGTCTATGAACTTAATTTAAAGTTTAGGTTTACACCTTGCTTTCTTTCGAGGTAGCAGCACTCATGAATATGGTAGTATATGTCACTTCGCTCGCTTCTTATTGTTTTGCTGCCTTCTCAATTATATAATGCATGTTTTCTTAAGCGCTTTTTGGAGGTCTTCCTGGTTTTCTACGCACTGCGTTGACAGTCAGTTCACGTGATTACGTGGGAGGTGTGATGATGTCACACGAAACTCCGCCCCGTCTTTCCAGCTCAACTCTATTACAGTTAATGGAGAAAAATACCTTCCAGTTATGACCATTAGGCGTAGAATTTCGAAATGAAACCTGCCCAACTTTTGTAAGTAAGCTGTAAGGAATGAGCCTGCCAAATTTCAGCCTTCTACCTACACGGGAAGTTGGAGAATTAGTGATGAGTCAGTGAGTGAGTGAGTGAGGGCTTTGCCTTTTTTTATTATTATATATATATATATATATATATATATATATATATATATATATATATGTGTGTGTATGTATGTGTGTATATATATATATATATATATGTATATTTATGTGTATGTATGTATGTGTATATTGTGGCAAGTCGCTGGGGCTACGACTCGGCCAGGATGCCTGGAGGGACTGGAAGCTGGCACATACTTCCTCCGGGCCACGAGGGGGCAACCACCCTGGTACAGAGGAAGACCACAGGAGAGGAACAAGGAGGCTTACGCCTATTTTAACCTGTGGCCACCGCCAGGAGGCGCCCCGTGTCTTAGGAGGCCCGAGATAGATTTAGTTCCTCCACACCTGGGAAGATGGAGGAGAATCCCTCCAGGGTCGCCCGGAGTGCTTCCGAGTGCTCTTCCGCCACACCAGGAAGTGACGTCAAAGGGAGCACCTGGAACACATCCGGGGGAGAATAAAAGGGCCCGCCTTCCTACAGTCGGGGAGCTAGAGTCATGAGTGGGAGCAGGACAAGGCTCCCACGGAGAGATAGAGGAAAGGTGGTCCAAGGGACAGAGTGAAAGAGGCCTGGTATCAAGGTGATTGGGGCAAGAAGGCCCAGTGGACTGTGCGGGACTGAGTTGTGTAATAATGGAGGAGAAAATAAAAGAAATTTTTATAAAGATGTGGTGTCTGTCTGATGGTGTCCGGGCATGTCTCACAATATGTATATGTGTGTGTGTATGTATGTGTGTATATGTATGTGTATATATATGTAGATGTGTATATGTAGATGTGTGTATATGTAGATATGTATTTATACACTCACCTAAAGGATTATTAGGAACACCTGTTCAATTTCACATTAATGCAATTATCTAATCAACCAATCACATGGCAGTTGCTTCAATGCATTTAGAGGTGTGGTCCTGGTCAAAACAATCTCCTGAAATCCAAACTGAATGTCAGAATGGGAAAGAAAGGTGATTTAAGGAATTTTTAGCGTGGATTGGTTGTTGGTGTCAGACGGGCCGGTCTGAGTATTTCACAATCTGCTCAGTTACTGGGATTTTCACGCACAACCATTTCTAGGGTTTACAAAGAATGGTGTGAAAAGGGAAAAACATCCAGTATGCGGCAGTCCTGTGGGCAAAAATGCCTTGTTGAAGCTAGAGGTCAGAGGAAAATGGGCCAACTGATTCAAGCTGATAGAAGAGCAACTTTGACTGAAATAACCACTCGTTACAACTGAGGTATGCAGCAAAGCATTTGTGAAGCCACAACACGCACAACCTTGAGGCGGATGGGCTACAACAGCAGAAGACCCCACCGGGTACCTCTCATCTCCACTACAAATAGGAAATAGAGGCTACAATTTGCACGAGCTCACCAAAATCGGACAGTTGAAGACTGGAAAAATGTTGCCTGGTCTGATGAGTCTCGATTTCTGTTGAGACATTCAAATGGTAGAGTCAGAATTTGGCATAAACAGAATGAGAACATGGATCCATCATGCCTTGTTACCACTGTGCAGGCTGGTGGTGGTGGTGTAATGGTGTGGGGGATGTTTTCTTGACACACTTTAGGCCCCTTAGTGCCAATTGGGCATCGTTTAAATGCCATGGTCTACCTGAGCATTGTTTCTGACCACGTCCATCCCCTCATGACCACCATGTACCCATCCTCTGATGGCCACTTCCAGCAGGATAATGCACCATGTCACAAAGCTCGAATCATTTCAAATTGGTTTCTTGAACATGACAATGAGTTCACTGTACTAAAATGGCCCCCACAGTCACCAGATCTCAACCCAATAGAGCATCTTTGGAATGTGGTGGAACGGGAGCTTCGTGCCCTGGATGTGCATCCCACAAATCTCCATCAACTGCAAGATGCTATCCTATCAATATGGGCCAACATTTCTAAAGAATGCTTTCAGCACCTTGTTGAATTAATGCCACATAGAATTAAGGCAGTTCTGAAGACGAAAGGGGGTCAAACACCGTATTCGTATGGTGTTCCTAATAATCCTTTAGGTAAGTGTATATATATATATATACAGTATATATATATATATATTTGTTGTGATGTGTACGCAGCCCTGCCACACTACGCGTCCTGCTTCAACAGCACCTTTGTGGCCCCGCCACAGGAGCTGAACCTTTTTAGTTTAGGCAAACAGAGATTAAGCGATGACATGATTGAAACATTCAAGATTATGAACAGAATTAGTACAGTGGATGTCAGATGTTATTTTAAAATGAATTTTTTAACCAGGACACTGGGTCTCAGATGAACTTGTTAAGGGAAAATTTCAAGCAAAAATTAGAAGGTTTATCTTTCAGCTGGGAAGGAGGTGAGTAAAATAAATTTCAATGCAGATAGACGGTAGGTCTTTGGAAACCTTTAAGATTTGAATTGATGCCATTTTGTTAAAGATAAGAAATGAGAGATCAATATAGGGCTGAATGACAAATGCACGTTGTAATTAATGAAATGTGTGAAACACACATCATGGAAACTGCAGCATGCAGTTAGTGCAGGCAGGTTAATGGTGACCATATGTGAACAACCACAGGATAATATTACCTTCAATCTTCCAAATCCACTATTTGGGTATTAGAAATTGTCAGCACACACTTCTAACCAGACTGAGATATAAACATTTGGGGTCACAAGGATAAACATTACAGTAAGAAAGCAACTAAAGGTAGAAATAAGTCATTGTAATGCTATTATCATCTTACTAAACATATAATAGCTTTTCAGAGCAAAGGGGAGAGCATTAGCTCTAATAAGCATGGCAGCTATCATGAACAACATGAATTACATGTGATGAAGGAAGAAAACATGAAATGGGTTAGATTTCTATCGTTATCCACCATATTTATAATCTTAATGTTTTATGTATGCTTGCATATCACATGGGATTTTTGAATTTTTTGATTTTAATTGTGAATCATTTGACGTTACTGAATAGCTATCTTGCATTGTTGTCTCAGGGACATGGCCATGTTGTTGTTAATGACAACTCATTGTTGCTACCACACAACAGTTAGGGGTGTTGCATGCAACATTATAGCCTTGTTTAAGACTCCACAAATCAACAGTATGTTAGGTTTAACAAAGAAAGGGCACTGTCTATGAACTTAATGTTGTGCTTCTTGACAAAAATTTATGTATTACATTTTGATTACAAATGCTTTTTTTGTTTGTTTTTGTTTCCAGTGGTATCAAATACTCAGTCTGCTGAATGGCCATTCTCTTACTGTATCCTATTGCCTAGTCCGTCTTAAAATACTTAAAACATTTTTTACACCTATCACATTTAACAGCTTTATACAGTGGGATGCAAAAGTTTGGGCAACCTTGTTAATAGTCATTATTTTCCTGTATAAATCGTTGGTTGTTACGATAAAAAATGTCAGTTAAATATATCATATAGGAGACACACACAGTGATATTTGAGAAGTGAAATGAAGTTTATTGGATTTACAGAAAGTGTGCAATAATTGTTCAAACAAAATCAGGCAGGTACATAAATTTGGGCACCGTTGTCATTTTATTGATTCCAAAACTTTTAGAACTAATTATTGGAACTCAAATTGGCTTGGTAAGCTCAGTGACCCCTGACCTACATACACAGGTGAATCCTATAATGAGAAAGAGTATTTAAGGGGGTCAATTGTAAGTTTCCCTCCTCCTTTAATTTTCTCTGAAGAGTAGAAACATGGGAGTCACAAAACAACTCCCAAATGACCTGAAGACAAAGATTGTTCACCATCATGGTTTAGGGGAAGGATACAGAAAGCTGTCCCAGAGATTTAAGCTGTCTGTTTCCACAGTTAGGAACATATTGTGGAAATGGAAGACCACAGGCTCAGTTCAAGTTAATGCTCAAAGTGGCAGACCAAGAAAGATTTCGGATAGACAGAAGCAACGAATGGTGAGAACAGTCAGAGTCAACCCACAGACCAGCACCAAAGACCTACAACATCATCTTGCAGCAGATGGAGTCACTGTGCATCGTTCAACCATTCGGCGCACTTTACACAAGGAGATGCTGTATGCGAGAGTGATGCAGAGGAAGCCTTTTCTCCGCCCACAGCACAAACGGAGCCGCTTGAGGTATGCTCAAGCACATTTGGACAAGCCAGCTTCATTTTGGAATAAGGTGCTGTGGACTGACGAAACTAAAATTGAGTTATTTGTGCATAACAAGGGGTGTTATGCATGGAGGAAAAAGAACACAGCATTCCAAGAAAAACACCTGCTACCTACAGTAAAATATGGTGGTGGTTCCATCATGCTGTGGGGCTGTTTGGCCAGTGCAGGGACTGGGAATCTTGTCAAAGTTGAGGGACGCATTGATTCCACTCAGTATCAGCAGATTCTGGAGACCAATGTCCAGGAATCAGTGACAAAGCTGAAGCTGCGCCGGGGCTGGATCTTTCAACAAGACAACGACCCGAAACACTGCTCAAAATCCACTAAGGCATTCATGCAGAGGAACAAGTACAACTTTCTGGAATGGCCATCTCAGTCCCCAGACCTGAATATAATTGAAAATCTGTGGTGTGAGTTAAACAGAGCTGTCCATGCTCGGAAGCCATCAAACCTGAATGAACTAGAGATGTTTTGTAAAGAGGAATGGTCCAAAATACCTTCAACCACAATTCTGACTGTCATTGGAACCTACAGGAAGCGTTTAGAGGCTGCAATTTCTGCAAAAGGCTGATCTACTAAATATTGATTTCATTTCTTTTTTGTGGTGCCCAAATTTATGCACCTGCCTGATTTTGTTTGAACAATTATTGCACACTTTCTGTAAATCCAATAAACTTCATTTCACTTCTCAAATATCACTGTGTGTGTCTCCTATATGATATATTTAACTGACATTTTTTATCGTAATAACCAATGATTTATACAGGAAAATAATGACTATTAACAAGGTTGCCCAAACTTTTGCATCCCACTGTAATATTTCAAAAAAGTAGTATTAAATTGACACACTTCCTGAAATGAAAAGTCAAGAAAAATGACACCTTATATTGACTAACTGAAAGGTGTCTGTGGTATAGCGGGCCTGCGGCTCTAACCGATTGGCCAGTTTTTAAATAAATAATCAGCGCACTCGCGGCTTAAGGAGGGGGCGTGGTAGTGTGTCAGGAGCGGTTCCTGGGTGCATTGCAGCCGTGAGCATTTCCGCACTGAAGTGTACAGGTGTGTGATCGCCCGTGTTTGTAATTGATGTCAGGAGCTGCTAATCACCACACCTGTGCCACGTCCCCATTATAAATAGGAGAAGCGTGAGTGCGAAAGGAGAGATGGAGATGGAGATGCACGCAGGAAGCTATAAGAGCTAGTGCGGGAACGAGACAGCAAGTTGACTGAAAAATGCAGGCAGCTGGGAGGACAGCCCCTCAGGAGGAGTGTTAGGCTGACACTTGGTGGGGCAGTATGAAGAGGTCGCTCCAGCCAAGCGATCTCAGGAGCTGGAGTGTCCCAGAAAGTGGTGGGCTCGCCGTGGAAGGCAATGGGAGTCAGCCCCAGTGTGAGTGCTCTGGTTGCTGGGGAACCGGAGTCTCGGTCCGGTGGGACCTGTAGATAGCCAGGGAAGGGAAGGCTACCGGACCAGGTGAAGGTCAGATACAGCTGCAGGTAGGGTGACTCCCCTGTTGCAAAACCTGTTTGAATATGCAGTGGAGTTAAATGAAGAAGGCACCAGGGGCCTCATGTATAAAGCCGTGCGTAGAACTCACACTATAACATGGCGTAAGCACAAAAGCCGAAATGTGCTTACGCACAGAAAAATCCAGATGCAGGAATCTGTGCGTACTCCAACTTCCACGTTCTTCCGCTACATAAATCCCGATCAGCGTGAAAACTAACGCTCGTGCACGCGCATTATGTAACGCCCCAACTCCTCCCAGAATTACGCCTCTTTGAATATGCAAATCAATATAAATCGCCCTTAAGCTCAGCCTTCTGTGAAAAGACAATGGTAAAAGCATGGGGGAAAATATAAGAATTTCAGTGAATAACAAGTGGAGGCAAAGGAAAAACATACTATTTGTTCAAATAAACCGTGGTATAATCAACAAAAGGAAGTTGATCGAGTGACATAGCGTGTTGGAGAAATTTGAAAGCTCACATTCACAAAATCGCACAGTGCCGGAAATAAAAAAGATATCACATATCAAAGTCGCCGTGAGAAGCTGAGTTGTAAGCCCACTGTCTGATGTCACTGTCATATGAAAGCTTATTAGGGTACAGAGAAAAAAGGCACACGGTGGGGAAAAAGCACGAAATGTCAACTTCAATCTCGACATTTCCACTTTAATCACGTAGTTTATTTTGTCATTAAAGTAGAACATTATAAACTTCATCTTAAAATTGTTTAATTAACCAGTTTCTCAAATCACATCGTAATTAAAGTAGCACGTTAAATGCTTTGTTTTGTATTTGGTCTTCTATGTGCCTGTGTGTGTGAATCACTACTTGCTTCTTAAACCTGCTCTCTTCCTCCAACTGGACACAGAGTCCATTACATTCGTGATATTACAGCTCTCTGAATAACTAAAATACTGAGATGTATACGTGATGTAATTTTCATGATGATAGGATTAAGCACGTTATTAAACATGTGTTTCACTTCGATTAAATAATTTATTGCAGCAGTACAGGGGCGGCTCTAGGCTTGTGGTGGCACTGGGCAGAGAAAGAATCGGTGGCTCCTTCATCCGTCAATGTCAGTAAGACAGCTTATGCACGGTGGAAGGCTACGTCCGTTGCAGACACTACATAGCCGCCTCGTGCTCATGACACAAGCATTTAACGTTTGCCGAAATATGTCACTGCCTTTTTAGCTATGTTGTTATTTTCTCTTTCTGTTTAATATTCAATATATATTGGCGTGGCCGTCACTGCAGTCAGTGCTTTTCTTTCCCCAAGTAACTGATCGCCACACAATCAGCTCTGTAATAGAAGTTGAGCCACCTGTAAGCTTAGCGCCGATTCTTCAAAATGTTTAAAGAACATTGAAATATCTTCGTAGTACATGTTTAATTATTCTATCCTTAACGACACTCCCAGTGAAGAATATAGATTATTTAAACGAAGTTAAAGTTTTATCTGTATAATTTAACAAATATATTTTGCTGCATTCCACCTTAAAAATGATATCGTCATCATATGTAAATACATTATAATTATAACTATAGTGCAAGTTTACAGTGGGGTGATTGTACTTATAAGTACAAACAGTTCTACAAGGAGCAATTGATTGAGTACATTTAAAGTTCTTGGGATTAAACTGTTTCTGAACCGCGAGGTCTGTACAGGAAAGGCTTTAAAACATTTTGCAGTGGCTGAGACAGCGTGTCCTTGAAGCTGTATACCGATAATTCTCTTTCCGATCAGCTGCTGCTGTGATTCACACTCAGATACAGTGATATAAATACTCTGAGTCGTGCAGTGAGAGTAATATGGAAAAAGATGATCCGGTGTGGCAACTCCTAACGGGAGCAGCTGAAAGAAGAAGAAGAAAAATAAGAAGAGGAAGGTGCAGTGAGAGTAACAACGCTAAATCAGTTATGGTATTTGGAATACTATGGCTGTTCCCTGGACCATTATATTGATAAGAGTTAATTACAATCAGATGCGTTACACTAATAAACAATATGCGGTTAGTTTCAGTGTATTTATAAAGCCGCGTCATGAAAATAATGAGTAACCACACAGGAACAGTAGCACTGCTTTGACGCTGGGTGCCGCCAGTCTGCAAAACCGAGCGGACAACTTGCGTACGACAAGGCATGAGGTACCGTGGAAAAGTGCGTGGCTTTACGCCAAGTGTAGGTTTTATACATCGCGATTTGAACGTGGAAAAGTTCTTACGCAACATTTCTGTGCGTACGCAACATTTATACATGAGGCCCCAGGTGTTTAAAAAGGAACTTTTTTTCAACCTTGTTATAAATGGATTTATTTGGGATTTTAAGCTCCCCTTGTTGTTTTTATAGATTATTTATTTATTTATGGAACTTTGATGCACTGCACTTTGGACACTGTTTTGTTTTTGTTTGTCCCCTTGCTCGGTTTGATTTGTCCCCATCTGCCAGTTCATCCGGTTACATTACTGATGGAGTTGGGTTTGAGAAGCTCCTAGAAGTGAAAAGGGAGCCTGGAGTGGACTTGCATCGTCACAGTGTCATTTTGCTTGACTTCTCATTGCATCAATAATGGCTAACATGGTACAACAGCCTACTATTACACACTTCTTGAAGTAAATCACAATGATGTTTAAACATCAACTATACACTATTTGTTGCATTTGATGTCAATGAGTTGATTGGTGATACCTGTATGGCCCTCTGTTGCACTCAGTAGTAAACAATGAGGGGAAGAAACATTTTCGTAGTTTGATGTGAGCACTGACTGATAAACAGTGGGAAATAAAAATATGTTTTGGGTATGTTAGAGAAATACTGTATTTGGAGCTCTGTAAGACTCCTCTAAGGGAAAGTGTCTTTCAGTCATGTAATGTGGCTTCTGTAATGGGAATAGCTTAACACTACACAGACTAAAATAAAGGAAAAGGTCCGAGATGACCTATTCACATCCTACTATACTCACAAGCTGAATCTCATGCCCTCTCATTAATTAACATTCATTATGACGAGAAGGGGCAAATTCAGCCCAACAAAGCAAATCAATCCTATTCCCCTAAATCTTGTAAACAAAAACAACACCAAGCTAAGTCTTAAAGGTCTCCAAAATACTATTGTCTGCCAACACTACTTGGTAACTTATTCAAACGTTTGAGCAAAATCAACACTTACAAAGTTTTTTTTTTTTATGTCCCAGTGTTCTTGTTGAAGAATTAATTTTAAATAAAACCTGGAGCCCAGTGTTCTAATTTCCATCATAACTTTTAATGCTATGATCATGTAACCTCTTAATCTTCACTTACTAAATGAAAAAAGGGTCAACTCCTCAAAAACAGTCCTCAGAGCTCATACCTCGCAAAACTAGAATTATCCTCTACATTCTCCTCTCGACTTTCATGAGCTTTGAAATATACATACCAAAACCCCACACCGTTCTCCAGATGAGATCTTATACAAGAGGATAAAATGTTTTTCAGGTCTTATATATTTTTTTTTAATAAAGCAACAAAACGCACCCACAAGTTAGATGAACTAGTAAAACGACAAATTGCAAATGTAGCACCCACCAGATGGAACTCAGTTCTTAGCTGGTGTATGGTAGAGAGTTGCTTTTAGTTAGCGAGATATTCCAGAAGAAGTTCAGAGCATGCGTGACAACCAGAATAACTTTGACAGTGGTGCTTCGACGACAGTTACAAATACTTTGACTTGGGATTGTCTTCTTCAGCATCACTTTTTGGTCTATGATGAAATTTTTATTCCTGAGACAAGTCTCTTTCACAGTCTGCACAGTAAAATTAAGGATATGGACATTTGTTGTGACTGCATGAGTGACGCCATGAAATTTTGGGACCCATGACAACGCAAGTCTGACATCTGTGCTTGATTCCATAGTAAACTGGTCTCCCATCCTTCAATTACCTGACCCTGTTTATTTCCCTTCAGTGTGGTGATGGAGCTGGAGTCCAATCTTACAGCTTCAGGTACAAGGCAGTAACGACCCCTGGAGTCCATTGCCAATTTTACTGATAGACTGAAGAATTTAGATTGGGACAGGATTTAGTTGTCAGTAACTCAAGACACCATCTCTTGGGGTGCGAATCTGGAAGAAACTGCATACATAAAAATGAAATAATCAGTTGCTTCTACAGATTTTACTGTATTTATTAACCAAAAACAATAATTTTGATAAACCTATCTACAACTGCTGTCAGGCAGGGATTTGTTCTTAATAGGACCCTAACAGACAACAGATCACACACAAACATGGGCACATACATTCCACTGCATCTGCTTTAGTACTGCTTTTAAACCAACAGTATGTTGTTGTCCGAAGAAGTGTAGTCCCCCATAAGAAGTACACAAAGACAAGAAGATAATATAAAATCCTCATATGCAGTACCTGTCCCATAAATGTAACCATGTTCCAAGTGATATGAAGAGATGGCCTTGCTTACTAGGAGACTCACATACTTCTTTATTTTTAATATTAAACACTGCTGAATTTCTGCCAATTACCAAACATACAGCATCATAATAAAGGCTAGAGGAATATAAGAGTCAACATGAAGCAATCCACCTCAGCAAATGTCTCAGTCTTCCTACAGTAAACAAATGCCGTTTCCCCTCTGGGGTTTTAAGAGCATCTACTAACTGCTAAAATATGTCTGCCACCAAACTGACCTAGTTACTGTGCTTCACATCATTTCCCCCCCGACAGCAGTTATTTTTGTCTCATATATAATTCACTCTAAGCTCTTTGTACTGCTGGATTATTCTTTCAATTGAGCTCAGCACACGCTGTCACATGGATGGGGGGTTTGGTGCACAAATCGTGACAGCAAGTTTCTTTGATTCTTCTAGGTGGACTTTTCAATCAATCAGGTAATCAAACAATACATATTGATAGTATGTTAGAATATTTAAAATGACCTAAACCTCATGCAAAGCAAAATAAACATACTAGTGTTGAAAAATACTCACAATGAATATTACTGTACACAGACAAAAGTGAACCCAACAAATTTACTAAGAATTGCTGCTTTTCCACTAATGCCATGAAACAGGGAGAACCAGGCTAATTGTCTCTTATTTCATGTTTTTTATTTTTTTGCATGTTCTTGAAAAGCTCTGGAAAACTATAGAAATTTTACTATTTGCTAATTACTGTTCCTTACCATTTATATGAGGCCATGTTATATTTGTGGTCATGAATTGGTTTCAGTTAAGGCATTCTCACGTGATTCTAAATGTAATTGTTTTCTGCAGTTGATTACTTGTGAATTTCCCCTTGGGATTAATAAAGTATCTATCTATCTATCTACTTTGTTCAAAATGATACAATAAATACAATAAATTACACAACAGTTGAGGGGCAAAAACCTATTTCTGCTGAGGCTAATTTAAATCAGCTATAGGACAAAGTGGATAAGACACCGGCTAGCATACCTATGTCATATTTCACCTTAATCATATCAGGATGTTTCAAGTGAAAATGTTGGAGCATCTCACAAGTAGACAAATGTGCTCAATAAAACTGCCAATCAGCGCTTAAAAAACAATAGAAGGCTAATCTAACAGTCCAAGCTGTGAGACTATTTCCTAGCTGGCTTAATTAACACAGGGATAGCTAAGAAAGTTCTATTACATACTAACTTACAGGGGGTAAAAGATTATACCATAATCTAAGTAACTAGTGAAACAGATATTCTATTCAAATAGGTAGACACTTAAGTGAATTTAACATTAATATCAATGTTTTAAGATTGGCTCTTACAGTTGTTTTTATTCATCTTACACATGCAGGATACATTTAAGACATGTCTACTGTATATTAGAATCATATCACTCACAAAATTAAATTCAACAGTCAAAAAAAAAGAAAAAAAGACACAAGGCAAAAATCTGAACAAAGTCACTTGTAGCCATAATATGAACTTCAAACACTTGTACTTGATCAGAAGAGGGCTTTTCTTTGGGTCCAACAAAACCATCCAAAAAATGTTAAATGTGGGAAAACGATAAATATGCGAACATTAAATCAGGGTTATACTGTATATGCTTTCTGCTGCTAGGGATTGTTCAAATGCACATACTAAATTAGCAGGGCCACCTTTGTTTGCAACAGTGCATAACTTTAGATGGCCGTTTTGTTTCTTTCATTTTCCAAATTTGGTTGTGTTCCTAATTTTGTTTTTGTATTTTGCATTTGCTCACAGATTATGCTTGTCCTATGATTTTTTGGAACCCATTTAAAAGTAGTCTTACATTGCCAGTCACAAGTTTGACAGGTGCTGTGATAGAGATAGTTGCTCAAATTGTGTACTTTTCTATTAAACATAATTTACATACTTTTATATCTCCAAAAGCTGGTAAAGATTAATCTTCATACAATACAAGCATTGTTTCAAAAGTTATCAACACAGAACATATGACAAAGACTGAAATGCAGGGCTGTCTTAACACATGGGCACACTGGGCAATTGCCCAGGGGCCCCATACTAATCTATGTACTGTATGTTGGGACTTGCTGAGTGGTTGTGTAGGTAGGGGCCCCAGTGCACTGCTTTGCCCAGGGGCCTATAATGCTGTTAAGACGGCCATGTTTTTTCCCTCATATTTCGGAGGCGAGTGCACTGTAACCTCTTTTTGGGCAAATATATCTTAATTGGTTCATCCTTGGTTGTGCTGCAGAATCCAGCATTGTATTCACACTGTATATAACAGCAGACTCTGCTAACTTTATTGATTTCACCCATTCTTCTTGTTGCTCTGGCAATCCACATATGCAGAATATTTATTAAGAGTTTATATACTGTTTTGTTTTAAATATTTTAGATACTGTACGTTTTTTATATTGAAAAAGTCAAGGTAATGCATACACTACTATTGTTTATCTACTTTCATTAATATTTCAGTGTTTACTCTGATGAAGACATCCTTGTCATAAAGCTTTCTAATCCTTATTCATGACTTTTGTAACATGCCCTGAGGTATGTATCTAATATGGTATATCATACATTTTACTGCTGTTTTAATTGGATGCATTTCTTCAGGTAACCAGGTGAAAATTCATTCTACTTGAGGCATACAGGAGAGCATAAGCCAAGGTAGATAATTATGACCCTCTCCAAAAAAGGTTCTCTCTTACCTAGAAGAATATCATACATTAATCACTGACTTGCCAATATTGAAAAACATTACTAAAAATAGATAGTCCAGTCCTCTCAATTTTGTGTTGTAGCTTGCTCAACAACATGTACCAATGACTTGTATTTTTTGTGTTCAGTACAATGTCATGACCTTTGTTGTGATGATAGTTGGACATGTTGTCCACACTTCCTTTTCATAACCTGAATGCATGCATGTAATTTTTCATGGTGTGATATTGCTCATTCCTGGCAGCGAACTGAGGTCTAAGGTTCAGCAAAATTAAGGAAAATGAAAAATTAGATTGAGAACAGACTTTATTACATGAAGTTGCACTGCAAACTTTACCGAATTCGATTAAGCAGTAATTGGTATTTTTTATTTTTTTGCTGTATTTTAAATTAGAGAGGGAAAAACTACATGACATCTTAGAAACACTCCAAATCAAATCTCCTGCTGTCCTGTTCTCTAATTGTGGCTCACAAATGCATAGGACACAAGTTACTTCTACTATGAATAATGGGGTAAGGAAGAAAACACAAAATTGAGAATTGATGAATAACAAAGACATTGTAACATCTAAAATAGAATGAGGGGTTGAAAGCACAGCAGTCAATCAAATACACAATAATAGTTTGAAGGCTTAAAGATATAGTATGATGTCAAATGACACTTTTGTTTGAACTTCTTTCAATGCGAGATCAACAATTTAAACTAAAGGTTTTATTTACAGATTATTTAAAAAACTTAGAATTATGGATTCACTATCATTTGCTGCAAATTTAACAAAACTTCATAATTACTTTTTATTTTATCAAGCAGCAAATACTGCATAATTGTAATGATCACTCAAAAAATGATTACAATTGAATTTATTATGTATTAAACTACAAATTATTCGGAAGTATCCAAAACCACTCTAGTTGGAATGTTTAAAAGGACTTTTTCATGCAGACTAAAGATCAAATTTTCAGAAACCCGGAAACCACGTGCCAATAGTCATCACAACACTTAAGATGAAAATAACCTAATTTTAGCATGTTTCTTTGTCTGTTGATTCCTTTTATTATTCAAGGACACATTATACTCCAATGTACTGCAATATTTACAGGGAGTTCAGATGTACAGTACTTCACAATAAAAAGCATTCAGTTTCAGAATTACTTAGAAATAGGGCTTCTCCTGCAACACAAGGGATATATACTGTACATACCTCTGGAGAGCTTGACACAACAGCTTACTTCTCTTGTGCAGTGGCAAGTCGTTTTGGCCAGTAATTACACACAACAGAACATTGGGTTTAGGACCAAACTGCTATATTTGTCATTTAAACTTGATAGGTGTCTGATTAATATTTCTGAGGCTGAATGGCTTTGCTTGATGTGCCTTGTAGGTTAAAAAAATGTATGGGCAAGGAAAAATTAAGATCTATCAATGAAAAAGTCACTGAGTATTAATTTTTATTATAAAAAAAAACATTCACATTGTTACCTGATATATAACAAAACATACATTCTAAAAATAAACATTTAAAAAATTAACTGCTTGATTTCCATTGCTTACAGACATTTTATATAAAGTCCTTTGTAATGTATTCAGACAACACCATTTTTGGCAACAAAAACAATACTTAACCCAAGAAAAAATATTAACATCTAATTGTCTCATTAAAAAGTGTCTTAAATTATACTATGGAAAATACAGAGGTGTATTAAGCTAAAGAAAAAATAAGAAAGTGGACAATTAAGAAGCTTTATGGTATTAAGTCTTCAGAATACATTTGTGAATATAACAAATTATAAATGTCTCATTTAATAAAATATCATAAGAAATTACATTTTACAAAAAAAAAATAAAAATACTAATAGATGTAGTATTCAAGTCTATTAGGGTCACTGCCTACAAACAATTTGATAGTATTTTTGTAAATCAGCAGCCCTACTGTGCAGAAATGAAACAGTAAATACAAGGAAACATAACTGCTTTAATATTTATATTTTTTCACTATGTTTAAAATGCACAATTTTCCCCTATATTGTCACATTATTTTTAGACAGACATAATGAAAATATGAGGAGCAATAAATGATGATGAACCGATTCTAGACTAAAAACTGAATTTTAATGTAATGCTAGGAAGATGTCATACCAATATCTAAGCTAATTGGTTTCAGAATGCGATGCTGTGATTTAACACATACAAAAATAAAATAATTAAAATAACAACAAAAGGAGTAAATCTGACTTATGACCATTTACATTTTACACACAGCAGTGTTAAGGAATACACGGCAATAATATGGTACACTTCATTGAAGGCTGGCACATGAAATATTGATCAGTAGAATATCTTTTAAAATCAAACACATAAATCAGTCATCAAACTAATGGTGGCTTCAAATCACCGGAGGACATGAATGAGACTTGATGTCATTGTGTTTACTGATAGCATCGTCAAAATCTAGTAGCTTGCCATTGACTTCTACATCAATGCATCCATGATAATATGCAGAAACTGGAGTCGCTGAGAGAGGAACATGAGCTTAAAAATAGAAGACCAGAATAAAGTAAAATGAGTACAGAATTAAAACTTCAAATCACATACGTAATATATACATAAATAAATAACAATATGCAATAGCTGAAAAAAAAATATGGAACAACTTGATGGACAAATTGTATATTTGTATATTTATACTTTTGTATTTTGGAAATCTTGACACATTACATGTAAACTGACACATACTGTAAAGTGCATTTTCATCAGTATTCTAAACACTAACAAATCAGGAAACATTTCATGTAATGAAATATATTATTTTATCTACCAATCAATATTTTCTGACCCACTTTTCCACTATAGCACCTCAGTGAGGCTGGCCATGGATGGGATGTTAAACGCACATTCTCCAACACCCATACTACCATTCACACTTCAGTATTTTTTATAGTTATATGTGATTTCCATTATTTTAAAAGCACTTTTGCTGTATTTGTTCTAAAACTGAAAAATATTTAATTTTAATGAAATAATTAGTCTTCCTAATGTGTGTTGCTTGTCCAAACATGACTATAGTCACGCACGCACGAGTAGGGGGCCGTTGACGGACCTTAATACATTCGCGAAGACATACGCCAGTAGGGAGTGGCGGGGTACTAACCTTTCTCCTTTTGTTTTTTACAGAAGAAAAGACGCACCGCCATGAGCCTTCCTCCTACAGCTTCCCGCACTACGCTACTTCCGCCCTTCCTCCGTCCACTGCTCATGACGTCATCATTCCCATCTTCCACCACGGCTCCTTCCCAGCATTCCTCCACTTCCGGCCCCTCCTCCATAATTGTCTGCCATCTTTTGGTTGTCATGCACCGGGAATATACTTATTCATGTACATTGACCTGTTTATAATGTATTGTGGATCAATTTTCAGTATACGGGGCCGGAAATCCCAAACCTTTATGTTGTCTTCTGATTTATCTTTTACAGTGGTGTAGCCGGCAGGATAGACAGTCCGAAAATATGAGTGAAGGACAGGACCTGAACACCGTGCTGCAAGGGATGAATGCGCAGATCCAGTCCCTGCAGCTAGCACAAGCCACGACCAACCGGGAGCTAGAAGAGACGAAGTCCAGGTTGGCTGCTGCACAGAAGGTAAGACACGATCCACCTCGACCGACACCTCCCCCTCTGGTGCCCTTATCGGAAGTGGACGACGTTGAGTCTTACTTGGGCATCTTTGAACGGACTGCCACCCGGAACCAGTGGCAGTGGTCCGAGTGGGCGTCCATATTGGCACCCTACCTGAAGGGACCCGCGCAGCGGGCTTATTACGACCTCCCCGAGGAGGAGGCCGCGGATTATGACCTCCTGAAAACGGAGATCCTGGCACGCTACGGTATCACGCCAGGCCAGCAGGCGAGTGAGTGGAGGAACTGGCAGTTTGACCCTGACAAGCCGGCCCGAGCGCAGGCCTTCGACTTCTGGGGCAAAATGGGGATTTGGCTGCGGCCCGAGGGTCCCCAAGCCCGGAAGGTGGTGGAACAAGTGGACTGTGAGGGTCTGGTCAATGCAATGCCCAGTTTCCTCGCCCAGCAGGTCCGGCGCCATCCTTATAAGGACATGCAGGGTCTCCTGGAAGTCCTGGAACGTCAGCTCGCAGTCCTCCGAGCCGGGGGGTCGGAAAGGCAAGCTCGCGGGAACCGACAGGGACGTGTCTCCGACCCCGAGCCCACTCGACGTGCTGTGGAAGCGCCGCCGAAACCCAAAGAAAAGCCGGCCTCCCAACGCTGTTACAAGTGCGGTGAGGTAGGCCATCTACTACCAACCTGTCCACTGAACACAGAGCCAATGGACTGCACTTGGGCTACCACAGAGAGGTACTGTGCCCCGTCACATCCCTTGGCAAGTCCTAATACGGGAGTGATGTTAATAAATGGTCACTCGGTGGTGGCATTGTTTGACTCCGGCAGCAACATAACCATTGTCGCTCGCCGTTATGTTTTACCGCGACAATGGCTAAGCCAACATCAGCAAGTCACTTGTGTACATGGGGAGACCAGGTCCTATCATTCCGCAAACTGTTACATCGCCTGGAAGGGGGAGTTGACTCGCTTGGCGGTCGCTGGGTTGCCTGAACCCCCCTATCCGGTGATTTTGGGACAGGACTTGTCGGACAGAAACTGCTGTAAAGCACACACCGCTCCCGGGGCCTCGTTGGGTCTGGTTATGAGGGGGCGAGGCTCCCCTCCCGCGGTCCCCACGCCGTACTCTCAGGAAGAACTTAATGGCACAGACACACGGGGGTCGCTTCTCCGGCGACCGACCCTGACCCGGAAGTATCCGCCGGGGAGGGCACGAGCCAGGGAACTCTTCCTGTCACTAGCTCACAAGACCCGTTGAATAGCCTGGATCACCAGTTTCGATCCACGCCTGCGTCATTCAACAGAGAACAGTGGAACGATGATTCCCTGCGGTTTGCCCGGAATGCTATTGTTGTCCCCGGCAGCTCACAGGCTGACGAATCCATATCACGCGAGCCCTTTTTTGTAATGGAAAATGATCTGTTGTATCGTGTTGCGACCCACGAGGGTGAGGTGCGGAAGTTGCTGTTAGTTCCGCGTACCTTCCGGCGGGAGACATGTGAACTAGCTCATGCTCACCTCTTAGGCGCCCACCTCGGGGCTGAAAAAACCCTGGAGAGAATAAAGCTCCATTTCTACTGGCCCGGGATCAACGAGGAGGTCCGGCGTTTCTGCCAGTCCTGTCCGGAGTGTCAGATTCGCCAAATTCCTAGGAGGGACCGCGCTCCTCTCGTTCCCATCCCGCTAATCGATGTCCCCTTTGACAGAATTGGGGTGGATCTAGTGGGACCCCTGGAGCCCTCAAATTGTGGCCATAAATATATATTGGTCATGGTTGATTACGCAACCCGATACCCAGAGGCGGTTCCTCTGCGCTCCGCTAACACAAAGAACATTGTACGGGAGTTAGTCAACCTATTTTCTAGAGTGGGCATACCCAGAAAAGTCCTTACGGACCAAGGTACGCCCTTTACCTTGGATAAGTTCAGGGAGGTTGCCAGATTGCTCCGTATAAAGCACCTGAAGACGTCTGTCTATCACCCGCAAACAGACGGGCTGGTAGGACGTTTAAACCAGACTCTTAAACAGATGCTAAGCAAGGTAGTCAACGCGGACGGTAGGAACTGGGACCAGCTCCTCCCACTCGTGCTTTTTGCTTACTGGGAGGTACCCCAGGCCTCTACGGGTTTCTCCCCTTTTGAGTTGTTATATGGACGGCAGCCCGAGGACTTTTGGATATACTCAAAGAAGGTTGGGAGGCCGAGTCCCTGCCCTCCACCAATATTTTACAGTATGTGGCGCAACTGCATGACAGGCTCGATAAAATCAGGCCACTCCTAAAAGAACATGTGACTCGTACGCAGGCAGCGCAAGCCTGGTGTTACAATCGTAACTCAGTCCTCCGGGAGTTCCACCCGGTTGATCGAATGATGGTACTCATTCCTACCTCCCATTCTAAACTACTAGCTCATTGGCAGGGGCCCTACGAGGTTAAGGAAAGAAAGGTACTCGTCGATTATTTGGTTAAACAACCAAATCATCGGCCGAGCGAGAGGATCTACCATGTGAATTTATTAAAACGTTGGAAGACAGGGAAGAGTCTTCCGACTCTCGTAGATCCCTCTCCCTATTCATGTGCACGTCTGCCTTTAACCTCGGTGATGAGCTGACACCCCAACAACGGCAGAAATTAACCCATGCGATCCTGGCCTTTCCCGAAGTAGTGAGCGAGTCACCAGGCCGAACTTCGCTGATTGAGCACGATATAGTCACGGTGCCGAGTTGTCGTCCGGGAGAGGCCCTATAAACTCCCGGAAGCAAAACGCACTGAAGTGGAACTGGAGGTTCAACGGATGTTGGACATGGATATTGTGGAAGAGAGCCATAGTCCCTGGTCCAGTCCTATTGTCCTCGTCTCCAAGCCTGACGGCTCCTGGAGATTCTGTAATGACTTCAGACATCTAAACCAGGTCTCCAAGTTCGATGCCCTTCTTGACCTTCTTGAATGCCTGGGTACAGCTCGATATCTGACTACCCTCGACATGACGAAAGGGTATTGGCAAATTCCCTTAACGGCATCTGCCAAAGAAAAAACCGCCTTCAGTACCCCTAGTGGACATTGGCAATACAAGGTCCTTCCATTTGGGCTGCACGGGGCCCCAGCGACCTTTCAGCATCTGGTGGATAGAGTGCTAAAGCCTCACCAGTCCTATAGTGCCGCCTACCTGGATGATGTAGTCATCTATTCCGGCACCTGGAAGGAGCATCTATTGCAGGTCTCCGCTGTCCTCACGACACTAGCAAAAGCCGGCCTCCGCATAAACCCCCGTAAGTGCTTCTTTGGTCTAAAGGAGGCCAAGTATTTAGGCTACCTAGTGGGGCGTGGACAGGTGAGGCCACAATGCTCCAAAATAAAAGACATCCTGGAATGGCCCCGTCCGAATACCAAGAGACAGGTGCAGGCTTTCTTGGGGTTAGCGGGGTAAATACCACCGGTTCGTACCCCGTTTCTCTGAAAGGGCAGCACCCTTGACCAATTAAACAAAAAAAGGCGCTCCTTTGTATGTGGTATGGAACGACAAGGTGGAACATGCATTCGCTGACTTAAAAAAGGCCCTAACATCTGCACCTGTGTTAAGAACCCCGGATTTTGGTCTTCTCTTTATTCTCCAGACCGATGCTTCGGACACAGGCCCAGGTGCCGTGTTGAGCCAAAGTATCGATGGCGTCGACCACCCCGTGATGAACCTAAGCTGGAAAACTGTTGGACCGGGAGACCAGGTACGCGGCAGTGGAGAGGGAAGCCTTGGCCATTAAGTGGGCGGTGACACACCTACGTTACTACCTGTTGGGTCGCAAGTTCACTCTGGTGACTGATCACGCTGCTCTTCAGTGGATGTCACTACACAAAGAGTCGAATCCCTGAGTCACCAGGTGGTTTCTGGATTTGCAACCATACAAGTTCGCCGTCACTTATCGTCGTGGCAACCTTCAGGCCAATGTCGATGCCCTCTCTCGTATTCACGACCTCTCGGTTAGGTCCGCCCGACCTGACGGTTCTAGACGAAGGGGGGGGGTCTAGGCTTGGTCGTGTCACGCATGTGCGAGTAGGGGGCCGCGGAAGGACCTTAATACATTCGTGAAGACATACGCCAGCAGGGAGTGGCGGGGTACTAACCTTTCTCCTTTTTTTTTTTACAGAAGAAAAGACGCACCGCCGCCATGAGCCTCCCTCCTACAGCTTCCCGCACTACGCTACTTCCGCCCTTCCTCCGTCCACTGCTCATGACGTCATCATTCCCATCTTCCACAACGGCTCCTTCCCAGCATTCCTCCACTTCCGGCCCCACCTCCATAAATGTCCGCTGACACCATCTTTTGGTTGTCATGCACTGGGTTTATAAAGTATTGTGGATCAATTTTCAGTATACGGGGCCGGAAACCCCAAACCTTTATGTTGTCTTCTGATTTATCTTTATATATATATATATATATATATATATATATATATATATACATATATATATATATATATATATATACACATACATATATATATATACACACAGGTATATGCACACATACATACACACACACACATATACATATATATATATATATATATATACACACACATACATACTTATACTGTATATATACTGTACATACATATTATATATACAGTATATATATATATATACTGTATATGTATATACATATATATCCATCCATCAATCCATTATCCAACCCGCTATATCCTTACAGGGTCACAGGGGTCTGCTGGAGCCAAGCCAATACAGGGAGCAAGGCAGGAAACAAACCCCGGGCAGGGCGCCAGCCCACTACAGTATAAATATATTTCCAGATTTTTTTTTTACTGCTGACCATAACCCTTCTCATTACTAACTTAATGGGTACAAACTTTTTGTAAAACAGAAGTGTTATATCCATTCCTCCTGTAAATGTTTCTTGATAGTCAAGAACTGACAGCTATTTTCTAACTGTCAACTACAGCAACAACTTGCTGCTTATAGACAGTTTATGTTGAATGAGGTAATGTTTTGAAGCCACACTGAAAGACTGAGAGACATAATAACATTAAACATTTTGTGGCACTACTGCCCAGCCCACTGTAGCATCTTTTTCTCTCTTTCTGTTTGTTTTTTGAGCAAAAGCTGTGTTTATAATCAACACTAGCTGCCCTCTTTCTTCAACTACAGCCAGGATGATATTCAGTAACATGTACTAGGGGCCTTGTAGTATGCATAAGCTATATGCAGACTGGAACCTATAACAGCAATTCAGTAGACCTTTCTAAATGATAACTTCACTATTAAGATAAGGTGACACCCCTCTTAGTCTTGGTAGATAGAGAGGCACCTGATATGGGCATCTCCTAAAATAGTCAGAAAGAAAAATCAAAACTTAATAACCTCAGTGTAGAAATGTATGTACCAATTATCCACCAAACATTAATCTGTGCCTAGGCAAAGAATGTACCACAGTTAAATAGAAAAGATAAAAAAAATTCTCTGTACATGTCAGCAAAAAAAAAATTATGTCTTCCCTTTTCAAAGAATCACCCCAGAACTAAAGGGTTAATACTAAGAAACAATCCCTTGTTCAGATTATCAACATTTGTTGCTAATGATTAATAAAGTTTCAAGTGGAGCACAGACCACGATGATTTTACTAGTCTTTTCATTTTTAGGGGTCTTGAAAAACTTCAGGACAAGAATTACCTCCAAAACATGAAATGACAATGTCCAAACAAAGACAGGTATTATAACTACTTTTAACCTGTGTTGTTCCAAGGGCTTGTACTTTACATAATCTAAAATTCTAATACCGCACACACCTTAAACTTAGTTTAGAACCAGTGAGTGGTATTAAATATTAAAACATAAAGACATAAGCATAATTTTAAAACATTTTTTCAAGACTGCATCTGTAGCTAAAATACACATTAATGTGGCAGGAATAATTTTTTAATTAAGTATTAATGTTTTACATGAAAACAACCCGTACCTGGAATACCACCAACATAAGTATCAACCAATCCTTTTATTGCTTTGTCCAAAACAGACATTTGCTTTTCCATTTCAAGTATGTCTATATAGGTAACATTCCAAATGGAATTTGCTGTAATTAGGATCTTGTCGCTCCATGTAATAAGTTGCATACTCAGGTTTCCTGGGTAACAAAGTCTCTTAGACTGCAAGGATGCCACTTTCACATTTTCAATGAACACCACAATTTCCTAATAAAAGAATAAGTAAAAGAAAACATGAAATAGTTAACCATTTTCAATAGAAAGCAAACAAAATATGTTGTAATTAAAAACAGAAATGGTATTAGTAATCTATCCATCCATTATTCAACCCGCTGAATCCGAATACAGGGTCATGGTGGTCTGCTGGAGCCAATCTCAGCCAACACAGGGCGCAAGGCAGGAAACAAACCCCGGGTAGGGCGCCAGCCAACCACAGGGTGCGCACACACACCAAGCACACACTAGGGACAATTTAGAATCGCCAACCTGCTCGTCATTGGACTATAGGAGGAAACCGGAGCACCCGGAGAAACCCACGCAGACACAGAGAGAACATGCAAACTCCACACAGGGAAAGAAAGAATCTTGGATTAGTGTTAAGTATTGAAATGCACTGTATATAACATAATAAGGTTATCTGAAGGAACATTCCATTAAAAATCACCCAATTTAGAAAAAAATATTTTGCTGTATAGTTTTTTTTTTAACTTTGAAACTTTCCCCAATCATTTATATGGTTGACTGATGGTTAAAAATACATTTTTTCCATTTATTCCCCCTACTGTGCTTCCCACCAGCCACCTTCAAAGAAGGCAGACATCACCATATTTAGCATTTAGAAATCTTTGCAAGAAGTAAAATGTCTCCTGAACCAATTAAGATATTAAAATATTTGAAAAACATTTTTCTCAGCATAAACCTTCATTTTCACTTACCATATGCTCTGAAATCAATCATGTTTTTTTCTTTATAACCCTTTAAATAGTGATGGCTAGATACTGATTTTCTCTAACTTTGTGATTTTCTAAAGCAGCACAAAAAGGGTGCAGAAAGTGGTTATTCATATAGAAGCAAGCATGCAAAAAGGGTCACACAATGAAATAAAAATGTAATTTATTTATTTGATAAATACTTTAGATAAAATAACTTTTTGTGCATTTTTTTACACAAAATAAACTCCTCTGTAGGCTGCTTTGCACCTGTCATTGAGGTCAACTTTGGTTACTCAGATACAGTAGCAGGGTAGGGTTAGCAAATAGCTGAGTAGGTATCTTTTGTTCATCTATACTAATAAAAGGCAAAGCCCTCACTCACTCACTGACTGACTGACTCACTCATCACTAATTCTCCAACTTCCCATGTAGGTAGAAGGCTGAAATCTGGCAGGCTCATTCCTTACAGCTTCCTCCCATTCACCTCATTTCGTTCTGAGCTGCGCTCCGCAGCTAACGCAGTCTTCCGGAAGCAACTTCGTCACGCTGCCACCAAATACTCACAGAAAAATCCACAAGTTAATATACACGCTGTCTCTAGAATTTCTCCACACTCAATGTATTCCTCGCGTCCCCTTTATACCCTCTGATCTCCCATTTCAATTCAGATGCCTCCAACTTCCAGTAAGGCTCTGCTGCACGATGACAAGTAATAAGTCTCAGGCACAGACCCTACAAAACGATGCCATTGATTTCAGGCAAGACTGCTTTTTTCCTGGACAACTATATGTTGCATTCTCAAGAGTGAGCTCGCGCAGCTTCGTCATATTACAACCGGAGAGCAGCCAGAAACTTTTAAGTGCCGGGTCTTAGCTAACATTAAATTAAGCCGTGGACATCGCAACATCACACAAGACAGCAGCTCACGTGAACTTACTGAACGCAGTACGAGTGATCACTTCCATGCATCAAACCTGTTCAAAAAATGCATTACACAATTGACAAGGTGATGTCGTTCTTTTATAAAAGAGCGGAGAAGCTGTGTAAAGGCTGTTTCACAAAAAACCAGCGGAGCGTCTTATATGAGCAGGCAGTCAGCTAAAGAAGGGAATCAATAAATATCTATATAATCGTAATAAACGAGTAAAAAATAACGTACAAGCCGTGGATTAAATAAAGGAAATGGGTACCTGAACAGTAAAGTAAGTCTCGAATAGCTACACAATAACTATAAGAATCGTAATAAATGAACAATAAAACAGTACAGAACCGCGAAGCAAGGAGAAACGATGGCCTTATATGGCGTTTGTTTATAAAGCAGCGAAGAAGCTGTGTGAAGGCAGCTACACAAAAAAAAGCAAAGCGCCACACTCTGAATGTATTCCTGGCATCACCGTTATACCATCTGATCTCCCATTTCAATTGAAATGCCTCAAATTTCCAGTAAGGCTCTGCTTCGCAATGACAATTAATAAGTCTCAGGGGCACACCCTACAAAAGGTTGCCATTGATTTGAGGCAACATTGCTTTCCTCCTGGACAAAACTATACATTGCATTCTCAAAAGTTATATATATATATCGATGGAACAGCAGCAACAGCTGCTCGCACCCCAAAGGAGAGATATAATAAATAATAAATATATATATATATATATATATATATATATATATATATATATATATATATATATATATAAAAGGTGGGATTACATCAGGGATCGGCACTGAGCCCTTTCTTATTTGCAATGGTGATGGACAGGTTGACAGACGAGATTAGACAGGAGTCCCCGTGGACTATGATGTTTGCTGATGACACTGTGATCTGTAGCGATAGTAGGGAGCAGGTGGAGGAGACCCTGGAGAGGTGAAGATATGCTCTAGAGTGGAGAGAAATGAAGGTCAGTAGGAACAAGACAGAATACATGTGTGTAAATGAGAGGGAGGTTAGTGGAATGGTGAGGATGCAGGGAGTAGAGTTGGCGAAGGTGGATGAGTTTAAATACTTGGGATCAACAGTACAGAGTAATGGGGGTTGTGAACGAGAGGTGAAAAAGAGAGTGCAGGCAGGGTGGAATGGGTGGAGGAGAGTGTCAGGAGTAATTTGTGACAGACGGATATCAGCAAGAGTGAAAAGGAAGGTCTACAGGACAGTAGTGAGACCAGCTATGTTATATGGGTTGGAGACGATGGCACTGACCAGAAAGCAGGAGACAGAACTGGAGGTGGCAGAGTTAAAGATGCTAAAATTTGCTTTGGCCGTGATGAGGATGAACATGATTAGAAATGAGTACATTAGAGGTTGGATGGTTGGGAGACAAAATCAGAGAGGTGAGATTGCGTTGGTTTGAACATGTGCTGAGAAGAGATGCTGGGTATATTGAGAGAAGGATGCTAAGGATAGAACTGCCTGGGAAGAGCAAAAGAGGAAGGCCTAAATGAAGATTTATGGATGTGGTGAGAGAGGACATACAGGTGATGGATGTAACAGAACAAGATGCAGAGGACAGAAAGATATGGAAGAAGATGATCTGCTGTGGCGACCCCTAATGGGAGCAGCCGAAAGAAGAAGATTATTACAAGATTCACAGCATAAGAAAATTAAACGTGCAGAGCAAAAGCAGCAAAACAAATCAGATCACATAATGACAAGTTTTGCTGTAAAATAACATTAAACACTAAGCAAAAAGGCAGACACTCACAGAAAACTATGTCGCAGAGTTATGTTTACTGTATGCAACAGCAAAATACAAAACTTGATTGCTAATTCAACACTTGTTATACTGTATAAGTATTTTATAACACATTATCCTGTTGAAATTACACACTGTGACATTATATACTGTACAATGTCTTACTACTGTATTTGAAAATTATGTTAAGTGGTTCATTAAAATGTTTAACATATTTATTCAAACCTCAAAGCAAGAAGGCAAGTAGTGGAATTTTCTTGTTATTATTTAGGCAACAGTAAAGAAGGGTTTATAAGCTGTACTATAAATAAAACAAAGGTTTGTATTGTGATTTCATTCCTCAAAGACTTGAAAACCCATGTTTAGATGTGGCAATAGAGTGAAAGACAGCTTGAACAGATACATTACATCCTAGTTCTCTGATCCCTGAGCAGCAACATGTAAGCCCAAGTAACATGGAAACATGCAATGAAGTCCAGAATTACTAATGAGCAACCCCACCATGAAAAAATCTGTTCATGTATATTTAACCCATGAGACTGACCTCCGTTTTCCTACTTAACTATGTGTTTATGTGTGTAAATTAAAAGTTAATAAGATGTTGCATTCTGTAAGTGCTTTTAGCATGTACTCATTGAGGCGCACTACACAACAACAGGACCTCTTATCTCAGTGAGGAAGTCCGTCTTTCCAGGAAGGGTGCTGAAGGGACAGTAGTTAGAAGCAACAGTAGGAGGGGGTGAAAGACAGCAGTATGTACAGCCTAAACCTTTGAGAAAGCATTAGCATTATGGTGCATATATGACATTTTAATATAACAAAAACAAAAAAAAAACTAACTAACGAGCCACATATTTACTGGAGACAGTGTGCTAAAGATATAGACAAACATTGAAGGCAAAATGACTGTTACTGTGGGTAAGACAATGTTTTGGGACAACTTCAGCTGTACCAAATACTGGCAGTAATAGAACCAATGTTCACTGATATTCAGTTTCCTTCACCAGATATGAGAGTACAGAAAAATATATAAACCAAAGTGGACCAAGGTCTGTGCACTACAGAAACTGGAAGCTGAGACAATGGGGAACCTGTGACTAATAGGCTAATCAGTGTCTGTTGAAAGTGTAGGCCAAGTTGATCTTAGACCAGTCAGAACTTTGAGAGATAGTTTTTTTGGAATATCTGCAAGCAGGTTAAGATACATGGAGAACACCCCTGCAACCCAAAAGCTAAAGGCTTTTTTTCTAAATACTGCACTAACTTTATATCTGGCTGTTGCCATCAGTCAAGGCAGGCTGGACCAACAACCGCCCTGGATTATGATGGCTTCTTACTCTGTTCTTCAGAGTTTTCAGACTATACACTGGTTCTGCTGATGATGGGGTCTGAACTCTGGATCCCTTTTGCCTTATGCCTGCATGAATGGCACCAATGCCTCTGCTATAGCTGCTAACTAAAAGTACTTTCAGCATTTTTACTGGGGGATGCAGTTCAGCTGAAAGACAGAAAATCCTGTGTGCTATGAAAAACAGTTGTTTGATAAATCTTTAATAGTGAGGAGATCCTGAAAACCGCAACAGACTATAAAAGATGCTGTAAGAAGCTGACATAATCAACTGCAATACTGTTTTCCATGAGTACAGGTTCAACGAGGTGCCCAAGGGTATATAGAAAAGTATCGCCAATAAATAAGCTTGAGAAACTAACTATAGTGATGAAAAGCATAGCCTTTATTAATAACTTTAGGAATCTACAGCTTTCGAATAAAATGCATGTTACAAGGATCTTGTGAGTTTATGAGAGGTGCTCTTTTCACATTGAAGAGACTGCAGCATAGTGACACTTTTACACTGAAAAAGAAGGTAGTAAATATGAAAAACAGGGAACACAAGATGTCTTTATTTTAATTCAAAAACAGTAAAATATCAGTCATATTATAGAATTGTGCATAAGTGAAATGTATGTTTCATTTTAATCTTTGCTGTATTAATAACATTATACATTCCTTTATTGTGTGGCAGCATCAGGCACACACCTCTACCAGGGTGCAAAAACGGGCCATAAAAGGTGCTGCGTCCTCCCTATTGTAAGGCAAAAATCTGAGCCTGACAGTGAACTGAACTAAACAAAGGCCAATGGCTGCTAGTTTTTGATGAGACTTGTATATTTCCTAACACATTTTAAGTATTTGAGTCATTGCCATTTTGCAATATGCCTTCTGGGCTGAATAGCACACTGGGGACAAGTCAGCATCAATCTGTTGGATCTAGAATATGGCACCAGTGAGATGATTTCTTTTTGACAAGACTGTTTCTTAACCTCTGCAAGTGTGCTCATCTTTGAGGATGAGAATACTAGTGTTTGCGGTTACCTTAACATGGGGTAACAGAAATTAAGTGTTTATAGCAAACTGAGCTAGTTTACATGACAATGAGGTCTATTAACATTTAAGAACAACACTACTCATACTCTCACTTTGGAGCCAACTTATTACTTGACCAAGAATAGTCAATTCATGAAGGAAAATAAATATTTGATTCCATGGGCTATAATTTGAACTCCTGTTTTTAAGATATTTGCTCTTTTTTCTTGTCAAGATGCTTCTTTTTTGTTAATCTAATAGAGTCAGCAATCATGAACATACATTTTTAGAAAAGTTAGTGACTACTATAATGGCCAAGTTTCCATTAAAATTAAAAAGAGAAATAAAACTGGGCACACAGGATTAAAATGCAACAAATACTGTTCTGTAAAATGTCACTTCTCTCCTTTTCAGCCATTATTCACCAAATTGTGTGTGCATGTCACTGCCTGTAGGAATATGAAAGGGATGAGAGTGAGTGGGAGGGGTACCATTCCCTAGTGTAGGCACACAAGTGAATTTCATGGAGACTGTGAGAGAAAGAAAAGTACAAGAAGCAGCAAGTATGTCACATAAACTTTCACACATAATTACAATCTGTGTGAAAGACTAGATGAAGGTCGCTTAATATATTTAAATATTTTGTTAGGCTAACCTATGTAATTCTGTGATGATAATACACTCCAAGCTGGGGCCTATCCAGAAAAGTCTACTGTTTGGCATAATTTCTGACAGATGTCACATTAAATTCTATTCAGTAAGGTACAGCAGAAAGAGTGCAGTTCTATGAACTAGACAATCTACAGTAGTTACTTGACAAATCATCTCCAAGAAGGCCATTGACACTATTTATTGGGTTAGTGGAAGTAACCAATACCAGATAAAGTAGCCAAAACCTATATACAGTGGAACCTCGGTTCACGAATGTCCCGGTTCACGTACAACTCGGTTCACGACCAAAAAGCTCACCAAACTTTTGCCTCGGTTCACAACCACACACTCGGTATACGAACAAGCCAGTTTCCCTTGCCTGCCTGAGCTGAGAGAGAGAGAGAGAGAGCAAGAGCAAGCACGTGCCTGCTGGGGAGGGGGAGGAGGAGATTGCTGCACTGTTTGCCTGCCTATCTGCAGGCTGTACGTGCTAGCGCACCATTTCCCCACAATAGGCAGCCTGAGAGAGAAAGAAAGAGAGAGAGAAAGCAAGCGAGCTGCTGCAAGAGCTCTGTTCATTGTTTTTCTTCCATTGGCTTCTAAGCAAGTGAAGAGTGGTTTGAAGAAAATTTTGAAGAAAATTGAAATCGAAGTAAAGAAAGAAATTACAAGAGGTTGTAAAACTGTTTACCAGTTTACTCATTTACCAATCTGAGAACCCTCCTGCTTTCAAGCAGCACAATGTAAACAAAGCCAGACTGCCAGCAAACATGAAGGGTTGGGTCACAAGAACTTTGTTTTTGGAATGGCTGCATGAGGCTTTCACTCCCACCAGCTAAACAGCTAAAAGTACCAGAAACCCAAGAAATCACAAGAGAGAAAACACCTCAAGGAAAACATTTCATGCCAGAACTCGACTCATGCAAGGTTAGTTTTCTTGGTGGTTTTTGTATTACGGATTTTTCAAAAGTTAATTTTTCAGTTCATAAAGGGATTTGTTGCAAATGTTTGCTTTATTTCCTTGTGCTTAAAACTCATGAAAGTGTTTGCAGATGGAGTTTTTCATAGCGCGATTAGGTGCAATGTTACCTTTCTCTTTTTTCAAATGTTCCTATTTTTCCGCTGTGCTTAAAACTCATTTTATAAAAACTGTTTACAGCAATCAGGCTTTAAGTTTAATACTGTAGCGTGATCTCCTGCAATCTTACTCTTTTGGTTGCTTGTGAGTTGGTTTTTAAATGTACTTCGGATTTGGTCGATGTTCCTTTTTTTCTGCTGTGCTTAAAACTCATTTTAAAAAAAAAAATGCTGCGCGAGCACCTGCTACAGAGAGATTAGAGAGCACGAGCGAGCAAGCGCAGAGAGAGAGCGCGCAGCTGACAGGGAAGGGATGAGGGGGATAGGGGTGTGTGTGTGTGTGTGCTCGTGCTCATGCTACAGAGAGAGAGAGAGAGAGAGAGAGAGCGCGTGAGCCAGGCTGCTCCTGTAGCTGAGGGAGGGAGGGAGGGAGGGAGGGGCATTGTTGGTGTGTGTGCTACAGAGAGAGAGCGCGAGCGAGCCAGCTCGTGTAGCTGAGCAGAGAGCCTGGGTGTTTTGTGTCAGTGTTATTCAATGTTTTTACATTAGTTTACTATTACACTGTGCATTCTATGGTGTAATTAACTATATTTATGCTTAATCTTTACATATTTTTACATATTTACATACAGTTTGTACGGTCTGGAACGGAATGGGAAACTGCTTCGGTTCACGACCAACTCGGTTTACGACCAAAGTTCTGGAACGAATTATGGTCGTGAACCGAGGTTCCAGTGTATTTATCTACTACACAGCAGAAAGAATACATGTTTTAATATACTGTATGTCTTTACATGAGATTTACCATATTCTAAAATAAGCTGTTGACTTTGGGAAAAAAAAAAGATAGGTCTAAAAGGAGTTGAATTTCAGTTGCGCAACAGAGGAACAAAATTAGTAGTTTGGAGATGATATAAAAGAGTGGTCTTGGTGTAAAATCAGGAAGGTCGTACCACCAAAATATTAACTAAAAAGTCAAAAACAAAATTCTAAACAAAATAATTACCAAACTGAATTCAACAATTCCTTGTTTCTGAAAGTGCTAGAGTTCCTGATTATTATGAATTCATTCCTTTTTAATCCAAATTTTAAACATCAGTTTTTATAATGCCTCCTTGATTACATCATGCAGTAGGTAATATAAAGATGGAATATAATCAACTGGTTCATTAAAAAAAAAAAAAATTAAACAAACTGGTGACATGATGTCACCAGGAAAATAACAATTAAAACAAACAATAATGCAATAAACTATAATAATAACTCCAAAAATGACATAAAACAATATTAAACAATATTCAACAAGATAAACAGATAAAGAATTTCATGTACAGTATGTCTAAAATGCTTAAATGGATTGAGCAGTTCAGTTGAGGTTTTCCTCTGCATATGCTCCTCAACATTAAGATATCACTACCAGTCTTAAATAGCATGCCATTGGATCATAAGAAGATACTGGAGGCCAACAGAAAACTGTCACTAACCTGAAAAGAATCTGAAAGTTTGATACTAAAGTGCAACTAGTTTACACATCATGACACACCTAATGTTGAGATAACTTTGACAGTGAGCCAAGTGTTATGGCATTGAGTGCATGCAAAAGTAACTTCTCATTTCAAGAATTAAAAAAATATATATTAATGAAGCCGACATGCAGTGTAGGTCGTAAATTACAGGACGTATGTTACATTTTTGCTTCTACATTTGTTACAATCAGTTTTATGGAGCAGTATTTGTGTTTAAAATTAGTAGTAGTGGGTTGTCCAATATTCATGGAGTTCGTGGGAGGACTTGGAACCTAGCCCTCTAAAAGACTGAGCTATGACTATTACATTTGTGTGTTTTTATTATTTTTGTCAATTTCTTTTTTAACACTAAAGTAATTTATAAACATATACACTGTATTGATGTTATATAATTTATACAGCAGTGCCATCCATACATGTGCTTTTTTAGACTGCTTTTATGGACTAAGCTGTGCATAGCCAGTCAGCTCCCTAACTGCCATACTGATTCCAGGATGTCTGAGCTCTTTCCTCAGTGAAGAGGCCAATCTGCTCTTGTCTGGTAATTTATACAAAAACAGCTGCATTGTTTCATGCCTTGATTTTTTTTTAGGTCTCTACATGAAAAATTACTTTATAAGACAGAGACAATCATGGTTGTTTCCCTTTAAGAAGTATCTACCAGTTTATAGAGCAATCATTACTTAGTAAACCAAATAAAACTGCCTCACTCCTTACTGGTTATGTTTGAACAGATCACATGACACAAAGAGCGGGCATGCACTGAAGAACTGATCTGATTCATACCAGCTGATTTTCATTTAAAAAAACTGAAACACAATCCAGTGCAATTCTAGTTTAACTATACTATATACATAAAGCTGTTAATCTTATGTCTTCATAGATTTCAGAATGCTTGTCTTTATATGCCCTGACACACTCTTTGTTCTTCAAATTCCAGCCTTTTTAATATACTTAGAATAAAGTGTAAAAAGGACTGGAAAGGCAACTTTTGTTTTTATGGAATATAAATTTGTAATATTTTACCAATAAAAGTACATCAAGCAAGCATCACAGAACATATTAAAAACAAGATAAAAACATACTTTTATCATTTTTTCTTTTTTTGCATTAGTTCTTGATTAAAAATTTTATGATTAATACAAAATAAAATTTCAGTAGAATTTTCTTAGCTGGTTTGACTTCATATTACACATAGGATAGTCATTCAGATGTGTAATCAATTTTGCGGCAGCATTATTACTTCCCTCTGTTTGCCTTTTGCTTTCTTTGGATCCTTCTAGTGTTATGGTTGAGGTTTAAGTTTATTACAGTTTTGCCATTTTATGATAGTTTTTATTTATTGTTTCACATCTTTTTTTCACAAATAGCATTTTTATTTATATACAGTATATATTAGTTTCAGTTTTAGTAATTATTGTATGGTTACATAGTTATTATGGAGTTAAGTTGTGTTTCACAATCAGACAGAACTGTCGGCTTAATTGGTTGGGAAATACTTGTTTAATGGTAGTTTACTTACTATGTATAGGTATGTCCAAACTATAAACAAGTAAAACCAATACTAGATTCTGAATATGAACAATTTTACAAAATTCTTATATTTTTTTAACCATTTGTTCTGAACAAACTACACTTTTGCCTGCAGATTATCTTTCCAAATTTAACAGGAATTAAGCACACAACTGTTAAAGCAGCAAAAATATAGAAAATGAAGAATACATCTTTTTCCATTACACAATTTACATTTCTGGAATCCCATCATAACTGTTACAACAACAACATTTATTTATATAGCACATTTTCATATAAAAAGTAGCTCAAAGTGCTTTACATAATGAAGAAAAGAAAAATAAAAGATAAAATAAGAAATTAAAATAAGACAACATAGTTAACATAGAAAAGGAGTAAGGTCCAATGGCCAGGGTGGACAGAAATGCAGTGCATAGCATTTTATATTTGAGGCTGACAGTAGTACATTTTCTGAACCAACACATGCCACATGCCTTGTTGACACACCAGTTTCAATGAATATATTAACTTGATGTTCTTAGCATTTTTTTGTGTTTTCCTTAGTTTGTTGTCCAAGTTACTGTCTTTTACAAATGTGATATTGTTTTTTCTTGAATTCCTTTTTCTTTCCCCAGAAATAGGTCAATTTACAAAGATTTGTGGGTTTTTTGTACCCTTAATCTGTACCACACACAAATTATCCTGCTCTAAGACAACGTGCTTACAATTGCTGCACAACAATTACCCAAGTACAATTCTCTGAATCCTTAAGAAAAAATAGCATAACAGACATTACTAATAAATAACTGTTAACAATTGTAGAAAAGTAAAACAGACAAAAAATTGGTATGATTAAAACATTTTTTGGTTATGATGGAAATCAAAGTAAATATTAAACTCAGAATTCTATAAATTAAGATAAAACAGTATGTCAACCATAAATAAAACAAAATATAGAGATTACCTGTTCATTTGCTGATCTAGGGTCTACAATCGCCACTGAAAGTGGTACTGTATCCTCCTGGACTAAAGCAAACAAGACTCCAGTAGTTGTGGATGTACGGATATTTAGGTTTAAACTCAGTGACTGATTTTTAGCATCATCACTGTTATCTGCTAATAAAAGCAAAATTCACAAATTATATTACTTATGTATAAAAGAGCATCACACATTTTACCGTTTAGTTTGGTTTGCATTAATAACCATATTATAACTGATTTAACCATTCATTTACACAATGTCTTTTATCTAGCCTTTTTTTGGGTACAGTCAGGGAACTTACAATTAATTATTTCAAGTATTCAAATCAACCTTACAAGAAAAACAAAGAATAGATGTACTGGAAGAAAGTCTCTTCTGAGTCAAGGTCACTATTGGTGTCTCTATAGTATTTTTATTAGGCTCACACAAGGGTATGGAGGATTCCTTTACCATGCCCAGGTATTTCATCTTTTTCTATATGCAGTACAGGGTTATTACAAAGATGCCAAACATGGCAAGACTGAAAGTTTTCATGCATTAATGGAGTACTTGGAATAATCTAGCTCTTAGTATGAGGTGTATTTCAACTTGGAAATCTTTGAGGCAGTCATTAACTAGTGGCACTTGTACTTTAGGCATCAGTATTGCATCTGTAAAAATTAAGCACTAGAATTAAACACTTTCAGTCACAGCTTGGGAAATTAAAACTTGCAAAGCTACTGACAACATTTGCCTGATAAAATGCATTCCTCTTGGTGACTGGATTTGGGAGAACAACATTTTGAACTTTTAAACTGGAAGTTAAAAAAGTAAATTATTGTAACTCCCTGTTGGCATGTGCTGCTTCTAATTTTATATCACAGCTCCAGTTGATTCAAATCTCTCTGCAAGAGTCCTAACATGAACTGGCAACAAAGAGCACATAACACCTATCCTGCTTTGCCTCCATTGGCTCCCTGTGTCTTACAGGGCTGAATATAAAACTCTATTATTAATCTTCAAAGTGAACTACATCAGTGAGCTTCTCCATCACTATGCTCCTGTTCGCTGACTAAGGTCCTCTGATTCTGGCAATCTTGTTGTGCCTCACACTAACCTGCACTCTATGGGTGACAGGCCATTTAGCTGTATAGTGCCCAAACATTGAAATTACCTTCCAAAATTAATTAAATTATCTGACTGAATTCATTCCTGTAAAAAACAACTTAAAAATCATCTGTTCAGGAAGGTGTTTAACTTAACCTGACATTCTGCCCTATCTTTCAGTCTTCCTCTAGATGCTCAGTATAATTTGTGCATTATCTGCTAGGCTTTTCTTTTAGTATTGAATTTAGTATTTTACTCTGGTTTACTGTCTTTTATTCTGCTTAATGATTTATGTATCCTGTATCTATCTGATTTAGTGTTGTTTTCAGGAAACATTTGTATCTAATGTTACATATACCTGCTATTTCTTTCTGAGACTCTGTGAAGCACTTAGAGCATAGAAAGGGCAATATATAAATAAAATTTATTATTATTATTACTATTATTATTAATTCAAACAAATCACTTTCTGGAACTGCTTAATACATTGCAGGGTTACAGAGAGCCACAGTCTGTCCTGCTATGATCAGACACAAAGCAGGAATGAAGTTCACAGTATACAGGGCACTTGTGTTGTAGGCCTTACACTCACAAGCACATTAATACCATGCAAAACAGCCCTAACATTAGATTAGTTCTCATTAACTATTTTCACAGCAAGTTACATACTTGGGAATAAAAATTGCACAACAATTTAGATACCTATTAAAATGTAATATGAAGCCACTCATGTGCAAAACCATTAAAATATTTTTTTTGTTTTCTAAGTTAACATTAAACATTGCTCCAACAATGGTTGCCCTTTAATTTCCTGTACGAATATGCCTTAGTGGAACATTAGCTGTAGGCCCTGACTAAATCTATGAAGAACTTACAATTTTATATTTCCTTTAAAGAAAAATATGAATATGGACACGAAGCTGACATGTCTCTGCAATATGCCCTATAGCACCCCCTTCACAGGGTACAGATGTAGCTGGGACAGGTGTCTCATTTGACCAGAAAAACAAAGGGGAATTTAGCTGCTTTCTCTCTCCACCATACTAAAGAACTGCTGTTGTAAGATCCATTGCAGTATAATATATCCTTGCTGAAATGTACCCCATTTCTGAATGAACATTAATGAAAGATGTATCGATGTCTCAAACACTCGTTCATGTATCCATGGCTCATCAGTGCTGCATAAGTGCAGCTTGCTGCTCCCAGCAGTGTTTTGAGTATATCATGAGACCTGTTCCAATAAGGTAAGTTAGTTATTTGGATGTCCCAAACAATATGAAAGCAAGCCTGCTGGATGAAGTGGTGCACCTATGAAATAATGATGAGAGTGGCTGTTACTTGTCAGAGAATGCAACTCGCTAAATTATGTGTATGTGTAAAACAAATAACCTGTGGCCCCAGCCCACTTGCACCAACAACTTTCATCTTCACATAATTATACCAATGGTGAATATTAGTTTTGTGAAAGTGTAAGTGTATAGTATTTCAATCAGTTTTTTACTTACCTTTGTGTTTTAATTTCTGTTATTTGGTAATGTCATACAATAAATGATACAAGGCCACATTTCATTTTTCCAGTATTCTGTACATACTGTATAAATTTTCTTAATATAACTGATGGCTTCATCAACGCATTATTAATTCCATTTTTATGTATTTATTGCCTAAATAACCCAGCCACAGGGGATGCATAAACCAGTGTGTTGCTTTGTGCCAGTCCCAAGCCTGGATAAATGGGGAGGGTTACGTCAGGAAGGGCATCCGGTGTAAAATTTTGCCAAATCTATATGCAGACAACAATACAAATTTCCATACCGGAACGGTCGACTCCCGGGTTAACAACAACGTTAGTCAACAGGGTGCTGGCGGAAATTGGGCTACTGTTGGCTGAAGAAGGAGAAGAAGAGGTGGAAGACATGTCTGGAGGCAGGAGGAGAGGAGGAAGGTAAAGAGAGTGGAACTGAGGGTAGCAACTTTGAATGTTGGCAGTATGACTGGTAAGGGGAGAGGGTTAGCAGATATGATGGAGAGAAGGAAGGTTGATATATTGGGTGTGCAAGAGACTAAATGGAAGGGGAGTAAAGCCAGGTGGATTGGAGGTGGATTCAAATTGTTCTTTCATGGTGTGGATAGGAGGAGAAATGGAGTAGGGGTTATTCTGAAGGAACAGTATGTCAAGAGTGTTTTGGAGGTGAAAACAGTGTCAGACAGAGTAATGATTATGAAGCTGGAAATTGGAGGTGTGATGATGAATGTTGTTGGTGCATATGCACCTCAAGTTGGGTGCGCAACGGATGAGAAAGAAGATTTTTGGAGTGAGTTGGATGAAGTGATGAACAGTGTACCCAAGGGACAAAAAGTGGTGATTGGAACGGATATCAATGGACATGGAGGAGACGAGGAGATGTGTAGGTATGGTGTCAAGGAGAGAAATGAAGAAGGTCAGAGGATAGTGGATTTTGCCAAAAGGATGGACATGGCTGTAGTGAATACGTATTTTAAGAAGAGGGAGAAACATAGGGCGATGTACAAGAGTGGAGGAAGATGCACACAGGTAGATTACATCCTATGCTGAAGAGTCAATCTGAAGGAGATTGAAGACTGCAAACAGGTGGCAGGGGAAAGTGTAGTTAAGCAGCACAGGATGGTGGTCTGTAGGATGATGTTGGAGATCAAGAAGAGGAAGAGAGTGACGGCAGAGCTAAGGATCAAATGGTGGAATTTGAAAAAGGAAGACTGCAAGGTTGAGTTTAGGGAGAAGGTGAGACAGGCACTGGGTGGTAATGAAGAATTACCAGACATTTAGGAAACTACAACAGATGTAGTAAGGGTGATAGCAAGAAGGGTGCTTGGCTTGACATCTGGACAGAGGAAGGAGGATAAGGAAACCTGGCTGTGGAATGGGGAAGTACATGAGAGTATACAGAGGAAGTGGATGGCAAAGAAGAAGTGGGATAATCAGAGAGATGCAGAAAGTAGACAAGAGTACAAGAAGATAAGGTGCAAGGTGAAGAGAGAGGTGGCGAAGGCTAAAGAAAAGGTGTATGATGAGTTGTATGACAGGTACCAATCCAGAAGCTTCAGTTTGTATCAACAACATTAGTTCAGACTACTTTAAGCTAGAACAAGGTACCAGACAGGGATGCCCCTTGTCACCGCTGCTATTTACAATCGCCATTGAACCACTGGCGATTCACTGTCGAAATGCTGATCAGATAAAGGGGATTATCAGAGAAGGACTGGAACAGAAAATTTCTCTATATGCAGACGATACTGTATATATCAGACCCACAAAATTCTCTGTGCCTGCAGTCTTAACAGCACAGAATTTCAAAAGATCTCTGGTCTCAGAATTAATCTGAATAAAAGTATACTCCTTCCAGTGAATTCTCAAGCATATAATATTAGATTAGACACCCTACCTTTTACCATTGCAGAACAGTTTAAATACCTAGGGGTAAACATCACAAGTAAACATAAAGCTCTTTATAAACAAAGTTTTGCCATCTGAATAGAAAAAATTAAGCAAGAGTTGCATAGATGGTCAACCCTTCATCTCACTCTAGCTGGAAGAATTAACATTGTTAAGATGAATATTCTTCCTAAGCTTCTTTTTTTATTTCAAAACATTCCAATAAACATCAATAAATCATTTTTTAAGCAATTAGATTTAACAATAACCTAATTTATTTGGAACTCAAAACATCCACGTATCCAAAGAGCGACCCTACAAAGACCAAAGGCAGAAGGTGGCATGGTTCTACCTAACTTTCAGTTTTATTACTGGGCAGCAAACATACAAGCTATAAAACCTGGACACAAATAGATGAACATACACAGACCGGGTCCGCAATAGAAGTAAAATCCTGCAGTACTTCTTTATATTCCCTGCTTTGTGCCCCAATAAATGTTTGTGCTTCACTCACTCAGAATATGGAACCAATGTAGAAAGCATTTTAAGAAGGAGAAGCTTTTATCTGTGGCACCTCTGCAAGAGAACCACCTCTTTCAACCTTTTTAATATCTGGAAAAAATGTGGGATTAACTTGCTTAGAGATCTTTATATAGACAACATCTTTGCATCCTATGAACAATTACATTCCAAATTTAACATTTCAGCTACACATTTCTTTCACTATCTTCAAATTAGGAAATTTGTTAAACAGAACCTTCCTGATTTTCCTCATCTTGCACCCTCGTCCATGCTGGAAAACATATTGCTCAATTTCAAGGACTTAGACACCATCTCTGCAATATATAAAAATATTTTACAGTCCCTCCCTTTCAAAGATACAAGATGACACTGGGAAAAAGATCTCTTAATCAATATATCAGAAAAGGAGTGGAAAATAGCAATGCAGAGAATTCACTCGAGCTCCATATGCACAAAGCATACAATTATTTAACTCAAAATTATATATCGAGCACATCTGTCTTGCCTAAAACTCTCCAAAATGTTTCCAGGGTAGGATTCAACCTGTGAACACTGCAATCAAGTCCCAGCCTCACTGGGTCACGTTTTGGGCCTGCACCAAATTAACATCATTCTGGACCAAAATCTTTAAATGCATGTCAGACAGCCTTGGTGTCACAATCCCTACAAACCCACTAACAGCTGTGTTTGGGGTTCTTCCAGATGGGTTTAAAGTGGAGAAGGACAAACAAACTGTGATTGCATTCACTACACTTTTGACACGCAGACTTATTTTGCTAAACTGGAAGAATCCTAACTCTCCTCTTTTAAGTCAGTGGGAAACTGATGTTTTATACTATCTGAAATTGGAAAAAAACAAATACTCAGTTAGAGGATCTGTACAATTTTTTTTTTCAAAACATGGCAGGATCTAATCAATAATATTTTAGAATAAGCTCTTAATGCACCAAGAAAGCAATTATTTCCACATTTCTTTTTCTTCTCCATTCATCTCTATTGCTTATCAAACTCATCAATTTAGGTATGTTTACAAGCCTTAAGTTTTACCCCATTGGCCATGCTCTCTCTCTCTCTCAGGGGTGGGGGTCGACTTGTTCTCATTTCTAATTTTTGTAAAAATTGATTGATTTGTATGGAATGATTACAATAAAATTAATAAATAAATAAAAAAGAGGAGGTGTATGATGAGTTGTATGAGAGGTTGGACATTAAGGAGGGAGAAAAGGATCTGTACCAATTGGCTAGACAGAGGGACAGAGCTGGAAAAGATGTGCAGCAGGTTAGGGAAATAAAGGATAAAGATGGAAATGTACTCACAAGCGAGGAGTGTGTGTTGACCAGATGGAAAGAGTACTTTGAAAGGCTGATGAATGAAGAGAACGAGAGAGAGAAGAGGTTGGATGATGTGGAGACAGTGAATCAGGAAGTGCAATGGATTAGCAAGGAGGAAGTAAGGACAGCTATGAAGAGGATGAAGAATGGAAAAGCTGTTGGTCCAGATGACATACTTGTGGGAGCATTGAAGTGTTTAGGAGAGGGGGCAGTGGAGTTTTTAAGCAGATTGTTTAATGGAATCTTGGAAAGTGAGAGGATGCCTGAGGAGTGGAGAAGAAGTGTACTGGTACGGATATTTAAGAATAAGGGGGATGTGCAGGACTGCAGTAACTACACGGGGATAAAACTGATGAGTCACAGCATGAAGTTATGGGAAAGAGTAGTGGAAGCTAGGTCAAGAAGGGAGGTGATGATTAGTGAGCAACAGTATGGTTTCATGCCAAGAAAGAGCACCACAGATGCAATGTTTGCTCCGCGGGTGTTGATGGAGAAGTATAGAGAAGGCCAGAAGGAGTTGCATTGCGTCTTTGTGGACCTGGAGAAAGCATATGACAGGGTGCCTCAAGAGGAGTTGTGGTATTGTATGAGGAAGTCGGGAATGGCAGAGATGTATGTAAGAGTTGTACAGGATAAGTACGAGGGAAGTGTGACCATGGAGAGGTCTGCAGTAGGAGTGACAGATGCATTCAAGGTGGAGGTGGGATTACATCAGGGATCGGCTCTGAGCCCTTTCTTATTTGCAATGATGATGGACAGGTTGACAGACGAGATTAGACAGGAGTCCCCGTGGACTATGATGTTTGCTGATGACATTGTGATCTGTAGCGATAGTAGGGAGCAGGTTGAGGTGCAGGAGATATGCTCTAGAGTGGAGAGGAATTAATGTCAGTAGGAACAAGACAGCATACATGTGTGTAAATGGAGGTCAGTGGAATGGTGAGGATGCATGGAGTAGAGCTGGCGAAGGTGGATGAGTTTAAATACTTGGGATCAACAGTACAGAGTAATGAGGATTGTGGAAGAGAGGTGAAAAAGAGAGTGCAGGCAGGGTGGAATGGGTGGAGAAGAGTGTCAGGAGTGATTTGTGACAGATGAATATCAGCAAGAGTGAAAGGGAAGCTCTACAGGATGGTAGTGAGACCAGCTATGTTATATGGGTTGGAGACGGTGGTACTGACCAGAAAGCAGGAGACAGAGCTGGAGGTGACAGAGTTAAAGATGCTAAGATTTGCATTGGATGTGACAAGGATGGATAGGATTAGAAATGAGTACATTAGAGGGTCAGTTCAAGTTGGACTGTTGGGAGACAAAGTCAGAGAGGTGAGATAGTGTTGGTTTGGACAAGTGCAGAGGAGAGATGCTGAGTATATTGGGAGAAGGATGGTAAGGATAGAATTGCCAGGCAAGAGAAAAACGAGGAAGGCCTAAGAGAAAGTTTATGGATGTGGTGAGAGAGGACATGCAGGTGATGGGTGTAACAGAACAAGATGCAGAGGAGAGAGAGATATGGAAAAAGATGATCTGCTATGGTGACCCCTAACGGGAGCAGTCGAATGAAGAAGAAGATTTGTTTATTGCCCAAAACACATTAGTATTTTAACATGTATTCATACTTTTAGGGTTAATTTGGTGATTTTAACTTACTGCCAAATGAATGTTTGTTTTTCATATGTACAAACATTTTGGAGCTTTGTGATGTTAGGTTTCTTTGCATAGCATGGCATGTAATGTGTTCACTATGTGACGTGTTACTTCATGACATTCATACTATAAAAGTCAACACCCTTGTATCAAACAGCCTCCAAATATAATTAAAATAAAGCAGAGAGACTTGTTTTAAAGCAATAAAACAATTTTGGTTCAGATTGTTTTTTAATTTATCTTTGTTTTTCCAAAACTGAATATCATGTAGCTCCCTGTACTTTGATGATTGATCCCTATATTTGGTGTATCATTCTTTACAATGACTTAGTGATTTTTCTGCTAACTTCTTAAAGAAAGGCTTTCCAAATCTTTTTTGCTCTTTTAAAACAAACTGTCCAAGAAGGCTTGTTCTTTTCAACCATGGTAGATAGAGTGAGAAAGTACAGTACACAATTCAGAAGATGAATTCCCATCATTTTGGTTCAGAAATGCAGTATTTGGTTGACTAACAGTGTCATAGACTTGAAGACTGGCTTTTGGTTTTGTATGTCTACTAATTACAATGTTGTTTCTAGGCAAGTGCCAATTGACTCATGATATAATGGCAGAAAAATTTTATAAGAGGCATGCACAGTTGAAATGTTGAACTTTGTTAGTGAAGAACAATGTCATTTTTTGCTTTTTACCAATCTACCACTTTAGACATTCCTCGCATAAGCTTTAGCTTTGCTTTAGACGTGAATCTTATGAACCCCTTTGATCTTAACGACTGATCAAATTCTAAGGTTTTGACATAGGCAAAATCAGTTTTCTCCTCTGTGACCTCCCAAAAAGTCTCTGCCATTCTATATATTAACCTGAAATATTTGGACTTTTACAGAAAGATCAAGATGGACATGCCTGTTAAGTGAAGTACTGACTCTAAGTTGCCCATTTAAGAGTGTGTGAGTTTGTTAGTGGGCTCTGCGATTAACTGGTGCACTGTCCATATTTAAGCCCAGATAGACACCACCTCTTTATGATCCAGAACTGGATTAATCATGTTTCAGAATGTTATACAGTATTTGCAATGAACATGTGTTTCCGTTTTCACTGCACTAAAGAGAGCTTTTACATGTTTAAGGTGAGTAAAGTGAGCTTGCCCTATGCCAGATTGTTTCTTGCCACCTGCCCACTGCTTCTGAGGTTGTGAACAGCTTCACCTCTTTTGTTTTTGTGTACCTAATCAATATTGTTGTAGCAATTATGAATAGTTTCCACAATGCTGCATCAAGATTTTTTTATCCATCCATCTGTGTTTCTAAACACAATTTGCTCCAGTAAATTTATGGGGTATTAAATCTTATTTCATAATGCTCTGCAAGAAAACAATTTACATAGCAATCTTTACCAAGCATTTTTGTCATGTTTCAGCATATTTAATAACTATTAAATTCCATTACCAACTTCCAAATTTAAACAGATTAAAGAGAGCAAAACAGAAATTTAGCTGTCAACATATAAAAATGAAAATGTTTCTTGTTTACACAGAAAGCACTGTTTGTTTACTTGCATGTTTTTATTATTATATGAACATATCCCATTAACCTGTGAAATATTCACCCACACTCTTACAATCACAGATACACAGAACCCAGTTAAAATTGACCAAATAACCTAACCTGAATGTGTTTGGCATATGGGAAGAAAAACAATGTAACTGGACAACAAAGAAAAGTCACAGATGGTGCGCAGACCCCATGCCTGAGAAATTAACCAATATATTAATGTGTAATGTTAAATAAAACATTTCCACAAGATGAGAAAAAAGAAATGACGATGACTGCTCCTCATTTATAAAGTATAAATTATTTGATGATATAAATACTGAGTGATGTTTTCTACAAGTAGATCTGGTAAACAAATCATACCATAAGTTGTTGATCAAGTGGGAATAAATATTTAGAGCCTCTATGTAGAATGCTAAAATTACAATGGAATTCTGTCACACAAAAAATAAAGCCTTAGGGTTAATATGTAACCTAGGTTGAACTTCTACATTCAAAGCTGCTAAACAAATTGTGACATGATGTAGTACCAAATATGTCCATAGCTTTAATCAACTTACTGTAATTTATCTGAAATTGAGCTATCCCAGAGCCAGGAAAATAGGAACCTCTTTCTACTTCCACAAAGCAGTGCTTGCTTTCCTTTTCCTTAATTACTTCTTTCACTCCCGATGGTCCCTGATTCATTAGATTCCAGGCACGAATACAGCCATCCATACGGGGGTTAATCTGGAATTAATAACGCTGATTGTAAATATTCTATCATTATAGAATCTACTAAAACATAAAAGATTCTTACAGTGGCTAATTCGTAACACCATTTTTTCTATTCAAGGAGATAGGGCTAAATACAGCTTTGAAAATACAAAATGATTAATCTTCCTAGGAAAAAAATCTAGAGGTATGCTGCAAATCCAAAAAAGCAAACTATCAATGATAAATTTCATGCAAATGAATGTAAAAAGAATATTAAGGAAATGTATGTTAGGTGTCATATACTGTATTTGCCATCAGCAAATATACACTCAAGTTTTAATAATATATTTTAGTAATTAATGTGAAAAAATATTTCAATGGGATTAGGTTTTATATTTTTCATACATTATCAACATTGCAAAGCTAATACTCATGCTCACAAAAATAACACTGCAACATTTATTAATTTATCACAGATCTGTACAAAAATTGTAAGTCAGAGTGCTTAACAACAAAAAATAAATAGCACAAAATATTTAAGAAATAAAGGAATAACAAGGAAAACACATAAATATTGAGATGGATGACGCACATGGGTGGGTGCTCTAGCCAGAATGGAGCATGGTTCCTTAACTGGATGGGAGGCCAGCCCTATGCTACCACAAGAAACATGTTGCAACTCATCCTGTCTCAACCAGAAGACAGGCAGAAGATCCTAGTGTGAGAGTGGGTACACCGGTGTCCCAGCTGGGTTGGACCCAGGAACAATACCCAGTCGGGAGGACCATACTGTATAATGGAAAATTACAGGGAAAGGCAACCCAGCAGGACTTGAGGCTTCCCTGACACAATCGCAGGCAGCTTCCCCGGGCAATTGTATCTGTCCAGATACCTGCAAGGATACTGTAGTCCTCTGGAACAACCTTGTTGCTTCCCTGGGAAGTGTAGAGGAGAAAAGAGACAATGTGAAGACATTTGTGTTTATTACACTACTGGAACCTTTGTGGAAGATATTGTGAAAATAAACCATCTTTTTAAATGGGATTTGAGTCTGTGTGGTTGTGTCTGAGGTTTGGGGCTCCCTTGTGGTTCACAATACATACACACACACCATACAAATAAGATGTATAAATGGGGGAGTCCCTATAGCTTAAATAACACACAGATTTCAATACTATCCATTGTCAGATAGCCAAGGAAGAGAGGAAAACAAAAACTCCAGCCGATGGAATGTTGGAAAAAATAAACCTGTAAGGGTTCAAAGGCCAAAAGACTACCCAACACTAGAGATGTTAGAAACCTTGGGATTCAGCAGGATTTAACAATCTTCTTATTATACTTTTCAGCAAGTACAGATGTTCCATGCCAAACACTGTTATTCTGGTTGGTAAACTGCATATCCAGCCATATGCATTGGGAAATTGGATGGGATGTGGGTAGATATCCAACTCCTGCCATATAAGGTAGGTATAACTTTTGATGTGTACGGTCCTCATTCTTTCATGTTATTCACTAGCAATGACCTTGTTTATTAATTCAATATGGCAGTAATTTGTTCATCACTATACAATGCAAATACCATCACCTACTGTAAAGCAATGGAGGGCCATGTCTTGTTTTATGCTAAGAGTCTGACACCTACAACTGCCTAATTCTGAGTTCATTAACAAACACCTTGTCTTATATGGTACCACTTAGTCAGCCTACCATGTTCACATCTGACTCTGTCCAATTCCACCTTTTATTTGCTCCGGTCTTTAATTATAATAATAACAATTCTTTATTGTTATTGTCTTTCATTGGTGGTCACTGCACTTTTGAACTGATCGCAACACTCACTCCCACACAGCAGTTTGGAAAAGCCTCTGCGTTGTTATTGTACATTGCACCCTTTGGTAATGCACAAGTGAATCCTGAAACTACACGGGTCAAAATCCCATCCCCACCCTGTTTCTTTGATATATTGGTGTTCAAAAGCCTTTAATAATAATGTCCCCAACACTCATCATGTGAGAATGCTTTGTGCCACTTGACACTTCCTGCCAGTAGGTAGAACAAAATGGATAACCAAGATAGGAGCCAATATGCATCTAAGATTAATAGTAGTCAAAAGCAAAAAACAGGGCTTGCTAACCACTGAGCCTGCATTTTCCTTCGCTAAACTTTCTCTTTCCATTTCACAACAATGATCACATCTCTCTTTTCCTGTCCAGGACACCACCCCATCTTCAGTCATCTGTCTACCCTATTGGTTAGTGGTGGTCACATGGCCCGTCAATCAATTCTGCACACAGCATGCACATTGCATAAAATTAATAAATATCGACAAATAAGAAAAAATGTGTCAGATAATTTTAGTGCTTCTATAACATCACCAAATTTCAGTCAAATCTGTCAAGGCATTTTTTAGATGATGGGATATTTAATTTTACTATTGTCGGGGTGATTTTTATATATATACTAGCAAAATACCCGCGCTTCGCAGCGGCGAAGTACTGCCTAAAAATTTTATTAAGAAGAAAATTAAACCTTTTTAAACTGAGGGAAAATATACCAATAATTATTTGTTAAGGATCTCTTTGTATACCACATTGTGAGTTCGGCCCTCCGGTTGTAATATGACCCAGCTGTGCGCTGAGCTTAGTCTTGAGCATGCAACGTACAGTTGGCCATGTGAACAGTAATCTTGTTTCAAATCTCACAGCTTGGATTGCTGCTGTCATAATCGGTTTGAGTTTCATGGTTTGTTTCAATTATGACAGTATTTGTAGGACTTGTGTTGAAGAGACATTCGCCATTTGTCAAGCGTTGTAAGTATACAACCGGTTTCATCGATAAATTCACATCCAGCTTTTGAGAGTTTAAACATTCATAAACATCAAACTGTCCACTACTGAAGTCGTCACCTGTCAATCTAAGATGTTTAAGAGGCATTGGCGGGTGTCGAAAGGTGTAAAATATTTGGCCATTTCGGTACACTTGAAAGCGACAACTGACAAATTTACTGGCAGCCATCAACTCACATGCAGATGCATAGGTGAAGGGCTTAAGCATTTCACTCTTCTAGTGCTCCTGTGTAGAATAATTACAATAACTATAATCGTAATAAATGAACAATAAAACAGCGGAGAAGCCGTGGATTAAATAAAAAGGCTGTAGTTATCAGCAGTGAGACATGAATCCCGTGGCAAAGCAAGGAAGGGAATGTAGAGACTGGAGCGACGGATGGCCTTATATAGGCAGGCAGTCAACAACGCGAGAGGCGTTGGGATGGGGGACCCAACGCCACCTCACACGGTGACCGAGCTGCAGGCTATGGACATACAGTGGTGTGAAAAACTATTTGCCCCCTTCCTGATTTCTTATTCTTTTGCATGTTTGTCACACAAAATGTTTCTGATCATCAAACACATTTAACCATTAGTCAAATATAACACAAGTAAACACAAAATGCAGTTTTAAATGATGGTTTTATTATTTAGGAGAAAAAATCCAAACCTACATGGCCCTGTGTGAAAAAGTAATTGCCCCCTGAACCTAACAACTGGTTGGGCCACCCTTAGCAGCAATAACTGCAATCAAGTGTTTGCGATAACTTGCAATGAGTCTTTTACATCGCTCTGGAGGAATTTTGGCCCACTCATCTTTGCAGAATTGTTGTAATTCAGCTTTATTTGAGGGTTTTCTAGCATGAACCACCTTTTTAAGGTCATGCCATAGCATCTCAATTGGATTCAGGTCAGGACTTTGACTAGGCCACTTCAAAGTCTTCATTTTGTTTTTCTTCAGCCATTCAGAGGTGGATTTGCTGGTGTGTTTTGGGTCATTGTCCTGTTGCAGCACCCAAGATCGCTTCAGCTTGAGTTGACAAACAGATGGCCGGACATTCTCCTTCAGGATTTTTTGGTAGACAGTAGAATTCATGGTTCCATCTATCACAGCAAGCCTTCCAGGTCCTGAAGCAGCAAAACAACCCCAGACCATCACACTACCACCACCATACTTTACTGTTGGTATGATGTTCTTTTCCTGAAATGCTGTGTTCCTTTTACGCCAGATGTAACGGGACATTTGCCTTCCAAAAAGTTCAACTTTTGTCTCATCAGTCCATAAGGTATTTTCCCAAAAGTCTTGGCAATCATTGAGATGTGTCTTAGCAAAATTGAGACGAGCCCTAATGTTCTTTTGCTTAACAGTGGTTTGCTTCTTGGAAATCTGCCATGCAGGCCGTTTTTGCCCAGTCTCTTTCTTATGGTTGAGTCGTGAACACTGACCTTAATTGAGGCAAGTGAGGCCTGCAGTTCTTTAGACGTTGTCCTTGGGTCTTTTGTGACCTCTCTGGTGAGTCGTCTCTGCGCCTTGGGGTAATTTTGGTTGGCCGCCACTCCTGGGAAGGTTCACCACTGTTCCATGTTTTTGCCATTTGTAGATAATGGCTCTCACTGTGGTTCGCTGGAGTCCCAAAGCTTTAGAAATGGCTTTATAACCTTTACCAGACTGATAGATCTCAATTACTTCTGTTCTCATTTGTTCCTGAATTTCTTTGGATCTTGGCATGATGTCTAGCTTTTGAGGTGCTTTTGGTCTACTTCTCTGTATCAGGCAGCTCCTATTTAAGTGATTTCTTGATTGAAACAGGTGTGGCAGTAATCAGGCCTGGGGTGGCTACGGAAATTGAACTCAGGTGTGATACACCACAGTTAGGTTATTTTTAACAAGGGGCAATTACTTTTTCACACAGGGCCATGTAGGTTTGGATTTTTTCTCCCTAAATAATAAAACCATCATTTAAAAACTGCATTTTGTGTTTACTTGTGTTATATTTGACTAATGGTTAAATGTGTTTGATGATCAGAAACATTTTGTGTGACAAACATGCAAAAGAATAAGAAATCAGGAAGGGGGCAAATAGTTTTTCACACCACTGTATATATGTACGTAAGTAGGATTCAGTTAGCGTTGGGAACCCGCATACCAAATTTCTTGAAGATGGGCCCATAAGTAACAAAAACCATTGAAAGGTTCAATATGGCGACCGACAGTGGCATCATACCACCGAAATAAGTACCAAATTTCAGCCTTCTACCTACACGGGAAGTTGGAGAATTAGTGACGTTGGAAAGTTCAATATGGCGGCTGACAGTGGCGCCATACCACTGAAAAAGTACGTACATCAGTTTTAGTAAGCGCAGGGAAGCCACCTACCAAATTTCATGAAGATGGGGCCATTAATAAGAAAGTTCAACATGGCAAACGTTGTCAACCGTTATGACCGTTATGCTTAACTTTTGTAAGTAAGCTGTAAGGAATGAGCCTGCCAAATTTCAGCCTTCTAACTACACGGGAAGTTGGAGAATTAGTGACGTTGGAAACTTCAATATGGCGGCCGACAGTGGTGTCATACCACCGAAATAAGTACGTACATCAGTTTTAGTAAGCGCAGGGAAGCCACCTACCAAATTTCGTGAAGATGGGGTCAGCCTTCTACCTAAACGGGAAGTTGGGAGAATTAGAGGTGAGTGAGTGAGTGAGGGCTTTGCCTTTTATTAGTATAGAGATATATATATATATATATATATATATATATATATATATATATATATATATATATATATATATATATATACAGTATATATATATAGATATATCTATACTAATAAAAGGCAAAGCCCTCACTGACTGACTGACTCATCACTAATTCTCCAAGTTCCCGTGTAGGTAGAAGGCTGAGATTTGGCAGGCTCATTCCTTACAGCTTACTTACAAAAGTTGGGCAGGTTTCATTTTGAAATTCTACATGTAATGGTCATAACTGGAAGCTATTTTTCTCCATATACTGTAATGGAGTTAAGCTGGATGGCCGTGGGGGGGCGGAGTTTCATGTGACATCATCACGCCTCCCACATAATCACGTGACCTGACTGTCAACGCAATACGTAGAAAACCAGGAAGAGCTCAAAAAAGCGCTGAAGAAAACATGCATTATATAATTGTGAAGGCAGCGAAACAATAAGAACCGAGCGAATGACATATACAACCATATTCATGAGTGCTGCTACTTCGGAAACAAAGCACGGTGGAAACCTAAAGTTTAAATTAAGTTCATAGACAGGCTGCCGCTGGTGTTTGTAATTTAGTGCCTACCCATATAAGGCCGTCCGTCAGCGGCAATCCAATAGAAACACTGCCGCTAAATATTCACGGGTGAAGGACTGTGCTAATGTAGAGGAAGATGAGATGGTCAGGGTGGTGTTTGGCACAAACTCAGCGAAACTGCAAGAGAAACTTTTAAGTGCCGGGTCTTAGCTGACATTACATACAGCCGTGGACATCACACAAAATGGCACCAGCACAGCTGGGAACCTTCGATGCAAGAACACCAAGCGGCTCACGTGAACTGATGCAGTGCACAGACAAAAAGCAACAGTTCCAAAGAGTGCTGAACAAAAACCGAATTACACAATTGAGAAGGCAGCAAAAATATGAAGCGCCTGATACATACAAGCATATTCATCAGTGCAGCTACTGCGGAAACAAAGCACACGGTGGAAAAAGTGAATGTCCCGCTAAAGGAAGAAAGTGTAAAAAAAAAAAAACCCGTGCATGCAGTGTGTCACATCTCAGATAAAGAGGAAGACGAGCTGTTTATTGATGCAGTAAGAAACGAATCGATGAATGAAACCTCTTATCTTTACAACGATTGACAAACACGGAATGTAACTTGAACACAACACATCGTACAAATACGACCCTGATTGAAACAAATAATGATAATCAAATCCTTGATGACAGCAACACTCAATCACTGTTATGTTATTTTTAAAATGTTCCCTTTTCTTTTCATAACTTCTTTAACACACTACTTCTCCGCTGCGAATATATATATATATATATATATATATATATATATATATATATATATATATATATATATATATACCCGATCTACATACTCTCAAATAGACAAGCCACACGCCGTGGCTCAATTGTAGAGGCTTCACCTCTAGCGCCGACATCCGAGGTTTGATTCCCGAGAGGGGATATACTGAGTATGTACGCGCGCTTCCCGGTTCATTTTAACCTCGCATTTCCTTGGTTTGGGACGTATGAAAAAATATGCGGTTAACGCAGAATCATGTTACGTTATTTTTAAAATCTTTCCTTTTCTTAGCACAAGCACAGCTGAGAAGCTTCGATGCATGTACTCCATAACAAAAAATAACGCATTTAATCACACTTTCAATTGCAAGCAAAGGGGAACTTTTGTCAATGCATGATTTCCTGGTACATCGATTACACTAATGCACACATCACAGCTACAAAAATGTTAGAGTCGGAATGAAGCGCGTTTCTACGACTGATCGGAGGAAAATTTCATTTTAAAAAACTACCCGAGCGAAGCTTTGATAAAAGCATGGTTTTGTGCACACTGAAAAGCAAGCAAAATTAGATGCATTACAGAAAGCGGACTTTGTGGCTCTTACTGGGGATCATTGGACTTCCGTGACCGTTAGTAATTCTAATTACATCTAATTACAAAATGTTCAATGATCACACTGTTTTAGCCTAATGTACAAAATAATTTTGGCTAAGGTTACTCAGAGTTTAAAGATTAAGTTGGTCAAATTACCTTTTATGTTTCTGACTTATTTTTTTAAAAAGAAAAACTGCACTTTATGTTGAAATTTTGGTTATTATTATTTAAAGACAATACCATTCTGAAAATGTACTTAAAGTACTTAAACTACCACTTTATTTTTAAGTCTGCCCAATTTTAACCAGGGATGATATTTTTGTTTCTGTTTTAAATTCAAATGCAGTTTAAAAGCATTTTTTTTTCAGAAATTAAAAGAGCTTGAGTTTACAATATTCATGTCCATGTCTATTATTTGATTCTGTCGCCACTAAAACCCTTTTAAATTAAAAAAAACATTTGCGTTTTGGGGCAAATTTACGTGTGTGATTACATACGATTAATCAAGATTAATTATTACACAGCCCCTAATTAATTGGATTAATTTTTTTAATTGAGTCCCACCCCTAATATATATATGTAGATATATATATAGATTTGTATATATATGTGTATATACAGCATATATGTAAATACAGTATGTATATGTGTATATATGTATATATATTTATATGTATATATATATGTATGTGTGTATATACATGTGTATATATATGTTTATATATGTGTGTGTATATATATATATATATATGCCAGCAACACTCATGACAATGACAAAACAATTACATTGTCAATCATGTTACGTTATTATTAAAATGTTTCCTTTTCTTTTTACTTCTCCGCTGCCAAACACGGGTATTTTGCTCTATATATATATGTATATATATATATATATAGATATAGATAGATATGACAACAACACTCATATCAATGACAAAACAATTACATTAACAATCATCTTACATTATTTTTAAAATAATTCCTTTTCTTTTTTTTTAACACACTACTTCTCCACGCGAAGCGCAGGTATTCTGCTAGTATATATATATATATATATATATATATATATATATTTATATATATATATATACAGTAATCCTCGCTATATCGCGCTTCTACTTTCGCGGTTTCACTCTATCGCGGATTTTAAATGTAAGCACATCTAAATATATATATATCGATTTTTCGCTGGTTCGCGGATTTCTGCAGACAATGGGTCTTTTAATTTATGTTACACGCTTCCTCAGTTTGTTTGCCCTGTTGATTTCATACAAGGGACGCTATTGGCGGATGGCTTAGAAGCTACCCAATCAGAGCATGTATTACATATTAACTAAAGCTCCTCAATGCTATAAGATATGCATCCCGCTGAGCTTGATTGTTTGTTTGTCTCTGCCTCTCTCTCACCTCTCTGACATTCTCTCGCCTGACGGAGGGGCTGCTTGCACAGAGGCTGTTTGCTTAAAAGATACTGACGCTCCTCTAAAAAAATGCCGCTTTATTGCGGTGCTCGGCATATTTAAAAGCACAAAAGCACACGTATTGATTTTTTGTTTGTTGCTTTAATCTCGCTCTCTCTCTGACGTTCTCTGCGCTTGACGGAGGAGATGTGAGCAGAGGGGCTGTTTGCACAGAGGCTGTTTGCTTAGAAGATACTAACGCTCCTCTAAAAAATGCCGCGGCAAACTTAAAAGCACAAGTATTGATTTTTTGGTTGTTTGCTTTTCCTTTGCTCTCTCTCTCTCTCCCTCTGAAATTCTCTGCTCCTGAAGAGAAGATCTATTTGCATTCTTTTAATTGTGAGAAAGAACTTTCATCTCTGTCTTGTCATGGAGGACAGTTTAAACTTTTGACTAAAGGGTGTTATTTCATGTCTAGAGGGCTCTAATAATGTTAACAGTGTGGGAGAGTTTATAAGGGCTTAAAATATATAAAAATAACTACACAAACATATGGTTTCTACTTAGCAGATTTTCATCTATCGCGGGGGTTCTGGAACGCAACCCCCGTGATCGATGAGGGATTACTGTATATATATATATATATATATATATACACACACACGAGTATATATATATATAAAAATAAAAGTATCATCCTGCCAAATTTAACATTCAAGCTAAATGGGAAAGAGCGGTCATTTTTACACTGAAGACAAGATGACCTTGTAGATGATTCTGTTGCACTCAAACCCTCTGCATTGTGTTCTCACTAGGTTTGTCTCTTTGTTTGTTCTTTGGGGCAGTTGTTTTTGTATACAGATCTGGCAGTGATAACTGCGTTGAAGCAAAGAGCTATGATGTTTTGTGTACTCTTTTTTTCTTGGAACCATGAGCTGTACTGAAATAATGTGAAACAGCTCAGCAACACGCATGTCTAGTTGACAAAATTGTTTTATTAATTTTGTACATTCGGGGTATCTTTCCATACTTCTGTCAGATTTGAATCGATTGCAAAATCTATATATATATAATTCACTAAGGCAAGACGACCATGGAAAGCACGCCGGAGGGGGCGTGGATTCACTAAGCCGCCGACAAGTTAGACACCTATGGCGCATGCAGGAAGGAGGCACGCCCACCAACTCCAAGACCATTGGATACGACGACAACTCGCAGAGCCACGGCCACCAACTCAGATGCGACGACACAGAAAAAATGGCCTCATTTATATTCGTCTGTCGTAGAGGCAACATGCAGCTCCGACCCACGCTGACTGTTAATAGAGGCATGTTTCTCGCGGAGGTGAATCGCTATATGCAGCGTGGAAAACGGTTTGCGAGGGGTATCCCATGGGATCCTTAAAATATTCTTTTACAACTGAGGTTAAAACACAATGAAGTAAGCAGTCTTTAAAAAACGAGTTTTCGGTTACGACGCACGACCGCATGCACCCTGGCAAACTGTTTTACACGCTACATACAGCAATTCGCATCCGTGACAAACATGCGTCTTCTTAGATGCTTCTGCACTTTGTACACACCCCTCTCCCACCTCACTACTACCGTGGTCGGGTGTCTTGGTGGATTATATATAGAAAGGCAGCCAAAACCGCACAAAACAACGAAAAGTCTACGTGAGTCACAGGTGCATCTGGACTGTACAAAGACGACAACGACTCGAGTGACAAGTTGAAGGTGGGCATATGAGCAAGCAGTGCATGCTGAACGAGAAATCAGCAGACTAGCATGACGGAGGGAGCGGAGTGGATGTCCTTCTCCTCTCCTCCCATTCCACCCTCCACGCCACACGGACGATTGTGTGTTAGTTCGTTCTGTGCATTGGTTAAAACCCAATGAAGGAAGCAGTCTTTAAAAACCAATAAGCCCTGTGCCTCTGTTTCATTACCGTCTCACCTGCTTCACCAATGCAGGCCCCGCAACAGGGCAGCCAACCGGGTAATCAAAGTCTTTGGGTTCAGGGAAGAGTATGGTTACAAAGCTGAAACTTAAAGGAATTGACGGAAGGGCACCACCAGGTGTGAAGCCTTTCGCTTCATTTGACTCAACACAGGAAACCTCACCCGGCCCGGAAACGGAGAGGATTGACAGACTGATAGTTCTTTCTCGATTCTGTGGGTGGTGGTGCATGGCAGTTCTTAGTTGGTGGAGCGATTTGACTGGTTATTTCCGAAAACGAACGAGTCTCCCACCTGCCAAATAGTTACACGACCCAACAGTGGTCGGCGTCCAAATTCTTAGACGGACAAGTGGCTTTCAGCCACGTGAGATTGAGCATTAACAGGTCTGTGATGCACTTGTATGTCCGGTACTGCACGCGCGCTACACTGAATGGATCAACGTGTGTCTACCCGGCGCGGGGAGCCGTGCGTAAGCCGCTGAACCCCATTCATGATGGAGACCGTGGCTTGCAATTGTTCCCACTAACGAAATTCCCAGTACGTGCGGGTCATACGCTCGCACTGATTACGTCCCTACCCTTTGTAAACCATCCCCCCGCATGGTCGGGTGACTTGGTGGATTATATATAAAAAAGGAGCCGGAACCGCAAAGAACAATGAAAAATCAACGTGGAAACTGACTGAGGCAGTGTTTGGAAAATTAACAGTCAACGTGACTCACAGGTGCGTGTGGACTGTACACAGACGAAAGCGACTCAGGTAGGGAGTTAGGGGCGGGCACATAAGCGGGCAGTGAGTACTGAACGAGCGCAGTTCAACCCCGTCCTTCGCTTTGGAAGGAGAAAGCGCGATGGCGCTCCTCCAGTTTTCAGTCACGGACAATTGTATGTTGGTTCGTAGCGTGCATTGTTGCAATGTTACTTTTTTTTTTTGTTTATTAAATTACGGATTTTTCAAATGTTTATTTTTTCCTCTGTGCTTAAAAATCGTTTAAACAGCAGCCTGATTATGCGGTGTATGCTACGCCGCGGGTTGGCTAGTTATTTTAAATAGGCCAAAGGAAAAAAAAACTTCAGATATGATGCACAAATCAGAACACCATCACCTCTGGCTTAAAAGACTTGTGCTTATTAATACAAAAAAGCTCTTGTCTGAACAATAGCATCCTAAATAACATTAATTGTGGGAAAAAATATGGGAACATTAACTGTAATGCTTTTTTTTTTTTGCAGATGGAAGCCACACTTCCGTTATTGTTAGTGGGCCACATATCTTGCACTAAGCAACTGACTTTACCTGGTATGTTTGTTATTCTACGTGTAGTAGACAATGTTGACAGTAGATGGGATAAACTTTCAGTAGTAGGTGTTTCTTTGTAATTTTGTACATTGCTTTTTAACATAATGGCAATAGTTGTGCCATTTTTAAATTTAAACTTTGCGTTTGTATTACATTATTTTTGTTTTTTTCACTTTCTTTGAAAGTTTACTTTTTTTAAACTGAAGAGACACGGCACAGTATGTCAATTGACTTTATACTTATAAAAATGCTTCACGTCTATAATTCTGTATATTTCACTCATAAAGTCATAAAGTCTAACTTGTTTACAGCACCACAGGGTACATTACAAAACTCATTGTCTTCTGCACAGTAGATATAATGAACATAGCAAAATATTTCCAAAATAACCAAATGAACAAATTAATGTATAAATAATTAAACAAATTAACAAATGAAAACAAAATAACCTCCAGTTGTAACATTACACTGTCTTTTTAAATTGGATATCTTCTAGATTTATTTCTTGCCTCCAATGCAGCCAGGATTAGTATTAATATTTTTACTTTTTTTTTGCAATGTGTTTGTGAAGCAGAAAGTTGTTCAGATTCAGGCACTGCTGCTTGAAAAACACACATAAACATACTTGGAAGATTATGAATTTTAAAAACACAGGTCTTCACAATAATGAGATTTTCTTAAATGCATAATGCAGCATGATCAAATAGAACATGGAGCCAGGAACACTATGCACTGCCTGTAATGTGCATAAGAAGCCCAGACAAAAATCATTTGTTATTGCTCTAATGTTAAACACAGCTCCTAGATGCCAGGAAATAGACTACCCATCACTCTTTTACATAAATTGAGGCACTCTGAGTCTACGGATGTTTAACAAAGAGAATGAGGATTGTACTAAATATTGCATTATTGCAATTGAGTTGAGTTTGCCATATATATTCTGACAATGTTACATTTGTGAAGCAATTTTGCAACTTATTTAATTTGGCACACCAGTGCTGGTGGATAGGAGAACAGTTTCCCACCTGCCCTCAACACTGAGACGCCACTGGTTATTAAATAACAGAATAAAACGCAGTACTAAAAAGCAGTCCAGTAACAACTTATTTTCTATCCACACAGAAAAGAAGAAAAGATACCAGTACAATAAAAAGTGGGACCATCTTCTGCTGTTTGTTTGAAACACACTGGTAGCACATTATTTAGCAGCACGAACAAGGGGAGATAAATAAATCAAAAATACAGCCAAAACCGCATCAGTTTCAAAGACAATTATGAACTTTTCAGATTTACATTCACAAAAACATATCATCTACAACTGTTATAACTTTTTGCAGAGACATGCTTACCAATAGCAGTATGAATCCGGCACATCTCCAGAATTACTTAAACACCAAAAGTGAATGTCCTTTTGGGAATCCAATCAACTTCATACATAACCATTTTCAGAAGAGTAAGAGCTTCATTACTTCTGTTGCTCTGCACTCTTGAAATTAAAAAGCTGTACTGGATTCTGAAATTTCTCAACTGTCATTCATTTATCCAATACCAGTGCACTCTAGCTCTCCAGTCAAAGAGACAAAATTCTGAAGCTGATGGTTTTTATTTTTGAAGCTTTTAGACTTAACCTATTTGCTAGACAAATGTACATACACAAAGGTAGCAAAGAAAAAAAAGATGTAATAAATGCTAAGTAGTTAGTTAATTTTAGTTTACATTACTGAGACTGTAGTAAATTTAACAAAATCAACAAGACAGATTCTTTACTTTCAAGTTAACGTTCATTATAGCAAAAAAAGAACAAAAAGTATAAGAACTGTATTTAGGTTAAATACCTTACTAAGAAATATATGCTGCATACTTACTGGTGTGATTAAATGGTCTCCCTTGCGGGGTAAACCTGCAATATACACTTTTGTTTCCAAAATTCCTTGCTGGGGAGTAAAAAGGGATTCTGGGCAATTAATGTTCATGATTGCTTCTTTGGCAACTTTCACACTGATGCTAGTCTCCATTTCTTCAACAGTAATCTGAAAATATGTACAAAAATGTTGAAACTGAGAAAAAAACATTATGTAAATACAAGACTTTTTCAGTATATAATTATATATTATATAAAGTACAGTATATCATTTTTATCTTACACTTAAGAAAAACACTGGTTACACTGTTTATATACAGTAGTTAGATAAAAGTAATTTTGTAAAGATTACATCACTGATGATGTGTCTAGGTTGGACTCTAAGGTGTGTGTGAAATCAGTTCAGTCTGGCAGAGCCAGAGACTTCTGGGAACAGGCCAGATGATTACCATGAAGAGAGTAACGACAGCTGGAAAGACAGCAGACAACTGCAGAGCAGAGATAGTAAATGGGGCGGGAATGGTTAGCCCCCCCAAACTGAAGTTTCTACAAGGGAGCACCCACAGACACGATACTGAAAGCCTAAGGGAAACATAGCCCCAGGGATGAGCATCCCATTAGGACAGACATATGGTTACCGATACAAGTTTATGGATAGCCTTGAAACTACAGCCAGAGGAGCTGTTGACTGTAGGTTGCAGATAATGTGCTCCATGATTGTCAGTACTGCCACTGAGAGATATGGAATGAAGGAACAGCGTTTGTCTAATGGTCAGGGGGGCCAAACCGACAGAAAGTGAAGATCAGCCAGCTGTGGCAAGAGTGCTGTGTGCTTAGACAACAGTTGCGTTGTCAGTGTAAGGGGTTGGCCGTTACATAAGTGGTGCCCTCTCTGAAGAACCTTAATTTAGGTAAAATGTGTATGATTGCATCCTACGTGGGTGAACGCCATCAGGACTGGGATAAATGGCTCCCCTAGCTCCGGTTTGCCCTGAACACCGCGTTGCACAAAGCCACAGGTGAAACGCCTGCTTTGGTGGCACTGGGCAGACAGCTGAAGGGCCCGTTCAAACCGACTGTTACCCGCAGCCCCTAGTTCACAAATCACCTTTAACAACAGCATTTTAAAATTGGAAGAATTTCAGCGTAGAATCCAACAGAGGTTGGTGGAATCGACGTCCAGACACGCCCAGTTATATAATGCCTGGCGGAAGAAAGTGCACTTTAAGCTGGGCGACTTGGTCTGGACTATAGCCCACCACCTTCCTAATGTCAGCAAGCGGTTCTCTGCCAAGCTTGTGCCTAAGTGGTTAGATCCAGCATTAGTAATTAAACAAAGGTCCGGTCAACTTTCTCATCCAAAGGGGCAGCGGTGCCGACACCAGGACAAACATCATACACATGGCCAATATCAAGCGGTACTTTGGACCTCCCTTGTCCAAGCTTATATAGCGGGGCCACATAGGTATTGTTGTGTATAGTGTTTGCACCCAGTCGCGTCTCGTCATAGCACCCTGTCTAAACTAGTATGTGGCTGTTTAAATGTCATCCCCGTAATGAGAAACGGGGAAGGATGTTGCGGGGAGGCAGCGACCCCTGGACACATCAGTACCGGAGTTTTGCCAGTTACATCTGGCTCGTCATTATTTAAACGATCAGGAGGGAAAGAAGAGGGAGAAAGGAGAGAGAGACGGAGATTTCAACTACTGACAACCGATCATCATTTTTCTGCCATTATTTACATCACACCTTGTTCCAGTTTGCTTCTCATTCCGCCAGAATCACGACAGCCCAACCATCGCCAGACATGGACATTATTATCTACCATTTGCCGAGGAAGCACAGTGAGATTGTTCTGTTTTATTTGGGAGACGCAAACACATCCATTTTTGATTATCCATCCATCCATTATCCAACCCGCTACATCCTAACTACAGGGTCACGGGGGCATTATTCTGGACAGTGATTTACCCGGACTCAATTTCACGTCATTGACATTCAGTAATCATCTATTGATATTATTTGTGTTTGTTATACATTTGCAGGGGCAAGGGAGATTTTGTTATTGTATATGTGGTGTTTTCACTTTGCTGGTTTGGTGGAGGGATATATATATATATATATATATATATATATATATATATAGATATATTTTTACGTCGGGGATTTGTGTTATTGTATTTGTCATTGTGTTTTATTTAATATATTTCCACACTTATTTTACATATCAGCTTTTGTTTGCTAGTCTTTAAACCGTCGATTGGCGAGGAGGGAAAATATTATTTGTCAGAAGTATGGCTTGGTATAGGTAGGTTCTTCTCAGCAATTTATCCAGGCCACAGGTCCTGGTTATGTGGCTGTTGGCTGGGTAAGGAGTCGGGCCGTTACAAGTATCCGTTCAAGATTTTGTCTGACTGACAATTTGACACAAATTTTAATACTTAGACTACTTGTTTAAAAAGAGTAAAAATTTTAACCAACTTTTTGTATTTACCATATGCCACTGGCCATCATTAATAGCTTTTCCACCACTGGTGATCTTAGTTGAATGACCGTTCTTATACTGGATCTCAATCTTGCCATCTCGAAGGCCCAACATGAACCATGAAATGTTGCGAGGTGATTCAGCATACAGTATAATACCTTCTGGATCATAGGTTCTGATGTCAAACTCTGCAGAAAACCTGCAATGTAAGGTTGATTTACAGAAGAATGTCCAACAAAAAGTAAACACAATTGATTTGTTTAAACTATTTAGATGAAAACACTAAGCTAACAAGTTTATTTTCAAACTAGGAATTTGCTACGTATTTCTTACAGTTTCTTTAAACTAATCCCTCTATATTGTTTTCTATGGCTTTTAAACCGAACAATATTAAAACAAGGAACAAAATCTCATCTTACTTGCAAACACCCTAGACTGCTTCTCATTATTTGGCAACCTTATAATACTCTCTGCTTGTGCCTGCTTCCTCTAACACTTCCCCTATCTTTTTAATCTACCGTATGCCCAAACACCATGGCTGCTGAAATATCATTTATGCAAAGAATGCAAAAAATTCTTCATCCATACTTTATTATTTTTCTTTAACAGCAGGGTCACTTATGTAAAGTCCAATCACAGTTTATAGAAAAAAAAAATTAAATATTCAGACTTCTCCATAAATCTCTGCTCATAAATAAATATTTCTGTTCAATACATCACAAAACCAAAATATTAGGCTTACCATTAATGTAGTCTGAGGAGGTGTTAAAGACCCAATATCATAATTCAGCAAGGAACACATTATTTAACATGCCTTGAACACCAGGTTGTATTTTGGTTTGTATACTTGTCAGTAACACGAATTTCTCGCTATACTAATTTCAAATCACTTTGCATACCATTACTAGTAAAACAATGAAATATTCTATTATATTCTATTAAAAGAATGTTGCAATTATTAAAAATACTGCCAACTTGATGGTGGCATACATTTGTCCAAAACTACACTCAATGAATTGAGCTCAAATTAAATACAAGGCATTTATTCTTTAAATTAGGGTGACCTATTATAGTACTTATTGATTTTTGCTTTGACTTATTTCACATGGATCCCTTTTACACAAATCACTTCCTGGGGCTATTTTGCCTATGCCTCTTCATATTTTGGAATAGTTAGATAATATTACCCTTAATAAAGCAGACAGGCTTCTAATTATCAAATACATCTCTTTATAGTGGATTCTGCCACTCTCTCTGTTCAAGGACCTAAGGTTCATGTTCTGATTCCATCCCAGTTCATTCTTAAATCTCAGATCCCTGATTTACTGTTGCTTTATGTATGAACTTTAAAAAATCCACTGCAGCAAGTAAAACCTGATTTCCTTTGTCATTAAAGACAATGGAAAATAACTTCCATACTTCTTGCTTTCCTTTTGTTATTGCAATGATTTTAAAATCACAATTTTACAGATCATTTTCAATTTTTACAATGTGTGGTTTAGTTATCTCAGCCAACACATTCTTTTACAAACATTTTTGCATCTTGGGTGGCTGCTGACTTGATACACAATGCCTAAAAAAATAAGGCAAAGTTCGATTAATATCACAAATTGAAAAATAAATATTATGGTCACTCTGTTATATATTTGATGTAAATATAAAGTGGGAAAAAAAGAAACTGGGTTTAATCTAATCATGTATGTTATTTGTTGAGCACCTGCTCCAGCTTGTAATGCTCCACTGGTGCCTCCTGCTTCAAAGTATCAAGTCAGTCTCACCCTGCACACCTAATCAATGGTTCATTGGCTACATTTTATTTTTTTAGAATTGCTATAAAAAAGAATGATGATTAATGACTGCCCTTGATGTGTTCATCACACACAGTTTAAACCTTTGACTAAAGGGTGTTATTCCATGTCTAGAGGGCTCTAATAATGTTAAAAAACTTATTTAGAAGGTCGTAAACAGGTTTTCTAGGCTCTAACTGTGAAAATATTAGATTTATAAATAAAGAATCCTACTTCGTGGAAATTCATTTATCTGTCTGGAGTGGATTAACCGCGATAAACGAGGGTTTACTGTATAACTGTTAGGAGAATATTTATAAACAGTGTGGGAGAGTTTCTAAGGGCTTAAAATATATGAAAATAACCATACAAAGATATGGTTTCTACTTCGCGGATTTTCTCCTATCGCAGAGGGTTCTGGAATGCAACCCTCGCGATCGAGGAGGGATTACTGTATATATACACACACACACACACATATATATACAACTCCCAGAACATTCAACCCATGTTCAGATATATTCTAATATATACTTAAGTTCAATGAGTATCTGAATTTTAATAGACGTATTTCTAAGCAAAAAATTTACCAAACTGTACAAGAATACATTTTTTGAGTAGTATGTATATGTACATGACAAACTAATGGAGTTACTTTAATGCCAATTTTATAGGATCAGCAAACAGGCTTTCCAGATGTCCCAAGTTTTAATAATTGATTTTTGCAAGAAGGTACATTGTGCCATCCCACCTTGGTAAACTTTCAGTAATCATTTGAATTATTAACTTGTTTCACTGTGCACTGAAACTTAAAAGGCTGGGCATGCATGTACACACCTAGGAGGGAAAGTTGGTTTGAACTAAAGTTAACAAGCATAAAGAATTAAAAAATAAATTTAAAATACAGTATACTTTAAGACTTTCTACACACTTGAGTGTAATAAAATTGAGGCTCATGCCAAAGACTTTTTAAATAAAGCAAAACTGCCAGAGTTTGATGTACAATGCACTGAGGAGATGGATAAACCATTGAGGGTTTTTGAGATTTAAGATGCCATACATTTCTTACAAAGTAGGAAAACCACAGGTCCAGATGGCTATCCAGGGGAATTTCATAAAAAGCTATCGTCTAATTTACATTTACTAATGCTACATAGGTTATAAGACATCAATTATTGTTTTTTCAAAGAGTAAAAATCTATTTTATAGTATACATTTTACACACCAAAAGTTTTTAAAAATCATAGTTTGCAGCTCTCCTGTTATATCTTGATGGTATAAATGCATGTGTTATCCGTCCAACATATAAAATTCTCTAAAATGTACTCAGGGCAAGGTCTAGTTTGTGACAGTTGTCATTAAATGCCTGCAATGCTAGGGCATGCCCTACACATTAATCGTATTAGGCAAAATAAATTCCATATCCCTTGGATTGCCTTTGATTTAAGATCACACTTAATGTATTAAGTATGTGAAGTACTACCAGATGGAATTAAAAGTGCTCTATGACAAACAGGTTTTAATATTCTACTATCACACTACTAGCACATAAAATGATTTTGTTCAACTGTAAGAATCTCAATTTACCACCTAGAAATAAGTGTTAAAGTGATTTACTATATTATCTAAAACTGAAAAAAAATATATTTTTTTTCCACCAAGAGGATCTTCTCAAAACTTTTTCATAATGTAGTAAAGAGTTCACTTAATATAATATAATTCTAACATAAGAATGCCAGGCTTAAGCTTAACTGTTATTTTTTTTATTTGATTATACTTTATTAATCCCGAAGGAAATTACTTGGTTTTTCACATACCACTTGGGGTCAGAGTGCAGAGTCAGCCATTGTACAGCGCCCCTGGAGCAATTGAAGGTTAAGGGTCTTGCTCAAGGGCCCAACAGAGTAGGATCTCTTTTGGCAGTGATAGGGATTCGAACCGGCAACCTTCGGGATATCAGCGTAGATCCTTACCATCGTGGTACATGCTTTGCTTTTTTGTTTTTGCACTGCACTTCCACAATTAGCTGTTTCATAATTTTGAATGGTTAGCTTGTTACCTTCATTTGTAAAAGTTACAGACCCCTTCACAAAGTAGTGTTTATTTTTAAATTCCATTATTCTGCACTTTGATCTACAAATGTACAAAACGCAGAATTTACAGACTCTTCTCCTGTGCCCATAAAGTATTGTTTACATCTGATTCTTTCATTTTCACTCTTAAATCTAAGGTCCCTGAATGTTGTTCAATGCCAAAACTTTCTAATTAAAGCAAAACTGAAAAAACTGTCATAATTCTGATTTTCCTTTTTAAACAGCTTTGTCATCCAACACAGAGTGTCCCACAGTTAATCTCTCTCTTACGTGGCTGCCTGTTGGACACATACAGTAACTCAAAAACAATGAGGTGTAATTAAAAAAATTTGGGCCACTTTGATTAAAATATTTTACCTGTAAAAGAGAAAAAAAGTTAACAGATTGCGTGGACTGACTTGATACTGTAACAATCGAGTTTCTCTGGCTAAGTCCACACGTGCCTAATGGTTTTATTTTCTTTCTGAATGGTATGATATAAATGGTGTGCTGCCACTGCCCACTGAATATCTCCAAAATAAAACAAATCTGTTTGCGTCTTGCCTGCTCTTTTACTTTGCTCACTATTTTCACATCTCTGTCTCTGGCATGAAACCACTATCCCTCACCCTTGTCACTCAAATCTTTTTATGGAAATGTCTTGCGCCCTTACAAAATGTACTTCCCCTGGACTGTACCTAAACCATGTTTCCTATTGCTCACTGCCATTATTGCAGCAACATCATATTCATGTAGCTCTTTGAAATTAAAAAGGTCCTAAGAGACCCTTCTTAGCACACTGTTGTGTAATGAGCCAGTGGCTACAAGTGCTCTAATAGTATACTACCATCAATTAAGATTCAGTTGAGCTGCTAAGTATAAAACAGTTTTACGTTGTCATTTTGTATTACTTTTATTGCACCAATACACAGTATGAAATTACATATTGTAACATATTAGTACTGCACTGATGTTGATTATATGTAGCTATGCAAAACAGGATTCTGAAGTGTCTTAAGAGTTCTGATGAAGGACTGGCATTGTCCGAAACAAACTGGCATGGTGAAGCTCCAATATGAATTTTGGTGCCACCTGCAAGCTTCTACATCTGATCATGACTACACATAAGGGATGTGCTGCAGCTTTGGGAGTGTGTGGCAAGGTCTATAGATCGACGCACTTCATTTTGTGCTTAAATGTAGTCAATTGTTTCTATGATATATATAATGCATTGATTTAAAAAAGTGAGGATGTTTAACTATTTTACACATTAGATTTATTGTTTTCACAAATATTGAACTGCTTGGATCAATGAACTAAAAGTACTCACAGACTGCTCCTCCTGGAGAGGATGGAGGGGATCTTCCATAATGGCATCCACCTTTGCAACCATCCTCTTTTTCACAACAGCTTCCAGTGTGTCCAGGGTTAGACCTGTGATGGAGCAATCTTTCCTGAAAATTTTGTTCAGGCATTTGCATCTTTTGAGCTCATGCTGCTTCCTCAGGAGACGGAGCATATAACAGTACACTGGCTACTACTCACTGATAGAACATTTCCAGTAACTTGCTGCATACATCTAAAGTACAGAATCTCCTTATGAAGCACAATTTGCTCTGACCCTTCTTGTACAGCACCGCTGTGTTGTCAGACAAGTCCAGTTTGCTGTTTATATGAACCCCCAGGTTTTTGTAGCTCTGCACCACTTCCATGTCCTCCCCATGGATGTTGACTGGTCTCTGAGGCTCCTAAGCACACTGTAAGTCCACCAATAGTTCTTGCTGATGTTGAGTTGTGGTGTTTCTCCCTGCAACATAAGACAAAGTACTCCATAACAATCCTGTACTCGACTCATTCCATTAATGCAGCCTATGATGGAGGAGTCATTTGAAGATTTATCATAAATGGCAAGTACTGGTATTGTGCTGGAAGACTGTTGTGTAGAGGATAAACAGGAAGGGAGCCAAGACAGTTCCCTGAGGCACTCCAGTATTACACATAAACATTTCTGACACACAGACCCTGAGCCTCACAAACTGCTGTCTGTTGGTCAGGTAAACCATGATCCAGAAGATTGCAGGGGTATCAAGATGCAAAGCACTGAGTTTTTTCCCTAGTTGATGAGGCAGAATGGTGTTAAAGGCACTTGAAAAACCAAGGAACATTATCCTGATTGTGGTGCCGGCTTTGTCCAGGTGGGAGTAGACTCTGTGGAATATAAAGATCAAAGCTTCCTCTACATCATTCTGTGTCTGACAGAAAAACTACAGAGGATCCAGATGTTCTGACACCAAGATTGGAACTGTTTCAGGACCAGCCTCTCATGATGTATGAAGTAAGAGCAATAGGTCTAAAGTCCGTGGGATCATTGAAATGCCATTTAATTGTCACTGAGACTACATGTTTTCCACAGCTAGGGAACCTTCTACAAACTGAAGAACCCCACAAAGATGGCTGGAACATGCACCCTGGGACGGAATCTATCTTGCCCTGCAGTCTCGTTCTTGCAGATCTCTCCTCACTTGATCAGCAGAGATGGATAGTCAAAGAAGTAGAATGGGACTGGAGACCACAGGTGTGATGTCATTGTAGGGGAAAGTCACACAGGGTGCATATAGCAGTTGGGATTACGGAACCTTCTCAGCCTGCACACAGACGTTAGCAGAACTGGGGGAAGTAGGAACTGACAATAACTAATCAAGCCTGTTGAGCTGTTTCAGTCCATTAGCTCTGTTCTTTTTCCCATCCTCCACATGTTTTACAGTCTGTTTGTAGCTAGTCATAGTCTTCATCTTGTTCCACACTTCCTTCACATTGTTCTGCTGTAATTTGTGCTGATTTGTCTCTGTAGAAAGCTTTCCCCTCACGGAGCTGTTTCCTAAGTTTTAACTGCACCACCCCCTTGATTTCATCATTATCTCCAGACCTAGAGACGCTCAGTTTTTTGTGTGTCATCAATGGTTTGTTGTTGGGAAAATAGAACACTGTGTTTTTGGGAACCGAGTTATCCACACAAAACTTGATAAGATCTGTGATATGGTGGATAAGACTCTCAATGTTTTCACTGTGTGACTCACAAAGCTTGATCCAGTCAGTGTTCTCAAATGCGTTCTTCAGAGCCTCCATGGCCTATTCCTGTATGATCCTGATGATGGCTGGTAGTAGTTTAATAATGGGTGCATATGCAGTTATGAACTGTACCAAATTATAGTCAGATCTGAGACCCATCCCTGGAAGAGTCGAAACCGTTGGGAGAGCCAACAGGGTCGGGTCTGTTGGGGATTGGAACTGGTGTAGTGCTGAGGCATCCCCCCGCTGCACGGCAGTACTTGGGTCCCAATTTGAGGCGGCCCATACCGGTGGGCGCATGAATCGTCTTGTCTCTCCGGCAAGATGATCATCTTCCTCTGCTGTCGAAGGAGATGCATTTGGCGCTCTCAGAGGTGCGCAGTCCGTGGACTTACCAGATCTCTGTAGGTGGATACACCCTTTATTTTTCTGGTTGGTCTGATGGCTGTCATACTCAGGGAGTAGCTGTTGCTGTAGCGGATTGGCTTCTTCCGATGGTGTCCGATGTCACTCCTTGCAATGAGCGTATTATGGGACTCAGATTACGGCACTCTCTGGGTGCCTTGTCTGTTGTCTCAGTGTATGCTCTGACCTTGCTCAGTGATGTCTCGGTGAGGGAGACATTTTATTTGCAGCTTCGCTCGGTGGTTGATGGGTGCCCACAAGGTGACACTCCTCTGGTCATGGGTGACTTCAATGCAACCACTGGCACTGACAGGGCTGGCTATGAGGATTGTCTCGGTCCCCATGGGTCTGGTGACCGTGGTGAAAGTGGCTCCATGTTCCTTGACTTTACAAAAGGTCAGGGGCTGCGAATTGTTGGATCCTGGTTCCAGCGCCCTGAACTGCATCGTTGGACTTGGTACTCCAATACTGGTGGTGCATTAAAGGAGATCGATCACGTCCTCGTGGGCAGATGCTGGAGGCTCTTGCAAAACTGCTGGGTCTACAGAAGTGCCCAGTTTGTGAATTCTAATCACAGACTTGTTGTTGCTACTCTTAGGATCCATCTTAGGTCCAGTAGGTCACCACCTACTAGGAAAATCAGCCTGGACTTGGCCAGACTCCAAGACCAGGTTGTTTCTAATGAATTTGCACACAGTTTGTGTGAGGAACTTTCAGATTTGGGTACGACTGTTGATCCTAATGTGATGTGGGAGACCTTCCGTGACAAGACCCTGAAGGTTGCTGAGGGCTGTGCTGGTGTTACTGGTGTTCCCAGAAGAAGGTATTTCATCTCGCAGGGCACCCTGGATATCATCGAGAGGAGTCATAGCGCATGGCTCAATGGCAACTCTGGTCTGTACAGGGAACTGAGAAGGATGGCTGTGAGGGCTCTGAGGGCAGATAAAGAGGCGTTTGTTAGAGGAATCTGTGAGCAAGTGACACACCATCTGTGGTCTAGCGACCCACGTCCTGCTTACAGAGGAACTGAAGCATTACGCACATCTGAATCTGTTCCTCGGAGAGTTGCAGTCAGGGTGGCTGATGGGACGGTCCTTAAGGATAACACTGCAATTGTGACCCGCTGGACTGGCTACCTTGAGCAGTTATTCAAAGCTGATCCTCCAGGTAGGACGTTGGATATCTCTGGGTCGATGGTTCTTGAGGCTGATTCTCCGATTAGCTGTGAACCACCCAATCTCACTGAGACTGCACAGGTGGTGAACCAGCTGAGGTGGGGAAAGGCTAAAGGGATCTGTGGCATCCGGGGTGAACTTCTCCAGGATGGTGGTAAGGTTGTCCTCCTGGCATTGCAAGCAATCTTTGCTTCCATTTGGGAGACTGGCATCATCCCAACTTACTGAAAAACGGGACTTATCGTCCGTATCTGGAAAGGTAAGGGTGATCGCCTGGATTGCAGCAACTACAGGGGGATAACACTGCTCTCTGTGCCGGGTAAGGTCCTTGCTAGGATCGTCCTCAATAGGATCCTTGATCACTTGCTCACCTACCAGCGACCGGAACAGTCTGGTTTTACACCTAAGAAGTCTACCATCGACCGCATCCTGGCACTGAGGGTTCTCATGGAGAGCAAACACGAATATCAGCAGAGTTTCTTTGCAGCCTTTGTCGATTTTCGCAAAGCGTTCGACTCAGTTGATCGAGCTGACCTGTGGGACATCCTGAGGGTTCGCGGGATCCCCTCAAGGTTGCTGGATATCATGGCCAGCCTGTACACTGGTACTGTGAGTGCTGTGCAGAGTGGGGGCAGGACCTCTGCATTTTTCCCAGTTGATTCTGGGGTTCATCAGGGGTGTGTTCTTGCTCCTACTCTGTTTAATGCTTGTATGGACTGGGTGTTGGGCAAGGTCGTGGGGTCCAGCGGCTGTGGGACATCTGTTGGTGAAGAAAGATTCACAGATCTTGACTTTGCTGACGATGCTGTGATCTTTGCGGAGTCAATGGAGGTTCTGATTGTAGCGCTCAAGAGACTGAGTGAGGAGTCTGAGTGTCTGGGCTTGCGAGTGTCCTGGATAAAAACCAAGATCCAGGCCTTTAATGACCTCTTGGGCACAGCCATCAGCAGCGTGTCTGTTTGCGGAGAGAGTGTCGACCTTGTTGAGAGGTTGGCAGTGACATTCATGTCTTTGGTGACTCTTCCTATGAAGTCAGTAGACGGATTGGGAGAGCATGGTGGGGGTCATGAGGTCGCTGGAAAAGGGTGTGTGGCGCTCCCGATATCTATGCAAAAGGACGAAGGCCCAAGTCTTTAGAGTCCTGGTGTTTCCTATCTTGATATATGGTTGCGAAACATGGACACTATCCAGTGACCTGAGATGAAGACTGGACTCCTTTGGTACCGTGTCTCTCCGGAAAATCCTTGGGTACCGTTGGTTTGACTTTGTGTTGAATGAACAGTTGCTCATGTAGTCCCAAATGAGGCACATTACCTGTATTGTGAGGGAGCGTCAGTACTACGGCCATGTGGTGCGTTCTCCCGAGGTTGATCCGGCTCGTAAGATCCTCATTGTTGGGGACCAGAGTGGCTGGACCAGGCCAAGTGGTCACTCACATAACACCTGGCTGCGGCAGGTAAGCGGGTAATTTCTGGAGGGTGGGACTGGACTGTGCATCTTCCTGGGGGAGGATTCAAACCGAGATCCCAAATTGTTTTGTCGTGTAGTGGGTGCGGCAACGCACTGTACCAATGCATGCTCCCCAACTTGACTTGACTGCTTAAAGGTGACAGAGCAACAGAGTTGCATGCCTTTTTAACATAAGCATATAAGAAGTTCACGGTCGTGTTTTCCTTTGTTGTATAGCCATGAACTAATTAAAATTTGTGAGGGGTAAGTAAAGTGAAACATTGTTAAAGTCTCCTGAAATTGTGGTGAAAGCACTAGGATGGTCAGTAGTCAGTTTGCTTATTACAGAATATACTGTGTCTGTTGTGACTGCTGCGTCTGCTGAGGAGGGTACATAAATTGGCAGCACAATGGCATGTGAAAGTTTTGTTAGTTAAACAAGTTCTTGTCATTTACTAAATCCCTTAGCTTTTTTCTTGTTGTATTAATAGCCTAAACAAAAAGCAGAGGTAATCATCATAATGCCATACTAGTGAAACCCTTATTTAATTTAATTAATAATTCAAAAAGTACATAATTCAAAACAAAAAAAAATTCAACATTCAAAAATTCCAAAGTATAAAAAAAAGAAAAAGAACTAAAGAACTCCACAAAACAAAATTAAAAAGCCCAGAAATCAAAGTGAAATATTCAAAACTGTAATAATAATGATAAAAGTTCAATAGCCAAAAAAAAGCCAAACTTGAATGTCAAAAGCAAAATGGAGCTAACACCACCAGTAAAGAACTAACACATGTCACAACAAAGATACAGTGCCTTTTAAAGCTTATATAATTCTCAAGTACTACACAGGAACTATTTTAAACACCTACTGGTTTATAATCTAATCACAGATCTTGCCCTTCCACAATCAAGTGCAGTAATATTAATAAAATGACAAAAAAGAGCCAGACACCCAGTACTGGTCACTGCCTTGTGCTTGATTGGCAAAATATCTGTGTTAAAATATGACTGACAAATGTGAAATTTATATATGTTCTATTTGCAGTGATTGGCTTCAGTAAATATTAATTTCATAATTACAATATAATACTCCTCAATCAAACTATTGGTTTTCTGTATGTAATGATTTGTTGCTGTTAAACTTTGATTGTAATGAAAAAAAAGAAACATCAAAACATTTCAGAATGTAAACTTGAAATTACAGGGTTAAAATGCAAACATTAAAATGCAAATACTAAAAGTTTTTAAACAAGAACAAGAAATCGCTTAACATTAGAAAGTTTCTTCACAAATGTCCTCTCAACCTGTTAATTTGTTTTTTATTAGGAAAGCTGCACACAATGCTCAAAACACATTTTGTTTACCATAAAAATAAAAAGCACTCACTTGCTTGTTTCAGGTAACCTAAACCGTAGATAAACCACTGGCAAACCCACAAATTGCTCTCCCAGATATAGCATCTCATAACTTTTCATGCTTTTTAGAGGGACACAAATAGGAATAGCCTAGCAGAGGAAAATAAACAAAAATATTCTAATGAAGGAACAATGTGTGTTAATGGATATCTGTCATTCTCCTTAAATAATAACCTTAATACATAAAAATGTAACATACAATGAAATCAAAGGGGAAGTGTAATGGATAGACAAAAAATAAGGTTCTAAAGATGCAATTTAAAGTTTTGTGGATTTCAATATTTTTTGATGAGAGTAAACTTTAAAATACTTAACTATAATTCTTTATGACAAGACATGTTTGGCAAATAAATATCAATTTGTCATTTATCATTAAGAGTATATCATACCTCACATGATTTTAAGTCATTTGCAAGCCTTAGGCCTTTGCTCCCATTACAGTAGCATGAATAACTTCCAGGAGTGTTGACACAGGTTCCCTCACAGACATTCTCGGCACATTCATCAATATCTGGACAGAAGCATATGATTAAATTAACACATCATGTTATAATGGAAAAACTGATGCATCTAGATTACCACTGACAATCTGACTGAAATACTACTTTGCAATGAACTTGTAATGTTGTTTTTTGTTTACTTTCAAGTGGAGCTCCTGTTCTTATTCCAGCATTCCTTATGTCAACCGGCTGCCAATATGAGCCTAACTTTTTGTTACTCACATGGATCAATACGCAATATAAAAACAATCTTTCAATTAGTCAAATACTGTGATTCACTTAAGGTGATAGCTCCAGCGATTGAGCAGTGGCAAGATTTTGGCAACTTCAGTCCTTAAATTTGACATGTGTCGATGGGGCATATGTTTCTTACAGAAATAAAAATAATCTGTTTGAAAGAATTATATAATTTTCCCCAATGGAATTTGTTAGAACGGATTGCTGACTTTTGAGTAACATCAGTCTTTTCAAAGCCAAATCACATCAGCACTAATGAGGATGATCCACGTTTTGTAATTAACTTAATGATGAAGACTGCAAGGCTGTTTAATCCCCTGGCATTGTTTGCTCACTCATTTTTAGACAGTTACTCTAGCTTAACTTGTGGTGTGCTGACCGTGTACATCTAGGCGCTTGCTTTACGCACGCACGAATAGTAGTTTGTCCTGTTAGGTTACATGAGAGACTGAATGCATGGACTCTCAAGGTGTGTTTATGATTGTTATTTGCAAAGTGAGTGACATACTCAATAATTTCAGATTGTACATTGTTAAAACAACAATTAAGATACTATCATAGATGATATATATCACACACTCCTAGTACTGAGGATCTGTTTGCTGTTAGTAGTGGCTGTTGAAGGTGAAAAACAAGAAAATATGCAAGCTAGTGTACCCGCTGTCAAGGTAAAATTGAAACGGTAGACCAATATGTTGTTGAAGTCATACAGAAAGTTTACTATAGCAGCCATGGTTATGCAAACTGGAGGCTGAATCCTTATGCTCTCACTAATGGCCCATGAGATTAGCATGCTGATAGTCCATCCCTACTGCCTTAACCTAAAACAGCTTGAGTAAATGTAAAAATAAATAATTTCTTGGCATACAGGGTCTTGTTTACATATATTTTCACTTAAAATATCTCTGCAAAAAGCTTCTTTAGCATTTATGAAAAGTAAAACAACACTTTATTCAGCTGGGCACATAAAATAACAAATGAAGCACAAACAATTTTTTGTGAAACTACTTTACAAATTTTACAACGATACTAACATATTACTGTGAATATACAATATAAATATATAAATATTTGTATAACAGCAGTGATATTTCATTTTATTGCAGTCCGAACAAATTCTCGCCAGATCTTTCTTTGGTAGCTCCCACATACAAAATAGTAGCACTTTGTATAGTCTTATTTTGTTTTACTGCATCTACATCTTCCCACCTGCAACTATGCCATTCTTTAGGGAATTAAAGATACCTAAAGAGAAGCTGTGACACAAGCCAAAAGTAGTGCTGCTGCTTGTAGTTTCAAATAAAAACTAACAGCGTCAAATCTGGGTTCGGGTTTGTGTTGTGATCGTGACTGAGAGGATAAAAGTGAAAAAAAAAGACTTTTACAAGTACTATAAATTTACACCGGCTGTTACAGACGCAAATCAAATGTATGTTTTTATTGTATAATATTAACAATAAGAACAGCTCAATACTCAAAACGGTAAATTTGAGAGTCAGTCAGGATCAAACCGTGGAACTCTTGATTACAAGTCAGGAGTTCTTACTACTGCGCCACAGAAGCTGTTGTATTATACTTGTACCTTTTGTGAAAGTGTTTATTTAATCTTTGGACTTCAGGCTTCATACATTATACAGTTTATGTCTACATTTTGTCATATATTACTAAAATATAAAAAACATTTGTTTTAACGATGCGTTTACATAGATTGTTGTAGAAATGGAACACACATGAAATGCATTTTATTATTATTTCTCTATACAACTCTAGGTACCTGACTCCTGTCCAGTCCAAGGCTTGAACTGGGAGAACTTTCTGCCCATTCTGCAGCGGTGGGGGGATGGAATGGTAGGCTGCTTGCTGCTTGTCTTGATCGGCACATTTATAAGACAAAAGACTCTGATGGAGAAGTGCGAAGGGATTTAAGGTGGGCAAGGTTAACAAGTTTTCTCGTAGACTTTGGTAATTCTAGTGTTAAAATTGTCCAAAATGCTTCCAGGGCAAGATTGCAAATGTCGCAATTGAGCTCCAGCCTCATTGTGTTACATGTTTTGGGCATGCACCAAATTAACATTGTTCTAGACCAAAATTTTTAAATGCCTTTCAGACAGTATTGGTGTTATAATCACTCCTAATCCATTAACAGCTGTGTTTGGGGCACTCCCAGATGGGCTTACAGTGGAGAAGGACAAACAAACTGTAATTGTCTTTACTTCACTATTAGCACAAGGACTTATCTTGCTCAACTGGAAGAATCCTATCCCACCTCTTTTAAGTCAGTGTGTAACTGACGTTACATACTATTTGGAATTGAAAAAATCAAATTCGCACTTAGAGGATCTGTTCAAAACATTTTTAAAACCCAGCAGGATCTAATTAATAATGTTTTAGAATAAGTATTTATATTGGGGGAAAGGATTCTCTCTCTTTTCTACTCTGGATGTTGGCCTTCTTCTCTTTCTCATGGGTGGGGGCTGAACTGAATTTAGTTTTTTTCCAAGTTTGACTGGTTTGTATAGAATGTTATTTGTTTTTAATAAATTCAATAGATAAAAAAAGAAATAATTCAAACTTTATAAACACAACACATATTTGCATTAGCCATGATGCTTCTAGTGTTAAAATGGTCCAATTATATCCATAGAATGTTTATGTCCAGTGTCCCCCAATGACATAGTATATCACACATGGCATGGTCTTAATTAAATTAGTGTCACAAAATCTACTTAAATTAAAAAACAAAAACAAGTCAACTTATTAATTTATTGAGCTCACTCCTTGCACAGATTTCATAGAGAGAGCTTTACAATATTGGGTCCAGTCACTGTCACTAGGATGCTATGCATATTCTCCAAGTAGCTACATATATTTTTCTCTGCCTATTCCAGTAAACTTCTGTATCTCAGAGACATTCATGTTACATTAATTGCTGATTCAAAATAATCCAGAAATAGATGTATGTCAGTGACTGACCACGTTGGACAGGTTATGGGCTGACGCATAGACTTGTTAAAATTCTCAGCAATATAAATATATTATCATGTTAAATAAAATAATACTAGTTTAAATGTCAGTAATTCAATTCATTAAACAAACAATACAAATATTGTAAATAATCTTTTATGCAATGCAACAAACTTTTAAGCTGAGCAACAAACAAAAGCCCACATAATGTATACATAATCACTCCTAGTTAAAAGGATTTGACAGACTAAATTTGACCTAAAACTCATATGACCATATATGAAATAAAAGTATATTGATATAACAAATTGCAAAATATACAGTATGTCAATAAGTTGCCGTTCTGCTTGCTTTTTGTTAATTTTTAGGAAACAGATTACTTTCTGGAGGTAAAAGACAAACTTTTCACATTTTAGGAACACTATACATTAGTTGATCAAAATAACCATTATTAGCTTTTATTTTCTGCATTTCAATCATGTTATTGCCAAAATCAGTCATCACAAATATATAGTAAAGATGGATTATTGTTTTTCTTTAAAAAAATTCAAAACAGTCTGATTCTATATTGCTTTCAATTGCCAACATTGGAAACATAATAGTAGTTAAAACTGGGTAAAAGAGTATTTAACAAAGAAGTAAAATTTCTATGATTTTGAGGATTTTATGCCTATGTGTCAATGACAGAAAATCTCCATCTCATGTTAATTTATGCTTCAATTTACTAATTTATGCTACCAATTTACTAAATAGATCCAAGATCAATTTGATTACAGTTTTGGTTATCACAAACATTCTTTTAAGATGGCTCTTACATTAACTATTCAAAAATATTCTATCTTCAAAGAGAAAATAAGTAAGTCCATCTACCACAAAGATATCTTAAAACAGTCACTTACCATCACAAGTTTTCAATGTTAAGTTATATTTAAAGCCGTGAAGACAAGTGCAGTCATACCCTCCAGCTGTGTTGACACACACAGCCTGCCCACAAATGGTGGGATACATTCCACATTCATTTAAATCTATGAAAAACAAAAGGAAAGCTTTAAGGGTTTGAATTTCTTGTAGTCAATGTAAACAGGCAATTGTCAATGCACATTAAAACACTTAATAAGCGAACCAAAAACAAAACAGTGTTGTTTGTTTAAACATAGCAGACTCTTTCAGAGGAGTTATATTAAAGACATTTACAATAAACAGCAAATCTACAGTACTATGATTTAGGGGAAGTCTATAGAAGGGTACATCACCAATGTTGGGAGGAGTTTGGACATGATAGAGTTCCAGCCAATTTCTTTATTTAAACATTAGTTTAAATGTTGTTTATTTAAAAACAGTGGTTTAAACCAGTACAAATCACTTTACTACGAACCATAGTCTACTGATTAAGCAGAAATATAAGGAACTTCTTACCATTGATAAATACAATCTTTTGTTTTTTTATTTAGACAAGCTTTGCAAAGTATTATCAAAACAGTACACCAAAAGTAAATTATATTCTACTAGTTATTACTGCTTATAACAATTTATCATAAATGCCATGCCCCATTGATGTGGAAAGTGAAACCAAAAACAAAAAAAATGGATAATATGAACTTAGCATAAGCATTGGTGTGATTGTATTTAAGTATGTCCTGAATTTGCTTATATTCAAGAATTTAACAACTGTCTTTCTGAATACCAGAAATTGCCTCTTTTAAGTTGCCTCTTTTTTGTTTTGTTTCAAACTCATATAAGTTCAAACAGCAGAAGTGTGTTATTCATTCTAATATTGGTGTTAGCAACAAAAAGATTACATTGATTTATGTCACTAACACTGAAAAGGAATACACCTTCTAAGTAAATTATTCTGAGGTAAGACTATTAAAGCTAAGTAACATCCAAGAAATGGGTTGGAGGTGAGGAAAATTAGGCAGGTTCCATTCATCAAAGTTTCTGATTTGAAAGTAGTGGAAAAATTGTGTTGATGGGATGTTAAATTTAAAGCATATTTGTTCATAAGATGCAAAGAAGTTATCTATATGCAATTCTCTAAGTGTTTTAATCCCGGACGTTTTATAATCATTAAATACTGTGTAGGTTTGAGAGGACAGAAAGGCGATCATCATGTAGAGGTGCAACAGATAACAACAACAACAACAACATTTATTTATATAGCCCATTTTCATACAAACAGTAGCTCAAAGTGCTTTACATAATAAAGAATAGAAAAATAAAAGACACAATAAGAAAACAAAATAAATCAACATTAATTAACATCGAATAAGAGTAAGGTTCAATGGCCAGGGGGGACAGAAAAAACAAAAAAACTCCAGACGGCTGGAGAAAAAATAAAATCTGTAGGGAATAAAGATAAAAGCTTCTCTGCTTTAAAGTGATTCCTGCAATGATTCCATATTCTGAGTGACTGATGGACAACTAGATTATTAGTATACAGTGCTGACTTTAGGTCTTTGTAAAGTCACCCTTTGGAGGTATGGATGTTTCGAATTTCAAATAAATGAGGTTGTGGACAGATGGTTTACCCTCCATCTCACATTAGCAGGGAGAAAAAATATCGTCAAAATGAACATTCTTTCCAAGCTTTTTTTTTTATTATTATTTCTGAGCATCCTCATATACATTAACAAATTGTTCATTAACAAATATAACTCAATTATAATGTCATTTATTTGGAATTCCAAACATCCATTCTCAAACCTTATTACTCCAATTCAGGTTCATGAAGGACTATAACACTTCTTGGCACAAGGATGCAAGGCAGAAAGCATCCCTGAACAGGACACCTATGAATTTTAGGGTTCAATCACTCTTACAGTCACATTTACACTAATTTAGTGATCTAACTGACCTAACAAAAACATCCCTGCTGAGCCGGGAGGTAAACCCTTACAGACATGGGGAGACCATGCAAACTCCACACCAATAACATCTGGGTATGGTAAGTGAACCTAGAAGGCTAGATTTGTAAGGCAACAGTACCCATCATGAAATATGAAAATTAACATGATCTCATTTAAGACAATTCTCTCATTCATCAGCCAAGGGAAAAAAGAGGGAAAGAGTCATTCACATAAACTGAAAAGGGAAAAAAGATCAAAGTGATATTAAAATAAAAACTATCAGAAGCTCTGCTGGGAGTGAGTCCTGCCTCTCTGATGCCATTTCAGAAAAGTAAGACAGACTGTAGCCTGTATTCCCGGATGGTTACTAGCTTGAATATCTTTTCTCCATCAAACAGTACTTCATACTGCATTATTGCAATGATCTCAAAAGCAGTTTTATTTCACTGTCAACAATATGAATTGGTATATTTAAAAAATTTAAAGTTACAAAATAAATAACAGGATTTAATTCCTTAAGTGAACACAGCAAAAGGAAAAGGAACAAAACAAAGACCATAAAGTATCTGAAGTAAAATATTTTCCTACAATCAGGTCTAATAAATTATTTCCATATCTGATTTGGAAAATTGAAGAGGGAGAAGTACTGCTTAAATTAAATAAGTTGAAATATAACAAATCACCATGGCCAGATAACATTTATCTTCGAGTGTTCAATTATTCTGAAGTCACTGTGCACTGGTTGAACTCCTAAGGATTGACAACAAATATTTTCATGTTATATAAGAAAGATGCTCAGACAGATTTAATTAACTTTACTAGGCCAGTAAGCTTAATGTGCATAACAGGTAAATTAATGGAAGGAATTATTAAGGAGAATATTGAGCAGTATATGGCAAGAACAGGAGTTTTAGGCAAGTCAGAGTTCAGATGGGGGAGGTTGCATTTTACTAACATGCTGGAATCTAATTTCTTTGATGAAGCAACAAAATATGATTAGAATGGTGCATATGAAATAATTTATGTAAATTTTCAGGAAACATCTGATAAGGTTCCAAATCAGAGTGTGGGCTTCAAAGTGAAGGGTGTCGGAGTTCATGGTGAATTATGTAGATGGGTTAAAAATTCAAAATAAATAAATAAATAAAATTGATCTTGATAGGGCTATAAACAACAAGCTGGTGAAGTTAGAAGATAACACCAAGGTAGATGGATTGGCAGATAATCTAGAATCCATTGAGTCATTACAGAGGAACTTGGATAGCATAAATGGTTGGGAGGATTTGTGGCACAAAGTTTAATGTAGATATATGTACGGTATTACATCTTGGATGTAAAAATGTTATATCAAAAGTAGACATTAAGCTCATTACAATAACGGGCGCTAGAACAGTAGTGCATAAACATTAGTAGGAACAGTCTATATTAAATTGCAAGGGACCTTGTATGTGTAATTTCCCCCATAGGATTGTATTTAAATACAATTAATCCATTCCAGACCATACAAATTGTATGTAAATATATATTTTTTTTAAGTTTTTAAGCACAAATATAGTTAATTATACCATAGAATGCACAGCATAATAGTAAACTAAATGTAAAAACATTGAACAACACTGAGAAAACCTTGAACAACAGAGAAAACTAACACTGCAAGAGTTCGCGCTATAGCGCTACAAACCGCTCGCTAAAAACACTTAAAATTAGTTTTAAGCATAGGGAAAAAAATTAACATTTGAAAAATCTGTCATTTAATAAACAACCAAGAAAAGTAACATTGCAACAATGCACGCACGTGCGCGCCTGTGTGTGTGTCTCTCTCTCATATGTGTGTTTGTGTGTCTCTTTCTCTCTCTGCACAGGGAATGCATAGGGAGAGACTGAACACGTGAAGCCCCGCGCATGCGCACTTCAACAGAAGACACACACACACGGATACTTGAATGCACACAGGGTTTTATTAAAGAGGATACACAATGAGAGGTCTAATACTTGAAAATACTGCTTTTATGAGAAGGACTGAGAAGCTGTAGTGGACTTATCACTGTCAACTTCCAGACAGTGTTCAGATGCTATTAAGAAGGCTAACAGAATGTCAGTTTAAATCGCATGATGAGTAGATAATGTGCCAAAGGTTATGTTTAAGGGTTTGTGTTTAACATTATAATGAACTAGTGAGGCCTCACCTGGAGTACTGCTTGGAGTTTTAGTCTCTAGGCAAGAAAGAAAACAGCAGCACTACAAAAAGTCCAGAGAAGAGCGACAATGCTGATTCTACGACTGCAACTTATGAGTTAAAAGGGAAGATTAATGGAGCTGAACCTTTTCAGTTTAAGCAAAATGGAGGTGACACGATTGAAGTTTTTAAAATTATAAAAGAAAGTAGTGTAGGAGAGCCAGGCTGTTACTTTAAAATGAGTTCAACAAAAACATGACGGTAGGAAACTTGTTAAGGTTAAATTTTGCACTAACATTAGGAGGTTATTCTTGATACAGTGAACAACAGATACACAGAGCAAGTTACCAAGTAGTGTGGTAGACAATACGGGTTTAGGGACAATTAAAACTTGGTCTGGCGTTGTTTTGCAGGAATTAGGTGGAAAGGACTGGCATGTTTTGTTTACGATGAAAGACTCGTTCATGTCAAATATTTTCTAACGTTATAATTATTGATCTAACTTTTATAGGCAGTTAATGAAAATATTCTTATTGCTTGAAAGAAAATATGTACTGAAAAACCTAATTACTTCCAAGTTGAAGTGCTTTCTTATAAATCTAGCAAAAAATTAAAACTTACATTTTGCTATAGGTGTTTAAATGATATGATTCCAACATTTCAGTTAATGTGCTACTTCATATTGGCACATTAGAAATATTTTAATTACAAGTTGAAGCTTCCAAAGATAACCCTATTCTAGCCATTTAAAACAACTGGTACCTTGCAAAAAATGAAGACAACACTTTTTCAAGAGAGATGACAGCTGCTCTGGAATTCTCCATTGCTATCAGAAAATCAGACAGACACTGCAGACAACTAAAGTGCTTTAAAGAGCCTTAATTACAATACTTCACGTACCTTGGCAGTTCATCTTATCTGCGGACAAATAAAAGCCATCATCACAAAGACAGCGGAAACTTCCAGGGTAATTATAGCACCGTTGACTGCAAGCACCACCTGATTCTGGGATTTCACATTCATCTATATCTGTAAAAAAAGGTTAAACAATGAGCAGAAATAAAAATTAACTTCTTAATCTAATCATTTGGTCTCATGTCCCAAAGACATGCAAACCTGGCTAATTTGTGACTATCAGCTGAATCTGTTAGTCAGCTCTGACATTCCTAAAACTGTGAAATGAACTAGGCAATGTTTTGGATGGATGGATGTATAGCAGAGCACAGTGGTCTTTATGTTGAACGCAAAATGTTTATCCAATGACATAACTCTAACCCAATTTTTAACAAAGAAAATGAAAGCAAAACACACCACCTGAATTTTAAATAAAACATCAATGATGATGATATACAGTAGGAAACATCTTAATTTCTAAAAATATAAAAGTATACAATAGAAAGACATTATGTTTATCAGATAATTAACCTAATATTAACATGATATTAGTGCACAAAAGAAAAAAAAACAAAGCTCAAAACTCAGGTAAGACCTCAGTACTTGATTTTTACAGTTCTTTAAAACAAAATCATTGTGCCAGAGTGGCAGCATGTTGTATGTTGGTTCTTGTAGACATGTGTGTTTTTGTATATAATTGCTGCTTTTGTGTTTAGGTAATACATTTCCCTAGTTATTATTTATGATTGCCAAACCTTTTCAAACACTATATACAGTATTGAAATTAGACTTAAAACCTGTTAAATACAAAGCTGCTATTTCAAGTTACCTTAACAAACACATCTAGCATAACTCAGATAGGAATGACCAGATACTGTATGCTAAGTATGCTAAGAAACAAGGATGAAGGTGAGTTATCCAGGCGATGACAAAATATCATAGCTACTGACCTCTTATGCTAAGCACTGTTCTGACTAACTTTCGGGCACAGGATATCAAACTGGACAATAAACAATGACTGGCTTTGTAGAGAGACATCAGGAACTGCTGTGTTTTCCATTTCTCAGGAATATAACTGACCAGGAAAGATTAGGCTCTGTGATCCAGCTAGATGGCATTGTCTACTTTATATTCCAGATGAAATCAGCAGGTACGTCGCAAAAGTACTATGTGTGTTTTAAACTGCTTATTTGATCTGAAGTATATAATACACAATTTTCATTTATTTTCCTTTTCAAGTAATTTCTAATAGAATTTCTAAGACAAAACTTAATTATTGCTTTTTCTTTTTCTTGTTTGTAAATTTCTAGTTTACTATGTTGTTCTTTCTGTTAGAAATGTAGTGTAGATATGAATGTAAAGTATACATAGATCCCCTTTTTTGTGGGTATTGACATTTTTGTAGATTGATGACTTCTGTTTAGTAATAAAAGCTAATTAGCTCTGTTTGAGTGTTATAAATATGATACTCATGTCTTATTCTAAGGATGAAATCATTTTGTCCTCCTACAAGCCTATGGCAACTTAATCAGTTACTGCTAATGAATGATTTGCAATATTTATTTAATTACTGTCAGGGATGCCAGGGGCAACGACCCGGCCGGGACAGCATGAGGGACCGGATGTGGGACTGCGCCCACCCTGGATCACGTGGGGGCCGCCTTCCTGGTTGCTTTGGGGGCCACGAATTGAGGGCATGGAAGCCCCACCCTGCAGGGGCTCGTGGTCACCGCCAGGAGGTGCCCCAATGCCTTGGGGACCTGTTACCTCAGCACTTCCGCCACACCAGGAAGTACTGGGGGGAAGAATTAAAAGGGCGCCCGGAGAGAAGGAGTGTCGGGAATCACCTGGAGCTCATCCGGGAGGATATAAAAGGGGCCGTCTCCTTTCATTCAGGGCTGGAGTCGCGTGGAAGACGGACGAGGCACGAGAGAGAGTGTGGAGGCGGCCCGAAGAAAGGCATATTGTGGCCAGGACTGTGTGTTGGGGTTTGTGCACTACTTTGGACTGGGTCTTAGCGACCATTTATTGTAAATAATTTGTAAATAAAATACGTGTGGTGGTGACAAACAACATGTCCGCCTGTCTGTGTCCGGGTCGGCTCCACATTACAAATTGAGCTATGTTAGAAACAAATTTGGCATACATCTGCAGGAAAAAATTATAAGGAGATGAATCATCTCATATGTTTCACTGAAAATAAAGTACAGACCAGAGGGGTTGAACTTCAAGATATTTAAGTCAATCAGAAATATAGAAGATCGCTCACTGATACACTTTCCCAAAAAAATGGTTACTGTAAACAGAAGTTTTTGACTATTAGAAAAACTGTCAGATTTTTACATAGCAAATGCAAAAAAAAAAAAAAAATGGAACTAAAACCAGGCATAAACATAAAGAAAAACAAATTCTTTAAGGACTACTTTTAACATACTCCAGTATAAAGAAAAAGCTCAACTTAACTATTTTTGATAACATATACAGTAATCCCTCGCTATATGACGCTTCGACTTTCGCGGCTTCACTCTATCATGGATTTTATATGTAAGCATATCTAAATATATAACGCTGATTTTTCACTGCTTCGTGGGTTCTGCGGACAATGGGTCTTTTTACTTCCTGTACATGCTTCCTCAGGTGGTTTTCCCAGTTGATTTCATACAAGGGACACTATTGCCGGATGGCTAAGAAGCTAACCAATCAGAGCACGCAGTTAAGTTCCTGTGTGCTGAATGGCTCAGCGACGGAGTGCAGAATTCGATTCCGCGGCGTTAACCAGGAAGTCTTGGCTCGCTCATTCAGCATCAACGTGTTTCGCTGTGTAAAGAGTTAACTTTTGTGCTCTTTTGTGTTTATCTTTGTGCATAGTCAAGCCCTTCATTATGGCTCCAAAACGATCTGCTCCTGCTACTGCTTCAGGTGCCGTGCCCAAGCGCCAACGGAATATGTTAACGATTGCCAAAAAGGTAAACGTTTTGGATATGTTGAAGGAAAGGAAAAGCTACACTGCTGTAGGACACCATTAAGGCATCAATGAGGCTACGATTCTTTTTATTTAAAAAGTAGGAAAGGAATAGAAGATCTATGTCTGCAGTGTCCTTTTAACCATAGTGCAAAATGAGTTGTAAGTGGATGTAATAAGGCAGTAGTCTGGATGGAATCTGCTTTAGGGATTTGGATTGAAGACTGCCAGAAGAAGAACAACGGCGGTGCTACACAGTTGCCTGAAGAGGCTCCTTTAGAAGAGCTGTAACGCTCTCCTTTGTTGTGCAGTCAAACTAAACTAAACTCATCGTTATCGGACAAGTCGTCGTGTCATTGTTGGTGAGCAACCATAATTAATTTTCTACTTACAGTACTTAGTACATACGTTTAGTGTCACTGTACACACATTTACTGTATACAATTTTTCTTGCATTGTGCGTATTTATTGCTGGTGGCCTGTCTATCATAATGTCTGTAACATATGTGATATCGGGGACGCTCAATATCTTTAAAATAATATTTAGGTTTTACTGTATATAAATAGTGTGTTTACATACATAATTTCAATGAATCTTACCTAATATCTAAGAGAATACAAAGGGTTTATGCTGTATAAATGTGCGGGGAATATTTATAAACAGTGTGGGAGAGTTTAGAAGGGCTTAAAATATATAAAAATAATCATACAAACATATGGTTTCTACTTCACGGATTTTCACCTATCTCGGGGGGGTCTGGAATGCAACCCCTGCGATCGAGGAGGGATTACTGTAATTGCTACACTTGGTCACAATCTGTGTCAATGAGACGAACAAACCTTTGAAAACTGCAATGAACTCACTATGGAGTTGGGAAAGCCTCAGGCCAAGATGTGTTATCAGAAGAGTTTTATTAAATTAGAACCAGTAATGCTGAGAATGCTTGCGGAAGCCAAACAATGCTAAACTTTACCAAAGCACAATTTGAGATGTTTGTTATGGTTTTTCCAATGGAAAACAAAGAGCTGTTTGAATATGAATAGGCTATATCCTATAGGCCAATCTCTCTGGAAAAAGTTGTAGCTAAAATAGGCTCTTGCATATAGTAACTATACGTGAAACTAGAAGTATAAAATGTAAAGATAAGAAAGAATTTCGCTATTCAGAAAACATATTCTCCTTCAGTTTGTGCAAGTACAATATAATTCATGTAAAATTGTTTATTAGGCACATATATCTTATTTGAAACTGTCTAAAATGTATTCAAGTCAAGGCCTGAATTGTAAACAGATGCTCGCCTAACTTGGTCATATATTTTAGCAGTAGCACTTAAACCATCTTGAGTTAAAGTTTTTCATATCTCCAACTTGATCTAAAAACATTCCCAACATTTTAAAAGTAATACAGCTAGAGTAACATCCTGGATTGGATTGTCTAACATAAAATCTACTGTGTTATCCTATACTACATTGTTTGCATGAAGACTTATTTTGCTTAATTGTAAGAATCCTAATATGCCTCACATAAATCAAAGATAAAGTGGTGTCTTATATTACAGGATCTTAAGTTGGAAAAGAAATAAATAAATACATTCTTTTACTTTGAGAAAAACTAAAGAATTTCTTAGAACCTGGCAAGAATTCATTATTGCTATTGTAAACTAGTTTCCAAGGTCTTTGTTGGAGCCTTTCTGTCATTTTAATAAATATAAAGGATCACACTGGACCTTTTGTCATACTGTATAGTTCTTCGATGTTGGAAGGGGAGGGAGATTACATGTTTCTTTCTAATCTAGTGTATTATGCCTTATGTTACAATATGCTAAAGGAAAGTTTCAAACAAATTTTTACTGAGGTTTTAAACACCAAATATTTGATTTTTGAGTATTTTCATTTCGCTTTAACTATTATTCTCTCTGTCATGTGTTTTGTGTTTGTTTTATGTGGTCACAGCTGCTATGATGCAAAGATCCATTTCCAGAGAGTGAGGTCCCGAAAAGTGACCAGAGTGATGTCATCTATGTAATGTTGTTTAAATCAGCACTGTGTTTCTTTTTGCATTCTGGATCATGGATTAATTTTTCAAAAAACTACCTGCTTATTAAATCCTCAGTTCCAATTTAGTGTTTTGACTTACTGCTTCTCCTCACATTTATGGCATAAATTTTGGTCTGACTGTCTTTTTGATTTTGACCCTGTATGGTCCTTTACATCTTGTCAATATGGCTTGCCATTTCTCAATCTTATGGCAGAATACCTTGCATGTTTTTTTGGAACACAATGGTTATAACTACTGTTCAACAACAACAATTTACTTCTTGTACAGTACAAAATCACACACAAAGTGCTACAATGGGCTTTAACAGGGCCCTTTTTTTTACAGCCCTCCAGCCTTGACTCCCTAAGACGACAAGAAAAAAAAACATGAAAGGTAAAGAAAAAAAATGTAAGAAATCTTGAGAAAGGCAATTCAGAGACAGATACCTTTTCAGGTAGATTGGGTGTGCAATGGGTTTCAAAATACAGGGTAAATATAATACAAAAAACAGAACACAAGTAATTCCCATGAAAGAGCTACAGGAGATTTGTCTTTGTCACCTCAGGAATACAACACAAAAGCACAAACTACAAAGCAAAATGCAAGAATGCTATATTGCTCGTGTGTATACTTTTGACTTAATTGCATGCTTCTCACAGCAGCCACAACTCCACCAAGAAAGAAAGACAAAAATAAGGATATATCATTCTTTGATTGAATAAAATACACAAATGATGGATAAACAAGCCCAAACTGACTAACTGGCCATCTGAAAAATACAACGAAGCAGAGCTTTTCTGGACAATTATTTCACTCTGTTGATGGATTCTTGGCCTCATGCTTCCACAAGCTGCTGTTTCGACCCAACTCTCCTCCCAACACTAACTGGACCATGAGTAATCTATATACTCCTACTGTGGTCACATCCTGAATCAGGGGAGGCCATAGTAAAGCTGTGGTAATACCAGACCAATAATTTCCTATAGTATGTTGAATTAAAATATAATTGAATACAATAGTTAATGTGTTTTTTCTATACTATGACAAAAAATAGATTATAGCTTTTATAAATCAGAATTTAGCTGTCCAATTACAACTCCAAAACAATTAAAAGATAGGCAATTGGGAAACAGATGTACAATTTCTTAGAATATTCAGATCTGAGATTAAATAAAGAATAGCGGTTAAACAATGGCTACTATGAAGTAAATCAGGAAGAATGCCATTTAATGGTCATCTATTGTTTATGTCCAATATTGATGGTACAACCACTGTAAACATGTTTTTCAAAAACTTAGCTGGAACTGTTTTTAAAGAACAATTACTGTAATAGGTTTCTCTTTCAAAAATGGATATAGACTGTCCCATTTTGCCATTAGTTTAAAAATCACGTAGGACATGATCTGATATAGTGTTATATAGTGTTACTAAATCTGAAAAATACCTCTTAAATTACCTAGCTTATTATTAAAATTATATATATAGTCACTGAGAGTAACATTAAGTATAATTATTTTTACCAGATTATTTGTCAAGTAAGTGAATGTTCTAACAAAAAAAACCAAAACAATTCATATTAACATTTTTATCTTTTACTCTGAAATTATAATTTCAGCACATCTTATGAAGACTTTTCTAATGAAAGTTGTTATTTTCAGTCCATGCAAACTGTTCAATCTGTGACTTGTTTATTTAAATTTACACTCTCATTCAAAGTCAATGCATTTTTACTTTGATTATCTTTGGAGCAGATTTATTTTAAACCTGACTCAAATATAAGTAGCTGTGACTCAACAGATGATTACTGTTAGTGAAGATCTGCGATTATTATAATATTGATAAACATCAAAATACTGTTATTTAATTTTTTTGTTGTAAATTGAGCTTGTATTGCAAGAGAAGGGATAAATCAAATGTATCTAAATAATTACCTTAAATCTTTTTATTATATTCTGAAAGTTAACCCCATGGATTATAATTGAACCTAATGTATGACTATGGGTGTGTAGGAGCTTAAACAATTTGGTGAAACCCCACAGAATAAATCAGGGAGACAAAAAATTCCTAAAGGTAAACATTTTCAGTCATTCAGTAAGGTTATTGGAGTCAATCATTACCTAATTCAAGGCAGGAACAGCATATTGTGTCATGGATAAGTTAACTCTACACCTGATGGTTTCCAGTTCTGTTCCTACATATGAACTACTGAGGAACTCTAAGAAAGTCATTCAATTGACCGTGCGCTGATTGTAAAAATAATATATATAAACAGCTGTACTATGTATAGGTATCTCAAAAATATATATCAGGTAAAAAAGGCAGTGTCTGGAATTTATATAGACGAAAAATGGTTTTACTGTATGACACAGAAGACATACATTAACCACTTGCATCTTTTTTAAGTTACTGTTTTATTTTTTGATCTCTAATTAGCCATGCAAGTTAGATGAAATACTTCACCTCAGGCTGTACTGTATTTAGTTTTACTTTGCCAAAGCAACAGTGGTTTTTTTAATTTTCTTTAACTACAATAGAGAGTAAGCAGAAACACACTTAGGAAAATGTTTAGACACCATGCTAATAATGTAGGAAGAACAACATAAGGATTCATAGAAAGACAGAAGTATGAAAAAAGTGCATATTTTCTGTGATCAAGATAACGAAGCTAACTACCGGGACTGCAATATAAAGAACCAGTGGATGAAAGTGAAGAGGCAAAGAGATTTTAGTTGTGGTCTGTCGCTTGCCAGTGTTAGTACATAAAGGTTTGGTTTGGATTTTCCAGCTCCAACTATTTTGTTTTCTTTTCAAACAGAATTTTCTTCTTTATTTTACTGATCCAAAAATTGCTTTTCTAACTTTTTTGCTGGGAAATTCTCTACTTATATGTGGTTGTATTATTACAGAAATTTACCCGTACTTTAATATAGCTGTTTTATAACATGCCATGTGTACAGCTTTACCTTAAATAAACTGTCATGTTTATAATACATCAGTGTTTTTCCCATGATGATGTCCCTTCTAATCCTTATTATGCCAGTGTCATAAATTCCAAATAATATTCTTAGTAACCAGTTTCTAAAATTCTAAAAGAATGATATAAAAGATACAAGGTTCATATCTATAAAGATACAGAGTTTAAATCCCTACGTAACAATCATTTAAGAGATGCAAATACTGTATTTCAACACAAGAGTTAGTTTGAGCACTGCAAAAAAAGCATTTGCAAAAACTAGACAAAAAAAACTTTAAATGAGAGTTGTTATGCTTTTATTTAGCAAAAAAATCTGCCAATGGGATAAGCAAAATTTACTTGACAAGATTTCTCAAAACATGCTAAATAATTGTAAATACAAGTTTTTTGATGAGTCAATAATTCTTACAATAAGAAAAAAAAAAAGATTTAACATCATGATATAAGTACTTTTCACTTGCTTAGATTTCATTTTTTGCAGTGAGACGAGTCCAACAGGTTTTTTAGTTCTAAACATTAAGTCTGACAAGACTGTGATCAGTCTTAGTTTATAGAGGCTTTGTTTTATTTGTAAGGTAATAGTCCAGGTGGCCCGATTGCTGATTGTTTAATCAATTTTAGTTTTATGGCATTCTATATGACCAATATAGTTCACTTTGACTTTTTGCAGGCTTCGTTAAACTGTGTATTATATAATGGTATATTTCCACCATCATACACTGGTATTTATTCTTTTTCTTCCAGCACATCTATAATATGTTTAAAACAACTTTTCACTGTCTGTTTATGCACATTGTGAAACCTAATAATACCTCTACTATTTAAGTGAACAATAGTGTGTCTTTTTTCTGTAATGCAATAAAAATATATAAATACTAACAGTAACAGCTACTTTAAAATAGTTTTGTACTATTAAGTAGTTACCCAACTACCATTTCAGTAAACTAGTATTGGCATTCATAAATTTCAAAACGTAATTCAGGGCTTGAATTAAATTTGTGGTAGACATGAGTATTTTTCCACTGTACCAAAAAATTGTGGAGGGGGCTATAATCTTTGGAGGGATGTTATCATTGGTTTTATAAAGAATGATATTATTATGGACTACCGAATTTATACTACTATGTGTAAGTACATTTATCCCCTTAATTTTTCTCCCCAGTAACTGACAAATACTGCTTAATATCAACATTACATTAGGAATCCAAATATTTTACATCAATAATGCTGAATTCTTGTGTACCAAGATAAAGGAGGATATTCTCATAAAGAATGCTGTTTTTGCAGTGTGCTTTTAAAATCTGGTTTGTCGAATAATTACTCTGTTATGTTTGTAACTTTTGTTGTTGTTTGCATCATTAACTAGTTAAACTACTAACATAGTAGATTGATAGGATGTGGGTCTTAGATTTTTATTTGGAATGTATCGGCTTTCTTACAAAGCATTTCTTATTAATGTGGTGTATCTGTTTTATGCAGTTCAAGGTCACACGAAAGCATTTGATGCAAAGTGGGAATGAATGCCAGTCAAGGTACCAGTCTGTGTTGTAAATATTCTTCATACAAATTGTTCCTAAATATTCGGTTTTCTGATTCAGGAATGTATACACATCATTTTTTTTAAGATTTGTCATTTTCTTTCTACTTTGCATAGAGAGTGACTATTTCTTTCTACCTTCATGCTTACTCAGGTCTTGTTTAGCAACTCAAACGTGGTAGTGATGCTACAAATAAACTACATGACTATGATTTAATATGTATTGTCACAGGGATGAAACATCTACATGCACTAAGCCTGTTTTGCTCTCTTTTGTTGAAGGACCAGAAATGCGTCAAACAGGATATGCGAGGCCCCCAGCCCAGCCTTAGAGGGTAAAAAGGAAAAAGACACTGAACCCTCCAGTCATATAACATCAGATTGTGACAAAACGGATAAAAAGGAATGTGACAGATGAAAGGGCATTTAAGTGCATCCTCCATGTAAAAAAAATAATTAAAGAAGAAAAAAAATAATGGGAACTTTACTTATCAGACAAACAAAAGAAAAAAAAACTTGCAGTATCTCACCCTGGGAAAACAGTATCAGTTAAAAAAAAGACATAGTTTTTTTTATGTTATTGTAACTCAATTATTGAGCACTCTACATCCAGTACCAATAAAAAGCCAACACAGTGTCATTGTCAAGTGTGATATTAAATTTATATATGCAAGACTTTATAGTATACAGTAAATATTCCTTAAATGATTATGTTTGTTTCTGTGTGGAAAATGGGCTTAAAAATTAGCATTAACATACTCTTTTTGAGAATCTTAACAGGAACTTTTTATTAAAATTAAAATAAAACAAGTAGTTAAAGTTCAGAAGTAACAACAGAATCAGGGCTATGAGTATAAGAACCTTTTTACTAAACAACAGTGATATGAATACATACAGTACATTATGTATTAACATAATAAATACTATAAAGAGTATTAGCATGGGTGTTTTTCGGTAAATATGGGATGCATAAGCCTGTAATTATCTTAAATTCTGTAACAAAATAGTACATTAAACACTAGTATAGTATCCCTAAAAGATATATGTTTTTACTGGAGGTACACTGGTACAGGGCACTGCTGCTTCATGAATATGGTATCCTGTTTATGAAACCCAAGCCTAGTTGATGCCTGTATAGAATTTACAAGTTACAGTGCATTTGGAAAGTATTCACAGCGCATCACTTTTTCCACATTTTGTTATGTTACAGCCTTATTCCAAAATTGATCAAATTCATTTTTTTTCCTCAGAATTCTACACACAACACCCCATAATGACAACGTGAAAAAAGTTTACTTGAGGTTTCTACAAATTTATTAAAAATAAAAAAATTGAGAAAGCACATGTACATAAGTATTCACAGCCTTTGCCATGAAGCTCAAAACTAAGCTCAGGTGCATCCTGTTTCCCCTGATCATACTTGAGATGTTCCTGCATATTAACTGGAGTTCACCTGTGGTAAATTCAGTTAATTGGACATGATTTGGAAAGGCACACACCTGTCTATAGAAGGTCCCAATGAAAACAGTGGCCTCCATCATCCGTAAATGGAAGAAGTTTGAAACCACCAGGACTCTTCCTAGAGCTTGCCTGCCATCTAAACTGAGCGATCGGGGGAGAAGGGTCTTAGTCAGGGAGGTGACCAAGAACCCGATGGTCACTCTGTCAGAGCTCCAGAGGTCCTCTGTGGAGAGAGGAGAACCTTCCAGAAGGACAACCATCTCTGCAGCAATCCACCAATCAGGGCTGTGTGGTAGAGTGGCCAGATGGAAGACACTCCTTAGTAAAAGGCACATGGCAGCCCGCCTGGAGTTTGCCAAAAGGCACCTGAAGGACTCTCAGACCATGAGAAACAAAATTCTCTGGTCTGATGAGACAAAGATTGAACACTTTGGTGTGAATGCCAGGCGTCACGTTTGGAGGAAACCAGGCACCGCTCATCACCAGGCCAATACCATCCCTACAGTGAAGCATGGTGGTGGCAGCATCATGCTGTGGGGATGTTTTTTAGCGGCAGGAACTGGGAGACTAGTCAGGATAAAGGGAAAGATGACTGCAGTAATGTACAGAGACATCCTGGATGAAAACCTGCTCCAGAGCGCTCTTGACCTCAGACTGGGGCAACGGTTCATCTTTCAGCAGGACAACGACCCTAAGCACACAGCCAAGATATCAAAGGAGTGGCTTCAGGACAACTCTGTGAATGTCCTTGAGTGGCCCAGCCAGAGCCCAGACTTGAATCCGATTGAATATCTCTGGAGAGATCTTAAAATGGCTGTGCACCGACTCTTCCCATCCAACCTGATGGAGCTTGAGAGGTGCTGCAAAGAGGAATGGGCGAAACTGGCCAAGGATAGGTGTGCCAAGCTTGTGGCATCATATTCAAAAAGACTTGAGGCTGGAATTGCTGCCAAAGGTGCATTAACAAAGTATTGAGCAAAGGCTGTGAATACTTATGTGCGTGTGCTTTCTCAGTTTTTTTACTTTTAATAAATTTGCAAAAACCTCAAGTCAACTTTTTTCCCGTTGTCATTATGGGGTGTTGTGTGTAGAATTCTGAGGGAAAAAATGAATTTAATCCATTTTGGAATAAGGCAGTAACATAACAAAATGTGGAAAAAGTGATGCGCTGTGAATACTTTCCGGATGCACTGTATGTGTTTTTTTTACCCATCCCCAAATACATCCATATTATGTTAACTGCAAATATCAAAAAGGATGGAGAATGAGATGAAATAAACATTAAAACCCTGCAAACCTGTGTCACAAGTATTCCCCTGCCAGCCATCTTTGCAGACACAAACAAAACTCCCCTTTCCATCAATGCACTTTTCATATCCCTCTCTGTTGCATGGAAGTGGAGAACACTGATCTGCGATTACTGCACAAACAAGAAGAAAAGCAATACAAAGGTACAATAAATAATTACTTGTGAAATAAATGTGAAATGATGATCTTTTTAAATGTATATTTAAAATAGCATTGTTCACTTTAAATCACATCTATGTTAACAAATGTAAAACATCATCACAGGAAAAACTGGAATTGAAAACTAACTTACCTGTAATGCATGTCCTCAGAGCATCAGAAATGGAACTCTGGGTTGAGTAACTATCTGATGTAATTGTCCTATGTAAACCAAGACAACCTGGAGGGGAAAACGGTTGCAAAAGGGATGTTTAATTTAAATATTCATGTTTAACAGGCTCTACTTTTGATGAAGGTTTTTTAGTTTATAGGAGAGAAAAAAAAATATTTTGATTTGGTCTGCTTCAGAAAGTGGAAAGAAAACCAATTTTTAGCTTTTGGAATAGAAAAATAAAACAAACAAACAAATAAATACAAATGACACAAAATGAAGAGAAAAGAAGGCGTTAAGTCCATGAGGGCAGCAGTCAGACTGGGATACAAACATGATACCTTATTGTTTTCAAACTGACAGGGTAGATTATATTTACTTTTCTGCTACATTCTCAAACACAAAAGAAAAATTTTACAAACAAAGAATATTTCACATTACCATATTCAACTTATATCTCATTAGTTAAAGTGCATTATTTTTTTTTGAGTTAGAGGTATCTGGCAATTACAGGAAGTGCATTCATGAGCAAAACTAGGAAGCTCTTCACAAAACCTGGAATAAATAGCCAAGCATATGCGCTAAACTCAGTTTTTGAAATTCTCAAGATTCTTTATTTGTGACATACATAGTTGTACAGGACAACACGCAGTGAAATGCATCCTGATCTGCTTATCAAAAACTGTAAAAAGTAAAGTTAAGTGAATAAAGTAGAATTAAGTGTTAAGGTGCAATAGTGCAGTGATTATTGTGCAAAACCAAAGTTAGACAGGTGCATAGTTAACTTTAGAATTACCAGAGCCTATGAAAAAACTCGTAGATCCGTCCCACCTTAAATCTCTTTGCACCTCTCCATCAGTGTCTTTTGTCCTGTAAATGTGTCAATAAGCTGCAAGCAGCCTGCTATCACATCCCCCACCGGTGCACAGTTTTCTCAGTTCAAGTCTGTTTACCTGCGTGTCAGTTGCTTGGAGTTGTATAGAGTGAGAAGTCAAGCAAAATGACACATTTTATAAATACTATAGCGTTATTTTGTCAATTATTACTAAAACATGAAAAGCATTTCTGTTTTAATGATGTGTTTACACAGATTGTTGTAGACACAGAACACACATGAAATGCATGTGTTCCAAATAACAATATAGTATTTATGGGGGTGGGGGATGTGATAGAAGGTTGCTTGCTGATTATTGACACATTTACAGGACAAAAGACGGTTAAGATGGTACGGATCTACAAGGTTTTTCATAGGCTCTGGTAATTCTAGTGTTAAATGAGTTTGTTTGCGGTACTGCGATCTTTACTTTCTTTTTTTTATACTTTCTAATTTTCCTACTTTCATATCCTTTAACTTTCTCCACGTGTGTATCGCACCAACTTTTTTTTTTGAGCCCTTCGAATTCCACTGCTTTCATAATCTGTAACCTGCTCTGCACGTGTTTAGCGCCAACGTATGTGAATGTCTTTATAAAGTTCTACTAAGACAAAAGGCAGAAGGTGGCATGGCTCTACCTAACTTCCAGTTTTATTACTGGGCAGCAAATATACAGGCGATAAGAACCTGGACACAAATAGAAGAACATACACAGGCTTGGACCGCAATAGAAGTAAAATCTTGTAGTACTTCTTTGTATTCCTTGCTCTGTGCTCCAATAAACACACGTTATCGGCAATACACTAATAACCCAATCGTGCTCCACTCACTTAGAATCTGGAACCAATGTAGAAAGCATTTTAAGACGGAGAAGCTTCTATCTGTGGCACCTCTGCAAGAGAACCACCTCTTTCAACCTTCACAAACATATGCAGTTTTTAATATCTGGAAAAAATTTGGAATTATCTTGCTTAGAGATCTTTATATAGACAACGTCTTTGCATCCTATGAAAAATTACATTCCAAATTTAACATTCCAGCTACACATTTCTTTCACTATCTTCAAATCAGGAACTTTGTTAAACAGAACCTTCCAGATTTTCCTCATCTTGCACCCTCAACCATGCTGGAAAAATTATTGCTCAATTTCAAGGAGTTAGACTCCATCTCTACAATATATAAAATCCTTTTACAATCCCTCCCTTTCAAAGATCCAAGAGTACACTGGGAAAAAGATCTCTCAATTAATATATCAGAAAAGGAGTGGAAAGTAGCAATGCAGAGAATTCACTCAAGCTCCATATGCGCAAAGCATACAATTATACAACTCAAATTATATCGAGCACATCTGTCTCGACTAAAACTCTCCAAAATGTTTCCAGGACATGATCCAACCTGCGAACGTTGCAACCAAGTCCCAGCCTCAACAGGTCACATGTTCTGGGCCTGCACCAAATTAACATTATTCTGGACAAAAATTTTTAATTACCTGTCAGACAGCCTTGGACTCACAATCCCTCTTAACCCATTAACAGCTGTGTTTGGGGTTCTTCCAGAGGGGTTTAAAGTGGAGAAAGACAAACAAACTGTGATTGCATTCACTACACTGTTGGCACGCAGACTCATTCTGATAAACTGGAAGAATCCAAACTCTTCTCTTTTAAGTCATTGGGAAACCGATGTGTTATATTATTTAAAATTGGAAAAAATCAAATACTCAGTTAGAGGATCTGTACAGACCTTTTTTAAAACATGGCAGGATCTAATCAGTAATATTTTAAAATAAGTTCATAAAGCACAGAGAATTTTTTTAAATTAGGTATGTTTACAAGCCTTAAATTTAACATTATTTGGCTTGCTCTATCTCTCAGGGGTGGGGATCGATCTGTTCTTAACTCAATTTTTCTTTTTGTAAAATCTTGATTGCTTTGTATGGATTGTAATAAAATTAATAAAAATAATAAAAAAAAAAAAGTTCTACTTTGTCTTTTACTCTGTCTTTTAATTCTGATCCAGATTGGACGTGCCTTTTTTTCCAATTCCACTTGTTCCGGGCTGATAATTACTTTCCTTATTTTCTAAATTTTCACCTAGATTATTCTTTTTCTTTTTTCTCTCCAACGTTTGAGTACCTTTTCTCCACGCTGCTTTCTTCTTCGCTTATTCATCGACGTTTCATTTATATCTTACTGTCCTTATACGCTTTATATGCACTGAGAGCCCTGAATCTGTGTGTGCTCAAATCCTTTAGATGACTGAATATTTTGCTGCCTCTTGGCTTACTTGATAATGATTGTAAGTAGGGCGTGTCTTGCAAGAATCTCATGTTCTATGTCATCGCTAGATGGTCCTGGGTCAATCTCTTGGCACAAAGTCTCATGTTTAAGGTCTCCATGGGACACTCTGTGGCCAATCTCTTTCATCTCACGGTTTCTTTTAAATGTCTTCCATGATCTTAACGTGATGATCATGTCTCAAAGCCCTTGTGTTACGCTCCAGTATTTTTTTATAATCGAGAGATTTATACCACAAATAATAGTGGACTTGGGCTCTCTGTGTAATATTGATTTCCTTGGTCCACTATTCTGATATTTTTTCATTTAATCATTGCACTCCTACGTATTTTTAATCTAATTTTCCAGGCACATCAATTGCATCCAATACTTTCTATATATATATCTTTATGGTACTGCATCAAATGTTGCTTTTAATTTAATACACAACAAATATACTTTTTCATTTTATCTAATCACTGCTCAGTTATTGTTGTTCTGTTGAAAATGCGATCCTGTGCTTGTCTTCCTAGGATGTATGCTGATTGCTCTTCTTTATTCTCTTCTGCTGTTCTGAGTCTTCTTACTATTCTTCTTCTTTGAAATATACTGCACTTTTAATAAAACTTATGACAAACACTTTCTCTGTAATTATAACAGCTTCCCTCTTTTTATATATTGGTACAATAATGTTTCAGTATCATTCCCCTGGTATTCCCTCTATGTTCCATGCAGGCAGGAAGACTTTCCACACCCATTTGAAGTTGTTCTTCCATGCTAACATTTAAGCTGTTATCCCATCTTCCCTAAATGCTTTCAAGTTTCTTGTTTTTATTAGGGGAGTCATCATTTGTTCTTCCATTATTCCTCCATGCTCTTCCACTTCATCTTCATTCACCAGAAGGTTTGTATTATTCTTCCTTCCTCATTATTTCTTCTTTAAATGTTTTTCATAGTGTGCTCGCCATGATTTACGTATCCTGTCTACTTCTGTCAGCAACTCTCCTTTTGCATTGTTATATCTTATATTTTATTTCTTTCTAACATTTTGACCATATTCCAGAAATATTTTCAATTTCTTATATAATTTTTCTCAATTGTTTCCTTAAATTCTTCCTAACATTTTATGTTTACTGCTTGCATAAACTCTTTAGCCTCTTCTCATATTTGTGTACATACTATTTTGTCTTCCTGTTTTTTTTCTTGCATATTTAGTTTGTTCTTGTATATTTTCTCAATGCTTCCTTTTTCTATCACCCTGCTCTTAACGTCTTCATTCCACCTTTTAGCTCTCATGATCAAGGTTATGTCTTACTATTTTTATCCTACAGATGTCTGTATCTATTTGTAATAATATTTCCAATTTAAGGTCCAATTTTCTTTGCTACTTTTTCATTTTCTTCTGTTACTTCTCATTTTTCTTGAGTCTCTTTAGATATTCCTGTCATTTGTTGGTTCCTTTTAATGATTCTAGTTTAATTCATATCAGTTACTAATAATCTACATTTGGTACTTATCTCTGCTCCCCTTATATATTGTGAATTGTTTTTTGACTGAACCAAGATTTTCCAAATAGCATCTGATTAGTTAAACTGCATTGTCTGTAAAGGCTGCTTTAAATCCTCATAAAATGTATCTTATTGGAGATCCAAAAAAATCTACAGATATATAATTTATTATTCTTTGTCTAGTGTGTTGCATATGTTCCTGTTATTTGGGTCTTATAATTTTTCATTTTTTCTACTATATCTCTTTCATTACCAGTTAACATCATTTTAATCTAATTCCCATTCTTGACCTATTCTTTGCCAGTATTTGCAACTTGTCAGAATATCAGTTATTTCATGACAACAGGCGTTTAGTCTACGGCTGCAGTAATCCTATATTTTACCTCATTATCAATAAAAAGTATACAGTAAGCCAAGTTTTAGGCAGACTAGGATGGTAATTGGAAACTTTGAACCAGAACTGTGTGTTTACAGCAAAAACAAAAACATATTCAAACATTAACGAACTTAACATACTTAACAAGCAGCAACCAAAAAAAGTAAAACAAAAAACCCAAAAGGTGCTATTTCAATATTTTATCATTAGGAAGAAGACTAAATAACTTAATAGGTTTGCATTATCTTCAGTTCTAAAGTTAACATTTACCTAGTCAATCCTGTGTCATAAAAAGTCTAGAATTATGTGGCAGAGGAAACTTAATTACAGAGATACATCATCTCACTCCTCTAAAGAAACAATTACAATGATGCTTTGTGCTGGTCTGCAGAAAATAACTTAATGACACAGCAATAACTCAGTCAGTGTTACAGAGCAAAAAGCTTGGCTATAACACTTTCAACAGAGAAAAATTTAAATGTATTTTGACACATATGCTATTTTACCTATTATCCTACCTTTAATTTGAGTTGCACTGGATTTTATATATTTGATTAAAAATTGCAAAAGAACCACATTATATAAAATAAAAGAGAAATAAAGACAATGAACAAATGAAATGTCTAATTCAGCCCCATGAATAAAAGGCTGAATAGTCATTGTATAGATTACACATGGATAGAAGGAATTTTTAGACTTAAGGCGAAAAAATAACATATTACAGGCCACCAGTAATTCAACAGGAGTGAGGACTAAGCAACAACTTATAGATAAATGGTCAATTCACACATCAATGATTAATTAAAGTTTAATGCCATAAACTTTTAAAAACAAATTGCAATGCTTTATTTTACAAACACAATGTAAATACTTGTCCATCTTACAGCTAAATTCTATAGTTCACAGAATTTAGGCTGTTTATCCAGTGCTGCACTGCTGTCCTTCTCATGAACTAATAACCAATGTAAATCTAACAGTAATGAAGAACTGATAAATAAATGAACTTTGAAAAATGTTGCGGACATCTTTTAATTTATGTTTAGTATTTGCAGTATTTGCTTTGATGCACTCTATTTTGTCTAAAAGGAGAAAAGTGAACCAAAAGCATACTCCACTGATTTGGATTCTTTAATGTGCTTGAAAATGTTCTAAAAACACCCAGCACAGACAATAGACAATGAAATAAAAAAAAACTGCATATATATGGCTAGTTAAAACTCCCCAAAAATTCAACTCCACTTAAATTTAATGCCACAGCAACGGGTGCTTATTCTGGCAGCATCAAGTGTAAAGCAGATGCTATCCTTGGACGGAGAGCAATTTGCCACAGGACCCATTTACACTTAGAATTTGGAGTTGCCATTTAATCTAACATTCATGACTTTGGAATACAGAAGGAAAATCAAAGTTCCATCAGAATAATCTGCCTAGAGACAAGGAGAACATGCACATTCTAAAACATGAGTGACTGGGGGCAAGATTCTAACCCAGGAAGCTGAAGCCCTTATGCCAAAGAGCTAACCACTGTTCCATAGTCAGTTTTACAAAATATTAATAAACTTACAAAAAACATCATTTATTCTTGCAGGATGACAAAACACAAAGTAGAATCATGTGAAATGCTGTTATTTTAAAAATATACTACTACATGAAAATAGAAGGCAGGTACAAACAAATTACAAGATACAGATCTATAAATGCATCATATTAAAAAACAGATCTCTAAAAGTATAAGATCAGTTTAATGGCCTTCCATTCTCTATCCATCAAAATATGTTACATACATATACATTACCTGTGTTTTGCATTGCTGAAAATAAAATGTAACTGTAAATACAATAAGTAAAAATAGAGTAAATTTTTCTACACTCTAACAGGATCAAGTTTTACATTTTTTACTTAGCAGAACTACTAAGTGACCATCTGTAAAAACCTGAGATATGATTTGTATGTAGCTTAAGTCTAATGTTGTAGACACGTGGTGCACAATACTTCCTCACTTAACAATTAAAAATAGACCAATTACAAAACATCAAATTGATTCCAAATAAACAATTGCAAAATAAACAGATAAGACCAATGCTTGATTATAGCAGCGTAAAAAAGTCAAAGCTACTGTCTTTCTAAAGACCAACATTAGATAAACAGAGAAAAAGAATGTAGATCATTACACTCTTTCCTTTAAAAACAATTGAATTATTTTAGCCAAGCTTTTTCTTTCATGACAAAGGATTAAATGCTGAATCATGTTTACCAGAAGAGTGTAATTCATGGGCAAGTTCATACAAGGCATATGGCCATGAGTAAAAGGACAACTGAATATTTCAAGTCTGCAAAATATTTCATTGTTTGTATCCATACTGATATGAATTCTACTTTACTAAAATAAGCACCATCCTGAATATGAGCAGTAATTGGCGAAAAGTTGATCTCAGAATGAATAAGTGTACATGTTATGTCCTGTGTGACAATGACATAACGCAGCTCTACATTGTTTTTCAAAAACGGGAACTAGAAGACTTACAAAGTATTTTATTTTAGTCTTTGTTAGCACTGTTTTACAGTTCTTTTAATATAAAAAAATATTCATTAAGAAATTAATAAGGTTTATTAATTTTTTTTTAACAATATAGAGAAACTTTTTGGTGATAAAATGTTCCCTTTACTTGTACTGAAAAAAATGATGTATTAATTGTAAACTTTATTGTTGGGTATGCAAATACTAATGCTTTAAAGCTGTGTTTCTAAACCACCAACCACCAAAAGTATGTTACATACTACCAACAGTGGGTTGTTAGTTGCTATTGTTTATAACAGTAGTAGGTTACAGATTGGGTTGCCAATCTGACGATTGTACTGATTTTGTAAAGTGCTTATGACAGTGCAACATGAATCCTTTCAATAGCCTATAATATGACTTTTCCCAAATATCTTTAGTTAGTGCTCAATTAGGGACATCTTACAATGAGAACAGTTGCTTTCAACCACAGCAGGAGTTAAATTAAGTAAAACAGAGCACCTCAGGCTTGCTTTTGAAAAAGCAGATTTAAATAATAAACGATTGCATGTGACATTGACATAGGTGTTTTGGAAAATGGTCATTTTAACTGCAATTATTATAATCTGGATCACATGGTATGCAGACAGTGTAGCATCTTTAAATCAGCAAGTGGGTTCTGAATTTGCTTATTTTTTGTCAAATAAATCAGAGGTATGAATCAGCCATGAAAAAAATCATAGTATGTGCTCCTCAATACTGCATACTGTATATTCACATTGCCAAAAATCCAACCAGATTTATTATCACTAGACATTTGGTTTTTCATGAACTTTTAAATTCATCTCACATATAAACTACTCTTTATATCTTTCCTTTTCTAAACTATCATTTCAATAGTTATATTTTCATACCAGCAAAATTATAAACAAACATCTTCATAGTAATTTTATTAATGTAGAATCTTGTGGATCAAAGACCAATTTTAACAAAAAAATAAATAAATAAAAAGACTAATATAAAATTCACTAAAATCATTATCAGAGCTGCTTGTAAATACTTACCAACATATCGTGGATAAAAGTATTCCTGTAAGAAAAGAAGGATACATACCATTTTAGTACTTCAAAAACATACACTTACAGATTCTCCACCACCCTCTAACAAGTATGGTTTCCAAATTAAATGAGTTAAAGGAACTACTATATTATCTGAACAGGGTTTATGATGCTGTGTCTCAAAACAGACAGACTTTAGATTGTGACAGCATTTTTTCTGCCTAGTTATTAGTCTTTTTTTTTGTTAAATACAGTATGACAAAACTGTATGAAAAATTCATAGGACATTGTGGAAGTAAATATGTATACAGAACCAGCAATATGTAACTGTAGAGCCATCCATCCACCTTCAATTATTCCTTGGGTACATTTTAAAAATAAGACTGGTACAGATCTGTGCTCTTATTTCAGAAATCGTCATCTCATCTCTGGATATGGATGTTCTCCGCAAAGAAGGTTTACATCTACACTAAAATCTCCAGGTATTGTCACAATTGACAAAATGAATTTTATCACCTACAATCTGCCTTACTTGGAGACCAGATTGTTAAGTAATAATATAAAAAGAACAAACCTTTTAGATAAACATTTTCTGTCAGGCAATGCTTCCCTCGATGTACTTAAGTTTATTTCTATTTATTTATTTACTTATTTGATTGATTGATGACTGTATTATCTGACCTGTTAGAGTATACTCTTGCTTTATTATATTTCTGCTGCTGTATGCATTTGAATTTCCCCATGGTATTAATAAAGTTTTATCTAAATAATCTAATCTAAAAATAAAAACCAATCTCCCTATTAAGTACTTTATGCACACAACTGCAATTCGCTATTTTTTATATTTTAAGCCAGTTTATACTCTTTTTATTTTCCCCCAGAATATTTATATTTAATTTGGCAAAATTCTTTAAAATCTTACAGTTCCTGGATTGGGCAGTTAGTAACGGTAGAACCTTTACAAAACTGCTACAGTATTGCACCCAAAATATTACATATCTCCAAAGTATGGCATAAACCCTACATATGGGTGATCTGAAGCACAACACTTCTTTATTATTTAAGACTATGAATCTTTTATTCTTTTGAGCTGCACTTTAATGTTAATCATTCACATTTTCTGAAACTATATAGCCCCTTCTCAAACTCAGACATTTCTAGTTCAATTTTGCATTATAGTATATATGTAACAGTAGACCTACAACTGTTTAATATCTTGCTTCAATTTACATTTACTTGAACATATCTAAATAATTATGGTGAAAAATGGTAAATTCAGATTATCACTTTTTAATGCTTAAGAAAATCAAGCAAGGAAAAAATTTGTAGTAGCCAGTCTAGCTTGAAATCTTGCAAGAGTGATTCTTCATCAACACTCAAGTAAAATAATATTCTTGAACTAAAAATATTTTTGAGCCACTACTTTAAATAATCCAGTTAACAGTGCTCATAATGTAAACATAGTAAAATTTAAAAGGAAGCTTATAGTTTATTCAAAATGGGACAGAAGCAAATGAGTGCAAACAGTCATATCCATACTTTTGCAGTAGCTTAATAAAACAATACTGTCACATTCTCATGAATTCCAAATTTACTATTAAGGTGCCTAGATATTTATAACTATGCATTTGTTCTATTAATGGCCTGGTTTAAGCAGATAGGTTTCTACTATGCTAACAATAATGTTATTTGAATCAGGGTTACTGAAGTCTGTATGTTAAAAAGGAAATCCATCTATTAATTTTCTGAATTTTCTTTACAAAAATGATCAGATCTTTCCCTAACTGGTTTCCAACAATTCTAACAATCACATGAGTCTGCATACACCGTAGAATTAAACATTCTGCAGAACTCCACAAATCTTGGTATGGTCCTTGATTTGGGGCAATGGTAGTGCTACCCATGTTAATGTAGCATAGACTGCCCTCTTTAAAAAAAAAACTCAGAACAGTCAGCATGAGTTTAGAAGAGTGAGGTCACGTTTTACTAACATGCTAGAATTCAATAAGGAAGCAACAAAAGAATCAGATCATAGTGGTACATATGACATTGTTTATCTTGCATTTGAAAAAGTGCCACATGAGTAGGGCTGCAACGATTAGTCGATGTAATCGATGACGTCGACTACAAAAGATCGTCGACGTGTCATAAACAGAACCTTCAAAACAGGGCTCGATTCACAAAGAACAACATTGGTTTTTGTAACTGCAATGCACTACATGAACATCTGGAGGCAGTATCGTTTGTTATTGTTTGTCAAGACTGCACATAGTCCTACCAACAAAGAAGAATGTCTGAGGAGAAGAAGAACGTAGAGGAAAATAAATGTGGTTCTAATGGCCAGTTGGATAGAGAAGGGGGAAGGACATGGAAAAAAAACAGACAGAAACTTTCTAAAGTGTGGGAGCACTTCACCAGAAAAGAAAAAAAAGTTGAATACAGATTATGCAAAGCAGAGCTTTCTTTTCACAGCAGCACCACCGCAATGCATGAACATCTGAAACACAAGCATCCTGGAGCTGTGATTCCGCCATCTTGAGAGGTAAGTTTTAGCGAGTAAAGTTAGTGTCATGTGTTAACGTTGATGTTTGTACTATAATGTGTATATCAAGGTTTCGACAATGATAGTTAATCCTTAAACTGCCACATACTTTGGGGTTAATGCATCCCTGGACGTCAAATACTTTTAGCTGCACTTTTTAAAGTAAATGTCACAATTCACAAAGAATATGTGGAATTTTAATTGAACACGTATTTTTTTCATGCAAAGAACATCACAATTACTGCAACACTGATCATTTTACACACTGCAAATGAACTGTAAAAACTATTAAAAAAACTACTGCAACAATCTAGTATTATATGTTCAAGGTGCAACTAATGCCATTGATTCAGTAAATCACCGAGCCAACTGCCCTGGAACTGGCTGCATGCAAACACACAGAGTTAAACACTGATGATTGCAGGCTCATCTAGTACAGCGGCTGAATCCCATAGACAGTGGGGCTGCAGTTCTGCCTGGGCAGGCAGTGGTCGTGAGCTGGCTGCTCAATGAATATACAGCACTGACAAATCAGCCCCAGTGTGCTGGCAAATTACTCTGTGAAGCAAATATAGCTGGTTGCGAAGTTCAATGAATGTACGTCACCGAATGTATGTCGACGCATATACTCGGCTTCGGCATGCTTCCAAATTGCACTGGAAACCGACTCTAGCCGGTTCTGGCGGTTTAAGGGTTTAGTGAATATAATTTCAGCTATATTTGCTAACGTGTTTGGTGCTATAGTAAACGAGTGAATAGGAGTAGCTGAGCCATCCTAGTTTTTTTCTTCTTCTTTTTTCATATAATATTTGAGTTCATATGAATAGTAAACCATCTCTAACTAACATTAGGTAACTTGTGTTTTGCAGCATATCAGTAATTAGCTTGTTAAATTTTTTAGTCTATTAATTTTTTTTTATTTTGGCATAATATAGTACATGATGTGATAAACTACAACACTTTTCCTTAAGAGTGTGATGATTAAAACACCTTTCTCTGTTGCTCTTTATGTTTCAGTGGTACTATGAAAAGGCGTGTAGACATGTTTACCCAAAAGAGAGGCTCTTGCAGTGCTCAAATGGCTGAATTGTTTACAGAAAGCATCCTGAACATGATTGTCAATGACATGTGACTATATCTATGGTTGAAAATCAGGGCTTCAAGCAGATGAGCAACACATTTCATCCAGGCTACACCTTACCCTCCAGAACTCATTGAGGGAAAGTATGAATCTGCTATTACACAGATGAAAACTGTTCTTAAATCAGCCAAGAACCAGATTGTCCTAACAGCTGAGGCCTGGACCAGTGTTGCCACAGAGGCTTATCTTGGTATCACTTGCTACTTTATAAGTGATGATTGGAAGCTCATTAGCCTCAGCCTCACGACCATGCCATTAGAAGAACAACACACTGGGACAAACATTGCCGCATGGATTGAGCAGGTTGTGGAAAAGTTCCCTCCAAGCAAAATTGTGGCGGCAGTTCATGACAATGGCTCCAATGTTGTCCTGGCTGCTAACATGGTGCAGGAAAAACATGAGTGGATGTCCGTCCGCTGTGCAGGCCACACTTTGCAGTTGGTGATCATAAATGCACTGAAACACACTCAGATCAGTAAAGCACTTGGAGCAGCAAGGTGTCTTGTAGAGCACTTTAAACGAAGTGAACTGAACTCAAGCAAGCTGAAGACCAAGCAGAAACAGATAGGGGCCCAGGAGTACAAACTTGTCCAAGATTTCCCTACCAGGTGGAACAGCCCTTATTATATGATAACTTGCATCCTGGACCAAAGATGGCCACTGACTGCAACTCTGTCTGATCCAACAGTAACACAAAGTGGGAAACAACACCTAGACATCAAAGCTGATCAGTGGATTATTTTAGAGGAGCTGGCTAAAGCTCTCCAGGACTTTGAATGTGCTACAGTCTACTTGAGTGGGGAAAGCTATGTGACTGTCTCTGCTCTGCCTCCACTGGTCAAAGGGCGTCTGAAATCCACCCACACTGCTTATGATACAGCTGCTGTGTAGGCCTTCCAGGCAGCTGCTTCAGAGGAGATCACTGCACGTTGGTCAAGAGAGGTCACCTTAAAAGATGATGATCCAAACAAACTGATCATTACAACTGCACTAGACCCATGTTTTCGAAAGTCGAAATTCCTGAAACCAGAAGAGGTTCAGTGTTCAGAACAAACTATAGGCTCAGGCCCTCCAGTCCATGGAAGGGAGTATTACTCAAAACACCCAGCTTACCATGGGGCACGAAGAAGCAACAGAACCAGATGATGAGGGGGCTTCAACTTCAGCATAGAGAACTTCAAACAGATCTCTACTAGCTCTTGATTCACTGCTTGGATGTGAGTCAACAGAGAGCGACATTGAGAAGACTGAAGAAAATGCTCACGAACAACTGATCACAAATGAAGTAAGATTTATTTCTTAAAATAAGAATAGTGCATATTAAACATGTCAATATTAAACATTTCAGATAAAGCCAACTGTCTAATTTTTATTTGTTATCCCATGCCAGGTGTTGATGTTCTTTGGAGAGCAGCCCATCTCGAAGACAGAAAGTCCTCTGTCTTGGTGGAAGGCAAATAAGGCAAAGTATACCACTCTTGTCTTATTGGCAAAATCATTCTTGTGTATTCCTGCTACCTCTACTCCCTCTAAGCGTCTCTTCTCAGCAGCTGGGAACATTGTCTCAAAGAAGAGAGCCAGCCTCACACCAGAGCATGTCAAAATGCTCACGTTCCTGCACCGCAATCAGAAATATATGAACTGAATCTTTTACAAACTGTAAATTATTGTTTAATTTTATTTGAATTGAAGCTTTATTGAAACTTTTGGACTTTAAGACATACCAGTGGCCATTTTTGGTTAAGTTAAATGCAAGCTAGGTGGATTGACAAACAAACAAGAATCTGTTGAATCATTAAATAGGCACTTGGACAGCATATAGGCGTAAGCAGATTTGTGGCAGATGATATTTAATGTAAATAAATGTAAAGTATTAAACATAAGAAGTAAAATGTTTGGGTTGAATACATAATGGGGGGTCTGAATATTAAAAGCACACCTTATGAGAATGATTTTGGAGTCATAGTTGACTCATCACTATCAACTTCCAGACAGTGTCCAGAAGCAATAAATAAGGCTAAGAGAATGTTAGGTTATATAGCAAAATGTTTGTTGAGTACAAGTCAAAGGAGGCTATCCTCAAACTTTAAAACAAACTGATTAGACATCATCTGGAGAACCGTATGCAGTTTTGGTCTACAGGCAACAAAACAACACAAAGAAGTGCAAGAAAAAGTCCACAGAAGAGTGACTAGGATGATTCCTGGACTACAGTGGATGTGTTATGAGAAAAGATTAAGCCTTTTCAGTTTAAGCAAAAGGAGATTAAGAAGAGGCTAGATAGATAGATAGATAGATAGATAGATAGATAGATAGATAGATAGATAGATAGATAGATAGATAGATAGATAGATAGATAGATAGATAGATAGATAGATAGATAGATAGATAGATAGATAGATAGATAATCCCAAGGGGAAATTCACATAATCCAGCAGCAGTATACTGATACAAAGAAACAATATTAAATTAAATAGTAATAAAAATGAAAAAATGATTGAAGTGTTCAAAGTTGTGTGGGGAATTAGTGCAGTGGATCGAGACTGTTACTTTAAAATGAGCTCAGCAAGAACACAGAGAAACAGTTGGAAACTTGTTATGGGTAAGTTTCACCAAAACATTAGGAGTTTTTTCTTCATTCAGAGAACCACAGATACATGGAATAAGTTGCCAAGTTGTGTAGTTGACAGTGGAACTTTAGGGACCTTCAAAACTAGATTTGATGCTGTTTTGGAAAAATGAAGTGGATTGGACTGGTGAGCTTTGTTGGGCTGAATAACCTGTTCTCATCTAGACCTAATGATTTCTTACAGGGCAAAACCATGAAGCCCTGTGAGTGGCAGTATGAGAATATGTTTTCTGTTTTTGTGTCATTCTTATGTATTTTGTCTATTATTCTTTTATGTATTTTAAGTATAAAACTCACACTATAATTTAAAATTACACTGATCTGTAAATTCATAATTTAAATGCCACATGGATTTTCCCAAAGGGAGCTAGATAACACATAGATAAACACTGTCGATAAGATACAATATATTGTTTTGCACATACAGGCTTTTCCTCAGCAAAAACTTTAGTAAATTTGTCGGAAGTACTGAATCTAAAATTCACCCAAAACAATGCTCCTCCTATGATATTTATGTTTTCTTTGATGCTATTCTTTAGTCTTCATATCTTTATGGAACAAATTAACACTAGAACCACTATAGCCAACAACAATTGCCATTGTGTTTTTAAATCTTCAATTATTTTATTAAAGTGTGTCATGCTCTTCTTTCACTTTTCTTAAACTGCATCATTTTTTTTTTTTTAAACACAAAAGACATCCTATTATCACCATAATCAATGCCTTTGTCCAGGTATGAATTGAATTGCTATCTCTCTCCTCCAGTACACACTTGGATCACATTTACCTGTCCTATTATTGCATGTCAATACTCAAATGTGAATTCCTGTCTCTCTCCTCAAGATGACTAAACAACAATCAAAGAAGAAATATCACATATAATCACTTACTTTTTTAAATATGTGTAAAAATAAAGATCTTAAGCTAATCTGAAAACTGTAGGTGCTCCAATTGTTTGTTAGGAAAAAAACAGTATATAAACTTATATAAGAATGAACCTGGGTTCCCTACCTGAATGGTATTTAAACCTCCGTTCCATGTCCTTTATGTCTGTTTTTGATGCTATTATTTGTTACAATTGTTAACCATTTAGTTTCTTTGTGTTCATGCATTTTCTTTTACTTGTGTTTTGTGGGTGGTTTCCAAGAGGTTGCGCCACCTGTCAGTAACTGCCTAAATTTTCCCAGAGCCTCTAGCGGCTCACTGTGTGCCGTTTTCTATGATCATGCTTTAGCGGTGAGTGTTCCTTTTATAATATCTATGTTCATGTTTACAGATATATCGCCTGCTTTTCCACTATTCTTGAGTATCTGTCTTATGGGAATGTATTTACTGAGGAAAATAATAATACATTCTATTTATATAGTGCATTTTCCATGCCCAAGATTGCCACTCTTGGCAACTCCTTTTTTGTCTTTTGAAGTTGACCTGTTTTTGTTAATGAAGAGAATTTTTTTGATAGCATAATTACTCCATTACTGGGTAATTTATGGAAACTTGGTACTTGGATACTCACAAAGTCATAAAAGTAATGTTTTCAGATAAATGTAAAACAAAAGTTCACAGCCAGCCTCAATATGATGTGGGGAAAGGAGAACACACAGTATGATTGTAAGAGTTAAATTTGAACCCTGGTCTAATGTGCACCTGGCATGTGTCAGACTCTCATATCCTTCTGAGCTTATGCTTAAAAGCTGACGCTGTTATTTTATTATTCACTATAATAAATGTATTTCTTGTCCTTTATATAACCCCCTTAAGAGAAGTGCTATATTTATGGCGTAACCTTTCTTTTACCGTAAAGATCGGGTTGCGCTTCCAGTAGAAAGGATAAAGATGCCGTTCCAAGCCATACACTGATTGTCAGGATGAGTGCATCAGTAATGGAAAAAAGCTTACAGCACTCGGGGTTCCCAGGCGGACTCCCATCAAAGTACTGGCCGAGCACATGCGCGTTTAACTTCCGAGATCGGGTGCTTTCACACTGGTATGACAGTAAGCGAGAGCCCCGCTACTTCTTGCGGGTCAATTACTGAAGCTATTGAGGGGCGCTTCCAATGGAAACGATTAAGATGTGTTTCCCAGCCATGCATTGAAGCCCAGGTTGACTTCGCTTGTAATAGAAAAAAAGCTTACAGGAGTCGGGGTTCCCAGGCCTTCTCCCATCCACGTATACTGGCCGAGCCAGTGCGTGTTTAACTTCCAAGCTCAGATGAGATTGAGCGAATTCTAACAGGTGTTGCTGTAAGCGAAAGCTGCGCTCCTTCATGCTTTTTAAATATTGAAGATCGGGGGAGCCCACTTGCAATGGAAAGCATAAAGATGCAGTTCCAAGCCATACACTGATGGTCAGGATGAGTGCAACAGTAATGAAAAAAAGCTTACAGCACTCGGGGTTCCCAGGCAGACTCCCATCGAAGTACTGGCTGAGCGCATGCGTGTTTAACTTCCGAGATCAGACGAGATCGGGTGCTTTTACACTGGTATGGCAGTAAGCGAGAGCCGCGCTACTTCTTGCGGGTCAATTACTGAAGCTATTGAGGGGCACTTCCAATGGAAACGATTAAGATGCGTTTCCCAGCCATACACTGAAGCCCAGATTGACTTCGCTTGTAATAGAAAAAAAGCTTAGAGCAGTTGGGGTTCCCAGGCCTTCTCCCATCCATGTATACTGGCCGAGCCAGTTCGTGTTTAACTTCTGAGTTCAGATGAGATCGAGCAAATTCTAACAGGTGTTGCCGTAAGTGAAAGCTGCGCTCCTTCATGCGGTCTGTAGTTTTGACTTTGCAGTGGTAACGGGGAGTACTAAGAACGTACTGAGTGATTTGGAATTTGTAAAGTGAGAAATACTGCTTAGATTAAATAGGCTGGAATGAATCACCAGAACCTGATATTAATCCTTGAGTTCTTACCCAGGTTAGTGAGTACATTTATAAGTTCATGACGCATATTTTTAGGAAGTCACTGTGTACAGGGAAAATTTCAAAGGACCTAAAAATGGCAAATATACTATTATATAAAAAGGGCAATCGGGTAGATCCAGGCAACTCTAGGCCAATAAGCTTAACATGAATCACATGTAAATTAATGTAAGGAGTTATTAAGGAAAAGATTGTGCCACACATGGAAAGAATAGAAGTTTTACTGAAGAGCTGGTTCATGACTAAAAAGTTAGCCAAACTTTTGCCTCGGTTCACGACCACACACTCGGTGTATGAACAAGCTAGTTTCCCTTTCGGTTTGTGCGTGCCGATGACTTCCGCACGTGTTGCATTGTTCTCGGTCAGACATGCCTGCCTGCCTGCACGTGCGTGCCTGCCTGCTGCTGAGAGAGAGGGGGAGGGTGCGTGCTGCTGAGAGAGAGAGAGAGCCTGCTCGTGCAGCTGAGAAGGGAGCCTGGGTGTTTTGTGTCAGTGTTATTCAATGTTTTTACATTAGTTTACTATTACACTGTGCATTGTATGGTGTAATTAACTATATTTGTGCTTAATCTTTAAAAAAATATTTACATACAGAACGGATTAATTGTATTTACATACAATCCTATGGGGGAAATTGCTTCAGTTCACGACCAACTCGGTTTACGACCAGAGTTTTGAAACGAATTATGGTCGTGAACCGAGGTTCCACTGTATATAAATGATTTGGATAGGAATTTAAATAACAAGCTGGTTAAGTTTTTTTGTTTAAAGACTATGTGAACTTTAGTTTGTATTGTTTAAATGTATTTCTTTTTTATTGTGATGGTCACACTAATATAAAACATCAGATTATTTTCAAATTCATATGTTTCACTGGTTGTTATTTTAATTTGATCATTATTAATTTTAATCGTGTTAATGCAGAGACATCAGGGTGACATTCACGGGTGGACAGACGTGAGCAGATGAGGTAAGACATGCACTGGAGCCCAGAACAGGATGTGCAACCACAGATTGCAGGCATCAAAATAGTCAGGCATGAAATAATCGTGACTAATCGAAAAAAAAATTGAACGATTAGTCGACTACCAAAATAATCATTAGTTGCAGCCCTACACGACAGGTTCGGCATCAAATTAAAGGAAGGGGGTGTTAAAGGTGTGGCGAGTAGATGGATGCAAAATTGGGTCAGACACAGGAAGCAGAGGGTAATGGTATGCAGAACCTTATCAAAACTTATATACTGTATAAATGTCTACGCATGGAAGTGAGTCTGTCTGGCCCAGAAGTGAGAGAGGGAATCGGGGTTATGGCTCCACCTCCAAGGAAACAGAAAACTTGCTTAGCCATTAATAACACAAGCAGGGCCAGCATGTCAGCAAAATGAAACCTCAGAAGAAAGACAAAGTCGCTTAGCCACTAACATCGGCAACACAGTATCCCTTTTACATTTTCTCCCGCCGCTAATGCACAAGCGATGCGATCACATTGGCAAAATGAATCCTCCTAGGAGAGAGATGCTCAGAGTAGTTTCTTTCAATTACCTGACATCTCTACATTTCAGTTTTTTTTCTGACGATTATTATAGTTTCTAGGCTTTCTACAGCACAAGTTTTATATATATACTGTACACACCTACAAAAATGGAAATGATTGGGATAGGAATATAATAATAAGCTGGTTAAGTCTGCAAATGATACCAAGCTATGTGGATTGACAGGCAAACTAGAAGGCTTCGGTAGATTTCAGGCAGATGAAATTTAATATAAGTAAATGTATTAAAGTATTAAAAGAAAAAAAATGTGACTAGTCTGATTCCAGGGCTACAGGGGATGAATTATGAGGAAAGAGGTGAACCTTTTCAGTTTAAGTAAAAGGTTATTACCGGTAACAGAGTACATGATTGAAGTGCTTATTATTATGATGATGATGATGGGAATTTGTACGGAGGATCGAAACTGTTACCTTAAAATGAGTTCAGCAAGAATACGGGGACACAGTTGGAAACGTTAGGGTAAATTTCAGACAAACACTACAAAGGTTTTCTTACACAGAGAACTATAGACACGTGGCATCAGTTGCCAAGGATTGTGGTAAGTAGAACTTTAAGGACCTTCAAAACTTGACCTAATGTTATCTTGGAAGAATTAAGAATATTCTTCTGATGTAGTGCTAGCTGTATTGTGATGTGTATAAATATAACTGAAATTCTCACTTGAATGTTCAACCAACATGTAATACATCTCTACTCTCCAGTGGCATTATAAGAAGACATTATAGCTGACTGGCATACCCAAAGAAAAAAAAACACATAGCTAATCAACCTTTTATTTATTTATTTAAATAAAATTAATCGTTTATTGTTTGCCTTTTTGAAAAGAAAAAAAAATATATATATATATATATATATATATTTATATATATATTTATTACCAATGTTAAACCAACACTTAAAAAAAGAAAAATAGAAACCATTTGAGCTTAGCTGTGAAGTCTGCTGGAAGATGATGTAGAACTAGACTGGAATTTTAACTACACTGTGGTTTCAGTGTGCTGCCTCTGCTTGTCAAGACAAAACTAGCAGAAAAACAAAAGTACAGTATTGTTATTTGCTGGAACTAAATTACAACATACTGAGATTTCCAACTAAAATGATAGGGAGACCTGGCAAGATGTCATCTCAAGGTGTAACTATAACAGTTCCTGATACAAGCTTCAGGGCTACCATAATTATTAAGATTATTTGGGGCCATTATGATATGAATATGATATTCAATTTATAAGTAAAGAACAATCTCATATGGAATTTGTTGCTTAGAAATGCCTTCTACAGCACTGGAGAATAACTGTACTCATGATTTGAAACATTTAAAAGGGATAGATAAAAATTTAATTTAAGACAAAGGAATAAATACTACGCAGTTGACTTACTAATCTCACATATTATAATATAATTAATTTCTTTGGTAATCATGGTATACTCTCCAGCTTCATTATGCTCCAAAAAGGTCATAATTAGATGAAGCCACATCAGAATATAAGCTAAGTCACTTTTAAGGAAAATTTCCCACTGCTAAAAATGCCTTTGTTAGTTAAACTAATGGTTATGTAAACGGACAATGAGGAAATGTCCTGATGCTAATTAAATAAAATTAGCCATTGGGAAAGGTATAAATATATGCAGTTGGCAAAATAATTTATTGTAAGTGAATTATCAGATAATCTATCTACAGTATCTATAATTTCCACGTTTTGATGATTAAGTAAATCAATACTGAATATTTCATTTGTAAACGGTGAATGAGGAGAAGTAAACAAAAGTTGTTTTGAGGGTAAAGTAATATTAAGTGCAAAATTCTATAGCAAGTATGCCAGAATTATCATTTTCATTTTTTAAAATAAAACAAATAAAATAATTTGTGGATCTATTTAAGAATCATTTGTTTGTGTTTTATAAAGCTTCATGATATGTTGCTTGCTATGAAAGTTGCTACATAAACTAAAATCCTGATGGTATTAAAAGAATTTCTGCCAGTATAATTTGTTTAGTTTCACATGATAAAGATTAATAATCTTGAAAGATGCTTACTGTTTCTGGAACATTTTCAAATATTTCCCTTGCTTCTTCTCTGTTGCACAGCTCCTCAATGCACTCTCTTTCCAAATTTCCCTGCTTGCTTTCTTCAAATAAAGAATTTGCTCGTCGTCTCCTTAGAAACTGTGTAGCGCTATTCTTTGGCAAAACTAGAAAGCATAAAAGACAAACAGCAGTTCATTAGTAAGCAATAACAACAAACAGAATGTTGGCAGAGGCACTTTTCAATGTAAGAAATCTATTTTTAGTTGAATGAAGTGAACTGTTCTATCAAGACTCCTATAATGACCATTTCAGTTTTAATTTTCACTTTAAACAGTAATAGGAAAGTTGCAAGTAACTGTGACAATGAGGCATAAGATTAGAAGTGTAAAAGGAAATAAAGAGAAATTTAAATTATGCAACCTATTCAGCAGTACTTACTGAGCAAGAGGCTATTTTCTATGTTAGCCAGTTACCCCCAAAACATTTTTTCTCAACTGCAGAGCATCCTTCAGGGCAAGAAGTTTTCTCTTCACATCATCTAGCACTACCTCAAATGATGTCTTCTTTGGCTTTTCTCTTGGTCTCATTCCCTCCACCTCCTCCAATGCCCACCACCATCTCTTATCACACCCAGTCAAAACACCTTCTCCAGATTTTAAATGTATGATGCAGCTTTCCTTAATCTGAAACAAAACTGTTTCACTGACTTACCTGATCCCTGATTTTTTTTTGTAACATTACCTTTTTACCTCCTCCAAAAGCTCCTTTGAGATGATCCACAGAGCAATGCATCTCCATTTCCTTCACAAACGTCACAGACTTTAGGAATTCTCCTTACAATAATATTTCGCAGATCTGTCAACCATTTAACTCAAGGACCATCTGCTGCCTTCAGCATTTCTCACACCACTCCAATTTGGCCCACTGCTTTACCTATTTTAATCTCTTTCAGCCTTTATATTTTCTCAGAAAACATGTATTAGCACTTTCATCCTCCTCCATGTACTGTACTCCTTTCAGGCATTCTTAATCCCATTACTACCAATCACAATATTACCATTAACATTTCTCAAGCAATACACACCTACTGCATCCTGTCTGCCTTTTGTCTTTGCAATCCGGAACACATTTTTTTCCTTTCTTATTCTGTAGCTTACTTGCAAACTCCTATTTTTTAACTTCTTGTGCTACATCAACTGCTTTCTAGCATTATACTTTGCTTCTTTCACCCTGTCGTGCTCTGCCTTTGTCTTCTGCTACTCCATATACAGTAGCATCTTCTTTTTTTCTCAACTGAAAATTCTGCCCCAGTATTCTAGTACCATACTTTCTTGATTCTTGTCAGTTCCTTTGTTCAACAACACACTTCTATCATTTTCAGCCTCTTTGTTTTTAACTTCCCACTTGCCATTTACACCTGATAATTCTGAAACACCTGGGGCCTCATGTAGAAACGGTATAAATCACTACGCCACCGTGTTCCCATGTTTAATAACATGCTTTAACTCCTATCATCATGAAAATGATATCAAGTATACATCTCAGTATTTTAATTATTCAGAGAACTGTAATATCTACTGTGGGCTGGCAAACTGCCCAGGGATTTGTTCCTGCCTTTTGCTGGCTGGGATTGGCTCCAGCAGACTCCCATGAGTCTGTGTAAGGATATAGCGGGTTGTTGGACTATGGATGGATGTACTGTAACATCACGAATATAACGAATTCTGTGTCCTATCGGAGGAAGAAAAAGCCCATTTAACACTAGAATTACCAGAGCCTACGAAAAAACTCGCAATTCCGTCCCACCTTAAACTGCTTCTTAAATCCCTTCACACCTCTCCGCCAGCATCCTTTGTTCTCTAAATGTGCTGATAAAGAGAAGCTAGGAGCAGCCGGCTATTCCATCCCCCCACCAATTTAGAACGTGCACGAACTTCTCTCAGCTCATGCCTTGATTGAGTATCTGGGAGTGAAGTGGAGTTTTAGACTGGAAATAATAAATCGTTGTTTGGAACACACGCATTTCATGTCTGTTCCATTTCTACAGTAATCTGTGTCAACACATTGTTAAAACAGAAACGTTTTTTTTTTTTTATATTCTAGTAGTAGATGACAAAATGTAGGCATAAACTATATAATGTATGAAGCCTGAAGTCCAAATAGCAAAGAAACATTTTCACAAGAATAACACAATTGCACTTTTATTCAAACATATAACTGCAGAAACAAAAAGCCGCCTTAACATGCGACATTGACACCAGTTTAATGTAATTGACTCCGTAGTTCAATAGACTAAGTCCCTGCTTGGGAATCAAGGGGTCACGGGTTCGATCCTGCGCCCTTCCGTTTTGAGAAGTAAACTTTTTTTTTTATTATTCACTTTTCATTCTCTCAGTCGCATTCAGAATCAATCCATACAACCCCATCTGACACGGCTGTTTTCACTAAAGACGCGCTATAGCTCTGCAGTGTACCACGATGCATACTAACCCCCCCGGTTCTGACACACAAACGCTGGCGAAGCTGCCTTCTTCGTATCTCACCGTCACTTGCTTTTTCTTTACTCCAGGACATGCAGAGGAAAGAATGGTAAAGACCAGTAACCGGCGCTATATGCAATCATCAGACACTCCCCATCTGCCCGTGTCGTTCAAACACAGGAACATATGTTGGTGTAAAAGTATAACAAAAGTGCACTTTTATTCAAGTGCACTTTTTCCATCGCCTTTTCCTGTAAGAAGCAGTGTACACACTTCTCTCTATGCTGTGGTTTCTATTACACACCTGAAAGAAAGAGACAATACATATGAACATATCCAGCATACAGCAACATGCGGGACTGGCAGGAACACTCAATAAAACTGAATAAAAAGAAAATCAAGTGACGGTGAGATACGAAGAAGGCAGCTTAGCCAGTGTCTGTGTGTCAGAACCGGGTGGGGCGTTAGTATGCATCGTGGTACAACGCAGAGCTATAGCGTCTGTATTCTGTTTCTTTTGTACTCCAGGGCACGCAGAGGAGAGAATAGTAAAGAGCAGTAAGTTCGGCGCTATATGCAATCATCAGACACTCCCCATCTGCCCGTTGTTTTGTTATACTTTTCAATACTTTTTATACTGCTCAAACAATACACGTGTAATGCCACGAAAAGTGCCGCAGACACTTCATTTCGCAAACAAAACAAGTGCACTTTTATTCAAAACTACCTGTATAACCGAAGAAAAAAGAAAGCAAGTTACAGTAGGCGATTGATACGACAGCTTGCATGGTGCAATGCTAAGAAGTGCTGATTTTCATTCCGTGCTATATAAAATCATCACATTCAAATATTAACAGTTCCACACACCCAAGGACCGTCCTTCCTACATTTACGACACGTGTACTTGTTGCCGTGTACACACCTCTCTGTGCTATGGTTTCTATTACACTGAATGAGCACCTGACACTGTACTTTCTTCCCTGGGGGAAGGTCCCGCATCAGAGAATTTCCAGTTCCTGCATAAATTCACACCCGATCTGACGCTGTTCGTTTTCAAATAATATTGCATTAGTGCGATTATATTTTCACATATATTGTCTCTTTCTTTCAGGTGTGTAATAGAAACCACAGCATAGAGAGAAGTGTGTACACTGCTTCTTACAGGAAAAGGCGATGGAAAAAGTGCACTTGAATAAAAGTGCACTTTTGTTATACTTTACACCAACATATGTTCCTGTGTTTGAACGACACGGGCAGATGGGGAGTGTCTGATGATTGCATATAGCGCCGAAGTTACTGGTCTTTACCATTCTTTCCTCTGCATGTCCTGGAGTACAAAAGAAAAAGCATACAGCAACATGCGGGGACTGGCAGGAACACTCAATAAAACTGAATAAAAAGAAAAGCAAGTGACGGTGAGATACGAAGAAGGCAGCTTCGCCAGCGTTTGTGTGTCAGAACCAGGGGGGTAATGTTAATATGCATCGTGGTACACTGCAGAGCTATAGCGCGTCTTTAGTGAAAACAGCCGTGTCAGATGGGGTTGTATGGATTGATTCTGAACGCGACTGAGAGAATGAAAAGTGAATAATAAAAAAAAAAAGCTAACCTTTACAAGGATCATAAATTGCACCGGCTGTTACAGAATGAAATCAAATGTATGCTTTTATTCTAAAACAGTAAGAATAAGAGCAGTTTACTTCTCAAAATGGAGGGGCGCAGGATCGAACCCGTGACCCCTTGATTCCCAAGCGGGGGCTGAGTCTATTGAACTACAGAGTCAATTACATTAAACTGGTGTCAATGTCGCATGTTAAGGCGGCTTTTTGTTTCTGCAGTTATATGTTTGAATAAAAGTGCAATTGTGTTAATTCTTGTGAAAATGTTTCTTTGCTATTTGGACTTCAGGCTTCATACATTATATAGTTTATGCCTACATTTTGTCATCTACTACTAGAATATAAAAAAAAACCTTTCTGTTTTAACAATGTGTTGACACAGATTACTGTAGAAACAGAACAGACATGAAATGCGTGTGTTCCAAACAAAGATCTATTATTTCCAGTCTAAAACTCCACTTCACTCCCAGATACTCAATCAAGGCATGAGCTGAGAGAAGTTCGTGCACGTTCTAAATTGGTGGGGGATGGAATAGCCGGCTGCTCCTAGCTTCTCTTTATCAGCACATTTAGAGAACAAAGGACGCTGGCGGAGAGGTGTGAAGGGATTTAAGAAGCAGTTTAAGGTGGGACGGAATTGCGAGTTTTTTCGTAGGCTCTGGTAATTCTAGTGTTAAGAAGCACGTAGTGATTCACACACATTGAGAACATAGAAGAACACATACAAAACAAAGCATTTAACGTGCTACTTTAGTTACAATGGGATTTGATAAACTAGTAAATTAAACAATTTAAAGATGAAGTTTATGATGTTCTTCCTTTAATGACAAAATAAACTGTGTGATTAAATTGGAAATTGAGATTAAAGTTAACATTTTGAGCTTTTTCCCCCACTGTGTCCCTATTTTTTTCTCTTTTTGTCTGTACCCTAATAAGTTTTCATATGACACTCAGACGGTGGGCCATGACTTGCCTTTTCACAGAGACTTTGATATCTGACAACTTCTTTTTTATTTCAGGCACTGTGCGACTTTGTGAACTTGAGCTTTCAAGTTTCTCTGACACTCTGTCACTCGATTGTTTAAACCAACAAATAGTATGTTTTTCCTTGCCTCCAATTGGTATTTGCGGAAATTCTTCTATTTTCCCCTGTGCTTTTGCCATTGACTTTTCATAGAATGCTGAGCTTAAGAGGCTATTTATATTGATTTGCATATTCAAAGAGGAGTTTGGAAGTGGCAGCAGGCGTGTGCATGTGCGTTACTTTTCACACTGACCGGGACTTATGGAGCGGAAGAACGTGGAAGTTGAAGAACGCACAGATTTATGCATCTGTTTTTTTTTTTGTGCGTACTGTACAAACATTTCCTCTTTTGTCCGTGCACCAGTCTTAATTAATAGGGTATACCATCACTGAACTCACAATTTGGTTTGGTATTCAGGTCTATGAAAGAAGATTACATGTAGTTTCACTTTAATGTACCTCTAACACTTGCTAAATGAAATTTACCAGGATTGGTTAGTCAATCATTACTGCTTATTCTGGGTTCTATCTGACAGCATTGGTAGGAGGATTTGACCTTGTTATAGATTTCTTCTAGCTACTATCAAATCACACACCTTTATTTCTTACTTTTACTTGCCCTAAGGAGAATGTGGTACAGTGGGCATCACTGCCACCTCATGGATCCCGGGTCCTGAAGCCACATGTAGAAACCCTTACTTAGATTCCATATTAAAATTTAGATTAGCATGGAAAGATAAAAAATGGTGTACACACACAAAAAAAAATTCTTTTTTATACAACCACGCATATTCCACGTACCACAAGTTCCTTTATAAATATCAAATCAGCTTTGTGACTGCCATGGATGCACACACTTTTACCAATCCCATCATCTTCTGCTAATAACCTTGTATGCCGTAAAAAAACGCCCTTTTTTGAATATCCATGACCTAATCACTTTGGAAATTCGGCCAAGGTCCTGAGTGACATCTTTATTTTCAAACCATTGGAAAACACAGAAAACAAAACTGCAGAAAATCTGAACTTGAGGTATTACGAATATTTTTTGGAGTTCAAGGCGTGGCCAGGGGGACCCGCACCCCCACCCGAACAGATGCAATATGTTACTAAAATAAATCTCAAATAAAGGGTATTTCTCCTCAGTTTGTAAGGCCACAGTTAATGTAATGGGAGGTCACACCATACATGCTCTTTAAGTGGAGTTTGCATGCAAGTACACATGTGTTTACTCCGGTAATCTTCCACAGTTCAAAGACATGACGGTTAGTTGAAGTGGTGATGCTAAATCATCCCCTAATTTTTGCACACATGCAAATGTGTTTACCTTGTGATAAGCTGGTATTAATGGTATTTGTGTCCTTTTTTGTGACTGACTTATAAGTTGATTTAGACATCTAGAGCTGTCCTCTTCAATTTGTGTGCTGAATTGGAGACTACAGTGGTGTGAAAAACTATTTGTCCCCTTCCTGATTTCTTATTCTTTTGCATGTTTGTCACACAAAATGTTTCTGATCTTCAAACACATTTAACCATTAGTCAAATATAACACAAGTAAACACAAAATGCAGTTTTTAAATGATGGTTTTTATTATTTAGGGAGAAAAAATTACAAACCTACATGGCCCTGTGTGAAAAAGTAATTGCCCCCTTGTTAAAAAATAACCTGACTGTGGTGTATCACACCTGAGTTCAATTTCCGTAGCCACCCCCAGGCCTGATTAAGAAATCAGGAAGGGGGCAAATAGTTTTTCACACCACTGTACATTACAGAAAAAAAATGCAGAAATCACATTATCCCTGTTCTGTTACAGATTTAGAACAATCAGATTTAGAAAACAGATGGACAAACATCAGAATGTGACTGAGGCATCATTGAAATATGCATAAAACAAGATTTTCTGTAAACTTAATTTTTCTGCTGCCTGGAGCTGCTACAATGCCAAACATCAAAAAGAATTGTGTGGGACTTATGGGTGGATGAAGCTATCCATAACTTTTAGTAAATCTCCACACCAAGTTCAGGTTTTATAAATCCTGACTTTTTGTGTAAAAAATGGCTTCTGCATAATTCCAAGCATAGGAAGTTTTATACATGAGGTCTCCACAATCTGCATTTTCACCATTTCTTTGTGTTGGTTATCCTGTGTGGGATGCTCATGTTTGGTTAATTGGCAATTATAAATTGTTCCCTGTGTGGGTGTATGCATACCGTATTTTTCGCTCCTTAAGACGCACCTGACCATTAGACGCACTTAGGTTTAGAGGAGTAAAACAAGAAAAAAATATTCTGAACCAAATGGTGTACTAATATATAAAACAAAATACAGCAGAATAATATTTCAACCATGTAAAATCAGCAACGGTATTAAGAACCTTCATCACTTGGGGAAACCCCAAGAACTCCTCATCACTAGTGTCAGAATTTATGAAGCTCAGTTGCTCACAATCACTTTGCAGGAGCACATACCTATCATGCAGCATAACTCGTCCAAAGCCAGCAGGGGACAAAGCACGTATGGACCAATGCTCCCTAAAGTTATATCACCAGTTTAGTCCCATCTCTATTTGTAATGCCACAAAGTGTCTTTTGTTGTGGGTTTCCACTTTGAAAAACAAGAATGCGGTGCAAATGCAGCCTATGATTCAAAAAATTGCTCTGCATACCTGTTTGTCTCGTCTGACATTAGCTGAAAGGCAGCCTCAGAAAAGAACAGCCTGAGTAGTCCAGCAGCTGGTAATCTGTCGAGTCCAACAGCAAGCCATACTGTCTTGTGAAGTCTGGTAGCCAGTTTGGCTCTCACGGATCAATGTCTGAATATTCCTCCCACACGAACCTTGCCGTAGGTGCATTTGCTGCGCGAATGCACTCAGCTGGGGCAGCATCGGCTGGTGTCCGATCTGCTGATGCCAGTTCCTCACTCTCTTGCTTGACCTCCTGATCACTCTCAACAAAACCAGATTCTGAAAAATCAGAGTCCGACTCAGTGATAATGTACAAAACATCGTCTTCTGAGTATTTTGTTTTCTACATTCACTTTGCTCCCTTGTGAGATGTCGATGCCATCTTGCCTTTGCTTACATTTGGTTACATTTCGTAACTCACACACATGCAAGGATTAGATGCTGAGTCAATGAGTCTAACATTCCTCCAAGTAGAGAGGGAATGACTGTAACATAACGAGTTTTGTCGCCATTAACAGCTGATTGTCGCCCTCAACCCCTGGATGTTGACTTTTGTCAGGTAATACACATCACCCTTCTTTTGGGGAAAAAAAGTGCGTCATATGGAGCGAAAAATTAGGTAAGCGGGCCTGCAATAAACTGGGCCAGTACTGCCAGGATGGCTCAGCCCTCTGAGACTGTGAATTACCCTAAGCGGACCAGTACCGGGCTGACAAGATGTTTTAAAAAATCTTTAACCGCATCATACCGGCAAACTACACCATATACCGGCACAAACAATACCTCATTTTAAAGCAATGAATGGCTAATATACACTCATAGAAATCACATTTTTACAGCATGTATAGTTGACTTTTAATCTACTAAGAAATCATACATGTGGTACATTATAATCCATAACCAAAAATTTTTTTTAATATCATAGTAATTACTCCATACCAGGAATACCCAAGTGATATACATCAATCGAAGGGTCTTGATTGCTCTTTCTTTATTTTTTGAATAAGAATGATTTATTTTGATGTTCTCCCCTCAACCAGGAATTGCTGCAAAATGTCCTCAGGGTGTAACAGGTTAATTAAATTAAGTAGGTTTTGGGAGTGTTATGTTCATTAGAAGAAGAACTTATAAATTGATAAAAATTTCTACTTCAGTTTTTAGATGGAGTTACAAGTTTTAGGCACCTCTGAACAAAATGTTCTCATTTTCTTTGCAGTGTTACTTGTATGCATGATACACGTAACTAGTGAATTATTGGCGGAAGTCATAAGTGAAAAATTAACTGAAGACGTTCCAGTTACAATGAAGCTCTCTCATTTTGCTGAGAAATAAAGGGAGACTCTCCTCACTCTGTGGATGGGATAGCTTCTAAGTGTTGTGCTTTTGTGGGAGCAATGTCAACTCTCTCATAGCCTTAGCCCAACTCTTACAAGTGCCAGGATATTTACATTTATGTGCATAAGATCTTATCCTGTAATATCTAATTTATCAAATTTATATGCAATATAGGAATTAAAATAAGATATTGCTAATTAGTGTAAACAAAAGTACCTCTTCACCAAAGTATTAGCTGACATCAGTATCTGTCTACCCAGTATTAAACCTGCTTAACCCAAATATAGATACGCAGGCAGACAGGGTGCATCAGCACATTGTCACTCTTAAGAGTCCCTTATTTTCCCAGCCTGTATGATATTCTTGAAGGATGATAAAAGAAGAAAACAGAGAAAAGCCCACACACATGACAAACATGCATAGACAGTGACCAGACCAAACCAAAAGCATTAATCATTGTGTCCTATATACTGTATGGTGTATATGTACTGCACATATTTTAACAACTAGTATAATAAGCTGAAAGTCGGGTAGAAAAGTAACCAGAACAAAACATATTTTTTGGAAAGCCAAATTGATACTAAGACATTGCAAAGTGATTTTCAGATATCTCAAAATATTTCAGTTTTTCAGATATCTGAAACTCAATTCAGGAGATCTTAAAATAATTTACTTTATAGATTTTAAGATATGTTAAGACATTTTGAGATCTCGAATTCACTTCCTGCATAACTACCTACTCTTTAATATGACTTCCTGCAAATTTTAATATCTTGAATGCTTTTGATACATCCCAAAATACCCAGGAAGTTACTTTATGGTATCTTGAAATGCATTTTAGATATATTTAATATTATTTTAGATATATGAAAATATTATAATATTACATTTGAATGAAGAAGAAACCCATTTTAAGATATCAAAAAAATGAATTTGAGATATAAAATGATGTATTCAAGGCTAAGATCAGAACTGTAGCTAGAAGTGACTCAATTCTGATTTTTAGCTCATGTCGTATTTGTATTACTGGTCAAATTAATTTTGCAAGTGATGTAAACCCGATGAGTTTGTACCAATATCCATGCTAAACATGTCCTGCAAACTTAAACTTAATAAAAAAATAATTTTCAGAGAGAGGTGCCATAATAGACTACTATGAACACCAACTGCATGCTGGCTGCTTAATATTTTTAGTGCATGACAAATTAGTCATTTCATGATGGTAAAAAAGAAAACAAAAAAAGTTTCAGCATGTTTATCACTGCTGTATCTGTACTTTGAAACCTGTGGATACAAGGGAGGAGTCAAGACTAGTGGGGGCACAATGTGGAGCGGTTGTCAACGATGGCCATTCAATTACTTATGTTAACATCTTTCCACAAGACTCTCAAAAAATACAACATGAGATGCACCATTTCCATCAGAAATGATTTAGAAACTGGGCAACAATGGCTGGCGAATGTCACACAATATGCTTATTAGATCTGTCACTTAATTTTTTTTTCATTGGCATGCTAAGATGGTACTATACTCTTATCTTTTCAATGCAGACATATAAAAAAGACGGCCTAAAACAGATGTAAAATTGCCTAGGAAAATGTACATTTTCAAACAAATTCAATTACAACATTCAAACTAATTCTTATATGGAAAATGTGTATTTGTGTTTTTGGCTGTTCACGCTCCTCTTAAAAACGATGGATCTGTGACACGTAAGACTGAAACAAATCATAATTGAGTGGCAGTGTGAACACACCCCTATCTCATGTTTTCATGAAGAAAGAACATTCTAAAGATTTGGACTTAATAGGACCCAATAGTGACCAATGCTGGACAATCGCAAACAATGTGACAAAAAGTAACAAAATTCTCACATTAATTGTGCTGCATAATCCTCATGTTATCCATTTATATACTATCCATTTATGCAAAACATATCATTACAAGATGATCAGGAAAAACTCATTCCCATAATTCAATGCTTTTGAATTGAATTTCTTAACTTCTTGACAAATGAATGAGGTGCAGAGGCGGATTTTCAATTCAAAAGAGACACACTCAATCCACAAAAATATGTGACTAAACATTTTTCTTGGCAAACACTACAAACTACATGGGTCAAGCAGTATATAAAACCATGTAATTTTTGTGATGCAGTATTCCTTTAAGATTACACATATACCATAAAACCTTGTATCCATGTCATTTAAAAAGAAAAAAAGAAAAACATTGCTGTGAGATTCAGCCACTTTAAAAGGAGACTGGCTCTGTGCTTTACTTCACCATTCATCTTCCTAACCTGCTTATCCAGGGCTGGGTTGCAGGGCAGCTAGGGACTATCCCAGCAAGCATTGGGCAAAAGGCAGCAACAATCCTATGATAGGGAGCCAGTCTATCGCAGAACAAGTGCACAAACACTTGAACACTAAGAACACTTCAGCAACACATATTCACCTAAATTTAAACCAGGTTGAAGTTTAGAACAGATGTTTTAGCATAGGCAGAGTGGTAGCACAGACCTATCATTCGTGTACCACAACACCAAGTTCTACATGGAGTTTGAACATTTTCATCATACATTAACAGACTGATTGGTATCAATTAATGTCAATGAGTTTCCTCACTCAAAAATGTTGCCCTTGGTTGTTCAGCTGCCATTTCCAATTCCTCAGCCAGAGAGAATCAAGTTGTGAGGATCAATGGAGCATCTGGTTCTTATATTGACAAATGGACAATATGGTACAGCTGTTCTGGGCAAGGATGAACCCAGGTCCTGGCTGCAACCCTGATCCTTAGCTCTTCTTCATAATGGGGTGTGGTCCCCGGCCGGGGACTGGAGTCCGGCCGGGACACCCAGGAGGACCGGAGGAGGGCTTGTGCCTCCTCCAGACCGTGAGGGGGCGTCCGTCCTGGTTATGTAGCGGGCCTCGGGTAAAAGACTTGGAAGCCCAGCCCTGTAGAGACCCGTGGCCACCGCCAGGCGGCGCCCCAATGCCTGAATATCCCTGGAGCCCAGCAATTCCGCCACACCAGGAAGTGCTGGGGGGAAGACGACAGGGGACACCCGGACGGCTTCCGGGTGCGCAGCCGGTACTTCCGCCACACTGGGGTGTGGCTATGACTAATTGCCGGGAAGTAGCTGGAGCCCATCCCATATAAGGGGCCGCCTCCCTCCAGTGAGCGGCGAGAGTCGGGTGGAAGAGGACGGAAGGTGGCTAGGAGAAAGGCATTGGACTTGTGAGGCCTGGACAGTTGGGGGAATCGGTGCAAGAGGCACTGGAGTTTGTGCACGTTGTAAATATTGTAAATAAACAAGTGTGTGGTGGAACCAATGATGTCTGTCTGCCTGTGTCCGGGTTCAAGTTCACAGGGGTCGATGCAGTGCTGTTCCCTCAAACTGCCTTTATAAATTTTTTGAGATGTTTTTTCCCCTTGTGCAAGCGCACACCACATCACAGAAGGTGCAGCACGTATATAGCTTGGCTTTTTGAAAAATCTTTGGGTTTTATTAATAATACAATACAGTGTAAGCAGTTCAATTTCGATTTATTGTTATGTAAATAAATCAACAATGAACAATGAAACTCATATTAATCATATGATTCTACACACATCTGTCTGTTGTTACAAGCTATAGCAGAACATAGCTGCTGAAGGACCACAATTGGCTAAGGGCAGTGTCAGGATGAGGGTACTGGTGTTTTTTCATAAGTCCAGCCACAACAAGCAAGAAGCAGATCATTACATAAAGAAAATGCTACCAAGAATTTGATAAAAAAACATTTTTACAATTTATTTCTGTTGTTATAAGCATACCTCAAAAACAGATAACGCATGTTTTCTTAAACAGAAACCTCTGCTACTTCAAAGTTGGATGTACCAGTAAGTTTTATGTCTTTTTTCCACTATGGAACTCTGGTACCCACTATAAAACGGAACAGCTGGCTAGGGTTTTTTAACCTTATAAAATACACTTCTGTCTAGGAAAAATGTCATGTGGAAATTTAATTAAAAATTCTGAGCTTATCCTTTGATTTACTTGAGATCTCAATATGCACACAAATGTATTTGAAGATATAATAAATTACATTTCACATATGACAATGATCATATTAAGATATAGTAACATGCGCTGAGGCATTTTTAAATTAATTTTCACATTTAGAATTTATTTCAAGACATCTCAAATGCATTTCGACAAATCTGTAAATGTTAATTTGGTTTTCCATAATTTAAAGCAATTTCTTCAAAGTAAAGTGAGTAATGAAAAAAACTGGTGGAAACTCTAGCGGCTGGAGCAGCCACAGAGGAGTCTACAGCTAGACCCTTCTCAAAAAACTTTACTAGGCAGAAGCTTATTGAGATAAAAAAAAAAAACTTCAAAGCTCATTCATGACGTAATAGTCCATGTTTCTCTTTTGAATAATACAGCCTCAACTAGTGTCACATAATACACACTGGGCATTATTGCAAAGGTTTTCAACACAAATAAATCTAAATAAAATTCAGACAGTATTATTTTGAACAGGCTTTACCTTAATTCTTGACACAAAAACACCCATTTAGTGATCACTAAAAATTCCTTTCGTGCTTTTCAGATAAGTAGGGTGCAGTAATAAACACAGTCCACTGCAAACATATCAACGGCGCGTATTGCGGATATACAGTACTTCCACACTTCTGTCCTTATCTCACAAGCCTCTAACCACCTTGCCCTGCTTTAACTGTAATAATTCTCTTTTAAACAGAAAACGTAGGAAGAATAACAAGCTCCCAGAACATAACTACCTCGCACACAGCAGCACTACTTTAATAAAAGACTTTCGCCGATCACACTGCCTTTATTTTCAAATCACTGCAACCTTGCCAAAACGTTCTTCGGAACTCCGCGAGCGAAAGATGCATCTCTCATCAACACAGCACGAAGCCTGTATTAATTAGCACAAGTAAAAAGGAAACAGAAAACGAAACTTGCACATTCTTTATTTTACTTACATTGCTCTGCATCGGCAAAAATGACGAACAAGCCCAAACAGCCCCAAATTGCGGACAAGATGGGTTTTCTCCACATATTAAAGAGACGCTAAAGTTTGACGAGCAAGCGTGGCTCTCGACTCAGACCTATAATCCTGCGCTAAAAAACTGGCTCTGTCGACTTTTTCCTTTGCTTTTTCAGTTTCTCCGAGGGATGTTTTGAAGAGGCTGGGAAAGAGGCAGTACCAAAGAATATTTCGGAAACTCAGCTGAGGCAGCGCTGTGTAGCACAATACTGCAGTCAATCACGCGGAGCTAAAGCTTTCCGGGAAAGGACTGGAGGAGAAAACAACACAGGGAGCACGATGCGCGCACACGCGCCGCCTTCAGTCGCTAAGCGCGAATTCCAAATGCGTTTCACGAGCACGAGAACACACGCACGCGCATCTATCCCTGAATGTAAAGAGATGTAAGAAACGCCAAACGGCGACTCAAAACGAAGCCCCACGGGTGGACTAGAAAAAAGGTAGGCAGTTCAGGCTGTTCATTCCAGTCAGTTTTAAGTAATGTAACCCTAGGTGTTCTGTCCAAAAGTGTTTGAGTTCATTTTAATTGTACTGTATGTGGTATCATACATTGCCATGCAAACAAGACTAAAATGATGTTTCAGGAACACTAAATGACCAGTAAAATAAAGTAAAAGCAAAAAGTTCATGGTTTAACAGGTACCAGAACGAGCTTAGAAATTAAGGCAGACTGAATTTACTCAGAAATATCAAAAGAAGCTTTACAAGGCAAGGTCAAGTCCAGTACATAATTATAAAGTAGATTACAAATAAGCAGCAGTACAAGATAAAATAAGGGTGGAGTTTGTGTACGTGCGTGCGTGAATGGACCTGCTGCTGTCTTGTGCTTAGTGCTGCTGGCATAATTGCTCTTCGTGGCCATAAACATGGATTGTTACGTGGATGGATGTATGGAGCGCTCGCTCCCTGACCAAATCAGTATAGTATAAAAAATAACTGATAGTGGACACCATTGAAAATCATACCGGCAGAAAAGCAATTGAAAAGAAAGAGTGGGAAGAGGTTGGTTTTCAGTCCAGATGAAGCCTCGCGTACAGACCTTGTAGCATACGTTTAGGTAGTAGATACAAGATAGGTAGGAAGGTGCAAACATAATGAACCATGAGCTGCTTGTAAATACTGTAGATGTCAAATGTCTAACAGTTTTATATAATGTGAACACCGTAGACAGGTATTCTGGATTTTTGCAACAGTTTGAAGACAATTGCATTTCTGAGAGTAATCCAGAACAGACACCCCATATTCAGGGTAATATAGCCAGTGTGCTTGTTTTGGGTCAAAAAGGTGCCAGCAGCATTCGAAACTGCCATACTGGAATTTCTTTAAAAACTTTGAGTAGCCCAGAGGAAAATTGGTAAAAGCTTGCTAGAATACATCAGCATCAAACCTAGACAAGAAAAATCAGTCTATGGCAATGTTTTGTAGAAGATAAAATTAAAAATTTACTGTCACTGAGATTTCAAAGTATAGGTTACTGTGAAGTATGACTCCTAACAGTGAACGCAGAGGGTGATGAGATGATTTTGCCAAAGGCTGGTTTGTACTTGATATGTCTATGCTGGACAAGGGCTGCATGGTGAAAATGACATAAGACACAAACACAAGGGGCTGAGTGTTGCTGGTGCATGCTGGGTTTTTACCACATGCTGTGTACGTAATTCTATGCAGCGATACAGACACAGTGCTGTGTATCCAAAATGGTTAAAATTGGATTAGAGGCTGGTTACATTGGAGCCAAAATAATGAATGAAGGTCTGAGTATGATACAACAGGACATCGAAGTGCAAGATAGACCTGCAAAAATATCTGAAGTGCATTTGTTTATCATGTAGCCCACTCACTCATGATAATATTTAACTCGCCTTTTATTTACTGTTTTTGCTCATCTGCTTTCGCCCATTTTTCCACTTAAATCCAGAAGTAATTGGCACAACTCTTCTTCCATTACCAGGCTCACTTCCTCTGTTGTGATATGGTTAGGTATGCAACATTGATGAAAAACCTTCACCTATTGACAGCAAGACTATCAACGTGTCAGTGTGAATGTGTTTTGGTTGCCGACAATGCGCATGCTTTGCATTGTGGTCTGTGTGCAGGCTTCACAGAGGATGTATAGACAAGCCCTTAGTTTTTAGCAGGATGTCAAAGCTGCTGAGTTGTCCAAGCGATGTTATGATAAAAAAAAATCCTAACTTTACCTATATCAAATGCATTAGTACTGAAATTATAGTCAGAAATAAATTAAAAGATGGACCAGAAATACATCAGAAAAAATACAACCCAGCAGATCTACTGGATATTCCAGGTTAGTGAGCAAGCCCAAGAAGGTCAGGAAGTAATCAAGATACATGACCCCTTTTGAAGACTATAGAGTACATAAATTTAACTCATATTTATTGATTTAAAATGTTTAATTGATCAAATGCTATGACAACAGGATTAAGGAGTACTTTAGGTAAGCTGATTGTGTTTTATGTTAAAAACACATAAAATTCAAGCAGTCCACAGGGGCAAAGCCATCAGTAAAATGCATCAAGATTAGTAATTAAATTGTTTGTAATTCTTATATTAATGAAATAGTTTCTGATTGATCTGATAAAGGTATGGTCAATATGTAATACTGGGAAACACTTGGAATATAAATGCAGTTAAAGGTGAAGACGTGCAAAGTGCAATATGCAGGCAAAAAGCTCATTGATTATGTAATTAAAATGGGGAAAAAAATTAACTACAGGAAGCAATCGCAGAAAGGATTTACTGGTTTGCAGTGACAAAATATTCTAATTTACCAGGCAATGTTCAGAAATGAGAAATAAAATTTTAGATTGAATTGTAAAAAACTGTAAAATATAAATCAACTGATATTATTGTCAGACTGTATGCTGTGCTAGTGAGAGTATATTTGGTGTACTGTGTCCTGTTCTGGTCACCACTCAAGAAAAAAGCAAATTAATGCTGTAAATTGTTCATAGAATAGCAACCGAGTGCATCTGCCATCTCAAGGGGGACACCCTTCTCTAACAGTGTAACAGATGTTAAATATCTTTAATGATGAAGAGAGAAGTCTACATGGGGACTCATTCCTAGGTGCATTCACCTATATTGCGATCGCATTGTCTATCCACATGAAATATTGGAACCCCCCTGAATTGATTTTGTTGAAATGTGGCACGCTAATTCTTCAAGGAATTTATTGAGACAGTTCAATTTCTGTTCAGATATCTTGAACAGATCATGCTATATACAGCATTACAATTTTAAACTCTCCCATTGAAAAGTATTGGTGAATTTTCAAAATCATCTATATTAAAATGGAGAAACATTCGGTGTGACTTCATCTACAAATTAGTTTAGTTTCAATTTTACCTTGACAGTGGCTACACCAACTTGTATATTTTGTATATTTTCTTCTTTCCTCCTCTAACAGCTGCTAGTGATATCAAACAGATCCACAATACAATTTATTGAAAAAACAGAAGACTCTGTGTGTAGGAGGAACTGAAAAGAATGTAAGCAAGAAATACAAATGGTTAGGAAGATATGAATAAAGTACCATGTGACTCACTATTTACCTTACACTAAATTAACCTCAAAGTTTCATTATCTGCAGATTGTAATGATTCAGTATTTCACTGTCATTACAATTTTGTAGGGTGCCCAGACTTCCCAGTAACAGGGACAGTCCAGATTTCAGGCTATGCATCCTAATAAATAACTGAAGACTATCAGGATGTACTGGTTTTAAACTTAAGCATGTCTTGAATGTACAGCAGATGTTATGATGTTTGCATGCCTAAAGTGGGTATTCCACAGCTTTTTTCACACATTATTAGGACTGGTATTGTAATCATTAATTCCTGAGAAATCTTGCATGTATGGAAGGATTTAGGAACAGTACACAGTACACACAGCTCCTAGCTTATAACTGGTCTTAAAAGTTTTGCTAGTATAATATGACAGACATGGATAAATTAGCACATACAGTATACACTACACCCCTTGTACCATGGTCATATCAGTATATTAACTTTAAGGAGAAATTGTTAAGTAAATATTATCCATTTTTAGCATTCTGTCACAGTAATTACATCATAAGCATGGCAAAAGTTCTGATCTGATATTTCCTAAAACTTTACCAGTTGGAACTCTAACTGATGGGAAATCAACCACAAACAGTTTCACATTTAAGTATTTAATGTTGTGGTTACATGTAAGAAAAAGAGTAATCTTAAAAATTTGGGTTAGATTGTAAAATAATGTTAGAGCACATGCTATGCAATGTTGTGTCTGGATGCCGAATCAATAATCTATGTCACCATGAGCCTCCCGTATCTTATATACTGTAAATCCATCTAAGCACTTTATCACTTAGGAGTGAGGTCCTTTTTGCAAAGCAGATTGCTCAGTCATACTTTATTTATCCCCCATGCTATATGCAGAGAAGTGGCAGCAGGTAAAGATTTGCTGTTGCTGCTTGATTTTCATATTGGTGTATTACTGTATGTTACTGGAGCTCCTAAATAGGAATCTTATGGAGGAATCTTCATAGGTTTAAGTATTTTCTGTAAGCAGGATCAAACAGTATGTAAGGTGAATTACACCCCATGGACCACTCCCCATCTGCTTATAGGACAGCATGGTAAAGGGCAGATGTTCTTCTAGGGGCGGCATACCATAACTGCCAACTAGGTAGTGAATAGCTCTTGCATCCTATTATTCTAAGAAAACAGAGATCTTATGCAGTGTACATACTTTGCACAGTTTCCAGGACCACTTCCTTACAACCTGTATCCTTGCACAAGTTAAAGACCCTTGTGTGCCAAAAGGAGCTGTGTAATTCTGAACATACCTATAAATATACAGTAGCAGTATAGGTGCAACCCAATTTTTAAGTAGCCCTGATCACTCACACACTCCAATCACCCTCTGTGCATATTGCAGGCACATTAACAAGATGTTAGTGCTGGACGTTGCTTTCTCTTCTGTACATTTATTGAGCCAGACCCCTACAGGTTAGTGTCTTTAAAAGCATCTGCCTTACCTAGCTTATCCATCATGAAACTATTGTATACACTTAACCTGTTAAAGTTTGTACAGCTTATTAATGAAGTATGACTAGTCCAGGGAGGTATTTCATTCATCTATTGGTGGAAGCATGTACTCTTCAATGAACTGGCATCTCATCCATGGTTGATACCAAGCTTTCAGTTACTACTTCTAGGTAATCCTCCATCTGTCCACCACAATGATATGTGTAAATATGTTTGAAAATTAACTAATGGTTTAGCCCCTGTATTATGCTATTATTATGTTTGTTCTTGGTTGTTTCCTGATGTATACACTCATACTGAAAAAACAAGAAAAAAATAAAATAAATAAAAGAATTGATGTATGCGTCCGAGTACACACACACACACACACACACACATATATTTATATATACACACACACACATATATACTATATAACACTAATGTCTGTGTGTCCAGTCCCTCTACGCATTCTAATTGGTCAATTTGGCTTTGGTAACTCAACGAAAGAAAAACTGCTAGTATGAGATCCATTAGGAGGAATAGAGGTGTATGAGGCATGCGAAGAGAGTTGCCTTCAATGTCGGTAAGTATATAACTGGACAGGAGTTAAGAAAAAAAAAAATGACAGAGAAGCAGGCTTTTCAGGAATGTGCTTGAGAGAGGGAGCATCGGTTAAGAGAAGTTCACACACACGAATATAGAGGAAAGAAACAAGTAGAGCAAGAGATAACAAATATTTTTAATAATTCTATTACCAGCCAGAAAGAGACATTGCTGGATACAGCAAATAGATAGATGGACATTCTGGCCAGGATGTGTGAAAAGATTGCTCCTTGGGAACAGATGAGTGCTATAGTAAGAGGACTCCTCTACTTTATTCCTGCTCTGCTTGATCTGGAAGTGCTTCCAGAGTGTAATGCTGTGGCACCAGCATGAAATGATGTACTCCCAGTATGACTCACCCAGAGAGTGAGAGTTTGGAGGAGGTGGACAGGTCTTGACAAGGAGGAGTGGGAGGGGAGAAAAGTGAAGGACTGGATTGTGTTGTGCTGATTAAAAGAAGCCAATTGAAATTCTGTTACAAATAAAATAACTTTATTTGAACCTAGGAATTGCCTTTGTTAGTTGTGTACGGTGTCTGTGGCACGCCTACGCTCCCTTTGTGGTCACTAATATATAAATATATTATATATAGTGTGACAGGGGGCGCTGTCGTCCCCTTGAATCCTCAGATCAGATGCCAGACACCAGATAAAAGTCCAATTCTTGACTTTATTCATACAATAATGTGCACAAAGCACCCTCCACTCCACAATGCACAATAATCATCCACTCCCAGACGCGTTGTTCCCTTTCTCCCAACTCAGCTCGCCCATCTGGGATCTCCCACAGCCCTTTATAGTCCTTGACCTGGAAGTGGTTCTGATCCCTCAGTCCATGTGATTATCCAGCACTTCTGGGTTAGGTGAAAACTCCTTTTCTTCAACCCGGAAGTACGTCACAGGGACAGAAGAAACAATGTACTGTATTGAAAATATAAGTCTCTGGGCTTCCCTGCAGCGTCCCCTGGCAGCACTGACGTTATCCAGCAGGGCTGTGCATTTAAACTCCACATACCATGATGCCCTGCTGGAATTCAGGGCATCTCCACGTCGCAGGGAGGACTCCATCTGGCGGCTTGGGGGTATTGGCCAGGATGGACTGCCGGCCATATATCACAATAGACACTAATATATATTTATTTTTATTTATATTTATTATATGTATTTTGAATATGCATGTTAATCAGCAATATATTTTATTAATAATTAAGTTCATTTTAATAACCTGGCATGGCATACATGAAGAACTTGTATATTAGAGAGAATGGCACCAGAATACTTATAGTGGATACAGGGTATCAATAACAGCAATCTATGACACTAACAGTTGCCACTAATACCATGGATTTGTATACACAAGGATGCAATGCTGGACATGCTAAACATGACACTACTGGAAAATACACAAGATTTATGTTGTTCCAAACAAAACATGGTCTTTTGATTTTGCTGTGTTTAGGTCTTAATTTTCTGATTTACCGTTGAACTGAGACTGAACTGATCTGTGAAAGTGTAAAACAACATGATGATATGCACAGTGTGCCCACTATAGGCATAATTTCAGAGTTTTAGCTGAAACCTATTTAAAAACAAAGGATTGCTGACAGTGCCAGTTTCATAACCCTAGATGTAAGACATGTATACTTTAATTTCTATCAAGTAAATTAGAAATCAAAAAACTGTATTTATGTTTCTTAAAATACAATTATGTTTGACACATTTAATAAGAATCTATTTGGATTATTGAAATATATACTCTATACTGTATGTAGTTACCAGACCACTATTCCAATTTATACAGAAAATCTCATTCTTAAAAAAAAGTCAAAGTGATAAAGATGTGTTCTGTATATAACCACAAATGTTTTGATAGAGCAACATTACAAGACTATAATTTGTTACTTGTGAAATCAGCTTCCTACCACACTAGCAAAACTGATTATGATTGGTATGAAGCCAACATGATGCCCTACCAAGAAGATTTGGTGATTATGATGCTAACACCACATAATAGGGGCTAATTTGGGCCACAAGGTGACATACTAGAAATGCAGTGCCCTACTGATATAGAGGAGAACATGTGCTTCAATTAATGTGAATTAACCAACACAGTTAAGATCTCAGTTGAATTAAATATTTTAAAAAGCATCCTGCAGCTTCAATAGGTAATGCTTGGGTTAGTTAATTCATTCAGATATAAGACGTTTCACAAATGAAAGTAAACCATTCGATTCATCAAGTTTGTTAACTAATAGCTAAGTTGTTCTTGATATTTTTTAAAAGTTGTCAAGGATTCTACTTCAAGTAATGTATTTCAGACCCCCTTGATCCTTTAGAATCCATGTTCCTTTACATAAAAAATAACCAATGAGACACTTCTGAGAAATGTTAAATATCTTTTTCTTTTAATTGGCAGGTAAAAATACAACTGAGTGAAGATTAGTATTCAAACACGATTCAGTCTTTCAAAAGACCCAATCATATGATAGTGAAAAAGGAAAAAAAAGCTTTATACCAGAAAGGCAGCGATCAAGATTTATTCTGAGGTGGCTGCAGTATGTAACAAAATTCTAGTACAAGATACAGTTGGCAAGTTTATTTAAGATACTGTAATAAAACACATCAAGAAATGCAAGTACTATTAATGCATTTGTCATCTTTTTACAGACAAAAATATTTATTTTTCACAACTTTTTACATTATTACTACCAATGTTTAATACTTCTGGCTAAAATTACAAAAGCAGGACCTTTATCAAAATATTTGCATTTAAGGAGAGGTCATGATTATGTTACACAACATTTCCAATACGTTCATGGCACGTTTACTTTTCAAAATACAGATACTCTTTAGAATCTACGACGAATGAAATAATGCACATGCATCTGAAAAGATGAAAGGGTGGTTATTTGAGGTACTATGTACCATTGCTTGAGTTTATATATGCAGTTCCAGCTTAGCATTCTTGTTTTTAATCCTCCTGACTAATGGAAGTGGAACATTTAAAGATGGGTGACACATTCTATTCATTTTGCTTCACTTACTATAGACCTGCTGTTACTTACAGTGCTCCTGACTAAATGAAAGAAATAAAATTGACAGTCACTTCACCCTGCTTGCAAAATTAAATAATGCAGCAAACATTTTTACAATGAACAAACATACTTTTGTCTTTCAACTTGTGCCACTTTACACTGTTACAAGGTTACACTTGGAAGAACTTACAAAAAATCATGACTTTTACAACATTCTTTTTATCATTTTTTGAAATGCTATTTATTAATAATATCTGACACAGCTTCTGCCCTCCTGCTATTAGGTTAACTGGCACATGTAAAGAATAAGTGACCATACTGTAAGTATGAATTTACCCTGCTTTGGACACAACCTCATATTGAGTCTTCATTCCCCTTGGTACTGTGTACCTATATTAATACTATAATTAGGGTTCTCAATTATAGTAATGAGGTGTAAGCATAGAATAAGGGAAAAATAATAGATCAAAGTAGAATATAAAACACATGAGGAAAAAAATATGAGAAGCACACAAACCAGAGCAGGGAAAAAAAATCAAATCATCCATCCATCATCCAACCCGCTATATCCTAACTACAGGATCACAGGGGTCTGCTGGAGCCAATCCCAGCCAACACAGGGTGCAAGGCAGGAAACAAATCCCGGGCAGGGTGCTAGCCCACCGCAGGGCACACACACACACCAAGGGACAATTTAGGATTGCCAATGCACCTAACCTGCATGTCTTTGGACTATGGGAGGAAACCGGAGCACCCGGAGGAAACCCACGCAGGCACAGGGAGAACATACAAACTCCACGCAAGGAGGACCTGGGAAGTGAACCCAGGTCTCCTTACTGTGAGGCAGCAGCGCTACCACTGTGCCACCAAAAATCAAATCAGGTGGCAATAAGTAATTACTGATAAAGGTGCAGGTGTAGCTAAGAATACTACTGTGGGATACACAACACTTGTGTCCCCTACTGTCTGTACAACACAAAGCCTCTGCAACCTGACCTGAATACAGCCAGAAATAAAAATAAATAGAACATAGGTGATGCCCTGGCACAGTGATTAGCACTGTGGTCTCATCGGTTGATTCTTGGTCCAGTCTATATACTGTAAATTAGTCCTGTATGACTGAGCATAGGGATATCTGTTTTTGAGTTAGTTTACTTCCACCTTGTACCCAGTTCTCTCCCTAATAAAAAGTTCAGAAAATGAATGATTGAGTAGGTCAGTGGTTAGTACCCTGTGGTCTAAGGCCAAAATGTTGCTTGGTGTTCCTTTTTGTGAAGTGTTTGTATGTTCTTCCCAATGCTAGTTTCCGCCAATGGAATCTGGCTTTTCCAGCAGCTCAAACACGTCTTCACCTGCACTAAAGGCACCATTTTACCAGTGTTTCTGTGTGAATGTGAATATGCAATCTATGATTTAATTATGTACAGTACAGCTTTTAGTAGTCTGCTTTGTGACCGCTGCTGGCAAGACAGGCTCTGGGATCAAGATCATAAGTGGAATAAATTAATGGACTAGTACTAGCAATTAAATAATCTATATTGATAAATATAGAATATGGGGTGTGCAGGGGTTAGCACTGCTACCACACTGCTCCAGAGTCGGCGGTTTCTGCCCCGGCTTTATCCCTGCCTGTGTGGAATTTGCACAGCCTTCACATGTCTGTGAGTGTTTCTCCCTGTGCATTCCATTTTGTCTTCCTCAAACTAAAGACATACAGGTTAGCTTGACTGGTGACTCTAAATTTACTGATTATGAGTGAGTCAGCACAAAATTGTTTCCTGTGATAGGCTGGTGCTCCATCCGAGGCTGTTTCATCACTTTTGCCTGATTCTACTGGACATATGTCTGGCCCAGTGCAAACCTAAAATTGGATAAAATAGTTCAGTAAACGGATCAGTGAATGAATAAAAATGGCTCAGTGGAAGGGAGAGTGGGTACATAAATGAGTGTTCCTTGCAATGGTTTTGCATCTTATATGAAGCTGGTCCGTGCTTTGTGCTCAATATACTGGGATGGGTCAAACTCTTGTTGACCAAAAATTGGATTAAGTGGGTTAAGAATATTGATAAATGCAGAGATAGGTTCAGTAAATTGATGGATGGATGAATATGCAATAAAAAGTGCATAATTTTATTAATAAATGGAACAGGTGCCAGGGAATATAAAATAAAAACTTTTTTCTTCTGTATATGTACAGTACCATACAAAATAAAATATGGAGCAATATTTCCTACTGTGGAACATCTGAGGAAGAAACACATTAGCAAAGCATCATTAAATTGTCGTAAACCTGTTGAATTTTGATCACTTTATGGGAAACTTTGGTGTCAAAACTGTTTTCCAAATAAACGTTTATTTTTAAATAGTGCTTTTTAGAGTGAGCACTTTCACTTTATGGCAGGCTAAAAATATGCAGTGCTTTGTGTTGAGTTTATGCTTCTACCTTAAGTTTTGAAACAATAGTAAAAGTAGGAGATTTAATTAAGGGATTATGTTTATGTACTTTGGAGAAATTACAACCGATATAAAAGAGATGAACCAGAACATGGTCATTAGTCAACAGAGTGGTGTTACAAGTTAATGTCTGTAAAAATATATCCATTATTTGTATCAACATGCCCTGCTGCAACAAAAGGCTAGGATATGATCTGCAAACATATTGTACAAGGTATTTGGGATGTATGCAGAGTCCACTTTCTATATCACAAAACAATACACAAAAATGTACATTTTTTACCAGTTAGAACACAGAAGCAACCTGCCTCAAACCATTTCCCTCCCACAAAGTAATTACACTGTCAGAAGTTTGTTACATTTTGACTTTGTACCTTTAAAGAAAACAAAAACAAAAAAAAGAAAATGAAGAGCTGGTATTTTTTTCTCTTTTTGTAACACCATGAAAGAATTGACACTTTACCCACCAAAAATGCATTTCTAACTCCATATACAAGGAAAGGGTTAAGATGGCCTTGGTCCCTGAATCTTACTCTGGAGTTCTTTATATATATATGTATTTGTCAGCTTATGGCAATCATTTAACTGATCATATAAACTGACTCAGGTACAATACAAACAAAAGAGACACACAAAACGTGAAAATATCATTTGACATTGCCAAAAGGCAGAGTTATATCACCTGTGAAGCTTCCAGATGATTAAAGTGCATAGCAACTACTTTTACAGTTTGTGAAAATAAACGTTTAGTCGTACAAACTGGGTATGCGTGACACATTTTTTTCTTCAGAGCTGTACATCATGCTACATCAATCATAACATTTTAGGTAGATTTCTTTCGGCCATCTTTAAAATCAAAACAGCATATCCGTTTCTCCCATTCAGATTGAATATGTTAACGTCTCTGATTGCTGTTGAATATAATTCTGGAAACTCTTGTCTCCGATAGGGTGTTCTCTGAAAAGAAATTAAATAAAAATATAAATATAAATGAATGTTGCTTACATGAATTCCTGCTTTCTGGATTTTTTCCCAATTAGGTCTGTCTTTTGGCTAGATGAACAATTTTATATTGGCAATACGCATGTAACTGGAGAATAAATAACACTGTGTTTATATTCATGTAAAGCCCACTAACATAAATATTCTCAAAAGTGAATAACATTGTTTTGTTTTTCTTATGTAAAATAAATTTCTGACAACACTAGAGATACTGACAGTAGAAAGAAAAAATAAGTATGTAAAGTTTAGGGTTCAGATGATTTCTAACTTTACCTTCTCAAACCCACTTAATCCAATTCAGGGTCATGGCAGCCCTGGAAACGAAGTAGAAGATCCATTGCAGTGCCCATTCGTGCACATACCCATAATGCATATTGACAATCTGGAATCCCTAATTAACCCAACCTGCATGCCTTTGTGAATGCAGGAGGAAAGTAAAGTACCCAGAAGAAAATCCACACAGATGGAGGAAGAATGTGAGAATATTCTATTTATTTTAAATTATACTGTGTGGCAATATGGCAGTGCAGTGGTAAGCGCAGCTGCATCATTTATTAAGCATCCTGGGATTCTATTCTGTGCCTAGGTGTGGAGTATGCATGTTCTACCCAAATCTGTGTGGATCATCCACATTCTCAAAGGCATGTAGGTTAGGCTAAATGGTGACTCTAAACTGACTCCACTGAGAGTATGACTGTGTGCGTGAGTCAGTCCTGGACTGGAACCTTCTTCAGGGCGGTTTCCTGCCTCACACCTAGCGTTGCTGGGGTATGGTTCAAACCGGACACTAAATTGGAAAATTATATTACATTAAAACTAACATTTCTCATTCATTCATTAATGTGTTTTCCACATCTGCGTCTGTTTGGCTGCATTGCCTGGAAAGTGGAAGCCACACTTACTGTATGCATACACTCACACATACAAAGTACATTTGGAATTAATAAGCATCTTAACTTAAACATCATTCAGTTGTTGGAGGAATCTGGAACACAGAGTGAAAACCCAAATAGAAAAAGGGACAACATGCAAACTCATGACTAGACCAAGGATTGAATTACAAACAGTTATCACTGTACTACCTAACTTTTTTTTTAGTTAATCTCAATTCAATAATAAACTTATACATGTCAGCTATCGTCTATTAATCTAAGGTTACATTCAGATTCTTGTAAACGATTTTCTAAAAATAGAGACAAAGAATTATTCAGCCTCAAAAATGAACTGAATTAAAATTCGAAAGACTATTACATGTATTCAGATCAAAGTTGTCGTCATCATTGAAAGAATAAGTTATTCAGATCTTTTGGTACATTCATTTTTGACAACCTGTACTGTGAGAGAGGTGTGACAGCGGAGCCATCATTGTCGAATCAGTAATGATATTCCAAACAGCAGCAAAAGAAATGAAAACAACAGGGAAATTCATGACACCCTGTATTTACTAAAGTTTTCCTTGCGAACAAGAAAGGTGCTATATAAATAAAATGTATCATTATTATTGAATGGTAGGAGAGATAATATGATGAATGGCAAAGAGTTTACTGTTGTACAGTTTGTAAGACGCTAATTATATTAGTTGCAGTTTCAACTTTTCTTTCTTTTTTTTTTTTAAATAAATACTTTTCATTTTCATTTCCCAGGGTAATCTAAGGCCTTAGACATTTTTTATCCAATTCCAAACATCCCAATTTTTCATTTTGTTAGGAGAAGCGAAGGGGGTGATTACTGGAAAAAATTAATGTCTAAAAGAAAGAAAAGGTTAATCTGTATATATAAAATATACTTTGCTTTGACAGGCAGATAAACACCTTTCCTTATCCAAAACTCTATAGACAGGTGTTTGATTATCCACAGGTTTATTGGAATTAACACTAGAATTACCAGCGCCTACGAAAAAACTTGTGTGTGGATAAGCAGAAAACAGCAAGCAGTCTGCTATTACATCCCCCACCGGCACACAGTTTTCTCAGCTCAAGTCTGTTTACCTGCGTGTCAGTTGCTTGGAGTTGTATAGAGTGAGAAGTCAAGCTAAATCACACCTTTTATGAATACTATATTGTTATCTGGAACACATGCATTTCATGTGTGTTCCCAGTCTACAACGACATTATGTAAACACATTGTTAAAAAAGAAACGTTTTTCATGTTTTAGTAAGAATTGACAAAATGTAGACATGAAGTTTATAATGTGTGAATCCTGAAGTCCAAATATCAAAGAAACAATTTCACAAAAGGTACAAATATAACAAAACAAGTGCTCTTTTATTCAATATCAGCTTCTTCCCAAATTTACCATTTTAAGTAGTGAGCTACTCTTATTGTTTATATCATACAATAAAAACATACATTTGATTTGCGTCTGTAAATTTATAGTACTTGTCGATTTTTTTTTTCAGTTTTATTCTCTCACTCACGTTCAAGCTTCCACAATGCGGCGCCTTTTTCAGATAAAGACGTGGTAGGTACAAATTTGTTTTGTTATACCCCCTCTTTATTTGAAAACCGTGTCAGACTGGGAAAACTGTGGACGTGGGTGTGAGTGTTGTGTGTGACTGAGAATGACTGTGGACGTGAATTGTTTTATTCAGTTTTATTCTTGAGTATTCCTGCTCACACTGAATTAGTATACGCCTTCTGATCCATGATGTCAAAGCCGCTCTGACAAAAAAAGAGAGACTTAGATATATATGAAATTTGGAATAATTCATTTTATGACCTGTATTGTACATTTTGGAAAAGGTTGTTGCACTAATGCAACATTATATTTATTTGCATACCTTCATGCAGTTGTAGTCATGACATGACTACGTTTGTTTTTTGTTTTGTTTTTTTCCGATCTTGGCCAGTGTCCACATGTTGCTGCATGTTAGTATCTCTTTTCAACTCCAGGAGATACAGAGGACAGAATAGTACAGACAGGTCAGTTCTGCGCTATATACAATCATCAGATGCAAATTTTAACAGTTCCCACAAACACCCATGGACTATCCTTCTTACATTTAAGACATGTGTATAAGGTGTGAAGTCTGAAGTCCAAATATCAAATAAACACTTTCACAAAAGGTATAAATATAACAGAACAAGGCATTACTTCATGTCTACATTTTGTCAATTATTACTAAAACACGTTTCTATTTTAACGATGTGTTTACATAGATCGTTGTAGACTGGGAACACACATAAAATGCAAGTGTTCCAAATAACAATATAGTATTTATAAAAGGTGTGATTTTGCTTGACTTCTCACTCTATACAACTCTAAGCAGCTGACACGCAGGTAAACAGACTTGAGCTAAGAAAACTGTGCGCCGGTGGGGGATGTGATAGCAGGCTGCTTGCTGTTTATCCACACGTTTACAGGACAAAAGACGCTGACGGAGAACTGCGAAGCGATTTAAGGTGGGACGGATCTACGATTTTTTTGTATGCTCTGGTAATTCTAGTGTTAAAAGGGTGAAACTATAAAACAGAGAAAAAAGATACAAAGCGCTATGTGGCTTTATATTAACAACAAACATATCCTCCAAATATATATTACTATGACATTATATACATATTATTAATAAACTACTATAGGAGTTACTTTGATTATATATAGGGAAGGATAACATTAAAATACAATAATACATACAGATGATGCTATCACAAGCATGAAGATAAGTACAGATGACAGAGGATTGTGACTAGTGTGTTTCCATGCACATAACAGCAGCTTTCCGGTTTCTTAAACTAACCTCCTAAATACCTCACATGACAGGAAGCAAGGGAAGGGAGGGAAAATATCAGCTGTACCCACTAGATAGAGCTAAACTGCAAATCTTAATACAATGAACAGTTTTAAAAAGTTTTAACAGAACACTCCCCGTCTGGCGTGATTAAACGCCACTACCGAACAGTCTGTAATAATAAGATATTTATAATGGTCTTTCAGAAGGAGCAGGGAGGAGGATAGTCTCAGTGACAGGCTGAATAGAAAACTTTGTCCCCTCCTTCCTAAAGACTTTAATCTCTGCCTTACACACTTTACCATCTTCGCTGGGAAAAACTTGTGTGACCATTCCCAGGAGCTATTCATTTCTTTTGAGATGATCATCTTTAAGGAGCACGACACTTCCAGACTCAATATCTGGTTGAGGGGACTGGCACTTCCCACATGGTTAAATGAGTAAACAGAGGTATTGTTTTTTCCATCTGTCCCAAAAAGTTTGAGCCAGGTGCTGTACTTGGCACCACTGATGTCTGTGCAGGTCCTTGAACCCAAAATCACCAGCAGGGACAGAAAGAGGATTTACTTTCTGGGTGAGAAGAGTTGCTGGTGTAAAAATCATAGGGTCAGTTGGATCAGTAGATACTGAAACAAGAGGTCTAGAGTTGATATTAGTGTCTGCTTCTGACAGTAAGGTGGTAAGTACTTCATGCGTCAACTTTGAAGGACCAAGTTGGTGGAACATAGAATTTAAGATCTTTTTTGCTATCCCAATCATCCTTTCCCAAGAGCCTCCCACGTGAGAGTCATGGGGAGGATTAAATTTCCAAACACAGCCCTCATCCTGAAGGAACTTATCAACAGTGTGATTGTCAATGTTACTAGAAATCTTCAACTCTTTACAAGCACTGATGAAATTAGTTCTGCAATCAGAACGGATAAGTTTCACTGGACCTCTGATTGCAAGAAAACATCTGAGAGCATTGATAAAACTTGAAGTGTCAAGAGTTTCAGTAACCTTAATATGTACAGCTCTCACACTTAAGCAGGTAAATATCACAGCCCATTTTTACTTTGAGCAAGTCCATCTCTTATGCGACGCGAAGACACAGTCCATGGACCAAAAACATCCAGGCCAACATTTGTAAATGGAAGTTCTATGGAAAGACGATCTGCTGGAAGGTTGGACATCTTTTGTATCTGAGGTGACCCATGAAGCTTGCAGAACGTAACACATCCATGAATGAAGCTGCTCACACGCCTCTTACCACCAACTATCCAGAGTCCAGCAGTACGTATGGCACCTTCTGTAAATAGCTGACCTTGACGCTGAATTTTTTCATGGTAATGCCTGACCAAAATGTTTGCTACATGGTGTTTCCCTGGAATGATGAGGGGTCTTTTTTCAAAATATGGAAGCTCTGCTGCAATGAGTCGGCCTCCAGCTCTAATGAGGCCATCTGCATCAATGATAGGGTCTATTAAGAGGACTGCCCCTGGGAAGCTTCTCCTTTCTTTGTAAACTGGTATTCTCTTGAACATACACTTCCTCTTGAACTGAACGTATTATGATCCTCTGAAATTGTGAGAGATCCTCACCTGAGTATACTGGATCACAGTAGTGCCAGCCTCTGCAGCTGTTGGGCATGGCTTCAGGAGTCTTGTGAAAGAGCCGGGCAATATGAATAAGTCGAGCAATGGCACAAGTTAGTGATCTCCAGCTAGAGAATTTGGAAAAACGCTGAGACCCAAGTTGTACACTTACTGTATCACAGTTGTATCCAGAGTAAGAACCTGAGGGCGGATTTCTGTATCCAATGAAGGATTTACAAGTTGAAAGATCTTCCCTTTGAAAGTTCCTTGAGAAGGGTGCTATAAGGATTTTGGCCTAGGTAGCCAGCTGGTGTCTAGAATGTGGGCTGGAGTGACAAACCTCATAGCAATATCTGCCGGGTTTTGATCCATAGGTATGTATTGCCATTGTTCTGGATGAGAGTATCTTCGTACTTGCAGGACTCGATTAGTAATATAGACATAAAAGCTCCTAGTTTGATTATAAATATATCTCAGTACTACTTTGCTGTCTGTGTAGAAAATAGTAGCGTCTAGGTGGATGTCAGTCTCTGAGGAGATGAGCTCAGCTAGTTCCACTGCTAGAACTGCAGCACATAACTCTAGCAAATGTTAAGGACGCATACAGTGCCACCCCGCTGCCTGCGCTTGGGAAAGCAGATCATAGCAGATCATGGTTCTGCTTCAGCCTCACTATAAACCAAGAATGAGGGAGCTACCTACAACCACACGCTCATTCAGGAAGTGGTCCCCTGAGGAAGAGCTCTGAGAGACTGGTTTGGAACTACGGACTGGGATATCCTGCAGGGGTCACATAGTGAGAAGATTGAGGAGGTTGTTGACTGCACTACTGACTACATCAACTTCTGCATGGACATTGTAGTTCCAGTAAGAACAGTATTCTGCTATGCTAACAACGAGCCATGAATTACAAGTGACATCAAGGGCTTTTTGAACCAGAAAAAAGGGCTTTTAAAGGCAGTGATCAGCATGAGCTCAAGTGTGTGCAGAAGGAACTCTGAGTCCAGCTCAGGGTGATGAAGGAGCAGTACAGGAGAAAGCTGGAGCAGAAGTTGCAGAATAACAGCATGAAGGAAGTGTGGGATGGGATGAAGATTGTCACTGGCTGCAGGTCGAAGCTGGTGCCACCATCGAGAGAGACGTGGAGAGAGCAAACCTGATGAACAACTTCTTTAACAGGTTTGACCACCCTAACCCACTCTCACCTCAGAGTACTACATCCTCCACCCATCCTTCTGCAGATACCAGCATAGAAGAGAGTTTCCCTCCACTAACAATTACAGCAGCCCAGATAAGCAGAGAGCTGAGGAGACTTCGTGCCAGCTAAGCCGTGGGTCCAGAAGGAGTATCGCCACGATTGCTGAAAGCCTGTGCACTGGAGCTGAGGAGTCCTCTACAGCGCATCTTCAACCTGAGCCTGGAACAGGGGAGAGTCCTGAGGCTTTGGAAAACATCTTGCATCACCCCAGTCCCAAAGGTATCATGTCCTGGTGAGCTGAATGACTTCCGGCCTGTCACTCTGACGTCACATGTGATGAAGACCATGGAGTGGCTGCTGCTTCACCACTTGAGGCAACAGGTCTGCCAAGCCAACAGGTCCGCCACGCCCTCGACCCTCTGCAGTTTGCATACCAGGAGAAGGCGGGAGTGGAGGACGGCATCATCTATATGCTACACCGATCCCTCTCCCACTTGGACAGAGGCAGTGGTGCAGTAAGAATTATGTTTCTGGACTTCTCTAGCGCCTTCAACAACATCCAACCTCTGCTCCTTAGGGACAACCTGACAGAGATGACAATAGATTCACACCTGGTGGCATGGATCGTGGACTATCTTACAGACAAACCACAGTATGCGTGTCTCAAGAAATGCAGGTCTGACATTGTGGTTAGTAGCACAGGAGCGCCGCTGGGGACTATGCTTTCCCCGGTCCTGTTCAGCCTATATACATTGGACTTCCAATACAACTCGGAGTCCTGCCATGTGCAAAAGTTCACTGATGACACTGCTATCGTGGGCTGCATCAGGAGTGGGCAGGAGGAGGAGAATCAAGGACTTTGTTTTTTTTTTTTTTTTGTTTTTGTTTTATTAATTTTATTACAATCCATACAAAGCAATCAAGTTTTTACAAAAAAAGAATTAGTTAAGAACAGATCGATCCCCACCCTGAGAGAGAGAGCAAGCCAAACGTGTAAAATTTAAGGCTTGTAAACATACCTAAATTAATAAATTCTCTGTGCTTTATAAACTTATTTTAAAATATTACTGATTAGATCCTGCCATGTTTTGAAAAAGTCTGTACAGATCCTCTAACTGAGTATTTGATTTTTCCAATTTCAAATAATATAACACATCAGTTTCCCACTGACTTAAAGAGGAGAGTTTGGGTTCTTCCAGTTTATCAGAATAAGTCTGCGTGCCAACAGTGTAGTGAATGCAATCACAATTTGTTTGTCTTTCTCCACTTTAAGCCCTCTGGAAGAACCCCAAACACAGCTGTTAATGGGTTAGGAGGGATTGTGAGTCCAAGGCTGTCTGAGAGGTAATTAAAAATTTTTGTCCAGAATAATGTTAATTTGGTGCAGGCCCAGAACATGTGACCCAGTGAGGCTGGGGCTTGGTTGCAACGTTTGCTGGTTGGATCATGCCCTGGAAACATTTTGGAGAGTTTTAGTCGAGAACAGATGTGATATATAATTTTGAGTTGTATAATTGTATGCTTTGCGCATATGGAGCTCGAATGAATTCTCTGCATTCCTACTTTCCACTCCTTTTCTGATATATTAATTGAGAGATCTTTTCCCAGTGTCCTCTTGGATCTTTGAAAGGAAGGGATTGTAAAATGATTTTATATATTGTAGAGATGGAGTCTAACTCCTTGAAATTGAGCAATATTTTTCCAGCGTGGATGAGGGTGCAAGATGAGGAAAATCTGGAAGGTTCTGTTTAACAAAGTTCCTGATTTGAAGATAGTGAAAGAAATGTGTAGCTGGAATGTTAAATTTTGGAATGTAATTGTTCATAGGATGCAAAGGCGTTGTCTATATAAAGATCTCTAAGCAAGTTAATTCCAAATTTTTCCAGATATTAAAACTGCATATGTTTGTGAAGGTTGAAAGAGGTGGTTCTCTTGCAGGGTGCCACAGAAGAAGCTTCTCCGTCTTAAAATGCTTTCTACATTGGTTCCAGATTCTAAGTGAGTGGAGCACAATTGGGTTATTAGTGTATTGCCGATAGCGTGTGTTTATTGGAGCACAGAGCAAGGAATACAAAGAAGTACTGCAGGATTTTACTTCTATTGCGGTCCATGCCTGTGTATGTTCTTCTATTTGTGTCCAGGTTCTTATCGCCTGTATATTTGCGCCCAGTAATAAAACTGGAAGTTAGGTAGAGCCATGCCGCCTTCTGCCTTTTGTCTTTGTAGGGTCGCTCTTTTGATGCGTGGATGTTTTGAATTCCAAATAAATGAGGTTATTGTTGAATCTAATTGCTTAAAGAATGATTTATTAATGTATATTGGTATGTTTTGAAATAAAAAGGAGCTTAGGAAGAATATTCATCTTAACAGTGTTAATTCTTCCAGCTAGTGTGAGATGAAGGGTTGACCATCTATGCAAGTCTTGTTTAATTTTTTCCATGCAGACGCGAAATTTTGTTGATAAAGAGCTTTATGTTTACTTGTGATGTTTACCCCAGGTATTTAAACTGTTCTGCAATGATAAAAGGTAGGGTGTCTAATCTAATATTATATGCTTGAGAATTCACTGGAAAGAGTACACTTTTATTCAGATTAATTCTGAGACCAGAGATCTTTTGAAATTCTGTGAGTGCTGCTAAGACTGCAGGCACAGAATTTTCTGGGTCCGATATATACAGTACCATGTCATCTGCATATAATGAGATTTTCTGTTCCAGTCCTTCTCTGCTAATCCCCTTTATCTGATCAGTATTTCGACAATGTATTGCCAGTGGTTCAATGGCAATGCAAACAGCAGGTGACAAGGGCATCCTTGTCTTGTGCCACGTTCTAGTTTAAAGTAGTCTGAGCAAATGTTATTGATGCAAACTGAAGCTTCTGGGTTAGTATACAGTAATTTAATCCATGCACAAATGTTCGGGCCAAACCCAAACTTCTCCAAAATAGTAAAAGGTATTTCCATTCAATCATGTCGAATGCTTTTCTGCATCCAATGATAATAATATTTCTGGGGTGTTTGATTTAGTTGGTGAGTATATTACATTAAACAGGCGTCGAAGATTTGAAGATAAGTGTCGGCCCCTAATAAATCCAGTTTGGTCTTGTGATATTACGAGGGAGCACTTTCTCCATCCTTCTAGCTATGATTTTAGAGAGTATTTTAACGTCGTTATTCAGAAGTGAAATTGGTCTGTATGATGCACATTGTAATAAGTCCTTATTTTGTTTTGGAAAGACAGTGATTAGTGCTTGGCGAAAGGTTTGTGGAAGAGATTGGTTATCTCTGGCTTCTGTAAATGTTGCTAATAGGAGGGAGCTAGCTGAGCGGAGAATTTCTTGTAAAACTCTGCAGGGTAGCCATCAGGGCCTGCTGCTTTTCCACCTTGGAGTGACTTTATAGCATCTAGTAATTCTGATAATGACAGAGGTTTATCAAGTTCCTCCACACTAAAAGCGTCAATTTGTGGTATCTGTAATGTATCCAGAAATGCATTAGATTGTATATTGTCTTCTTTAAACTCAGTAGTATATAGGGATTTATAGTAGTCTCTAAAAGTGTACATTATATTTTTGTGTTGATGATTTTATCTCCGTTAGTGTTAGTAATTACGAGATTGCGTTGCACTTCTTGCTTGTGAATTTGTTGAGCTAAAAGCTTATTAGCTTTCTCTCCATGTTCATAATAATGATGTCTGGATTTGTAAATTAGTTGTTCAGTTTCTTTAGTTGTCAAGAGGTTTAATTCTGAATGTAGAGCCTGCCTCCTCTATGTAGAGTCTCGCTTGGTAGTCTGGCATGTTCTTCATCTATTTTAGTAATTTCGCTTTTTATCTCTGCTACTTTCTTCGCTTCGGATTTATTTCTGTGGGAAAGATATGAGATAATCTGTCCTCTTAAGAAGGCCTTAAGAGTTTCCCAGAGTATTCCTGCAGAGATCTCAGGGGATGTATTTGTCTCTAGAAAGAATTTGATTTGTTTGGATATAAATTCAGTACAAGCGGGTTGAGCGCCATCTTGGGGTGAGTGTATGGGGCTTAGTAATTTCAGCTCCAAGATCATAGGTGCATGGTCCGAAATAACAATAGCATCGTATTTACAAGATTTAATCTTAGGCAAGAAGTTATTATCTATAAAGAAGTAATCAATCCTTGAGTAGCAATGATGTACTGGTGAGTAGAAAGAATATGTTCTTGAATTTGGGTTTAAAAACCTCCAGGGATCTGATAAGTTGTGATCAGTTATAAACTTTGTAATTATCTTTGCGGTGTTAGTTGCCGTTCCCCCTGTAGAGGAAGTCTTATCTAAAAGTGGATTTAGAACACAATTAAAGTCCTCAGCCATTATAAGTTTATGAGTGTTCAGATTGGGAATGGATGCAAATAAATTTTGTATAAATTCCTTATCATCAACATTAGGTGCATAAACATTTATCAAAATCATTTTACAGTTAGATAAGTCTCCCATGACCATTACATATCTCCCTTCAGGATCCAATACTACATCTGATGCTACAAATGGTACTGTTCTATGTATGAGAATTCCCACCCCTCTAGTTTTCTTTGTAAAACTAGAATGGAACATTTGGCCAGTCCAGTCTTTTGCAGCGGAACTGATCCTTGCTTAGTAAGTGGGTTTTCTGTAAAAATACTATTTTAGCATTTAGACCTGTTAGGTGAGAAAGTACTTTCTTTCTCTTTAATTCGTGATTCAGGCCTTTAACATTCCAGCTTACGAAGTTAACTGTCCCATCATGGAGACACTGATTCTGAGTTTTTGATGTCATTTTATAGTCTTAACTGGAAGTGAAATAGTTTAGGTCTTAATTTCCTATTTCCCCAAGAGTTGTTGCCATGCAGCTTATTATTATGTTGATAGTTATAATTATAAAGATTGATAGGATAGATTAGGTATAGATCAAGGACTTTGTTAAATGGTGCGACTCAAACCACCTACACCTGAACACCAGCAAAACCAAGGAGCTGGTGGTGGATTTTAGGAGGCCCAGGCCCATCCCAGACCATGTGATCATCAGAGGTGACTGTGTGCAGAGGGTACAGACCTATAAATACCTGGGAGTGCAGCTGGATGATAAACTGGACTGGACTGCCAATACTGATGCTCTGTGCAAGAGAGGACAGAGCCGACTATACTTCCTTAGAAGGCTGGCGTCCTTCAACATCAGCAATAAGATGCTGCAGATGTTCTATCAGATGGTTGTGGCGAGCATCCTCTTCTATGCGGTGGTGTGCTGAGGAGGCAGCATAAAGAACAGGGATGCCTTACGCCTGGACAAACTGGTGAGGAAGGCAGGCTCTATTGTAGTAACGGAGCTGGACAGTTTAACATCTGTGGCAGAGCGACGGGTGCTGAGTAAGCTCCTGTCAATCATGGAGAATCCACTGCATCTACTGAACAGTATCAACTCCAGACAGAGGAGCAGCTTCAGCGACAGACTGCTATCACTGTCCTGCTTCACTGACAGACTGAGCAGATCGTTCCTCCCTCACACTACTGTATGCGACTCTTTGATACCACCTGGGGTGGTAAACGTTAACACTATACAAGATTATCTATCTATCTATCTATCTAAAACTAGCTGTGTTACAGCTTCGCACAGGAATTTTCATAATGCAATATGCCACAGTTATAGTGCCATCGGTTAATCAGATGTATCAGAAGTACTTTGTAACTAACAAAGTATTTTATTGTATACAATATTTGTAGTTTCTTTACCAGGAGATAACATTAATGAGGGCAGTGTGGTGTACTGCTTAAGGGTTTGCACCTAGAACTTCAAATCCTGAGGTTGTGAGGTTAATTCATGCTATCGATACTGTGTGATTATGAGTAAGTCTCTTTACTTGCCTATACTTCAATTGAAAAAGAAATATAACAAATTGTATTTCAAATGTTGTAGGTTGCTTTGGATAAAGGCATTATTCAAATAATAAGAAATAATAATAATAATATTATTAGGTCACTGGAGCTGCTTATTCTTAAACATGCTATATAAATTTGTACATGAGCAAAACATTCCTGCATTAGATCAGGTTCTGCTTTTCCTAGTGACTTGGCTTTTATTGGTGGTCACTGCAAAATACAATTTTACAGAAAAATGTATTGTTTTGAGCTGAAATGGATAATCAATAAGAATAATGTGAAATTTGAAAACATTTTATTAATATTGTTATATGTTTTGCGAGTTTCATTTGCTTACGCCATTCACTCAAGTCCAGTGTTTCTTTTCATGTTTTTCATCAGCTCTATGTAGTCCCCAGGTAAAGTCCCCAGATGTGAATGTAAATGCAAAGCAGTGCTTGAAGTGGATATACATAAGTGTCAATACTTTATGAGTTATGTTGATGTATTAAAACGAAGCAGTAGCTTCAAGTGTCCCAACACAATTTCTATGGCTTCATCATTAGAAATTCAAGACTGATTCTGGGACATTGTGCGAATATATGCAACCAGTGATAGAACTCCATTTGGATGTGTTCTTCTTTGTATCTGTTACACCAAGGGTTTTAGCGCCTGAGTGATCCTCTATTCTGTTTAAACATTTCTCTCCCCTATAATAATAGTCATTACATATGCATTCAGCAAACAACATTCTCAGACACACAGTGTGGACATAATTGAAAATAAGAGAAGACATTGATGACCTAGACATTTTTTTGTACATTTAAAACAATCTCTAAAATTTGCTTGACTACAGCATTGGTCTTGCGACCTGTCGATACTTACTGGCTTCCATACTTGGTTTTCTTAAACTTGTCTCTCTTGTATTGGGCATGCTCCTGCTCTAGAATGTGCACTCTTTCTGCAATCAGCTTTAGTGTTTTGTATGTTTCCTGAGGATCATCAATAACAAAGCTAGAGTACTCTTCTTGTTCTGGACCATCATACACTGATTTGCTCCCACAAGCCTCTGTATAAAAGAAAAAGAAGCAAAACATGTTATGGGAGTCTTGTACAAAACAGGCAACAATTAGGACAAGTTTACAAGCAGTATAAAGTAGTTTTCTGATTATTATTTTAATAAAAGTTCATTTAATTTCATTTATGCATTTACAGAAACAAAATGAATCTATTTCAGATAATTAAATTAAAGATACACAACACAAACCTTTTATCTATATTTCATGATTCTTATTTGAACACAAACCAAAGTGTACAGACTGCACAGGGCAGACGTTATTTTGTATAGAAATGTAATCAGAAGATAGATTGTAAATAATAACTACCTCAGGATATAAGTCGAGAATCTTAAGTAGAGATATGTTGCGAGAGTGTCACAAACCAAAATAGTGAATAAGTCAAAAACTTAAGGCATAAATCTTAGTTGTGGGGCATAAAAGAGTTCAAAAACAGTCTCAGCCATTGTGAGAATTGGAATTCTAAGACAGAATTCAACTGGCAGTGGTGTTATTTAGCTTTTTTTACTATAATTCTGAGGTATCCTGTGTTTAGTTAACCTGAGAGGGATTAATTACAAGTACACATATTAAAAGCATGAGCAGGAGACTAAAGGAGACTAAGGACATCACACTGCAGCATCGTCTCCAGCTGAGAACAAATGAAGGAGCAAAACTGTGAGTGAGGCAGGCAATAAGAATTCACCGATCTTAGGTAGGTTATCAGAAATGAACATGGCCTCTCTAACCCAATTGTCAACTAGTACCACTACCCCCAGTGAGTCAACAGCATCAAAACTAACTCTGCCTTTGGAGTGCAGAAAAAATGGAATTGAACTGTCTAGAGACGATTAATGCAGTAATGATTACCACATTTAGGAGGAATATAAATGATATAAACAGTGACATAAAGAAGGATATAAAGCATGCAAAGAAGGATGTACACAAGAGAAATGACAAAACTGACAACAGAATAGACAAGCTGCTTCAGGATATAAAAGACTAGCAAGAATTGATGAAAAATACAGGAAAACATGAGTAAAACTGAGAATAAAATTAAGAGTACTTGATATTCATCCTGAAGAAGTTAAGCAAATGTTTATGGCTTACATTGAAGATGATGAACAGTTGATTTCTGCCATCAACAAAAAAGCCATTGCTGTAGAATCCGAATGCAAAATGTTCAGTGATAAACTAGCTGTGCTGAAAGACAGATCTAGAAGAGACAATATCAGAATCGAAGGTCTCGCTAAAAACCATAAGAGTCAAAATCCAGTAAAATTCATAGCTAAACTATTCTCTAAAATAATTGGAGAGGACTTCAAATTAGATACCGAGATCCCAGCAGCTAAAAGCATATGTGGATCAAACTGTCTGCAAAATATTCATCCACGCATCGTGTTTATCACAGTAGCAGTTTTAATTACGTCTGCCTTAAAACTGTGCTCCCCAAATTTTATCAGTGTGTTGATTTCACAGCTAGAGGGAATAATACACTGGATCACATATATGTAATATAGTGCATGCCTATACAGTGTCACCCTCCCCCCACCTTGCAAGTATGACGATATTTTTATTTCTAGTCACGATATTCTGATCATGGAACTTAAATCACTATGCCCTACACACTTATCTCATAGGTGGCATCTTAATCCCCTGTCATTAGATGATGAGAACTGTACAGAATTCATCTCCAATCGAACTGATTATATTCCAGAAGAATTATTGATCAGTCTTGAATACTCAGATAGTATCTCTACAATTCATAAAGACCTCAGAGTACATTGGGAAAGGATCTATCACTCAGTATTTCAGAAAAGAAGTGAATGGCAGCCATGCACTGAATGCACTTGAGCTCAATATGTGCTAAGTATTCAGTCGTTCAACTTAAAATCTTCTATCAAGTGCATTTAGCTTGTTTAAAATTGTCCAAAATGTTTCCAGGGAAAGATTCAACATGTGAACACTGCAATCTAGCTCCATCCTCACTGGGCCACTTGTTCTGGGTGTGCACCAAATTAGCAACATTTTGGGCAAAAATCTTTCTGTGCCTGTCAGATAGCCTTGGTGTCACAATCACTCCTAACTTATTATAGCTCTGTTTGGTTTACTCCCAGACAGCCTTAAAGTGGTGGAGGACAAACAAACTGTAATTTCCTTTATTACACTCTTGCTCAACTGGAAGACTCCCACCCCACCACTCTTAAGTCAGTGGGTAACTGGTGTCTATACTACTTGAAATTGGAAAAATCTAATTTTCACTTCAACATGGCAGGATCTAATCAATAACATTTTAGAATAAGCTTCCATTTTGGGGAAAAGGATACCCTTTTTTTTCTTACTCCTTTTATAAAGTAGCTTCAGTTGTTGGCTCCTCTCTCTTTTTCTTGGATGGGGGTCGAATTTTGCTTTGATTTTTTAAATTTGACTTGACTGCATGGAATGTTATCTGTTTCTAATTAAAATAAGTAAAAAAAAATAAAAAATAGAATAAGCAATTATATCTTGGAAAAGGACATTCTCTTTCTTTGTTGTTTTTAAAGATATGTTCATGCTGTTGGCTCTCCTCTCTTTCTCTCAGGCTTTGGTTGAATTCTGGTTTGTTAAGTTTGCCTTGTGTGTATGGAATGTTTTCTTCAAATAAAATCAATAAAATACAAAAATACAAAACAGAGATCAACAGAAACACACAATATAGTTAAGTACTATCCCCAAACATGCACAATTGCAAAGTTTATGATGCTGACCTTTATGCAGTTGTGGTAATGACGTTATACACTGCACATACCCTACATCCTACCTAGCAACCTCCTGGCATGCAAGCAAACACAAGTCACAAAATGATGGTGCCCACAGAAAAAAATGATGACACTACTGTGGTAGAATGTCATTAAATTTTATCATCATTAAAACTGCATCTAAATCAAAAAACAATGTGACAGCCAGATTCTTTGACCTTTAAAATCCCCTTAAGGAAGTTTCAAGTATTTTTAGAGGGAAAGGGGAATCTATAAAAAATTAAAAATAAACACCAGATCATGACACAACGTAGCATAACTTATTTAATCTCACAAACCAAAGAATCATTGTCAGTTGCAATATTTTTATATTTGTGGACAAGAATGCTGTGTTTTTTTTTCTTTAAAGTGTAAAGTGAAACATATTTTTATTATTGGTGCAAGGGTTTCTTATGCATTTGTAATCCGGGGGGTTTGGTGGGGGTACTTGCCTTGCACATGTCACTGTCAGGTTCTTTAAACATATTTTTTGTTCTTTAGTGCAATCCTTATTGAGTGGCATGACAACACCGAGTTTAGCCCTGCAGTCCCACAGCTCCACAAGACTGATTTCAAATCCTGGCCTGATAATGGAGAGCAGTTTATTCAGTCTCCTAGTATTTGTGTAGATTTTATCTGGTGCTCTGGTTTTCTCACTTCATCCAGAGGAGATGCATACTTAGTTAAGTGATGACTCAAAACTGGCCCAGTCAGGTTGTATGCCTTTTGACACACTAACATCCCATCTGGATTGTGCCAAATGGCCCTGATGAGAGCTCTTTAGCCCGACGTGGATTAAGCAGATTAATCAGTTCAGTGAATGGATGGATGGATCCAGTATATATAATTGCTGGCATAATGCTAACTTTGAAGCACTTGGCACAGCAATAGTCTTCGCATGCAATAATTGGTCAGCATTTTAATAAGAATGAGAATATAACCAATGGATTTATGAGGGACCTCCTTAATTTCATATGTGTACAGCCCTTCAGCACTGAAAGGGGAATGTGAATTTACATGATGAGAGTCTATTTATATTCCTTGAGCACAACATAGTAAAGCATCCCACATGTTGGGGACAAAATTTTGTCCTTTCAAAGTGTGAAGAAAACATATAGTATTTATTTGGTCTTTCATGAGGATAATATTGAGGACAAATAGTCTGGGAAAATCCACACAACAAATGCACCCATACGTTTTATAGTTAAGATTATTTTTTCAGATTTGAAGGATAAATAAAGTCTATATAAACAACCAAAATTGCCCTAATATTCAATAGAGTAAGTAAAGTAAACAAGGATGGGCTGGGTGTTCTGGTTTCTTTTTAGCCTGGAAAACAGCATCTAGCAAAGTTTTGCTGTCTCAAAATGCAAGCATATAACCCTAGATCTTTGAAATATGCATATTCTTTGTTACTTTGGAAACATACTAAAAGCTGCTGAGTATGTGTAAAACAATTTATATTGTGTTTCAATCAGTCACTAGACTCATAGAAATCTAGTCCAATCTTATTTCAATCTCAAGGTATCCCATGACACCCAATTTTTAAAGAACCAGGATTGATAATATCAACATACTGTAAACCATAGACAGAATTACTAGACACCGCATGACCAGCAGCATCGTATGTCAACTTCGCCGCCATATTGTGAGTGGCACTGCTGTGGAGTGAAGTAATGGATAAAGATGCCTCATGCATGTGCTACTTGGGACTGTGCAAACCACTGTACATTCCAAACCAGATCCTGGAGTATTACATTTCTTGGGTATGGCTGAACAATTGTTTTGGTTATATTTGGCCATTAGAAAATCCTGTTTTATAATCTTAACTTTAGCTACGCCAGGCTAAGCTAGCAAAGCTATGCATTCATGTGCTCAAGTGAGGCTCCAAACAACGTTTTGGCTAAATGTATTTAGTCACTAACTATGTAGATTGTTGTTAGCTCTTAACATTTCTCAAACTCTGAAGGTTTCCCGAAGAAATCCACCTGAGGAAGCAGTGGGAGGTAGCCCTTTGATGGAATTTTGAGAAAGCAGTCCTGTGATGTGTGTTTGGTAAAAGATGCTGTACCGGTATCATATAATCAAAGCTACCACTTGCTCACATTAAAAAAACAAAGGAGGGTTGATGATTCCTTCTGAGGGTACAGTCAAGGTGGTCAAAGTAGCTGAGTGTGTTATCTGACAGTCAACATTAGGGCAAGCTGTCAGTGTATCTTTGATTAATCAGTTTGTTCACGCTGAGATTGGTTCAGGTTATGTGTTTTTTCTCAAAGAGCACATTGAGGAAACACAGTTTGAAATTGAAAACCATCATTTTATGCTCATGTCTAGTTGTGTCCGTCTTCCACAAACTAAGGCTGCACCATATTACCAGACTGAATACTCTCAAATTACAGGATCTGTGTGAGCGAGAGGGAGTGTAAGTCTGTAGGAGATCAGTGAGGTAGGGGGGAGCAAGATTGTGAAGAGCTTTAAATTTTAAGAGCAGTATTTTGTATTGTATTCAGTAGTGAACAGGGAGCCAGTGAAGTTGAGAGAGAATAGGTGTAATATGTTCAGTGGATTTAGAACAGGTTATTATCCTGGCAGCAGAATTTGTAAGCAATGGATACGTTTTTGCGGGATGCCAGATAGAATAGCATTACAATAATCTATATGTGAGGTGACTAGGGCATTAACCAATACTTCAGTAGTGTGTTGCGTAAGAACAGGACGAAGTCTAGAAATGTTTCAGAGATGGAAGAAGGCAGTCCGAGAAATGTTACTTATATGGGAGGAATTATTTAATAATAATTTATTATTTAATAATTACCATTATTAGTGTATAAATGAATATAAATAATTGCATTTAAATGGTTCACCAATATCAGTTGTATGTAAATGATACTGTTTTAAACGTTATTGTTTTTTCATCATAAAACCCGGTTTTCACGTCCACCTGTATTAGTTTAAATGGCACTTTTGCCACTCGCAATATGGCAGATGCACTGACATATCGTGTCGACTGGGCAACACAGTGAATGCAGCGTCAATCTGTATATGACTATGCTGCAAACAGCAATAGAAAAAACTAATGCTTTTTAAATTAAGTCTTTACAGCTACTAGAGGGGGCTTCACTTAAATTTATTTGGCTGACACTTTTGTTCAAAGCACCTTAAAACATCTGAGATATAATTGGCTACATTTTTATTTGTTTTTCCAATTGGAGCACAAGTGGGTGAAGTAACTTTCTCAGTGACAGTAGTAGGATCTGAACCCACAACCTCATGGTTTGAAGTCTAAAGCTTAACCACTGTGCCTCACTGCCTGCCTACAGTTTCAAAAACAGTTCAAAGAAGCTTTGTTAAAAAAGAACAGATGTGTCTGAAGTGGACTATGTTGCTAATTTATGTATGGCAGATTATCAGTAAAAATCTGCTGTTTTTTATTCCTGTACCAGCTAAAATACCAGAAATACAGTATCATCTTCTGTCATTCTAAAATGTACATATAATATGGTTATCGAAAACCAAACAAAAAAACTTAATTTCTTTCTCATTTAAACCTGTTACTTTTATTGAAGTGCAACTAAAGACCTTTCCTAATGTTTTTAATAACCATTAAAAACAAGTTAAGTTTGCTAAAACACACATTTCTTTTTCTTTACAAGTACTATAAAGAACAAAAACAACACATAAGAACATGTTGCATTGACTAGTGCTATTACAACGCCGTGAGATCAAGAATAGCCTCCCTTGCTAATGAGGTTTTGCAGATTAAGTTCTTCATCTGTTCCATAGAGTCCTAGAACTTGTGTAGAACTCTGTTTAATTTTTATTTTCTTCACAAATACTGTAGGTATACAGTACATACACACTTACATTTTAACTTTCTAAATGGATTTACATGTTTTAGGCATCCCTGAATGTGATTTGATCACTTTGAGCATAATGTCAGTAGGGGTGTGTGTCTGTGTCTCAAGACTTAATAATAAATCACTCAGTACAAAATGAAACCTGGTTATTAACATTACAAAACACTAGAAGCCTGTTAATTTCAGTAAAACCACTCAGGAAAAAGTTACAAAGGAGAAGGGAAGTACAGTTAAAAATGGACAAAAAATTTTAATATGAAATGAGAAAACAGAAGTAAAGATGTTTTGTCAGTCAAAAGCAAAGACGTTAGAATACTGAAACAGGCATAAAAAAAGAAAGCTAGACTTAAAAGACTCTTCAAAGTCAGAAGGCTGTCATTACGCACAGCTTCAAGTGAGCACAAAGTTGTAGGTTCAGCTAAGGACAAAGAGCATATAGAAAGTGTGTTCAAAGTTGTTTCTGGGAGGCATGGCAATGAGCTGAATTTCTCTCAAGTGGTAGAACTCCACTATTGCATGCTGGACAGTTAACTAAATATCTACTGACATATTTTATTTGTGTCTTCTCCAGTACCTTAAACTTTCAAAATCTATATGTGGAAGAGTTTCTTCAAAGTTGAGGTGAGCTTACCCATCATTTTTTCCAGTTTGCTAATGTAGGTATTGAATAATGAATAGATGCGTTCAGTTTCTCTGTCTCCATCAATATCAAGCTGGATGTTTGCCGGTAAACCTCTGGAATGAAAAAAACCCTTTGGTAAAACCATCATACTTGATAAATGACTAATAGAAATAACACACAATAACAATCAACTGCTCTAAACTGTGTTAATTTTCAACTTGCAATTTTTCTGTCAAAGAACTCTTCTGTCATTAGGTGAGGTCTCTACAAAGTGGGTTGCATAAATACAGTAAATAATAATTTATCTACTCTGTATGTAGTCTTACCCTGTACATGGTGTACATCCTTGAGCAATCTCTGAAGAAGCTCGACAACAAAGCCAGTGTCCATTGAGGTATGCAGATGGATGGTATGTAGATAGGCGCTTTTTGTTGCACTGGCTGACCTTGGTGAGGATGTCAATCCAGTCCCGGGCCTCCACACAGTTATTGGCCTGAATGTACAAGGCTCTTTCTGGTTGAATGACCTGGAACATCTGCAAGAACAGACAGGAATTTAAATTCTTTCCTCTTATAACTTTTGATATAGCTTTATATGTCAAAATGCACATATTTGAGTTGAGTTGAAACATTATTTTCTATTTCTACAGAGCTGGTCCATGGTATAATCAGTTGCAAGTTATAATTAGGTTGTTCCACTCATTTACCTCAGACTGAGCCTATATAATATGCTTTGATTGAATTACTGTCCATAAGCAGAACTATAGCTGAATGACAATAGTAAAACTAATTTTAAAATTTAACATTTAAATTACTGTAAAATATAACACAAACAAAAAAATGGTACTATATTTAAAGAGCTTCTAATAGAGTATTGCTATGTATCTTGATGCCTAGATGACAGTGAACACATTTTTGATCAAGTTCATTTAAAACTTGCACTGATCTGTATGAAGACATGGCACTTGTGCTAGTAAGGTACTTGGAAAATATTAGGGTCCTTACATTTTTCATTCGGAAAGACTCCTCCTCTAATTTTTCAACAGCAAGGATATTTTCAATGGGGATGCTACACAGTGGACTGTCACCTGCAACACAATGAAAACATTTACCAGTTACATTTTCCTCACATCAATGTCTTAATTTTAAATACAGTAATCCCTCCTCGATCGTGGGGGTTGCGTTCCAGAACCCCCCACGATAGATGAAAATCCACGAAGTAGAAACCATATGTTTGTATGGTTATTTTTATATATTTTAAGCCCTTATAAACTCTCCCACACTGTTAACATTATTAGAGCCCTCTAGACATGAAATAACACCCTTTAGTCAAAAGTTGAAACTGTGCTCCATGACAAGACAGAGATGACAGTTCTTTCTCACAATTAAAAGAATGCAAATATATCTTCTCTTCAAAGGAGTGCACGCGTCAGCAGCAGAGAATTTCAGAGAGAGAGAGAGAGAGCGCTCGCTAAGAAAAGCAAACAATCAAAAACTCAATATGTGCTTTTGTGCTTTTAAGTATGCCGAAGCACCGCGATAAAGCAGAATTTTTTACAGGAGCGTCCGTATCCTCTAGGCAAACAGCCTCTGTGCAAACAGCCCCTCTGCTCACACCCCCTCCGTCAGGCAGAGAGAGTGAGAGAGACATAGAAAAGCAAACAATCAAGCACCGCGCGGAAAGCATATCGTATATGATTGAGGAGTTTTAGTTAATATGTAATACATGCTCCGATTGGGTAGCTTCTAAGCCATCCGCCAATAGCGTCCCTTGTATGAAATCAACTGGGCAAACAAACTGAGGAAGCATGTACCATAAATTAAAAGGCCCATTGTCCGCAGAAATCCGCGAACCAGCGAAAAATCCGTGATATATATTTAGATATGCTTACATTTAAAATCCGCGATGCAGTGAAGCCACGAAAGTCGAAGCGCGATATAGCGAGGGATCACTGTATTACCAAATCATATTGTGGAGATAAACACTGAATATACATAATGTACATCATGAAACTTTAAACAATATACTACTGACATTCAATTAATATGCTTTAAATTGTGTGCCTTTGCTTTGTATTTTTCATTTATTTGTTCCTTCCACAAAAACATTGGGCTTAATGAAACATGATCTTCTATGCAATGCTTTTTCCATTTTTCCTAGGTAGTAGTTTTCCAAACTGGTATGTGTAAAGCATCAAAAAAATAAATTGGTCATACATATTTGAGAATTCTTAAAATGACACTAGTCCGGCTCTACTTTCAATAGCAACAGTAAAAGCTACAAGCTCAAGAAAGCTAGTTAGAAGAAAAAGGAATAGTATTGACATAGCATTGCTTTTTGAGTGAGGAAGAATTTTTAGAAAACCTTTGACAATGAAGAGGTAGTAAATGAAATTAAAACTGTATTCTTTGTTACAGATTTTAAGATATTTGTTTATATTAGTTGCAATGACACTACAAATTTGAATTCAAATCACATAATACCAATGGCATTTGATCCATATAGGTTTCAAATGAGAACACCTATGCCCTAGTGTTGCAGACCCAGATGAATACACATGCTTGGAGACAACCATGAATGAATTGTGCTTAAAAGTGCGTAAGAATTGAGTGTCATACTACTCAAAGCAGGGACAGTTATTTTGAACTGAAAAGAGCAACCATGCTTTTGTTAACCTGGTACAACAGAGAGTAAGCTTCTGATTACAATAAACTCTTTACAGCTGAATAGTCTCCTAAAAAGACCCCTATTAAACATACTAATGTGTGTTGCATGTGTTAAAAATAAACATAACCTATTGCAAGGGAAAAAACTTTCTGGAAAATCAGGTTATACATTTTTGTTCGAAAACTTCAATGGATTAATGGTAAAAGTAAATGATATGTTGTTGCAGGTGCTGTGTGTGCTCTCTGTTGTTAACACACAATAAAGTCACAGTTGATGTAAGGTTAAAATAATTCACAGCTACATTCATGAAAATATGAATTGCGAAATAAATGGTGTGTCACTCCCATCAAAAGAAGGTGAAAAGGACTGCTGTTAAGACAGTTGATGATGACCCAAATGAGATGCAGATTTCAGTACTCAAAACACATGAATCAGTAAATGCGCCTAATGACACTAAAACCACTCCAGCATATCCACTTTCTGACTGCAAGTCTAAGCAAATAACAAAAGTATGTTAATATTACTGACTAATGGAAATAAGCCATGCTGCAATATAGGTGCAGTGTTTTAACACATACTATATTCATAGACCACAATATTTATCTAAATTCTGTTTGCTGTTATTATGCCATATGGTGATGCAATAGTCAAAATGACAGATATTATAGCAAACAGAAGCACTTCTCAAACGAATGGGGCAAAGTACTTGCAGTGGTCTGGATGTATGTGTGTGTGTGTGTGTGTGCCTTTTCTGTCACCACCCTTATTACAATGTACTCATTAAGCTTCAGTTACCTTGTGCTACTGAGATCCTGAATTTAGGGTCAAAACACACATTCTAGACATAAAAAACTATGGATGAGAGACAGTAATTTTAGTTTTCTGTTTTCTTTCAGTGTCATCTTTTGTTCACTTTCATTTACACTCACCATCTTTCTATAGTGCCTTGCGCCCTGTGTTGGCTGGGATTGGCTCCAGCAGACCCCTGTGACCCTGTAGTTAGGTTTCAGCCGGGTTGAAAAATGCATGGATAAATCTTTCTATAGTTATTTTATGTGTCTGTCTAATTAATGAGTTGAAATGGGACACTGCTACCTCAAGCGTTTAAAGTGTATGGATTAGAGGAAATTAGGAGCAGGAAGAAACTTTGTGGGTGGAGCCTTTGAATCAGCAGATTTCACCACTATTTATGATATACTTGTCATTGAATTGTCTCCAGATGTGTGTTATCATTTAAGAATCATGTCTAGCTCCACAAGACTACTCGTGCTCCAGATCAAAATGCTTATTCTAACAAGTTAGGATGGATCCACATCACTCTGATGTGATCGGCACAAACTACTACTTCGGTATATGGACTAATTTTAACACTTGCTAGGTCAGTATTAATCATTATTATATCTGTTGCTTCTACAAGAATATGTATTTTAAAAAGGTTAAATCCAATTTGACAAATATTACAAATAGCTGAACATTCTGTTTATGGAAATAATTCTTACAAATCATGTGTCAGCAAGATTACTTCTCATAATTTATTTAAAAATTAAATCGCATTCTCTGTTTTAATAAAATATCAGGAGACAACCAATATTCAAAAGCTCTGTTTCCCTTCCACCTCTTGCATAATAAAGTTGTGCTTGTAAAAAATATTTTTCTAGAAGTTATAAATAGTTTATTTTTTGGCATGTAGTTAAAAAGTGATTATAGTAATGGTACGTCAGTGAGCTTTAAAAAGTATCATTTTGAAAAAAAAAACAGATCAGGTCCAGGTCATTGTACAGTATCACATAGAAACAAACAGTACCCTCAATAAAAGACACCATCCTAAGCCAGTTTATAAGTACAAATAAACAGTGCAAATTTTATTATTACTGCACTAATATTGTTTAGTGTAAAGTTCCTAAGCCATTAAATCAAACTGGCTAATGTAAGGATACAATCCTTCTATATAAAAGCGGTCGGGTGTCCTTCCGTCCCGTGAGTGCTACGCAGGCGCGGAGTTTCACACACGCCCGAACATTTTGCAATGCACGACGGGATTTGTAGTTTCGTTTTTCCAGGTAAAAGATGATTTATTACTCCAGACTGTGCGATATCTTCTTCTTCTTTCTTACTATATAAAAGCAGTCGGGATTGTCCTTCCGTCCCGTGCGTGGAAAGCGTAGCGGTATTCCGCTTATCACAGACTTACTACTTGCAGCTTGCGGTACGAAGCGACATGATGTGAGCAGAGTTTTGGTGCTCACATTGTTCCCTTGCTTTTGTGTGTGATGAGCTGGAAAAATAGACAAAATTATGTCTCTGGAAATAATTAATGTTGAAGAAGTACAAATGCCTCACCACGTAGTAAATATCGGGGGGGTTCAAAAGGGCGACCTCAATATAGAAAAAAAGTTTAAATTTCATCACAAAATAACAGAAACTACGAGTATTAAAGTAATACCGCTCAAATGCAATATAACCAAATTAATGAGTTTGTATAAAATATCAAATTGATCTACATATTGAATTGCCTTAAGAAGTGGTCAACTTAAAAGTCGGTCGCCTTAAAAGACGGGTCAGCCTAGTACTAAAATAAAAGGTTGTCCTTCTCCTGTAAGAATTTCCCTATCTTCACACTTAAGAGTAATTTTCCACATTCCACTTGTGGTGGGCTTTTACATAACATTCAATGTGGTGCTAAGCAATTTTTATCTTAATTATTTGTTTTTTTCTGATAATGTTTATTTAAGAGACTTTAAATGTTTTGGATTAAAGTGTCTGACAAAAAAATTAATGTTATGCAAAAAACCTACCACTAGTCTGTCCTGTTCACCAGTTTTCCAAGATGTGGTACAGTGGTCTGTCAATGCTTCCTGTTTATGTAATGTAACACTTTCCAAAGTTTGCTTAATTTAATACCAAAATGTAGTCTAGACTAACATTCCCGTTTTCTCACTTCATCATTCTGAGACTAGCAACCCACAAAAAATCAAAAGTGCAGCAGTAACACCAGGGAAAAATGAAAACTCTCCATGCAGTATGGCAGCATATTAAAGGGTATAGAAGTGCCTCTCTTAGCTTCTCTTTGCTCTTTTCACAAACTGCAAAAGAATGTTTTCTATTAAGGTTTTCATTTTCATTTTACTAACAGAGAAGTACAGCATACTAGGAAAAACACAGCACCTGATGCAGAGGTGTGAGAGTTAGCATTGTAAATCAAAGCATCACTAAGCATTTCAGTCAAGCCAGACTCACTTCTTTAATCCTTGCTGTTAAAATTAGTCAAAAAGATGATTTATTCAAAATAGAAGGGAAAGACGAGGAATAAAAATGTGCACTAAATTATAGATTGCTATGCAATGTCGTTAAAAATAAATTTTGGTGAGTTAATAATAAGCTAGAGAGAGTTATATTAAAAATCTATTTTTACACATGTGGCCTGTAATGCTTGTTCAAGCTGTTTTAAATGGAGACTGTGTCTGTATATACTAAAAATACATTGTAAAAACAGAAGACTTTAGAAAGTTAATTATTAAGCTTTAATTGATCTTTTTATTTCTAACTGAATAATGCATAACGCAGGTATTTTTTCCATTTGTTCTAAAGATTTCTGTAGGCTTCTGTTACTGTATGCAACACATTTTCATGTCCATGGCTCAACATACTCCTGCACCAAAGCAAAGAAATGATGTAGCATCATAATAATTAAAATGAATATATATTTTAACACTATTAATTTTTATATAGTGTTTTTTCTACATCAAACAATCTCAAGGTGCTTTACAAGAAGAAAAGGCTAATACACAATACAATTACAACACAGTCATCTTGAATGTGTTGTTTAGGGTCATATGGTGATTCAATGAGGAGGACTTCCCCAGCAGCTTTGCAGTCTGAAGTCCAGTGCCTTACACAGTAGACTGCATGTCCACAAAAAGAATATTCAGCCACCCATTTCCTAATTCACATGTCCCCTTCGGGGCTATGTGAAGCTAGTCCATTCTGGAAACAGCACACACAAGGAAGGAACAAACCCTGGATGTGAATGTAATCCATTGCAGGGCACTCACTTACTTGTACAAATTACAGCCAGTTGTCAGTTAACTTATGAAGAATATATCTTGACATTCCCTGGTGTGAAGGTACAGTATAACAGCAAGCAACTAGTATACTGGTGCGCCGTGGAATTTTCTAGGGGCGCCGCAAAAACTTTTGTAAAATATTTAAAATTGCTAGTGTTTTTGAACTTTTGGTTGATTAAAAAGATAAAGTTTAAAAAACATATTTTATGTTGGAAAAACAGATAACGGTTAATCAGATTGTTGAATAAACGAATGTATTTATTTTGAATGCAAGTTAAAATTTTCGCTGTTCACCATTCATCATAATATCAACACCAGCGGTGTCAAAAACACATCTCGTGAGACTTAAAGGTCTCATTGTTAGAAGATCTCGCTCACTGTACGGATAGAAGAAGGCGGAGCAAATATAGAACGAGAAAATACAAACACTACATTTAGGCTCTTGAAGACGAGAGAGTACCTCTGTAGCTGCAGCTCTCACCACTTAATCGTCTGAGTATTACTATGGAAAAATTAACCTTATTTTCGCTCTGACACTGCTGATCAACACAGTAAACTTTGTAAACTCAGTGACCTTTTCCAGTTCTTTGTGGTGAAAAACATTTTGTTGTGACGCAAGCATTCGATACTTCCTTGTAATTTTAATTCTCAACGATTATCACTCGCTTTTTATTTACGGTAATTTTAATTAAGCTTTATCTAGAAAAATTCATACGTAGTTTATTCTCGTCACGACTTTATTTATGGGCAGTCCCTCAGGTGCGCCGCGAAAGAAAATTTTTGGACTTAGAAAACTCGAAAAATGTCTTACACTGCTTAAGAAGAACATCTGCAGATGACACTTTAAATAACAAAGAGCAGGAATACAGTGAGATCTGGGATGACTTTCTTGGCAAAAGCAATATAGTAAGTATTGGCCCATGCATGTTAGAGGCTTACAAATTAAACAAACCTTTCATGTTACCTTTACTTCTATGGTAGGTGAACTCATGATTTGTAAGACGGAACCATCTCCTCTTAAAGTTTTTCATGCCAAATCTTTTTCTTCCTTGAGCTCTCTTTATCATGAATCTGTGAGGGAAAATACAGAGATAAAACAGTAACCTAACAAGATAAATAAGAAATATAACCAGGTGTAGCTAGGGGCGGTCTGTCCGGGCGGCCCATATTTGGGGGTGGCATTATTGGTCAAAAGACTCAGTACAATTTGTGTTTAAGCAGCAGGGTTCAGAAAAATATCACTCATGAATGAAAAAAGTAAAATTCTGTGATTTTTATCCGCAAATGCTTCAGAAATAATGTTCAGACTGTCCTTCTGTGACAGCATCAGACACATCAGTTGAAATTTATGAGGCAATAACAAAAATAAACAAACATTACAACAATAATAATTTCTGGGAAGATAAACAACTAATTTACAATTTATAATTTAATTTTGTTATCAATCCGAATGTGTTCTTGCTCTGCGCAGAAAACACCCCCACCTATCACTTGTACACTACACTGGTTCTGGTTTTCACAGCATAATTATATTAAACTGATAATTAGAACATGGCTTATCAGTGCATTTATACTATATTCTTGTCTAGTTGATGCTTATAAATAATTATATGTGAAAAATGATTGCTATTTCTCTATATATGAATAAATCTATGCAAAATGTATCTTAATTTTTCTCTATACAACATTTTAATATTCTATTTAAATAGTTTAACATATTAAGATATGTTGGAGGGCGGCAAATTGAAGCACCATCCTGTCCCGTGCGGCATGAACTCGAGCTATGCCACTGCAGTGTAGCAAAGAATCCCCTTAAATTAGTGCCAATGCTGAGACATTTACTCCTGAAGTCATTTTCTTGATCTACAGTATCCTATTCCTATAGTTTACTCATAACTGCAGTACTCATACTGTAAGTTATACAGAAAAGTGGATTTCAGTTAGTTAAATTTGTAGTATTCATTTTCAATGCTCCATGTATGGCTCTGCTATTTTTAGTCTCTCAACCATACGTTTTTATGTCTAGAATGTGTGTTTTCATTTGAATTCATAATGGAAAAATGTATTTGTATGGAAAATGGTAGTAATGTATCAAATGAGATTCTTAACCACTATGCTTCACTAGATTATATTGTTTGGGATAAAAGTAAAACCAGCTACATTATTGATGTTCAAGAGCCTTTTATCCTTATTAGTATTTCTGTAATTTAGAAATAAGATACACTTGTTTACTCACTCATTCACTCATCATCAAAAACATTACTTTCCATTTATCTGAAATATGCTAGGATGGTACATCTAGGGCACTAAGTATCTGCTAAGAAAGGACATTTTGATATATCAATATTTAGGGGTAACCTCGCACAATAGATAAACTAAATACCCCAAAATCTCAAAAACACCTTGAATATTTGATTTAAATGTGGTAATGTTATAGAAAAAACAACTGACACATTATTTTTTGTTTATCAATAAATTTTTTATTTGTCGATATTTATTAACATTATGAAATTACATGTTCTATGCTGTGCTGAGAAATGTGCCTTATGCAAACGAAGGATGCAGCAAAAGCCCTAGTCAATAGGTTGGATGAACAATTGAAGAAGATGCGATTTCCTGGACAGGAAATAGAGATTTGAACATATTTGGCATCTACATCCAATATAAAAAGGAAGGAAAAAGTTTGTCGAAGCTCAAGGAAGATGTGAAGGTCAAAAGTTAGCAGGCAATCTATAAGTGGCAGTGCCACACACCGTGGCTGTTAATGTTGCTTTGCTCAAAACAAAAAGGGAGTAAGATTGAAGCAGAGGTGAAAGTGGTGTCCTCTAATACCAAGACCAGCCAGGAGCAAAGGAGTAGCATTGAGAGGTGCACAGGGACTTCAGAGAATTAAGCCCCTGATCTAGGAGCTCAGCCCCCGATCTTTGTCTTGATTATAAACATGACAATAGCAATATGCCACTGATTATTTTCTCCATCATATACAATATAGCCACTGATCAATGTTAAACCATCATATGAACATGTATGTGAGCCAAAATTGAACCTTCCCTTTCCACTTTCCATTTTATATAACGTAAGACCATGCGTGACAATCACAGAGGGGGCTAAGACCCTGATACCTGCAAATCCAATGGTGCCAGTTTAAACTTAATGGTTGTCACCACAAGGTACTACTTTGTAATATATGTTTGAAATCAATGAAACAGCTAGTCAAATTCCAAAATCATTTATATTTATATGTGCATCTATTTATTTTGAATGGAGATACTTTTGCATCGGTCCTTCAAAGTGGCCTAGTACTTCTCAATTTTTGCTTTAGATTGCCAGCACTGTTTGATGTATACCACCAGTGTTTTCTAGCATACTGACTCTTATCGTGGTTATTTATTCCACTCCATCTACAGCCGTCTTCCAGACATGGAGCTGGTAACTCCAAAGGGGACTTTTGGGCACAGTCCTTCGATCCCGCAGCTTAATTCATGCAATACCCCATTATCGGTATTAGATCATGGTTCTTGACTTTATAACGGGGAAGCCGCAGAAAATATGTTGTGATAATTGAAGCTGCTGCTCCCTTCTCCTCGCCCTTCAGGTTAATACATCAGTACTTTTATATAAGTATCGGCACTTAGATGTTTCCCCTTCAGGCACTGCTTTGCATCACATCAGCAGAATTTAAAGGGGAACTACTTGAGTGAATGATATAAACAAATGAAATTGTAAACATCTAATAATGATAATGATATATACTCAGATTTGACATTATTTCTACAGATTAACCATTTAAATTCAAATGAAGATACTTTCCTGTAAAATTGTGTTATGCAATGACTAACAACAAAAGACAACTTACAAGGAATTGATCTAACACAGGAATGTTTTACTCATGGATTGCATTGAGCATATACAGGATAGCATGTTCAAGAGTAAGCAGTTCCTGTCACATAATAATGTTATTATTTGACTGATGCCTTTATCCAAGGTGAATTACAATATGTGAGATACAATTGGCTGCCTTTATTTTGTTTTTCCAGTTTGAGTACAGGCAGGTAAAGTGACATGCTCATGGTCACCCAGTGTCAGTAAGAGGATTTTAGCCCACAACTTCAGGGTTTAAAGCCCTAGGTTTATATACCTAAATCACAGCACTGTACTGCTTGTCCATAACATTAGCACTTGTTAACAAACCTGCAAATGTTGTACACAGAACAATACTTTAAAGTAGTTCATTAAATAGTACTTTGATACATCAGATTAAATGACAGGACTACAACTGAGCTTTGTTGTCTTATGAAAGTCAGTCAGTCATTATCCAACCCACTATATCCTAACACACGGGGTCTGCTGAAGCCAATCCCAGGGCGCAAGGCAGGAACAAACCCTGGGCAGGGCGCCAACCCACTGCAGGGCACACACACACACACACACCAAACACACACTAGGGACAATTTAGGATCGCCAATGCACCTATCCTGCATGTCTTTGGACTGTGGGAGGAAACTGGAGCACCTGGAGGAAACCCACACAGAGACAGGGAGAACATGCAAACTCCATGCAGGGAGGACTCAGGAAGCGAACCCGTCTCCTAACTGCGAGGCAGCAGCGTTACCCACTGCGCCACCATGCTGCCTGAAAGTAACACAGCTATATATATTTTGATGGACGGCCGGTATTTCAGTCCGGTCGGGACGTCCCTCAAATGAAGACAGCGGCCTTTTCAGGACAATACATCCCCCGGGATGCTAGATGGCAGCTCCCCTGGATGGAAATGGTTCTTCCGGACTCCCACAGGGCAGCAGGGGACATGGAGTCCGGTTCTTCAGCCCTGTTGGGTGCCGTGGGTGCCGCCAGGGGGAGCTCACCAAGAACCAGGGGGATATTATGGTGACGTTAACCCGGAAGTACTTAGGAGTCAGGAGGACGGAAACCTGCAGTACTTCCGGGACAACTGAAAAAGGCGTTTGACCCGGAGAGGGAATACTTCCGGGTCAGAGACTTTAAAAAGACTGTGGGAAACACCAGCAGATGGAGCCGGGGTTGGGTGGTAGAGGATGGAGCTGCTGGAGTGGAGGATTGTGTTTATTGATTATTGATTGGAGAATTGTTAATTGAGGAGTGCGCGGTGCTTTGGGCACTATTATTGAAGATAATAATAAAAGAATCTTCTTTGTGCTTTTACAAGTGTGTCTGGGACGTCTGTCTGGTGGGTTCAACGGGGCAACAGTGACCCCTAGCATCCACAATATATATATTATAAATTTATTATAAATTCTTTTTGTTTTCATTATTATGTTATATCAGCCTGTGAGAAACTATTTCTTAGGCTTTCCCAGGTGAAATGCTGAGAAAGTTATTTGTTTCATGACATTTTAAGTAAAAAGAACAAAGTTTCTAAACTGATTAATTTATTATACGAAAACTATATTATCCTAAATTTATAAAATGTGCCACCACAACCCTATAAAAACTGGAGCACCACAATCAGTAATCTGGTGAAACCTGGGGCTTTTGAATTGCAGCCCTTTGTAGCTTTCCACCCTCCAAACTTCATGTTTTGGAAAAACTGAGAGAAGATAATGGCCAACACACTGAGAGTATCTCAGAAAATAGAAAGAGAGGGAGAATGTGTCCTAACAGCTGCAGTTGTGCTCATCTCTGTTGACTTCCATCAGGGTTTTCCTAGCACAGCCTTAAGTGGATGGTAATGTTGAGTTAAGGATAAAACTATTATTTGTGTTGTGTTTTTTTGTTGCTGTTTTGCCATCATTGTGGCTCACAGACAGTGCATTTCCCAACATTGAAGCTTGCCTATTTATGGAGCTAACACTCCTAAATACAGTAAAAGATTTATATTCTGCATTTTTTAGGGATTTAGCAACATGAGTAAGATCTGTTGAGAGGTAGTCTAACACCTAACAGGTTATGTTAATAAATTACACATACAATGTTGTAAAATGGGTGGCAAGGTGGCGCTGTGGGTAGTGCTGCTGCCTCACAGTTAGGAGACCCGGGTTCGCTTCCCGGGTCCTCCCTGCGTGGAGTCTGCATGTTCTCCCCGTGTCTGCAGGGGTTTCCTCTGGGTACTCCGGTTTCCTCCCACAGTCCAAAGACATTTGGATCCTAAATTGTCCCTAGTGTGTGCTTGGGGTGTGTGTGTGCCCTGCGGTGGGCTGGCACCCTGCCTGGGATTTATTCCCTGCCTTGTGCCCTATGATGGCTGGGATTGGCTCCAGCAAACCCCCGTGACCCTGTAGTTAGGATATAGTGGGATGGATGTTGTAAAATAGTATTGAACAGTTATTTCCAAATTGGCATACATGCCTCCAATGTGTTAGGTATACATATTTTTAACATTCAAATATGAGAAATCAACAGAAGTCCATTTAAATCTAAATATTTGGGCAACAGTGGATAAAACACCATTTCATCAAGACATAAGACATATTTTCAGATTTTGGTGGTCAGGGCAGACTATTCATATGACTCGAATGTGTCTCATGTCTGAGATGGAAAAGAAAAAAATAACAATAAATGCAGATTTCATATATATTAAAATATAGAGACAAGGTAACCCTTTGTTAAAATTCACATTTGAATAGTGGGGAGCACTCCCACATTTATTGTGTTATATATCATTTAATGTATTGTTGCTATGAGATTGCTGTGGTTACTGAATTTATACTTATTGAACTGATTTTGGTAGTGTTAGATTATGTTTTAATTTTAACACATGTACATATAATAAGGCAGTGTATCCAGAATGCAGCTGGCTGATTGGTACATCCTATTGCTCAGCATTACAATTTCTTCTGGTTGTGGCTAGGATGAATTTCAAAATTATTTTCTTGTCTACATGAATCTGTTACTCAACACCTCTGGTCTCTCCAAGCATACCCAGAAGAAGTCTTATTTTTGCTTCAGCCAGTCTCCTGACTGTCTCTTCTAAAAATAGGTGATGTTTCATAGCTTTTACAAAATATCTTAGGATGTCTTGACTTTCCACCCCTCTATTTCTTTTCCTGGATATTTGCAAGTATACTTCCCAATCAACCTTCGTTCTGCTTTGCTCCTCTTTTCATCTATTCTTGAGACTAACTATAGCATTACATTTTCTAATCACTCAAACTTTATCTATAATGATTTGTTTCTGTAAGCTGCTTTGCTTAAAAAAACGCTGCAAAAGTGATAATAATAATAATAATCTATTTGAGAATATCCACTCATCCATTAATAAACACACTTATTCCAGTTCAGGAGCGTTGTGCCTTTAGTTGATATTGGTATAAACAAAGGTTTTTAGTCATATAAATACTTTCTTTTAAAATCTGAAGTGTTGTACTCACTTCTCTTCAGCCATTTACAGCATTTATTTTTAGGTATGGCATTTAGGTGCAATAATGCCAGAAAATCATTAGTGTATAAGGGGTTAACTGTTTTACTTCTTTTAAATTTATTGATTGCTATCAAAGATACATCACTTGGGGATGATTAATATCCTCTTGTAAAGAATGCATACATTTTTGATTTAAAAAAAACAGGCTAACTAAAGGATATAGTTCATTGTGAACACTGGAGCTGGAGTGAATTAGCTAAATGCCACTGAAGCCTGAGCTGCACAGAAATTCAAAAATAACAGCTGTTTTTTCACCAGCTAAATGCAGTCTACTTGTGATGAACATTCTCTGCATCTGTGAAATCTGAACATATGGCTGACACTAGTCCATTTGTGTTTGTGGGTCACTTGTAGTCCTGCAAGCTGCAGCCAGCTGGCATGACAGCAAACAGAAAATGGAGGAATGAATGACTCACCCTTCCTTGAGCATTATGGGAGTTTCAATGCTTTTGTGATCCCTTCTTCCAGATGATGAAATTAAGTCCAAGAACTGTTTGATGCAAAATATTCAGGGGAAAAAATGTAAGCATGAGTGCAAAACATACTAGTAACATTTGATATCATCAGCTGATTGAAAAGCAAATTTAATTCTCAACAACTGCTGCAATGTATCAATCAATAACTAATTTACAATCAACATTTACAAACAGCGCTGAATATTTCAAAACATTTAGTATTTAATGTTTGCTGATTGTTATATCCAAAATGACTTGTAAGTACAATATATAATAATGATGTAAGTAATAATATAATATTACAAAAACTGGAAGGAACTTGCATGGGATCACACTGGGAGTGAGGCAGTTAAGCTCTGCTGTCTCTGGACCATACTGCTTGAATATCCATTGCTATATTTTAATCAGATACCTTGCATGCAAGAGTGACTGTGGTCAAAGCTGCACAGGATAATTTAAGAATCTGTCAAAGCAGTGGTCTTTATTCATATTCCAGTTTCCTTTTGACACAAGAGTCCTAAAAGGCAAAAATGTTAAAACATCAGCACTTGGTACCCACACTCACATTTTTCACAGCATCTGCATACTTCTGCTCATTGAAGTTGTCATAGAAAGAAGCCATGAAAGACTCCTTAAAACTAGCCTGAAAAAGAAAACAGAAAAATCAAATTGTGCTCATGTAACACATTACAAATTTATCCAGGGGTGCTACTTCAATATTGAGATTCCCAAAGAAGTAAATATTTGGGACCATTTAGGTGTTCTAATGACGAGGTGTTACATAAATTGAATAAGAAGAAAACTATAATATGTTGGACACACAAAAAGACATGAAAACTACATTGTACAAGATAATACAATATGTCATTGAAGGGAAATGTGCAAGAAGAAGGAGAAGAGCATCCCGGATGAGTAATACAGTATAAAAAATTGGACTTTTCATAGAACAACTGATACACAAAGTGATAAACAGATATACCATGCTATTGGACAGAGAGGTATTTTAAAATTATTAAAGGACACTTACTACAAATGCATCATTTTATTTGACCCTCAGTACATGAATCAAAATTCCATCTATGATCAATCAGTTGGAATGAATATATTTTGGATATGTCATGACTGTAGATGATCAGCTTTTTTGATCAAAAAGACAAAGCAAGAATCCCTCATTTTATTTACTATTTTAATTTTCTTCCTTTTGTTTGTACTTTTACATTTTGTATTGTCAACTGACTCAGTTGAATACTGTTGTCATGTTTTTTTGCTTTTAAAAAAGTCACTGATGATTTTTTGAAAACCTAAATATCTGGTCAGTATTTCAAAAGAAAAGAGTTATGACCTGAAATTTTTATTTTTTTCTGTTCTTCTCCTGTGTCTCTTTTGGTCAACATTGCTCCCTTTTGGTGGTCTTGATATATGTATAATTTGTCTATATTCTTTAGAAATATATTTGAAATGTATTTAAAAATGTTAATATTATTTAACATCTTACCCCAGTGCTGTTATTATTTATTATGGGTTATTATTTATTTTGGGTGTTGCCATTTTGTGGATTATTTTGTTTTCAGAAGCTATGATTCTGTTCTTCTGAGACAGGGAGTGTGTTTCTTTATCTTGAAATTTTTGTACTAGCCTTTGGTAACAACTTTTGAAAGATATTCCTGCAATAAACGTTTACTGGGTAAAAAAAATAAGGGCACACTTAATCATCACAATCTAACACCAAGTCAATTAAGCTTTAGGGATATCAACCTGTCCAGTTAGGAAGCAAACACAATTGTGAATCAACGTCACCTGCTTTGGTGCAAATGAATGTGACAACAGGTGCACTGGAGAAGCAACAGTAAGGCACTCCCCAAAAAGGGAATGGTGTGGCAGTTGGTGGACACAGACAAATGCTCTTTCCTTATCCTTCCTGACTGATTCTTTTTTAGTTTTGCATTTTGTTAATGTCCTTGTCACTATTGATAACATGAGGCGTTACTTGTAGCCGATTCAGGTTGCACAGGTAGTCCAGCTCCTCCAGGATGGACATCCATACAGATAGGCACAAGAAGGTTTGCTGTATCTACCATCACAGTTTCAAGAGAATAGAGGAGATACCAGAACATAGGCCATTATACAAGGAGGGCTGGACAGGGTGGGAGAAGGGTATCAACCCAGCATCAGGACTGGTATCTGCTCCTTTGTGCAAGGAAGAACAGGAGGAGCACTGCCAGACCCCTACAAAATGACCTCCAGGTGGTTACTGGTGTGCATGTTTCTGAAGAAACTGACAGAAACAGACTCCATGAGGGCCCAATGTCCTCTAGTGGCACCCGTGGTTAAAGCCTATCATCATGCAGCTCAATTGGCATTCGTCAGAGAATATACAATTGGCAATTTTGACATTGGCGCCCTGTTCTATTCACAGATAAGAGTAGGTTCACACTGGGCACATGTGACAGACATGAAAGAGTCTGGAGATGCTGTGGTGACCATTATGCAGCCTACAACATCATGCAGCATGACCGGTTTGGCGGTGGGTCAGTGATGGTCAGGGGAGGTATACCTCCACATGCTAGGCTACTGTACCCTGGCTGCTGTTAGGTACCATGATTAAATCCTCAGACCATTGTCAGACCACTTTACGCTAGTTTAGTAGTCCCTAGGTTCCTAATGGTGCAGGACAATTCCCACCCTCATGTGGCCAGAGTGCGTAGGCAGTTCCTGGATGACAAAGGCATTGATGCCATTGACTGGCCTGAACGTTCCCCAGACCTGAATCCAATTGAGAACCTCTGGGACGTCATCCATTGCCACCAAGTAGTGTCACAGACTGTCTTGGCGTTCACTGATGCCTGGATCCATGTTCGGGAGGAGATCGCCCAAGACACCATCCACAGTCACATCAGGAGCATCCCAAACATTGTCTGAAGCGCATACATGCACGTGGGGGCCATATACAATACTAAGTCGCATTACTGTTGCCATGATGAAATTTATCCAAGTTAGATCAGCCTGTGATTTCAGTTTTTGACTTTGATTTTCATTGTGATGTTGAATCCATCCCTCAATGGGTTTCTGATTTTGGTTTCTATTGACTGATGTTACATCATTTAGTTCTTAACAAATTACACAGTATTATTCAGTAAAAATTTTCAACTTGAATATTTCGTTCATTGAGATCCCATGTGTAATTTTTGAGATCCAATGTGTGATTTAAATGTGCCCTTAATTTATTTGAGCAGTTTATATTATAGAAAGTAGGTTTGAGAATGAGATTAAATAACTATTGAGGAAAAATGTAACTCCATGCAATCCACTGTACTGAATTTTCACAGGAAAGCAGCTTACAATCTGACTGTTGTTTTTGGAAGTGCAAGGGCTATGAAAAAGAGAATTTACTTGACTGTAGTGACTTGGCGAAGCTATGAAACAATATGGCAAGGTGCAGCATAGAGTAACTGCTGTGAGGAGGTGTTACATCCCTGTGAGTGCAACCATTTATACAGTATTAATGTTGAATTGCTCTGTCTGAGAGATTGCAGAATAAAACTCAGTTAAGATAAAATGTTGATGAAAGTTGTTAGAGAGGAGGACAAAGGACTTGTTAACACTGCCTTTCATCTATCCATCCAACCATTATCCAACCCACTATATCCTAACCACAGGGTCTCAGGGGGTCTGCTGGAGCCAATCCCAAGCAACACAGGGTGCAACGCAGGAAACAAACCCCGGGCAGGGTGCCAGCCCACCGCAGGGTACGCACACACACCCACACACCAAGCACACACTAGGGACTATTTAGAATCGCCAATGCACCTAACCTGCATGCCTTTGGACAGTGGGAGGAAACCGGAGTACCCGGAGGAAACCCACACAGACACGGGGAGAACATGCAAACTCCAAGCAGGGAGGACCTGGGAAGTGAACCCGGGTCTCCTAACTGTGAGGCAGCAGCACTACCCACGTGCTCCCTGCCTTTCACCTACTTCATGATCAATAAAAAAAGATTAACTGACTAGGTGAACTCTATAATATTTTTATCCTCACCAATTTACTTACAGATTTTGACTTTGACAAACTTCCAAGTGTCTGGATTGTCTTGGAGATGAGTGTTAAGGTGCGAGAGGTTTGTGGATCCTGCAAAATAAATCAATCAATAAATAAAATGAAACAATACCTGACTATAATACAACTGAGTTACACCTTTAAAACATATTCAATCTTTAAATACAATACAATACAATACATTTTATTTTTGTATAGCTCAAAATCACAAATAAAGGGACACAATGGGCTTTAACAGGCCCTGCCTCTTGACTGCACCCCAGCCTAGACTCTCTAAGAAGACAAGGAAAAACTTCCAAAAAACCCTAGTAGGGAAAAAATGGAAGAAACTTTGGGAAAGGCAGTTCAAAGAGAAACCCATTTCCAGGTAGGTTGGGCATGCAGCGGCTGTCAAAAAGAAGGGGGTGAATACAACACAAACAAAACAGTGACTGTGAAAAAATTCCTGCAGGTCTTCTTGATAACTTTCCACTCAATTATTGCTGCATGCTGTGTATTCCAGGATGACATGGTGATGTGTTCTGCTACCTGACCTGGGGCCTCATGTATAAACGGTGCATATGCACAAAAATGTTGCGTAAGGTTTCCATGCTCAAATTGTGGTGTATAAAACCTAAACTTGGTGTAAAGCCACGCACATTTCCACGGTAGCTCATACCCTGGCGTACGCAAGTTTTGCGCTTGGTTTTGCAGACTGGCGGCACCCAGCGTCAAAGCAGTGCTGCTGTTCCTGTGTGGTTACCCTTTCGTTTTTAGATCCACATCCCTGACGCGGCTTTATAAATACACTGAAATTAACCGCATATTGTTTATTAGTTTAATGCATCTGATTGTAATTAACCTGTAACAATATAAACAGTCCACAGAATGGTCAAACTATTCTAAATACAATAGCTGCTTTAGCGTTGTTACTCTCATTGCACCTTCTTCTTCTTCTTCTTTCAGCTGCTCCCGTCTTTTTCCATATTACTCTCATTGCACCACTCAGAGTATTTATATCACTGTATCTGAGTGGGGAATTACAGCTGTACAGCAGTGGTTCAGAAAGAGAATTATCAGTATACAGCATCTAACACACGCTGCCTAAGCCATGCTGTCTATTGAACTGCTGTCATACGGCAAATGCTTCAGAGCTTTTCCTGTACTGACCTTGCGGTATAGAAACAGTTTCATCCCAAGAACTATAAATGCACTCAATCAGTCCATCAAGTGCTCCTTGTAGAACTATTTGTACTTATAAGTACAATGACCTCACTGTAAACTTGCGATACAGTTATAATATTGCACAACCTGAGCCACTTTATAATGCGCATATTTACATATGATGACAATATCATTTTTAAGATGAAATGCAGAAAAATATGTTTATTACATTATACAGATAAAACTTTTAACTTAATTTAAATAATCTATATTGTTAATAATTAAACATGTGAGGACACGGTGCCACAGCACTAGCGAGGTTCACGGATTGTTCCTGCCTTGCGCTGTATTCTTGCTGGAACACTGGAAGGATAGATGGATAGAATAATTAAACACACGCTACGAAGATATTTCAATGTTCCTTAAATGTTTTGAAGAATTGGCATGCTAAGCTTACAGATGGCTTAACGTCAATTACAGAGCTGATTGTGTGGCGATTGAGTATTTGGAGAAAGAAAAGTAAGGACAGGAATTGGAGGTTAATACGTTTGAAAGAGACAGTATTGCTACAATAAAGTATTTCATCGAAGGTCGTGTAATGATTGACCTCCAAGGTTATTCCTGTTTTTATTTTATTTTATTGTAGAATCAACTCTTGGCAAGAGCCAGCAGGGCGGCTGTGCGGTGTATGCATACGAGAGCTGTTCTCATCCCTACCAACTTTGCCGTCACTTCCCCTACCTCTTCATATCTTAAATTATTCTTGAGGCAGATTGAAGACTTAAGTGCCTTAAAGTAAATGTACTAAGCAATTGCAACACAAACACTGATTTAATCAGTTTTAACGTGAAAAGATGCCAACGAAAAAAGACAAGAAGCGGGCCACTAGGGTGGAGAAAAAAAAGAGCTGTTCAGGAAGCAGCAAGCGCATCAACCTCTGAGCAAACTAATGCTAAACGTACAGAGAAAGTGTATGAAAACTATGAATGCTCAAGTCAAGTGTACTCATTGCACGTTATTGTGCAGTGTGTTGTTACTTTTCAATTATAATTATTGTGCAAAACTAGACCACACACAAGTCCCAGGTTCAAATAGGCTTATTTTATTAAGCAAAGTATGTTTAGATTGGCTGTTTTCCACATCCATATCCAAACAACAAAAATAACCAAAAAATTCAAGTGAAACATACACCTCAAAGGGAATACAAATGGACCAGAATCTCTAGATAAGAAAATATATTCTTAAAAGTCTACTTTGTAAATTATGGATCATCAGTCAATAACACCTTCAGGAACACTGCTGTGTAGTGTTGATGAAAAAAAAATCATCTTTGTAGTTAGTGGTTGGCATCCCTTTCCATTGTTGTTATCATTATTGATGTGTTACATATACATTGTTTACAGAGCACTAATAACACAGTAGTATGATCTCGGTGGCTGTCTAGGACCTCCTTCTAGTTCTATTAGGTAGTCATATGTGAGAATGTTAACACAGATAAAAGATTGTGATATGCGCTTTAATACTGCAATTATAACAGAAGCAATAGCAATTGACGAAAAGAATTCATAATTAATTGCAGAATTATGGTATTTGAGGGTTCCTCTAGAGTGCCCCTTTCTCTTGCACATCGTCATCTCATAACAGGCTTAATTTTTGAGTTTGGTATTTTTCCGTCCAGCCATTTTAGTTCACAGACAGATACACACTCATCATCATTTTTTTCAGAATCAAGGGACCCTAAAACATAGAGATCCATTGAAAACCAGAGATTGAAATTTTTGACGAATCTAAAGCTTTCATTCCTCCACCATAGACGATAGGTTATGGTGGGGGAGGGGTGCAATGCAAAAAGCACTGCAACTCTGAGTAGCACAACATATAAGACATGTGAAATATTTAGCCTTGAAATGCTGTTATATAGTATAGATGAAGTCTAGAATACTCTAAACGTTACTTTTCAGCAGTTTCTGTTTCTCTGCCAATACATGTGACTATATTAGCAGTTTCGTGATGTGATCCACAACATCTCAATGACACACTGCTTGTCCTGGAAGGTATATTCTCTATAGATAAAGAAAAGTGTGTTATTATGGTTCACTTTTTTTTTACAAAATCTCTTTATATATGCACAGGACGTAACAGGATTCTGAATCTCATCAAGTGAATGGTAGGTCCTACACTGCAATTTGATATACCCTAGTAGGTTGTGAGATTGCTGTATTTATTTTATAAAACACGGAGGATGAGTGGACATTATGAAAAGGAATACATTGTATAAAAAATAGGGACTGAGATGTGAGGCAGAAGAAATAAACACGGTTATCACTGTTCTGTCCTTACAGAAACATTTGTATTTTTAGAGAATGTAAAAGTTTGTTATCATACAGTATGTGTAATTTTTTAACACTTTCTTTGCAAATGGGAATGCTAATGTCCTATGTCACACACGTGCACATGGAGGACAGCTGTTTACAGGCTCAAAAAGTGTTATTCGTCGGCCACATCGGGGCTTGGCATTCGCACCTAATCCTCTTTCCTCTTGTTCCTCTGCATTTTAGCTGAAGACCCTGCTTCTCAATGACATCACAACCGGTCCACCCACCATTGATGTCACTTCCAGCAACTCTTGGTGACGTCATTTCCAGTACCCAGAATCCATCTTACTGCCACATCAGTTCTTGTTCTGGCCGCCCTGACTCAACCGCTTCCTCTTCTCCTCCATATTTATAGCACAGAATCAACCTCTTAGTCAGTTCAATTTTGAACCCTGCTTCAGTAAAGATGTGTTTCTTTTATTTTGCTTATTTTTCTGCATACGGGGTAGTTTCCCCAAACCTTTTTCTGTCTTCTGCTTATCTTTTACCACACTTAGCATTTACTAATAGGACAATTAAATGTTTATGTGTGTCTTGAACATTTCATCCTTAATATTTCTTAAATCCAAACTCTTTATAATTGTAATAAAAATATAGAGAGATTATATATCTGCTGACCACCTATTCTGAACTTATCTTTGCCCAGATGAGGAATGTGAATCTGTTTCGAATGTTAAGAAGCACAATTTAAATAGAGAAGTGATTTTTGCACGTGAGAAAGAGTGGAGGGGATGGTTACATGAAGTACTGAATATGCCTTTTTCCTGAAGACCATGACAAGTTTCTCACTTATTTGAAAAGAAAGCCCCCTAAAATGTTGTAGTAGGCAGCACAGCATATAGACATAAGACAAAATGAGCATGCATCCAACTATTGTCTTTGTTAAAGTAATCAAGTTATAGGATTGTGTTGCAGCATGTCCTAGGGAAGAAACAAACACTTAACTGTGTGCCGGTCAATCACAGAGCACACAACCACAATTGCTCATACCCAGTCAATTTATAGGTCTTTAATTAGCCGAATGTGTATGTTTTTGGCATATAGGCCATAATACAGTTCCAAATTACTGTGGTAAAAATTTAACTGGAAAATAAAAAGTAATGCTTACTGGGTGGTGAGGACGTAGATGGAAAAGGTTTGGTGACAGGATAGCTGGAGCAAAAAATCTCAGAAAGATGAAACTGCTAACAGCAGTGTACCGCACATCTTGATCAACTGAAAGAAATTTACACAACCGTAAAAAAAAAAAGCTTCATACCATCCCAAACAAGCCACCCCAATATAGGTATCCAGTCTAACACAGCCATTACTTTTTGTATATGTGTTGCTTCAATACAATCTCCTCTGCAATATTTGTGTTGCATGGCAGTTTAAGCAATAAAAAAGGTTACTTTATTAAAAATAAAAAAACAACATTACCAGAACCGGTCGCCTTTTGGTTTAGGTTCCCAGTAAACACTCAGCACAATTCAAAGTTACAGTGAAGAACAGAGTAGTTTGGCAAATCAGCCTACTGCAGGTAGCACCAATATACTGTAACTAGTGTGCCTGTGAAAAACATTTCTGCACCAACAAGCTTTGAAAATGTATAAGATACACTAGTGTTCACCCAGAAATGTTCATGTTTGATAGAAACATATACCTTTTTTATAAAGATACCATTAAATTGATTTAAAAATACAGCCAAGGTATTACTAGTGTTGAAAATGGCTATTACTGCTGGAAATGAATGACTTTTAATTTATTATTGTCTTATATAATACGCTACCGTGGCTGTTCGTTTGTCTGTCCAGGATTTTAAATCACCTGTAGCTTGCAAACCGTTTGACCTGTTGACCTGAAATTTGGTACACATATACTACATGATAACTACTATCCACTTTCGGGGTGACGATTGGCCTCTAAGGTTATTTTATTTTATTGTAGAATCAACTCTTGGCAGCGGCCAGCAGGGCAGCCATGCAGCGCATGCGTACAGGCGCCATTCTCATTCCTATCACCTGCGCCGTCACTTCCCCTACTTCTTCATATCTTAAATCATTCTTGTGGCAGATTGAAGACTTAAGTGCCAGCTTACGTGAAAAATTAAAGAAAACGTTGTAAGTAATTGTAACATGAACACTGACTTTTTTAAAATATTTTTTTTATAATTTCATTGATTTTATTGTAATCATTCCATACAAAATTTTACAAAAGTAGGATTGAAAACAAATCAACCCCCACCCCTGAGAAAGAGAGCATGGCCAACAGAGTAAATCTTAAAGCTGGTAAAAATAAGTAAATCGATGAGTTTAATAAGTGGATAAAGATAAATAGAGAAGAAAAGGAAATGGGGAGAATCTGCTTCCTCAGTTCTTTAAGAGCTTAATTTAAAATGTTATTGATTACATCCTGCCAGGTTTTGAAAACGTTCTGCACAGATCCTCTAAGTGAGAATTTGATTTTTTCCAATTTCAAACAGTATAAAATATCAGTTTAAAGATAATGTACTAAGTAATTGCAACACAAATACTGACAATCAGTTTTAACGTGAAAAGATGCCAACAAAAGAAGAGAAGAAGAGGGCTGTTAGGGTGGAGAAAAGAAGAGCTGCTCAGGAAGTAGCAAGCACATCAACCTCTGAGCAAACGAATGCTAAACATACAGAGAAAGAGTATGAAAACTATGAATGCTCAAATCAAGTATATTAACTGCACATTATAGTGCAGTGCACCATTACTGGTTTACATATGACTATAAACCCCATTTTCAGCTATCAGTACAACCCAAGGAAAACCAATATGTTTGCTTTATTGAACAGAATAACAGATTTTAATGGTGCTAAAGCGATTACAGTACAAACATTACATAGCATTTAAACATAACAAATTAAGGATGAGCTAATAGAGTTTACCTTTAGGACAATGAAGGTAGAAATAGCTATTATCATCAATACTAATGTCTTGACTGTATTTTTAAATCAACTTAAATGTATCTTGAAAAAAGTAGCAATTTCTGTAAAAAGCAATTTCTTGGTAATTCCAAACTATTTTCAAAGAATATATACAGTAAATGCTTGTATAGTATTTTGTATTTTTCTTTTTAGTGTGTGTGTGTATTTTATGAATTCATCATGATATCCTAAATCATTCAAGTCAAATAATATTGGAAAAGAAAATGAATGAGCAGATGCAATTTTCAGTACATGTACTGTACTAAGAAAACATTCCTGTTTAACTCTTTGACCAGCAGATGGCAGCCTAGACCACAAATACATTTGCCTACCTTTCCAATGGCCTACTATTTTTCCAAACTCATTATAAAAAGATGAAGTTGATGGTCCTCATGTACCTTGAAAGCGTTTGGCAGCTGATTCTCTCAATGAGAAAAAAATGTCACACATCACAGTTGGACAACTAACTCCAGATTTAGTGATTACAGTGAAAATTCGATCAACATATTGCCTCAAGTTTTCCTAGAATGGATGAAACAAAAATAATCAGGCCCTACAAAATATACCAAATCCTTGCTGAAAATATGCATACATGTGATTAAAATTAATTTTAAACTAAATACAGACCCAGAGTGCTATAACAAATTCGCAAGTTCACACATCTTCTTTCTGAATGCTTGTCATCCAGTACATGGGAATGACTGGAGGATAAAGGCAATCAAAGCAGCAATGAGCACAAGGCATAATGAACCAAATCTCGATGGGGAGCTAGTCAATTACTAACCACAGTCACATACATAAGTATAGTTTTATATGTCTGGAGTGTAGGATGGAATGAACTGCCTAGAGAAAATCCATATTAGCAAAGAATGAATAAGCTTACACTGGTAGTCACTAATTCAGAAAAGTGAATCTATGTGGCAGCTATGAGACACTCACAATCACTTTAATCTTACTGGCATCATTATGTTTTCATTAAAAGCTTAATAATGGGGTAAAAAGCATTGTATCACTAATATTGCATTTTCCCTAAATTAAGTCAATGTGGTTTCATAAGGTTCACAGAGTCCCAAATGAAGTGAACATTATTGACAACACACAGTTTGCTATTGTAAAGATTGTGGTGAGGATGCTCTCTAAATTCAGGCCTCACTTTTGGAGTTTTAGTTACACAGCGACAAAAAGAAATCAAAAAATAGTGAGCAGCAGATACTAAACTATGTTGAAATGTAACGCTACCATGAGGTAATTTCTACCTAATAGACAGAAATGAATATAGAAGACATGATCAGGTGTAAAGCAAAAAGTTTTAAAAAATCAAGTAGAATTGGTCAACATTTGTGCTAAACATGGAACTGGATAGTGACAATGTGTTGCTTATTGGTCAGACATGCAAGTAAGAAGTTCACATAACAAACACAGTTTCAGTAGTCAAAGAACATGCAGTTAAAAAAAGTAAAGAGTCCAGAAATTACAATGAGCTTATTTAAATATAACAGAAATTAAAACAAAGACAAATTTTCTATGGGAGTCTGAAGAGTAACAGCAGTTGTCAAGCAATGGCATGATGGAGATAAGAAGGAGGGAGACTTAGAGTAACAGAATAACGGTGGTAGGGAAAGAAAGTTGAACATGGGAATGATAGGTAGTCATGCACATCCTATAACTAAAATGTATTATTTAGAGAAAAGATTGTGTTTGTAATTTGTTTTCTTCTGTATTCTATTGACTTTGTGTAGAGGCTTTTACTTTCCAATTGCTATATTCTTTGAAACTGCCTTGGTAAAACAGAATAGCTAAGGGTAAGCCCATTAAAACACAATACTTCATTCAATATCAGTTGCTAGGTGGCACATACCTTGTTAGTATCGAAGTTTTCAGATTCTTTCAATTTTACTGGGTCTATCTCACAAGGTTTATGGTCATCACAAATCTAAATTCAAAAGAAAATATTGTTAAAATAGTTACATCAGTCTGGCAGTGGTCACAAAATCTTGAACACTGAGTAGTACAGTCTCTCCTGTTCTAAGAAATAGCGTTATGTTGTTTTTGTATACCCTAAAGCAGGGGTGTCGAACTCCAGTCCTGGAGGGCCGCAGTGGCTGCAGGTTTTCATTTTAACCATCTTCTTAATTTGTGATCAGTTTTTAATTAACTTATTTAGCCTTAGCTTTAATTAGCTTGACTCAGGCAGGCCCCTTAGTTATTTTTTCCTTAATTAGCAGCCGGACAGTAATGAGACATAAAACAAGCAGGACATGACCAGCTCACCCGTACCCATCAAACAAAATCTGAAAATAAAGATAAAGGTCTCAGTAAGGTTGATCCCTCAGGTTACCAAAACATTTTAGGAGTTCTTAGAAAAAAACAGAATATCAACAGTTTTGGAAATGTCTTCTGTGGCAAAAAGAGAGCAGCAACATGCCATGGAATTGAATAACAGGTTTAATTAACAGCAAGAATCAGCTTCTCATTAAGGAACTGGTTGGAGTTTGAAGCCTCAATTTAGCTGGTCATCTGTTGGCTCGTTTCATGTCTCATTTCTGTTTGGCTGTCATTGAATGAAAAAAAATAATCAATTCAGAAGACTTCATCCTTAAAAACAGGGCTATTAAAATAGAGGGAAAAGTAGTTAATTAGCAGTGAAAACTGAACACTGATTAGGAAAAGGGTTAGAAAGAAAACTTGCACCCACTGCGGCCCTCCAGGCATGGAGTTTGACACCCGTGCCCTAAAGGGTATTTGAATGTTAATTGACATCTTCCAAAAAATCCTTTCACAGACATTTTAAATTTGGTGAAGTATATAAGGGTTAAGAACTGTTGTTTAGCTGACAGGAGGCAGGGGTCTTGTATGCTCTTTCTCCAATATATACCCCCTGCTGTTTTACATTATCCATCCATGTACTCATTTTACTAAATCTACTGCCTATGAAGGTGGATGATGTGGGTTCCTGATAGGGTTCTATAAATGGAGATGGCATGTTGAACTCTGGTGGTGATAAAAACTGAATTGGACAGATTGCCACTTTGAGCAAGTTTAAATTTTCTTGTTAGATTGAAATGTAATGTAATTGGTATGAATTAATTGGTAAATTTTATTCAAAATGAATTAATCTGAGGAAATGTTGAGAAGGTAATCAAAAATTAATGTACAAGATTAGCATAGAATGAGGAAACATTTTATTTAAATCTTGCTAAAACTTATTATTTTAATTTGGCTTTTTTGTAACAACTTTTCAGCTGTATTCCTAATAAACTACCTGTATACGGGCATAGAATTATCATATTCTTCAGGGATCTACTATTTGTACTAATTCCCACTATTCTCTGCTGTTTCTTTCTGGTTCTTCTGTGCTGGCGCTGGCAATCTGCACCACCACCACCTGACCAAGGCACCATGCAGCCACCTGGAATGTAGGTGGGGGTCTCAGCTGTTCACGAGACCAACCTCTTCAAATCTATCAAGTGATGCATGAAAAGTAAGAGGTTTGATTTAGGAATATTTATGTTAGGTAGAATGCCCTGTGCGGGTTGGGGAGACATTTTGGCCTTGAAACCCCTGTAGGTTTTGTTTTTATCTTCTGCAGCCTGTTTGTTTTGTTTTTTTCTGTCCTCCTGGCCAACTGACCTTACCTTGTTTTGTTGTTATTTATTCTTAAGTGTGTATTGCCTAATCTTAGCTTTTTCTCTGCTTGTAACATTCTTTTGTCATCTTGTAAAGCACTTTGAGCTATATTGTACTATTTAAATAGATGTTGTTATTGTTACTCATACCTGTTGCCACCAGTCTCACCAATGCCATGGACATGTTGCTAAATCTTTACTATTACTTAATGAGTTCACTTATAATAGTAACTAGTATTGATCAGCAAAATTCATTAAACTGTTTTTTGCAGTGAATTTGCTGGGTGTGTCCTTTACCCTGTACGCCATATATTTTCCTGAAAATTCACTTTTCTCCACAGCACCCTGTGATGCTTTGAGAGGCCAGTGGGACACCACAGAGCTGTAGAAGCCAATATTGGATAGGACAACCCCCTGAGTATATAACACTGATCTTAGAAGTGGGTAGTATACCAGATCAAAAGCTATAGCGGATACAATTCTTTCTCCGGTATAGATTTAATGAGGAGTGTTTTTGCAGAAAACTTGTGAATACATTTAAACACAAAATATGTGCACAGTAGGACACTGGAAATGTGGAAAAATAGTTGTGTCTTAAAGGTAATGTCTTATATGGACTTATATGGGACCTGTTTGTATTACATGAGCCTACACCTTTAATAGTATTTATTATCTAGAGTGCTGTAAAGCTGATACAAACAGGAAGGAGTGAAGTATCCACGTGCCTTAGTGTTGTGCTTTATTTAGTAGCACTAGCAGCGAGTGAGCAAGTGAGTCAGGGAAAAAAAAAACCTCTACATTTCAGTTTGTGAGAGGAGAGTAAATGCAATGGATGTGGCCAAGTCTTGGTGAATTCATGCTTCCTGCTCCTGTTGCCACTGTCTGCAAGACATTTTGCTGTTCTGATGTTTAATCCATGGCATGGTGGCACAGTAATTTGCATGGTTCTCTCACAACTCGGCTGACTATTTGGCCACAATAATCAGCCCAGCATAGTTGGCAAACGCTTCCCTAGACCTCAGAGACAGTGAAAAGATCATTGCACCATTATAATCCACTCAAAACTAATTAATTTTCTCCTTGTACATCAAATTCAATGCATTTCACTGAGTTCAGTGAAGTTCCTAAATACTTACGCAATTTTGCTAAAAAGGTGAAGCATGTTCAGTGGGGTTTGCACAATCCGACCAGTAATTATTTAGCATTTACACTGCTTGTGCGAAAAAGCTTGCAAAGAATCTGTATTAAAACTGTGTTATGAAAAGGTTGAGCTTATAGGTTTATTCCAGTGCCATTTGGCACAAAATGTGGGCAAACCCTAGATTGGATGGCAGACCACTGCAAGATAAATGCACATATTCACAATAGGCCAACTAAACCAATATGTCCATATTTTGAATATGAAAGGAAACCCAGAGTACCTGGAGGCAAAATTGACATAGACACAGAAAGGATACGTAAGCCTCACCCGGGTAGTGACCAAGCCAGGATTTGAACTCAGCAGCTGTGAAGAAGAAGTTTTAACCAGCACCTTACCATACTACGTGATTTCTACACAACAGTCTCATCATAACAATCACAAACCTGTTTATTTTGGAAGCACCGCTTGTAAGTCAAGAACCATTCCTAAATGGGGGGGTATTAACACAAATTAATTAAAAAATATATGAATAAAAAGGATCGATAATGCTTTATTGACAAGTATGATCTTAAAATGATTAATAAAGAATAATTTAATATTGCAATAAAGAAAGAATCCCACAACACACTGATACAGGCCTTTGCTAAATTGATTTAAATAAGACTATATTGTAAAAAAGAATTTCAGTAAATCAGAAAGACTGCAGCGTTGAGAGCATTTTGTGGCAGTGATCTAACACACTTGCCTTCAGCTCTTGTGGCCTATTTGCCCTCAGCTTTTTTGCCAAACACACTCTTGGCCAAATGCAATTACTCATGCACTTCAAATTTAATGCTTATAACCTTTAAAAGGATAAAGGTCTTCTTCCTTAATTAGCCCGATTATGGCATGCACATCCTGCAGCCCAGTCTTTAATTTTTGGCAGCATAGATAGATAGATAGATAGATAGATAGATAGATAGATAGATAGATAGATAGATTAGTCTTGCAACTAAACAGCTTTCCATATGCAGCACATTTAAGTATTGCAATGGATTTTCTAAAAAGTATACAACAAACAAGATGAATTTCTGAAGCTGGCGTCTTGCCTTAAGATCATCCACTTGTCATTTCCTGAACGAGATGCTTTTTTGAAATGAATTGAGGTAGTCAAGAAAATGAAAAGCACACAAAAGATAAACAAGAAATGCATACTCAGGCCTGTGGGAGTTTAGAGAAGTTCCTGTTTGTATTCAGCAGGTCAGCTATAAAGAACTGATGATAAAATTATAAGCCTTGCCCTGTCTACAAAAGTGCCTTACAAGTTGCACTCACCTCATCTATGATAGGCTTTAATGTAACTTGTAAATAATGCATCCCCGCCAGTTTCATTGTCTCATCAATGCACTTGGATGTTAGTGAATTTCCTCGAAAAATGGTGTTTGGATCTCTGAAAAGAAAAAAGAAAAAATAAAAGTTTCTTTGTAGCCACTGTGACTCTTTTATTTATGAATATAAAAGTTATTTTATGTTGGATGACAGCTGAACCTTGTTGAACCTGTCCTGTGAGAAATCCATGAACTATGCATAATTACAATATGTATTGTGGCAATCACAGAAGTTCATCAGGCATGAAATACTGATCAACAGAAACACAATGTCTTACACAATGGAAAATGTCTTATCTGACCTTCAGTCACTGTGCTGACCAACCATCCATAGCTGTGCACAGTAAAAACCATAAGCAGCATTTATATAGGAGCTTGAATAAATAGCCAAGCGCTATTAAGCTAATGGCCTGAATGTGCACAGGAAAACAGTTCCCTTTAGTTTCAGGCCCACTTTATAATTAATAGCTAGCTGAGCTTGAGCCACATGAATTAAAAAAAAATGATAACACATGGAGTTCTGTCTGGACAGCAAGTCGTGACTGTGGCAGATTTTGTCACTAGCCTACACTAGATAGTGAATGAGTCTACAAGCCAACAGACAGAAGTAAAGAATCTCACACTGGCAATTAGACAGAACTTTAGAATGTCTGGGTAAATAAGAGACAGCTGGGTGACCTGTAAGTAAAACATTTTCCCTGGTGGTGAATTCATCAAGGACGCTAGGGCATGTCAGAAGGACATATCAGAATGCAAATACAACTGCTGAAGGCCAGCCAGCAACTGGCCACATTGTTTTTCTACATGTCATAGGTGGTATCCTACAAACCTAAGCATACAGTATATACAGTAGATTAGCAGATGCCGTGGAATCCTTCCTCTTTAAAGTCTTGTCAAGGCTAAAGGGTGCAAAACACCAGTGTCCGAAAGAGGGTACTTTAATCTGATGGTAATATCATTTTAAAAGGCAGTCCATGATCTCAGAAGTGATTCCAGGGTTAGTCTTGTCCTTTCTAGTGGATATTAGATTGTAGAATGTATAGGTGGGCTGGGTAAAAGCTTAGTGTCGGAAGAGAGGTAGAACAGAGACAGACAAAGAGAGAAAGGTTAGAGATGAGAAGGATGGATGCTTCAGGGTATTTTAAAGCAAGATATGTCTCCAAACAATCCTGAACAATTAAGGCCAGCTAGGCTTTATTTTATGTTGTCTTTGTTATCCTTGATGTTTAGTGGCCTCCCAGCGATTATACCTTCATTATATGTTTAATCAATAAATGCACCATATTTGTCACTGTTGGACCTTACTAGAATTATTCTGAGTGTGAATGCTCTTCTGCTACTTTTAATGAATTCCAGTACATTATTTTAATTTGTTTTAACTTTTACCTTTTTTCACATGATCATGAAAGTTGATGCATAGCAGTTAACAAGGTTGAGAAAACAGATAATGCTTAGTTTCACTAAGAAGAAGGAGTAGGAAGAGTCAAATTCATGAAGAAAGCTGCTTGGGTAATAAAGCCATATAAGGATTTTTTACTTCAGTTCAAACAATGAAGTAATTTGAAGTAATTTTACAATACAGAGAATAAAAAACAAATCTTCAAGATACAATAATTCAGAATTCTACAAAGAATATGAAAAAAACTAACTGAAAAACTAAAGCAAAATTGTATAACCATAAGCTAGTCAATAGCTATAGCATCTTAAAGCCAAAAGACCATACAACTTACAAAGAATAATTTTCAGGAAGAGGTACAATGCTGTTGCAAAGAAAAAATGGCAACAAATGTGCTATTTAATCCTTGGATAACTGAAGTCATAGTGATTTCAGCATATATTTGTACTTTTGTTCACCTTATACAATTTATGGTATTAGAAATTTGTTAGTTCTCACATACTCCTTGGGGTCAAAGTACAGAGTCAGCCATTGTACAGCACCCCTAGTGCAATTGCAGCTTAAGGGTCTTGCTCAAGGGCCCAGCTAAATAGGATCTGTGTTGGCAGTAATAGGGATTTGAACTGACAACCTTCCGGATACCAGCACAGATCCTTAGCCTCAGAGACAACAACAGCTCCAACTAGCTGTTTCAATGAATGTATACTGTTATTTAAAACATATTCTTCAACTGAAATACAAACAAGGTTTCTGCCCGACTTATCAGCTGTGTCAAAACATTGGAAAGAAAACAGTATGCCATAGTGAACTCATTAGCCTTCCCAATTTTAGTTTTGTTGTTAGTCTTTGTTTTGTTTTTTCTTTTTTTCCTAATGTTTTTTTTTTGGCTGTAGTTTTGTCAGTTGTTATTTTTTGTTAATTACTTGCCATTATTGTTAGCCTGTTTTAGTTTCATTGATAATTCTGTAGTTACATTCATTGATAATGAGAAGGTATTCACTAGGTTATAGCCCACAGGATTTACATTCATCAGGAATGAATTACCTGAGAGTGATTTAATCGCCTGTTGTTATGATTTGGGGTTTTTTAGTTTGTTGAGTCTATGTTAACATATATTTTGTAATGTACTTTAAAGTTGGGATTATTTGTGATGACTATTTATATAGCCTTTTAGTACTTTGCTTTTACTCATGGACGATACTACAGTGGTGTGAAAAACTATTTGCCCCCTTCCTGATTTCTTATTCTTTTGCATGTTTGTCACACAAAATGTTTCTGATCATCAAACACATTTAACCATTAGTCAAATATAACACAAGTAAACACAAAATGCAGTTTTTAAATGATGGTTTTTATTATTTAGGGAGAAAAAATCCAAACCTACATGGCCCTGTGTGAAAAGTAATTGCCCCCTTGTTCAAAAATAACCTAACTGTGGTGTATCACACCTGAGTTCAATTTCCGTAGCCACCCCCAGGCCTGATTACTGCCACACCTGTTTCAATCAAGAAAGCACTTAAATAGGAGCTGCCGGACACACAGAGAAGTGACAAAAAGCACCTCAAAAGTTAGACATCATGCCAAGATCCAAAGAAATTCAGGAACAAATGAGAACAGAAGTAATTGAGATCTATCAGTCTGGTAAAGGTTATAAAGCCATTTCTAAAGCTTTGGGACTCCAGTGAACCACAGTGAGAGCCATTATCCACAAATGGCAAAAACATGGAACAGTGGTGAACCTTCCCAGGAGTGGCCGGCCGACCAAAATTACCCCAAGAGCGCAGAGACGACTCATCCGAGAGGTCACAAAAGACCCCAGGACAACGTCTAAAGAACTGCAGGCCTCACTTGCCTCAATTAAGGTCAGTGTTCACGACTCCACCATAAGAAGGAGACTGGGCAAAAACGGCCTGCATGGCAGATTTCCAAGACGCAAACCACTGTTAAGCAAAAAGAACATTAGGGCTCGTCTCAATTTTGCTAAGAAACATCTCAATGATTGCCAAGACTTTTGGGAAAATACCTTGTGGACTGATGAGACAAAAGTTGAACTTTTGGAAGGCAAATGTCCCGCTACATCTGGCGAAAAGGAACACAGCATTTCAGAAAAGAACATCATACCAACAGTAAAATATGGTGGTGGTAGTGTGATGGTCTGGGGTTGTTTTGCTGCTTCAGGACCTGGAAGGCTTGCTGTGATAGATGGAACCATGAATTCTACTGTCTACCAAAAAATCCTGAAGGAGAATGTCCGGCCATCTGTTCGTCAACTCAAGCTGAAGCGATCTTGGGTGCTGCAACAGGACAATGACCCAAAACACACCAGCAAATCCACCTCTGAATGGCTGAAGAAAAACAAAATGAAGACTTTGGAGTGGCCTAGTCAAAGTCCTGACCTGAATCCAATTGAGATGCTATGGCATGACCTTAAAAAGGCGGTTCATGCTAGAAAACCCTCAAATAAAGCTGAATTACAACAATTCTGCAAAGATGAGTGGGCCAAAATTCCTCCAGAGCGCTGTAAAAGACTCATTGCAAGTTATCGTAAACGCTTGATTGCAGTTATTGCTGCTAAGGGTGGCCCAACCAGTTATTAGGTTCAGGGGGCAATTACTTTTTCACACAGGGCCATGTAGGTTTGGATTTTTTTCTCCCTAAATAATAAAACCATCATTTAAAACTGCATTTTGTGTTTACTTGTGTTATATTTGACTAATGGTTAAATGTGTTTGATGATCAGAAACATTTTGTGTGACAAACATGCAAAAGAATAACAAATCAGGAAGGGGCAAACAGTTTTTCACACCACTGTATATTGTTTCCAGTGGCTGGGTTATGATCATTCATGTTTCCCAGTCCTGCACCTGGTTGCCAAAATTTTTCTGCCTACTTTTTATTATCTGGCAGAGCTTCTGTTGCCTGTTGGACTCAGGATTGGGTCACTGCATTTTGCAGATGATGTTGTCCGGTTTACTTCATCAGGCCGTGATCTTCAGCTCTCTCTGAAAAGGTTTGCAGCTGAGTGTGAAGCGGCTGGGATGAGAATCAGCACCTCCAAATCCGAGACCATGGCCCTCAGCCGGAAAAGGGTGGAGTGCCCTCTCAGGTTTGGGGGAGAGATCCTGCCCCAAGTGGAGGAGTTCAAGTATCTCGGGGTCTTGTTCATGAGTGAGGGAAGAATGGACCGTTAGATCAACAGGCGGATCGGTGTGGCATCCGCAGTGATGCGGGCTCTGCATTTGTCTGTCGTGGTGAAAAAAGAGCTGAGCCGTAAGGCAAAGCTTTCAATTTACCAGTCGATCTACGTTCCTACCCTCACCTATGGTCATGAGCTATGGATAGTGACTGAAAGAACGAGATCGCGAATACAAGCAGCTGAAATGAGTTTCCTCTGCAGGGTGTCTGGTCTTTCCCTTAAAGATAGGGTGAGAAGCTCAATCATCCGGGAGGGGCTCAGAGTAGAGCCGCTGCTCCTCTGCATCAAGAGGAGTCAGATGAGGTGGTTCAGGTATCTGATTTTGTGTTGGCTAGAGTTTTTGTCCGCTTCCTAGCTTTATATTAAAACATAGAAAAGAAGGCTCCTTTAAATCTGCCATGGTTTCATGTTTCCGGTTCCAAAATGACCACTTCCAGATAATTAATAACATTCAAACATGCTGTAAATTTGACTTAATTAAATTGTGACTTGAAATATGAAAGATCTGTGAAAAAAAAACTCAACGTGTTTAACAAATGAGAGGAGACCACTTAGTCAATCAAACTTGTAATATAAGCTATCAACTAAGCTATCTCAATATTCAGTTACTTTTAATCTAGGCTGAATGTGATAGGAAAAGAAACTAACAGGAAACTTATAAATGGAAGCCCTGAGTAGAGTTCACAAGTACTTGCTTCATTCACTAGTAGACACAAATTTAATGTGTCCAAAGAAGGCAAAAATAATGTGCAAAGGCACAATCAATAAACAAGAAAAGCAGGTGAAAAGTCTAAAAAGATCAACTCTGTCAATTCTGGAAATTACTTAGAATATTAGATAATGTTATCCGCAATAAAGCCACAAACCTACTTCTACAATGTGTGGCAAGATAAAAGATAAAATTAGGGCAAAAAAATAAATAAAGAAAGAAACGTGAAATGTGCATAATCAAATGTACTGACAACAATTCAAATGTCCGGAATAGAAAGGCACATATGGAATCATTAAAGCAGCTTCTATACATCATTTCAATTTTCTAAACCTGTTAATTTCAATCCAGGGTCATAATGAGCAACTGCCAGCCTTGATAGCATCTAGTGCAAGGCAGGAACCATCACCTGATGTGATATCCATGCATATCTATTTCAGAGCACACACACAAAAACACCAATTAACTTCAAATGTATATTTTTGGGATGCAGAAGTAATTTAAAGAACCCACACAGGAAAGGAGAGAGCAAGCGACCTCCAGTCAGACAGTGACAAATCTGAGATTTGAATTCAGGCTACTGGAGCTATGAGGAAGTAATACTTGCTACTATGTTCTTGTTGTTGTTCTAGTGTGGGGCAATCTTGTTGTGCCCCACACTAATCTACACTCCATGGGTGACAGGGCCTTCAGCTGTATAGCGCCCAGACCTACCGAAATTAATCATGTCAGCTGACTCCATGAATTCTTCTAAAAAACAACTCAAAACTCATCTGTTCAGGAAGGCTTTTAGCTCTACTTGACTCTATTACCCATCTTTCAGTTTACCTCTATGTCAAGATGCTCATATAACCTGTGTGTGTGTACTAGACCATGAATTATGTTGTCTGTTAGGCTTTTTTTTTATTTACTGTCTTAATCTTCTTTATTTATTTATCTGGTTTGTACAATGCTATATACTGTATGCTTTAATAGGTTCCGGCATCCCAAAACCTTAAACTGGAATAACTATATTTGTAAACAAACAGACAACCAATTAATTCAGTTTTATTTTGTTGCTTGTCCATCCATTTTGAACCTGCTTAATCCAATTCAGACTGGCCTATCCTTTCATCATCTCTCTATATATAAAATCCAATGTCTGTCTGTCTCTCTGTCTGTCCACTTTTCACAAGAGAACTGCTTAATGGATTTAGATCAGGGTTTTTTCTATAATTTGCTTGAACATTCCAGTTGATTGTGCGACCTTTCTCAGTGTGCTAAATATCATAGTTTGCTTGCAGTACTGATATTTTTTCGCTAATCCGAGAGAGACGCAGTGGGCTGAGGGCAGGGGGAAGCATGACATCAAGAGTGTGGGCTGGGCAGGGCCCTCCTCGCTGTCCTGTTTCACTACTTTGCGGGCGAAGCTGTGGGGGATGGCTAGTCAGCTATAAAGCAGAGACCAAGTTTAAACGGGACAACAGTTTTATAAAGGATTTGTTCATTATTTATCCATCGATTTTGAACCTGTTTGTCCAGTCTAAAATCATAAGATGCTTACCTTGGCAACACTGGGTACAAGGTTGAAATCTAACCAAGACTGATTGCAACACATTAATTGTATTCGCCCCTCCCTCACTCCCCACACTACTATCCTTGTTCATAGCCTTGTCACTTCTCGTCTGGATTATTGCAATTCCCTTTTCTTTGGTCTTTCTCGCAAATCTGTTTATAAGCTTCAGCTGGTCCAGAAATTAGCTGCCGCATCATTACTAGAACCCCCTCTATTCACCATATCACTACTGTTTTGCAGCAGCTTCATTGGCTTCCAGTTCAGTTCCGAATTCAATTCAAAATTCTCCTACTAACTTTTAAGGCTATCCACAACCTTGCCCCTCCATATCTGTCTGACCTCCTCCATGTTGCCATTCCCTCCCATACCCTTAGATCCTCTTCTTCCATCCACTTGACTGTCCACTTTGTCCGTCTTACCACTATGGGGAGCTGAGCATTGAGTTGCTCTGCTCCCTATCTTTGGAACTCACTACCACCTGAGCTTAGAAATATTGAATCATTTTCACTTTTCAAATCTAAACTTAAAACTAATTTGTTTAGGACTGCTTTTTCTCTTTGATTACAATTGCTCTGTCTGATTTTAACTTTTGTATTTTACTTTTGTTTATAATCTGTGTTTTGTCTATTGTTTGGTGTCCTTGAGTGTTTAGAAAGGTGCCTACAAATAAAAAAAATGTATTATTATTATTATTATTTTTATTAACACAAATACACTGACACAAACACTCTTATAGTCACTTATACCAGGCCAATTTAGAGACACTAATAAACAAAACACACACACCCTTATGATGTTTGAGGAAAACTGGAACACCCTGAGAAAAACGGCACAGGGTGACAAAACTAAAATCCATACAGGTGGTCAGGAATTTGAACCCAGGAATACAAAGCTATCAGACATCAGCACTAACCACTGTACTAGTGGGCTTCACCTTTTTTGTTAAATATTCCAAATGTATGTTTAATGTGAATATAATTCAGTGATTGGGCGTGAACTATAATAAATAAGGTTTAGACTTGAAACTATCCATCCATAGGCTGACATCCTACTGCTTGTCATCTATATGTCTTTGATTAAATACAAGTAGGACAACCAACCATTATAAATGATGTAAGTGTTGGCATTTGTATTTTTCTGTTTTGTGATGAACGCAGACTTGTCCTTCATGGTAGCTTTTAAACTTGTATTTGCAGCTTTTAATATAGTAGACTCTGGCTCTTGACTTGGATAAGCAGTCATTAAAAATTGTGGGATGAAGGGATACACAACGTAAAGCTAAAAAATATATTTGGATTTAAACGTGGAAATCTCTTTGTCTTTCTTCACATGACTAATAAGGTGCTGAGCTGCTGGAGTTTCCCAGCAGCATCAGGAACAAGGCAAGAAGATGGGGATGACAGTCCATTCCAGAGTACACTAACAAACACACAGTATATGAAGTCAAGATATGATTTCCTGTCTTGCACACCTTTTGCAAGCGGGACGAAAATCAAAGTCCACAGAGAAAAATGCATAACACCACAACAGGTGCATGCAAACTCTACTAATGATTCTGGAATTCAGAGGTAACAGTTCTAACCACTTTGCTACTGACTCTGCAGTATACAGTCTTTCAAAATCTGTTTAATTGAAGGGAAGGGAAAATGAAGCCTATTTCAACCACGAAAGATGCAAGAAAGGTACTGCCGAGACATGGGGATACCAGTACTGAACAGGGGAATTGCAAAGCCTTTGGCCGTTACTAAGGAACTTTACAAAATGAGCAAAGAAAGCCTGAGAAGGGCATGGCCTAGTAATTTAGACACTGGGCTTTAAAGGTCCACTTCTTGCTATTAATTCAATTTATAAAAATATAGCTGAAGTTCACGTTCAACTTTATTGTCATTTGTGCGATGCAAATTCTTACAAGTTACAAGTCCACTCAGAATAATAGCATGAATACAATATCAATGAAAGAAACCAAACACACACATAGATACAGAAGCATTCAGAGAGAATCCATCCATCCATTTTCCAACCCGCTGAATCCGAATACAGGGTCACGGGGGTCTGCTGGAGCCAATCCCAGCTAACACAGGGCACAAGGCAGGAACCAATCCTGGGCAGGGTGCCAACCCACTGCATGACACACACAAACACACCCACACACCAAGCACACACTAGGGCCAATTTAGAATCGCCAATCTACCTAACCTGCATGTGTTTGGATTGTGGGAGGAAACCGGAGCGCCCAGAGGTTAACCCATGCAGACACGGGGAGAACATGCAAACTCCACGCAGGGAGGACCCGGGAAACGAACCCGGGTCTCCTAACTGCGAGGCAGCAGCGCTACCACTGCGCCACCGTGCCGCCCCTTCATAGAGAATAACATACTGTATTATATATTCAATATAAACATAAATTAATTTGTAAGGTAATTATTATGATGACAGGCTCTTCGGTAACCTTATGATATGTGGATAGAATTTGTCTCTGAATATAGTGGTGTGGGTGCTAAGGTTCTTATACCTTCTGACAAAAAGGAGATTTAATTGGCTGAGATAAGCTGTATATGTTTGGTACATGTGTTGTATATGTTCAGTTCAGATAGCAGCTGGGTCCTGGTAATATTCTGTGCCATCTTGACCACCCTCTGCAGTGCTTTACATTGTTGAGCCAAGCAGGTGCTGTACCAAGAATCTAAAAAGTCAATGAGGAAGGACTCTATTGTGTATGTGCAGAAGTTATTGAGAACAAATGGAGAAAGCTGTGGTTTCCTGAAAACTCTGAGGAAGTAAAGGTATTTGTGAACTTACTTGACAATAGCTGAAATGTGCTGTGGTCTATATTCTACATCCTGGAGTCTATGACCAACTCCTTAGTTTTTCTGAATTTAAGAGTGAGATTGTCATCCTGTCCCCACCTCTGTAAGCTATTTCATCATTGTTGATGATCAGACCTATGATAGTATTGTTACTAGCAAAATTAATGATAGAACTGGCAATCTGTTTGGCCGCCCACTCAGATGAAAAGGAGTACAGAATGAAGATCAGCATATATACCTGTGCAGTGTCTGTGTTGATGCTTGCGTGGAAGATGTGATGACTCCAACCTGTAAATGCTGAAGTCCAAAATCCTATTTCACAGAGTGATGCTAAGTCACAAGTTTAAGAGATTGGTAGTCTGCTTTGCTGGTATAAATGTTTTAAATGCTGAACTGTAGTCTACAAACAGGACTCTGCCACAGCAGTTTTCTGTTATCCAGATTTGTCAAGTTGGTATGAAGTGTAAGAGAAATGGCATCAACTGTAGACTGGTTGCAACAATTTACAAACTGTAAATGGTGCATGCTATGTAGAATATTCTGTTTAATAACAGATGTCCCATGACAAGTCTCTTAAATCACTTCATCATGATTGGAGTGAATGCCACTGATCTGCAGTCATTCTGACAGTTAACTTTTGTTTTCTTAGGCACAGGGATAACTAACGTCCTTTTTAAGCAGCTGAGGATGATAGATTTTCTCAGCAAAATATTAAAGATGACCCTGAAGATGTCAGCTTATTGGTCACCAAAAGTTTTTAAATTGTGTCCTGAAATTCCTGCTTGTTTTGCAGACATTAACTCATCAAAAATGCTTCTTACACTACTCACAAAAATGGAACAGGATGAATCATGTGGGACTGCAGACAATTGAATAATGCACTGTTTATTATGATCAAAATGAGTATAAAATTCATTAATTACACAGGGGGAGAGAAAAAAGGTTGATGATATTGGAATTTTAGTTTACTTTGTAATCCATAAGCATCTCTAAACCTTGAAATTTTGCATGCATCATTACTACTGCTATACTCAGCCTTCAGTTTATTACTGCACTGATGGTTAGTTACTTTAATTGATTTTCTTTCTTGAATGTTCCCAAAATGCTTCGCTGATGCCTTCAGTAAATTCCAGATGACACCTTTAATCCATGGTTTCTTATTAGTTAAGGTGCTAATTGTTTTTGTAGGCATACATTTGTCTACACATTTTTGAACCCCTTACAATGTTTGTATACTCATCTACATGTGATGAGGAGTGTCTACCTATTCCCTAATTTCCTCAGTCAAAGCAGTTCTGCAGTTTTTTTGGTGCCTGTTTAGTTTAGCAGCTGGCAAGAGAAGTACTTATGGGTGATCAGACTGTTCAAGATTGTGTCTTTTATTGAGCTGTAGGAGTGATCCAGATTATTAGCACCCCTTTTGAGACATAACATGCTAATGATGAAGTGTCCAACAGAAATAAATACTGCAATTTCTCAATATGTAATCATCTGCATTTTGTATTAGTAATGTATAGATCATTCAGTGAATTATTGGAGTTGGTTTGTGGAGGAATGTAAAATGCAACTGGATAAAAATTTGAGAACTTTCTTGGAAGTTAAAACAGACCCCATCCAGAGCAAGTCATATCTTGTGCCCAGTGCTGCTAAGACAGTGGCTCTTCACAAACTGAACAGAGTCAGAAAATGGATTGATGAATAACAAAAAAATATGTACTGTAGTTCTGCATATGCAAAACACCATGAGAGAAAGTTAAATGTAAAATGGCACTTGTGCCTCCTCCAGACCGCGAGGGGGCGTCCGTCCTGGTTATGTTGGGGGCCTCGGGTACAGGGCTTGGAAGCCCAGCCCTGTAGGGACCCATGGCCACTGCCAGGTGGCGCCCCGGTGCCTGAGGAACCCTGGAGCCCAGCGCTTCCGCCACACCAGGAAGTGCTGGGGGGGAAGAAGACAGGAGACACCCGGACGGCTTCCGGGTGCACAGCCGGCACTTCCGCCACACAGGGGTGTGTCCAAAGGGGAGTGCCGGGAAGCAGCTGGAGCCCATCCGGGTTCCTACTTAAGGGGCCGCCTCCCTCCAGTCATCGGCAGAAGTCGGGTGGAAGAGGACGTAGCTGGAGGGAGGACTAGAGGCGGCCAGGAGAAAGGCACTGGAAGAGTGTGGCCTGGACATTGGGGGAATTGGTGTTGGAGGTACTGGGGTGTGTGAGTGCACGTTAAAATTGTAAATATTATTGTATAATAAACGGTGTGTGGTGGAATTATGTTGTCCGTCTGCCTGTGTCCGGGTCCCAGTCCACACACTATATAAAATATAAGGCTATAGAATTTCAGCCAAGGTCTGAATTCAAGTGCAAATACTATAAATAACACAATGAAACAACTGACATACTGTAGGTTACCAAGGTTTGAAGGGAAACTAGCATCTTTACAAGTTAATTAAACAATTCAAAAATTTTTTTTGTTCAGGATACTTCAGCTAATCTCTAGGTACATATTACTCTATAATTTAAGTCTGAACACAACATTTGTGTAACAGGAAATATAAGCACTCATTACTTGGACTTTTGATTTCAGCTTTTAAGAATCACCAGCTTCAGCCATCACTAACTTCAAAGGTTTGTATATGACTGAACTGGAAAGATTTGGCAGGGAAAGTGCTATAATTATATCCCATTAAAATTCTATGGCCTTCCAAAATTGTGCTGTTTTCTTTTAAGCAGTTGCATATGGCATAAGTCACTTACTAAATCAAATACGACAGAAATATTATAGCGTGGCACACTCTCTTTCCAAAGAAACTTTATTCAATGGTCATTTAGACAAAGCTATTCATCAAAGAACTAAACAGAATACTCACAGGGTCCGATTCACTTCTGCATTTGCGATGGCACTGAGGAAAGGTACAATCTTTCCACAATGAAGAAAAAGCCGAACAAGGGGTACAGCAGCTTCCTGTTTTTCTCTGCAAATCTCACCCAGCACATGAGCAGCAGATGCTGAAACAGGCTGTGGATGGAAAGTGAACACATGTTTTTAGTGATTTCCTAAAATAACACTTTCACAGTTTCAAATTATCCCTAAAGATAAGCAGCATTCATCCTTACTTTCTGGATTCCAACACTTTGAAGTTTCACATGTGGACTCAATGGGAGTGGATGTTGAGAGCATGTGCTGATAGCATGTTGCTGCACCCACCAAACAGCAAACCACCTGGACTGAGATCAAGTGTAGTAGGTGACAATTATTTTTTACAGCGGCTGGAGTGCCAATCCTGCCACTAACCCCCAAGTTTTTCCTGTAAGTCGGAGGACCTGCTTGTCGAGCTGGGTGCAGATTAAACGCATACCCAGGACAAAACAGTTGCATGTTAAGGGCTTTGCTCAAGGACCCAACGGAGTGGAATCACTTCTGGCGTTTACGGGATTCAAACCGCCAACGTTCCCATTGCCGGCGTAGATCCCTAGCCTCAGAGCCACCACTTCGTCCATACAATCTGCATACATTTGTGTCAATGGCAGAAGATCTTTTGAAATATTTATTGATTTCTGCCTGGGCTTTACTCATAAAAAGTTAGGAAGGAAAGAGGAAACACTAGCTTTGGGGCACTTTTACAAAGCTAATAGGCCACAAATGTGACAAATGTGTTATTAATTCTACATTATTCACTATCTCACAGTATTGTAAAAATTTGTAAAGAACTACCACAGGTATAGGAAAAAGTATGATGGAGGTGCGCCTGTATACATACCTATAAATTTGTCAAAGATTCAGGTAGTTTACTGTAGTTTTAACAAACTGAAGTGCAGTTGTTCCACCACTTTATTGTTCTGGGCAGCATGATAAATTGGTGTATTAGTGACATACAGCCAGATGGCACTTCAGGTGAATTGTATTGTTTTTTTCTTTCATTTTGTATTGCTTTTATTTGATCCTTTTTTGAAAAAGAAAGTTCCAGGATTACTTTAATTAAAAATGCAGATCATGGTCTTTAAAACAGAATGTTGCCATTTCTTTAAAATCTATTGGATTGTGTTAATGCGGCTACAGATTCTCGTTTTGAAAAAGAAACCATTTTAAACTCCACAAAAAATGGAGCAGGAAGTTGCCATTTCTTCAAAATCAATAGGACTGTTGCAATCAGGACTGTAAAAAGTGCTATATACAGTGCATCCGGAAAGTATTCACAGCACATCACTTTTTCCACATTTTGTTATGATACAGCCTTATTCCAAAATGGATTAAATTCATTTTTTTCCTCAGAATTCTACACACAACACCCCATAATGACAACGTGAAAAAGGTTTACTTGAGGTTTTTGCAAATTTATTAAAAATAAAAAAAATGAGAAATCACATGTACATAAGTATTCACAGCCTTTGCTCAATACTTTGTCAATGCACCTTTGGCAGCAATTACAGCCTCAAGTCTTTTTGAATATGATGCCACAAGCTTGGCACACCTATCCTTGGCCAGTTTCGCCCATTCCTCTTTGCAGCACCTCTCAAGCTCCATCAGGTTGGATGGGAAGCGTCGGTGCACAGCCATTTTAAGATCTCTCCAGAGATGTTCAATCAGATTCAAGCCTGAGCTCTGGCTGGGCCACTCAAGGACATTCACAGAGTTGTCCTGAAGCCACTCCTTTGATATCTTGGCTGTGTGTTTAAGGTCATTGTCCTGCTGAAAGATGAACCGTCGCCCCAGTCTGAGGTCAAGAGCGCTCTGGAGCAGGTTTTCATCCAGGATGTCTCTGTACATTGCTGTACTGTAGTCATCTTTCCCTTTATCCTAACTAGTCTCCCAGTTCCTGCCGCTGAAAAACATCCCCACAGCATGATGCTGCCACCACCATGCTTCACTGTAGGGATGGTATTGGCCTGGTGATGAGCGGTGCCTGGTTTCCTCCAAACGTGACGCCTGGCATTCACGCCAAAGAGTTCAATCTTTGTCTCATCAGACCATAGAATTTTGTTTCTCATGGTCTGAGAGTCGTTCAGGTGCCTTTTGGCAAACTCCAGGTGGGCTGCCATGTGCCTTTTACTAAGGAGTGGCTTCCATCTGGCCACTCTACCATACAGACCTGATAGGTGGATTGCTGCAGAGATGGTTGTCCTTCTGGCAGGTTCTCCTCTCTCCAGAGAGGACCTCTGGTGCTCTGACACAGTGACCATCGGGTTCTTGGTCACCTCCCTGACTAAGGCCCTTCTCCCCCGATCACTCAGTTTAGATGGCCGGCCAGCTCTAGGAAGAGTCCTGGTGGTTTTGAACTTCTTCCTCTTATGGATGATGGAAGCCACTGTGCTCATTGGGACCTTCAAAGCAGCAGAAATTTTTCTGTAACCTTCCCCAGACTTGTGATTCGAGACAATCCTGTCTCTGAGGTCTATAGACAATTCCTTTGACTTCATGCTTGGTTTGTGTTCTGACATGAACTGTCAACTGTGGGACCTTATACAGTATAGACAGGTGTGTGCCTTTCCAAATCATGTCCAATCAACTGAATTTACCACAGGTGGACTCCAATTAAGCTGCAGAAACATCTCAAGGATGATCAGGGGAAACAGGATGCACCTGAGCTTAGTTTTGAGCTTCATGGCAAAGGCTGTGAATACTTATGTACATGTGCTTTCTCAGTTTTTTTATTTTTAATAAATTTGCAAAAACCTCAAGTAAACATTTTTCACGTTGTCATTATGGGTTGTTGTGTGTAGAATTCTGAGGAAAAAAATGAATTTAATCCATTTTGGAATAAGGCTGTAACATAACAAAATGTGGAAACACTGATGCGCTGTGAATACTTTCCAAATGCACTGTAGATGAACATCACATTGATAGCAGTTAAAAGTGTTCAGGGATACTTAAAATATGTGAATCTTTCAAGATTTTGACCCTTTTGTAATAAATGCTGATTAGACATTGAAGTAAGCATTTCACTGTACTTTGTTCACATGGCAATATTAATGCTAATACTACCACCACTCATACATTTGTTTTGTCACATAGGTGGGGAGAGGATTCACAGTATTGTGATGGTAAATTGAAAGCTTTTATCCACCATAAAAAGAGTAAGGGTGAGAAGGGCATTAGTCAAGGAGGTCATTAACAGTCTGTATGAAATGCAAAGGAATTATGGTGATCACTGATCAAATCCTTCCTTGAGTGAGGAGTTGCAGAAGTAACTGCAAGACAAGCAGTGGTTAATTGATCAGGCAAACTTTTTTATAAATAGTAGTTGAGGAAGAAATGAATTAATACCAGATGTTCCAAACAAAAAATGCTTTAATTCTTTTGAAATGAGAGAATATTTCTTTACTTTTTGTGTAGCATACAGTCAATTGATCATGAATCCCAAAAAATATAACAGTTTTGCTAGAAATACACCGCATGTGTTTGGCACAAAATTATTGTTTTTGCTGTGTTTGTTCTGTAGTTTATGTTATTAACAATTATGCCCAAGATTTCCTTTCTAAAGATAATTCTGCATTTTCATCTACCGTACCAACACTTGCCTGATTCAAACTACAATTCAGTTTACTCTGAGCTGTCCTTTAGTGCTACAGTGGTTAGCACTGCAGGATAACAGTTGGCTCCAAATAATGTGTGTGTGGCATCTGCATGTTTTGTCTGTGTTAGCATCGGGTATCAAAGTTGACATTTTTGGTCTCCATGCTAAGTTACATGTTTGGTGTGAGCATGACATAGGGCTTTATCATATGATTGTTACCCACCCAGAAGCATGTTGGTATCAGCATTGCGCAACGGGGATGCTTTTCTCCAACAGGAGAGAGAAATCCTGGAGATACATCTGGTACAGTTTACCAAACAAGAACATCTGCAGCTAATGATAAAAGATCAACTCGACTGAATTATAACAGAAAATATGAAGACCAAGGGATTAAAGTGCTCAGGGAACTGAGCTGGTGAACATAAGGTTGCACGTTCAAATCCCTCCTTATCACACAGCAAGCTGGTCTACCTATAAACATATTTATGTTTGTGAGTACTGGTATACTGTTTTGAATAGTGAACAGCATGAAAGTAGCTATATAAAATAAAGGTTGCCACACTAATACTTTAGAGACTACTATTAGAGACTAATAGTTGTTGATATCAGGAGAAACTAGTGGCTTGTAGCCCCTTTGCTTAGAAATGTTACCCGAGTGTCAGAATTTGAATGGAGGTCTTACATTTTTAAAGTCTAGACCAAAGTGTGTTAGAAGCAGTGGAGAGCCCTATCTGCCTGAGGGGGCCCTGGTACTAACTCACAAAGCAAGCAGGTATTCAGAAATAAGAAGGTAATTTCAAAATGTGAGATACAATTTATTTTCAGTTGGATAATCTGGGCATTTAGCCACAAAGGAAATATGGGCAGTACCAGTTGTAATATGAGGAAGTAAGATGATAACAGCTGGGGGCCTAGACTGCTGAGCTCGGCATCAGTGCAAGCTTTAATGTTTGGGAAATCCTGCCAGGTTGAGGCTGACCTTAAAGATAACTTGCTTTAAGATATATATAAATTGGTATTTATATCTATATTTGAAGGGTTTGCCTCTTTGGCAAGGGATTTCAAGGGACAAAGTTGTACCCATATTTGCACATGACAGGAAGTAATACCAGAGGAGTAAAAAAAGGAAATCACAAATTAGTAATTAGTACTGTAGGAAAGCAGAATTAGATAGATAGATAGATAGATAGATAGATAGATAGATAGATAGATAGATAGATAGAAAGAAATTTGCCCATACTAGAAGAATGCATAATGCGTAAATATAGAACAGGCAGCTCCTGACTAGTCAAAGAAGGGTTCGAGGGGATCTAGTGCTGCAGGAAGGCATTCTGAGATGGCTTCATATTTTCCCTGAGTCACTGAATCATTGCTCAATGGTCTCAAAAAACATCAGAGGACTCTGTGGATTACAGGCCCACTGGCTTTGCCAGATCTGACACCACAAAGGACCTATAGTGACCAGGCTACTGAAATCCAGCTAGGTTTGTCCCTTCAACACAAACTTTTAAAAAAACATATATGTGTGTGTGTGCTTTTGTGTTTTAAACTAACAATATCACAATTCAGCATTGGTGCAGTTTTACTTTTGCTCTTGTGAAGTGTATTAGTAGCTACATATTAATCTGATAGTGTATTAACAGGTTTATTCTCATAACTGTGTTTCCTGCTTGCACTGGTAGACTAAGCCATTGAAGAGTCAGTCATGATTCTATACATGTGTATTGTTCAATTTTGTTTTATTATCTTCTGTTGTACTGAGTGTTATATACTGAGCTAGCGCCTTAGAGATGTCACCTTATGTTTGTTTGATAGACACAACCTCTGCTTAACTTTTGGTTTGCTGAGCAACAGTTGTGACCTGCACCATTATGTTATGCATAGTAGGATGAAGCTTTACGACTACAAGGTGAATTCTGGGCAGAAAATAAGTGAGCATAGTAGAGCAGGAGATGTAAAACAGTCAAAATCAAAGTAGGGGTTGTTACTGAAAAGAGCAAACAATCATGTGTCTTAGACAAAATGAGTAAATTTCAGAGCTTATTCATTAACAGAACTCAGAGAGAAATCAGAGAGAGCATCCCCAATCTTGAAATGAATGAAATGCTACAGCACTGTGTCAACTTTAACAATTGTATTGCTGACATCATATGGTATGACTTCTGGCAACTTTGTAACCAGCCATCCCCTTGGGGCAACTAGACCAGAACATGGTGCAGCCTATATTAAAACAAAGTGGCATTTTGTTGTTTTCCAGACATAACACTTAAGTAAAACAAGTTCAAGTTAATGTTCATCATAAAAAAGTGAACTACAAATACTGTGGGTTTTATTTGTATTGTAATCATTTATTAATGTCTGTAATCATTTATTATTGTCAATGATTTTGCTTATATAAATAACAAAGAAAGACAGGCATTAATGCCTCTTCCTACAGTATCATTGCTTTTGCCTACACTCATAAATTCAGCATGCAGAAGTGAAAGGAAACAATTAATTGTGGTAAGATGGACATTTGGTGGGTGGCAGTCCAGGCGTATCAAGCACTTGAAACTTTTGAATCAAGTCACCTTGCTTGTAAAGAACCTTCAGGATTGATGGACACAGGTGATGTCAAGTGAGCCACACAAATCCATGGCCAAAAATAAATGATGCTGCATTAGCAAGATATTGTATCTGCACACAGCTAGAGTTGAGCTCCTGGGTATGGTGCTCTCTGAATCTGTGTATGTGTCAACTCTTGAGAGTCTGATATGATATTGCTAAGAAAAAGGTGGTGTTGCATCCACTAACTGGGTTGAGGATACTGTTGGAATTATTTTAATTCCCTAGGCCGGCTGCAGTTTCTTGACTGTTTAAGAAGAAAACTGACCATAGGCATCTCTGAGAAGGGCATAAAGTCACAGTCCAACAAAAAAGTACAGGGTTAAGGGCTTCTATTAAAAACACTTTTTATGTTTAATGAAATTCATTGTCTGTGCAACATTGTGGCACAGTGGTATGAGCTGTCAGAAATAGACCTGGATGTACTGTGAAGTTCTTACCAGCTCCAAATGTCATTTGTCTTCTAATACTTTGGTTTTTAAACTAATCCTTAAAACATTCTGGACAGTTAGAATGGATTTAACAACAGCCTGACTCACTTCTTAGCATGGTCTGGCATATAAACGCTGTTAGCCTCTTTCTTCATATAAGGGCTTTTACAGGGCAAACCTGTCATTATTACACAAAAAAGTATTTATCCCTTCATCTAATTAAACCCCTGACTCCTCATGGTTGAACCAGAAATAACAACATTAACAGGTTTTAAAAATAATTAGCTGCAATTGATTCTGTCCCAGTGGTATGGCACAGGACTTTGGACAAAGGTGGGAGAGGTGGGTGAGGATGCCATTTGGGTTTGTTATTTGTCATATACAGTCATTTCTACATCAAATATTATTTTTAAATTATTAACCTTTGCAAATGTCAAGCTTCACTGAGGTTTTGCTCTCCTTCTAGTCTCATTTTTAGTCTTGTTTATCACGTTTATGAGTTTAGAATTATTCATTTGCTTCTTGGTCATCAAGTTTACAGCTTTGGTTTTGGCATTTCAGCTCTGAATCTTCTGGTTTGATCTGATTTTTTTGTCTTCACCATATGTGTCTCTCTCCATATTTTCCAGGTTTTTAGGGATTCTGCCTTTATTATAATGTAATACTTTTCCGTTCTTTCTCAGTTTTTAGTTTCTTTTTGTTTTTCACATTGTTGATTTTTGAGATGATTTTGGGATAGTTTTTATATTTTTATCAGTTCATTATTTACTAGAGCTGTTATTTTTCTTTTCCTTTGTTGTTTTTTGAGTTAATTTATGTTAATAAATTATAAATTAATTGCTCATTTCAGTGATTAATTAGGTGTTAGTAGTTTTACTGGGTTGGGCTTTGATATTTCTGTTTTTCCCTATGGATTTTCATCTTTAAACATCTGCCAATAGTCCAGAAGCTTTAGGCAGACTTTCCATGCTTTCCTCATCTTTGATGTATTTGAAAAACTATATAAATGAAGAGCAAGCTTCTTATTAAAACAAAGAGTAACAGCAAGACCGTTACCACTGCCCCATTCATAGAGAGGTTTGTTAGGCAACCTTAATATAATCGCAGTTATAACTAACCAAGGGGTGTTATGAAGACGGTGTAATTTGAAAATAAGTACTTAAAAATATTACTTTTAGAAACCAGTTCTTTTACATACCACACCAGGTCAGAATTAGTATAGTTAAGACTTAGGAAAAACCTGTTAAAAAACAAGTTTGTTTGGGAGGCTAAAGTGAAAAAGCAGAGTCAGTGGTTAATAAAATATAACTTGCACTGGTGCAAGGGGTGCATTAAGGAAGCACCATACCAGTACAAACTTAGGCTAACAAATGAGCCCAGTGTCTCTGCCATTTCATTCATCCAGAGACCAATCATCTTATTAAGATAAAAAAAACACCTGGCCACTTGCTAGTTTCAGCATAATGGATATTTAGACTCATACCAAAATAAACTGCTACATATCCAGGTTGTATTGATAGTATGTTTTCACGTTCATTTCCTTATTTTTGGGCATATTTAAAAATATTAAATTATAATGTATGAATAAATGTTCAAAACCTCTCTCATACTTGTTTTGGTACTCCATCTTATTGCCTAATATATAAAAGAAGACAGATACAAAACGGGGAAATATATAGCTACAGTATAAGTCAACCTTGACAATAACTAGGCTGTTAAGAGTAAACATACAAGGGCTATAGTGGGGAGTTGGGACACTCTGTTTATGTTTATGTAAAAAAAAAAGTCTGAAAGTGAGAGTAGGGTCATCCTAAGGCAATATTGCCCTCCAAACCATGGCTAAGATGGGCATTTCTTAAGCTTCTGTCTTTGCTTAGCATGAACAGACCTTCAGGCAGAAGGAATGACTGAAAAACATGGTTGTTGCCATCTTTATTTTTTAATTTACATTTAGGGCACGTTATTATGTTCTTGCTATTGTTCTTGTGGAACTTGGGTCAGTCATTGGTATTTCCGGTATAAATATGTCAGTGTACGGCGTGTTGGGTATCCCTCAGTAGATATTTCTGACAATTAAATTTTTAGTGTTAGGTAGATTATTTATCTAGTATGCCCTAATGTTAGGCATTTTTGACTTCAGAACTTCCTCTTCTTCTATGTTCTTGTCTGTGCTCTGCAGTTTTGTTCAATTCACTGTCTTCCTGATTTTGACCTCTGTCTACTCCCTAACTTTATGCAGTCCATCTGTCAGTGCCTGAACAGCACATGCTTTTTTTCTTTTTTTGAATTTGAGTAAACCTTTAAATTAAGCCCCTCAACCTTTCTACCCAATCACTGCCATTAATTCCATCCGTGCTGCTCTATGTGCAAGCAGTCAATGTTACTCTTTCTTGAATTATAATAACAACATGACAAAAATTAATGCTACATGGTCACTCTAAATAGGTCAGGCACGAATGAATATGTACTCTGCAAAGGACTGGTGTCTCGTATGGTATATACTCTGACACCCTGCAGTCCTATAATGAAAAAAAAAACATGCTCAGAAAATTGATGGATGGATGAATTCCACTTTCCTAACTGATTAAAAGTCATTGAGTGAATCATCCAGCTGTCCATGCATATATTTTTCAAACTGGTTTAATCCAAATGGGTGTGTGGGGGGAGGGGCATGGTCACAGGGATGAAGGAACCAGTGAATCAAAATTATATACATTACTTTTTTTAACATTGATGATTTGATCTGAAATGGCTGAAAAGGTGTGCTAGCTAAGCAATATTAATTTTATATTCACTATGTGACAGAATATAATAATCAGTTAAAAAAATCCAATCTTTGTAAGTAATCTGGTCTAGCAGATGACCAAAATCCATGAGAAAATTGCTTAATCTACAAATGTTTTAATTGCAAGAATCTGCCACTTGTATTGCAAACCGGCATACTCTCCGAACGCTTTTGATTGACTTTTTAGGTTATGAATGGCTATGAATGTCTTGGTGAAGACTACCTGAATGGAGTATATTAACATCTCTTACTGCTTATGAACCTAGCTGACAAACTTCAAGGCCAGTGCCTTGACCCACAGAATGCAGTTTGTTGCCACTATAGAGGCACCTTCTGTATGTGACTTCTGTATAGACTTGGTGTGCTTGGAGAAGGACTAGCACCCTGTGCAAAGTTGATTCCCCATTTTGCATTCAGTGACTCTGGGACAGACGTTGTCTCCCCACAATGGATGGATGGACTTAAGCCTGGGATTCATTAAACAGAACTGGTCAAAGTTATTTTTCAACCATTATTAATGAATTATTCTATAACATAGTTTTAGAACTGTTTGCATTTGAAAGGCTGACTACCATGCCAGCTCAGCATCCAGTACATCAGAAGCCTTAGTGTGGACACTATTTAATTTCACTTAGTACAACAGCTCAAAACCTCAACATACAACAAAAAGCAACTGAACCAAAATGTGTGATATTTTTATTTCAAAACTAGTAATTGTACTGGTGTTGGTGTTGCCTTTTATATTTTAGTTCTCCAGCTTTTAATGTGTCCTTCATCAAAGAATGTTTATGCAGTGTATAGCAACTGTTGCAACATAAAACTTTCAGTTTATCAATTCTCTATTTTTGGGTAAATTTCAGTTATGTGTACATCTCGGAAGTCACACCCAAAGTGAGGTTAACCCCAGAGCTTATTTTTACAGATAACCTCAGTGCTCATGGTTTATAACATGCTACCTTTAGAGGATGTCAGAACCAAATCTAAATGCCAGGTAAACAGGAAACCCCACCTCAACATCTGCAGATTTCAGTAGTAAATCTCTGAGAGGTTGGTAATACTCCGTTGGAAAAACATGATCTTCTGTGTACACGATATTCAACCTCAGAGATCCAAGGTCATCTGGCTTGATTGACTTGCTCCCATTGTCCCTGGGCTGTAAGAAGTACCTGTGAAACAGAAGATCAAAAGCTTTTTAGTGGGGCATATTAACATTTGGAGGACGGCATGCAGTGCTAACAATACTGCATACAAAAAAGTAAATCCTAGTCAGACAGATAGGACATCTGGGTGACTAAAACATACTTATTGTCAGATTTTGGATTGTAGAGTGGTGATCAATACTGTTGTCTCATTGTGGAACTCCATTACTAAGTGGATGTTCTTCTGTGTACTCTGGTATTCCTCCAAAGCATGTGTGTTAATATTAACTGCCAGCTCTAAAATGACCTAGTGTGTGGATGTGCTTGAGTATATTTCGAAATGTTGTTGTTCTCTGTTCAAGGCTGCCTTGTGTCTTTCCTGTCAACCTGCCTCACTAGCTTTCACCCATATTCTGATTCTGAGGAGTTACACAGCTGGGTACTTGTACTGGGTGCTTGTATATTGTGATGTGGTGTCAAGGCTCATTGCTTTTCTTGAGCCAACTAATATTCTTTGGTGGTCCTCTTTCAGCATATCATTCCCTTTAAAGACAAATGATACCTTTCATATAGCAGTAGATACTGGAGTTACTCTAAGTACTTAAGGCTTTATTGATTAAACAGTGTTGTTTATATAATGCCTTTCATAGTCCATACGTCATTTAGATCACTATATGGAAACATCAAAACTGAATATAATTATAATATTATTATGGTGTCAATCTGTCATTCTTTGGGAATGAAAGATGGGTTCAACTTTTGAAATTTGGCTCCTGGTTGTTAGGTAAGACTAATAAAACAAAGTGTAACATTATTCACCCTCCCTAATCTAATCCAGGATAATGGTTGGGCAGAATCTGCCCTAGTAGCATCAGGCATTAAGTAGAAATCAATTCTGGATGGGGGTACCAGTCCATCACAGACCCTGTTCACTTGCAAGGGGCCAATTTAAAATTGCCACATCTTTGGGAATTGGGAGAAAAACTAGTAAAGACATAGGAAGAATGTGCAAACTCGACTAAGACTAAAACAAAAAAATCATACTTTACAAATATTTTTAGAAACAGGTCTTTTGGAACCTAGTTTTCTAATATATTCTTTAATTTTCTGAACCGGATTAATCATATACCAGGTAACTGAAAGAAGGAATCCATCTCTGTAGCAAAAAAAGAATTATCCTTCGACAGGCACACTCATCCACACATCCACAAGATCCACAAGGCCCATTAACAAGGCCTGCATATATCTGCAATGTTAAAGGAAATCAAAATATCATGAAAAACTTAAAATGAACACAGGCAGACTCCATAGAGATAATGAATAAATCAAGATCTGAACAGTAGCACCAACCACTGCACCACTGTATTGCAACAGTGGGTTAAAAGTTCTGTCTGAACTTTTAACCCACTTAAATTCACTTTCCCAGAGAGTCATTCTTCTTGGTGACTTGAACATCCATACTGACACTCCTACATGAAAACTGAGGAATGAATTCCTGTCCTTACTGGACTGTTTTGACTTGGCGCAACATGTTGATTTTCCAATGTACATACAGCTTTAAAAGTTTAAATTTATTAAAAACATATAACATTCCATACAATCAAGTCAAAACTTAATAACAACTAAATTCAAATCAACCCCCACCCATGAGAAAGAGGAAAGCCAACAGCCAGAGTAAAACAATTGAGAGTAGTAAAGAGAGAAAAGAGTCTTTTTCTCACACTATAAATGCTTATTCTAAAATATTATTGATTAGGTCCTTCCAGGTTTAAATAAAGTTTGAACAGATCCTCTAAGTGAGAATTAGATTTTTTCTAATTTCAAATAGTATATAACATCAGTTACCTACTTACATAAAAGAGGTGGGCTAGGATTGTTCCACTTGAGCAGGATAAGTCTACATGCTAATAGTGAAGTAAAGGCAATCACAGTTTGTTTGTCCTTCTCCACTTTAAGCCCATCTGGGAGTGCACCAAATACAGCTGTTAATGGATTAGGAGGGATTGTGACACCAAGGCTGTCTGATAGGCATTTAAAAAACTTTGTCCAGAATGATGATAATTTGGTGCAGGCCCAAAACATGTGGCCCAGTGAAGGTGGAGCTCGATTATAGCCCTTTGTTACAGCGCGTCTATGTGAAAACAGCAAAGTCAAATGCGCTGGGTTTTGACGGGGGGATGGGTGGATTACGGGCTAGGTTGGGATCGTGAACGCAGCTGAGAGAATAAAAATGAATAAAAAAGAAAACAAAGCTAACCTTTACAAGTATCATAAATTACGCCGGCTGTTACAGACTGGAATCAAATGTATTTTTTTATTCTAAAATAGTAAGAATACGAGCAGCTCACTTCTCAAAACGGACTCCTCCGGGATCAAACCCATGAAGCTTTGATTACCAGTCAAGAGTTGATACTGTTGCGCCACCAAAGCTGTAGTAGCAACTGCGTGTCAATGTCGCATCCTAACACGGGTTGTTTTTCTGCAGTTATATTTTTGAATGGAATTTGAATTTGCTTGACTTCTCACTCTATACAACTCTAAGCAACTGACACGCAGGTAAACTTGAGCTGAGAAAACTGTGCGGGGTGGGGGATGTGATAGCAGGCTGCCTGCTGTTTGCTGCTTATCAACACATTTAAAGGACAAAAGACGCTGACAGAGAGGTGCGAAGCGTTTTAAGATGGGATGGATCTACGAGTTTTTTCGTAGGCTCTAGTAATTCTAGTGTTAAAAGGAAGGGACTTTAAGCTATTTTTACTTATTATAGAAATACTGTCTGAGTCCCCAAGACTGATCAATATTTCTTCTGTAATAGAAATAGGTGGGAGGTGAGAAAAATTGGGCAGATTTCATTTAGCAAAGTTTCTAATTTGGAGATAGTAGAAAAATTGTGTTGATGGGAGACTAAATTTGGAGTGTAATTGTTCATAGGATGAAAATACATTATTTATGTACAAATCTCTGAGTGATTTAATCCCATTCATTTTCCAAACATTAAAAACTGTGTAAGTTCGCGAGGGTGTAAAAAAGTGGTTATCATGTAGTGGAGCCATAGATAAAATAGTCTATATCTTAAAGTGCTTCTTACATTGGTTCCATATTCTGAGTGAATGAAGGACAATTGGGTTGTTACTATATTGACGATACCTTGTATTTACTGGTGTACAAGGCAAGGAATTTAAAGAAGTACTACAGGATTTCATTTCTATTGCAGACCAAGCTAGTGTGTGTTCATTTATTTGTGTCCATGTCTGGATTTTTATACCTTGTATGTTTGCCACCAAGTAATAAAATTGAAAATTAGGTAGAGCCATACCACCTTCTGACTTAGGTCGTTGTAGGGTCGCCTTTCGAATGCATGGGTTTTTCAAATTCTAAATAAATGAGGTTATTATTGAATCTAATTTCTTAAAAAAAGATTTGTTAATGTATATGGGGATGCTTTGAAATAGAAAACGAAGCATAGGAAGGATATTCATCTTGACAATGTTAATTCTCCCTGCTAAAGTAAGATAGACGGTAGACCATCAATGGATGTCTTGTTTAATTTTGTTCATGCAAACAGCAACATTATATTGAAAAAGAGCTTTATTTTACTTGTGATGTTGACCCCTAGGTATTTAAACGGATCTGCAATGATAAAAGGGAAGGTGTCCAATCTAATGCCGTGTGCTAGAGAGTTCACTGGGAAAATCACACTTTGTTCAAATTAATTTTCACCAGATTTTCCTACCCGCTCTGGTGGTCATATATTGGACCTGATCTGTACATCTGGCTTATCTGTTGACAACACTTATACTAGTCATTTGGGACTCTCCGACAATAAAGCAGTACTTTTCACTGTCTCATCACCTATCCCTCCTCTTACCTGTAAACATCAAATTTCTTTCAGAAACCTTAAAAATATCTATCCCTCTATCCTTGTTGGATCCATTTGTGATCTTTTTCTGTTCTCCCCTATTCAATCAACACTAGATAGTCTTCTTGAATACTATAACTCAGCCCTTCATTCGCCACTAGATAAAACAGCTCCTTTAAAACATAAGGAGGTTTCTTTTAAGTGTTCATCTCCATGGCACAATTCAGAATTACGGTCTATGAAGATAGCTGGCCAATGCCTTGAGAGAATGTCATGTAAGACTGGCCTCTCCGTGCATATCCAGGCTTTCTCTGACCATCAAAAGGCTTACAGGGATGCACTAATTGCAGCCAAGAACATGTATTATGGCAGAATAATAGAAAGTGACCATGATAACCCAAGGGTTTTGTCCTCTGTAGTTAATAAACTACTTTAGCCTGCATCTGGCCCAATTACCTCCTCTACTGAAGTCTGTGAAAAATTTCTCCATTTTTTCTGTAATAAAATTAAAGATCTAAATAATTCAACATAGATCCATCATCTGTTTATATCTTTCCTTGTCTTCCCACTCCATCTACCTCCTTTTCTAAATTCTCATAAGTCACATCTGCATTTGTTAATGACCTGCTTTGTAAGATGAGGCTGACTCTTTACATACTGGACCCACATCCCCACCACACTTCTTAAATCATGCCTTCATGTCATAATCCCAACTGTTACAACAGTAATAAATACATCCCTTGACACTGGCTTTGTGCCAGCCACTTTTAAAATCACTTCTGTGGAGTTGGTCTCGTCCGATGCAAGAGATGGACGTCTGAAGTGGAGCTCCGCTAGCAGTGGTGCTATTTTTCATATTATTTGCTTATTATTCAGAGATATCCTGTATTTATTCAACCCGAGAGGGACCGCTACAGTATATGTAAACACATATAAACATGGCCAACAAGAAGGGGGGTCCGAAAGAATCGAAGACGAAAGCTACATCCAAGCTGCGATCAGCAAGCCCTAGTTCGAGATACGGCCTCTCAGAGACAGACCTGGATCAGATGGGCGAAAGTACAGACTCCTCGGGACCACGGTCCGCTACATCGTCGCCGGCTGAGAGCGAAAAGGGGAGCGAAGGTGCGATCGTGAGTGCAGATGTGGATAGCTCGCCGATTGGAGAGGATTACCTGAAACTGGAAAAGGCCGGGAGGTCCGCGGCTTCAGTTACGCAATTACGCGGGACTGGAGCAGCGGGACACCGGCTTCAGCAGAGTCTGCTGCTTCATCTACGGCACAAGAAGGCACATTTCAGCTATCTGAACTGAAAGTGTTGCTCGCTGAGCTCAGGCAAGATATAAAGAAAAGCGAGAAGGCTAATGAGAAAGCAACGGCAAAGGCACTTGAGAGACTGAAACAGGAATTAAAACAGGAAATCCAACAGGCAAATGAAAGGCTGCGCCAAGAGGTACAACTTGAACTTCGACAGGTGCTGGGTAAAATCGAAGAGCGCATTGAGAAAAACTCAGTTAAACTGAGCACGCTTGCTGATCGATTGGAGCATCTTAGTGAGACATTCACGAATCGGATCGAAATAGCCGAACATCTAGCTGCCAGTGCCGAGGAAAGAGCAGTAAATGTCAGTTCGAATGTAAAAACTCGGAGAAAAACTTGGAGACAGACTGGCTGCTTTAGAAGATGGGAATAGAAGGTATAATGTCAGAATTGAAGGCCTGCCGGAGAATCGAGAAAGTTTAAACCCGTGAAATTCGAACTGAACTTTTTCTAAAATAATCGGGGCGACTTTAAAGCAGAATCTGAGATAGCAGCGGCTTACGCGACGCTGATCAAACACCGTCAGACCCCGACCAAGATCTTTTATAGTTCGTTTTGAACGATTATCATTTAAGTTAGAGGTGATGGAACTCCTCAGGAAAAAAAAAGGGGAAGATATTATATATGAAGATTGCCACATTCGCGTCTTCCCTGACTTCTCTCCAGCAACAGCTATAAACGCCGCCTTCTATAATATTAAACAGCTGCTACGGCAAGCCAATGTCAAATACGGCCTCCTGTATCCGCAAAACTGAAAGTGGAATGGCAGGGTCATTTCTATGTTTTCGCTAGCAAGGAGGAGGCAGAAAATGAGTTAAGAAAGCTGATCCCGGACTATTCTGATACATAATTGTGAGTCATGGCGGTAAATGATAAAGCTAGGATTAATAATCTACTGTCTGATCTATTTGTTTTAAAATACGGGTTTTTATCAGCATATATTCTCATATTCTTATATTATTATTACTTACTTATTACTTATCATTACTTAGTATTACTAGGGCTAAATGTTTATGTTTTATTGTGCTTAATTACGTTTTCCTCCTCTTTTTTTTTTCTTTTCTAATTATTTCATGTGTACCCTAAATGAGACTGTTCAATATCATACCCTTGGTTTGCTGTTATTGCTATTACTGCATTAAGACTTGTTATGCTTGTTTTGGACACATCTTTAACACCATCACCTGGGTTTATTATCTGGGGATATCATCTTAATGCACTAAAATTGATGAAGATTATATGTATATGTATGTATGTATATATATATATATATATGTATATATGTGTGTATATATATATATGTATATATATTAAGTGCAAAATTCTTTTTTTTTTTTTTTTTCCTCTTTTAAAGACTATATTGGTAACAGATATCTCTATCTTTTAACCTTAAAGCCACTGCATGGGGGCTTGATGTGCTTTGGACGTGCTCTGTCTCTGGGTATGTCAGAGGACTGGGACTGCATGAAGTGGGTTTTAGCCTCACCTGGGGAGGCAAAAAGGGAGGGTGGGGGTTAAGGGGAAGAGAAAGAGAGCAGGCTTGATCTATATCTAATCTATCATCTCAATCTTTATAATTATAACTATCAACGTAATAATAAGCTGCATGGCAACAACTCTTGGGGGAATAGGAAATTAAGACCTAAACTATTTCACTTCCAGTTAAGACTATAATATGACACCAAAAACTCAGAATCAGTGTCTCCATGATGGGACAGTTAACTTCGTAAGCTGGAATGTTAAAGGCCTGAATCACGAATTAAAGAGAAAGAAAGTACTTTCTCACCTAACAGGTCTAAATGCTAAAATAGTATTTTTACAGGAAACCCACTTACTAAGTAAGGATCAGTTCCGCTGCAAAAGACTGGACTGGCCAAATGTTCCATTCTAGTTTTACAAAGAAAACTAGAGGGGTGGGAATTCTCATACATAGAACAGTACCATTTGTAGCATCAGATGTAGTATTGGATCCTGAAGGGAGATATGTGATGGTCATGGGAGACTTATCTAACTGTAAAATGATTTTGATAAATGTTTATGCACCTAATGTTGATGATAAGGAATTTATACAAAATTTATTTGCATCCATTCCCAATCTGAACACTCATAAACTTATAATGGCTGGGGACTTTAATTGTGTTCTAAATCCACTTTTAGATAAGACTTCCTCCACAGGGGAACGCAACTAACACCGCAAAGATAATTACAAAGTTTATAACTGATCACAACTTATCAGATCCCTGGAGGTTTTAAACCCAAATTCAAGAACATATTCTTTCTACTCACCAGTACATCATTGCTACTCAAGGATTGATTACTTCTTTATAGATAATAACTTCTTGCCTAAGATTAAATCTTGTAAATACGATGCTATTGTTATTTCAGACCATGCTCCGATGATCTTGGAGCTGAAATTACTAAGCCCCATACACTCACCCCGCAGATGGCGCCTCAATCCGCTTCTATTAGCTGACGAGAATTGTACTGAATTTATATCCAAACAAATCGAATTCTTTCTAGAGACAAATACATCCCCTGAGATCTCTGCAGGAATACTCTGGGAAACTCTTAAGGCCTTCTTAAGAGGACAGATTATCTCATATCTTTCCCACAGAAATAAATCCGCTAAGAAAGTAGCAGAGATAAAAAGCGAAATTACTAAAATAGATGAAGAACATGCCAGACTACCAAGCGAGACTCTACATAAGAGGAGGCAGGCTCTACATTCAGAATTAAACCTCTTGACAACTAAAGAAACCGAACAACTAATTTACAAATCCAGACATCATTATTATGAACATGGAGAGAAAGCTAATAAGCTTTTAGCAACAAATTCACAAGCAAGATGTAGCAACGCAATCTCGTAATTACTAACACTAACGGAGATAAAATCATCGAACACAAAAATATAATGTACACTTTTAGAGACTACTATAAATCCCTATATACTACTGAGTTTAAAGAAGACAATATACAATCTAATGCATTTCTGGATAAATTACAGATACCACAAATTGACGCTATTAGTGTGGAGGAGCTCGATAAACCTCTGTCATTATCAGAATTACTGGATGCTATAAAGTCACTCCAAGGTGGAAAAGCAGCAGGCCCTGATGGCTACCCTGCAGAGTTTTACAAGAAATTCTCCGCTCAGCTAGCTCCCCTCCTATTAGCAACATTTACAGAAGCCAGAGATAACCAATCTCTTCCACAAACCTTTCGCCAAGCACTAATCACTGTCTTCCAAAACAAAATAAGGACTTATTACAATGTGCATCATACAGACCAATTTCACTTCTGAATAACGACGTTAAAATACTCTCTAAAATCATAGCTAGAACGATGGAGAAAGTGCTCCCTCAGTAATATCACAAGACCAAACTGGATTTATTAGGGGCCGACACTTATCTTCAAATCTTCGACGCCTGTTTAATGTAATATACTCACCAACTAAATCAAACACCCCAGAAATATTATTATCATTGGATGCAGAAAAGCATTCGACATGATTGAATGGAAATACCTTTTACTATTTTGGAGAAGTTTGGGTTTGGCCCAACATTTGTGCATGGATTAAATTACTGTATACTAACCCAGAAGCTTCAGTTTGCATCAATAACATTTGCTCAGACTACTTTAAACTAGAACGTGGCACAAGACAAGGATGCCCTTTGTCACCACTGCTGTTTGCAATTGCCATTGAACCACTGGCAATACATTGTCGAAATACTGATCAGATAAAGGGGATTAGCAGAGAAGGACTGGAACAGAAAATCTCATTATATGCAGATGACATGGTACTGTATATATCGGATCCAGAAAATTCTGTGCCTGCAGTCTTAGCAGCACTCACAGAATTTCAAAAGCTCTCTGGTCTCAGAATTAATCTGAATAAAAGTGTACTCTTTCAGTGAATTCGCAAGCATATAATATTAGATTAGACACCCTTCCTTTTATCATTGCAGAACAGTTTAAATACCTCGGGTAAACATCACAAGTAAACATAAAGCTCTTTATCAACAAAATTTCGTCGTCTGCATGGAAAAAATTAAACAAGACTTGCATAGATGGTCAACCCTTCATCTCACACTAGCTGGAAGAATTAACACTGTTAAGATGAATATTCTTCCTAAGCTCCTTTTTTTATTTCAAAACATACCAATATACATTAATAAATCGTTTTTTAAGCAATTAGATTCAACAATAACCTCATTTATTTGGAATTCTAAACATCCACGCATCAAAAGAGCGACCCTACAAAGACAAAAGGCAGAAGGCGGCATGGCTCTACCTAACTTCCAGTTTTATTACTGGGGGCAAATATACAGTCGATAAGAACCTGGACACAAATAGAAGAACATACACAGGCATGGACCGCAATAGAAGTAAAATCCTGCAGTACTTCTTTGTATTCCTTGCTTTGTGCTCCAATAAACACACGCTATCGGCAATACACTAATAACCCAATTGTGCTCCACTCACTTAGAATCTGGAACCAATGTAGAAAGCATTTTAAGACGGAGAAGCTTCTTTCTGTGGCACCCTGCAAAAGAACCACCTCTTTCAACCCTCACAAACATATGCAGTTTTAATATCTGGAAAAATTTGGAATTAACTTGCTTAGAGATCTTTATATAGACAACGCCTTTGCATCCTATGAACAATTACATTCCAAATTTAACATTCCAGCTACAAATTTCTTTCACTATCTTCAAATCAGGAACTTTGTTAAACAGAACCTTCCAGATTTTACTCATCTTGCACCCTCATCCACGCTGGAAAAATTATTGCTCAATTTCAAGGAGTTAGACTCCATCTCTACAATATATAAAATCCTTTTACAATCCCTTCCTTTCAAAGATCCAAGAGGACACTGGGAAAATGACCTCTCAATTAATATATCAGAAAAGGAGTGGAAAGTAGCAATGCAGAGAATTCACTCAAGCTCCATATGCGCAAAGCATACAATTATACAACTCAAAATTATATATCGAGCACATCTGTCTCGACTAAAACTCTCCAAAATGTTTCCAGGACATGATCCAACCTGTGAACGCTGCAAAAGCCCCAGCCTCACTAGGTCACATGTTCTGGGCCTGCACCAAATTAACATTATTCTGGACAAAAATTTTTAATTACCTCTCAGACAGTCTTGGACTCACAATCCCTCCTAACCCATTAACAGCTGTGTTTGGGGTTCTTCCAGAGGGTCTTAAAGTGGAGAAAGACAAACAAATTGTGATTGCATTCACTACACTGTTGGCACGCAGACTTATTCTGATAAACTGGAAGAACCCAAACTCTCCTCTTTTAAGTCAGTGGGAAACTGATGTGTTATATTATTTAAAATTGGAAAAAATCAAATACTCAGTTAGAGGATCTGTGCAGACTTTTTCAAAACATGGCAGGATCTAATCAGTAATATTTTGAAATGTTTATAAAGCACAGAGAATTTGTTGATTTAGGTATTTTTAAAAGCCTTAAATTTTACACCGTTTGGCTTGCTCTCTCTCTCAAGGGTGGGGATCGATCTGTTCTTAGCATAATTTTTTTTTTGTAAAACTTGATTGCTATGTATTGATTGTAATAAAATTAATAAAAAAAAAAAAAAAAAAAAAAAAAAAATCACTTCTGTAACATCAGTGTTAAAAAGTCTGGTCTTGATGCTGACAGTCTTAACAATTTTTGGCTTATTTCTCACTTACCTTTTCTGTCAAAAGTTCTTGAGCATGTTGTAGCCTCCCAACTCACCAATTGCTTAACCTCCAAGAAATTCATGGAACCCATTCAATTTGGTTTCAGGGCACAGCACAACTGTGAAACTGCTCTGCATCGGGTAAATAAATATTTGTGTATTTCAGCAGACTCTGGACAAACCAACCTACTCATTCTGGTAGATGTCAGTGCAGCATTTGACACTGTCAGACATGACATTCTACTGTCCAGAATGGAGAACATGCTGGGTATCTCTGGCACTGTCCTCCAGTGGTTTAAGCCCTATCTGACTGACAGGCAAATTTTGTTAGTCTTGGCAACAGCAGATCAAGCTCAGCACCAGTCACACAAGGGGTTCCTCTGAGCTCTGTCCTTGGCCCTCTACTCTTCTGTATCTACAGTATATGCTTCCACTAGGTCATATCATCCTTAGCTTGGACTGGGTTATCATTTTTATGCAGATGATACTCAACTCTATTTCAATGTTAAAAGTGAGACTTCATCAGAGCTTTCTCAACTCAGAACTTGCCTCAGTGAAATTAAAACCTGGATGGAGCAGAACTCTAAACTTAAAGTGCAACAAAACTGAACTCCTGCAAATTGACACTAAAGTACATCTTAAGAAAATTAGCTACTTTTTAGTCACTCTTGATGGTGATCTCATCAGACCTTCTTCTAATGCATGAAATCTTGGTGCCATCTTTGATTCCTCCCTTTCTTATTCCATCCACATAAACCACATTAAGAAACTTTGTTACTTTCACCTCCATAACATATCCCATGTTCGCTAATTCCTCTCCTTTTCTAATGCTGAGATGCTTGTTCATGTTTTTATCACTTCCTGCATCGATTATTATAACTCCCTACTGGCAGGTGCTGCTTCTAATTTTATGTCACAGCTCCAGTTAATTTAGGTCCTCTGATTCTGGCAGTCTTGTTTATGGGTAAGAGGGCCATCAGCCCAAACTTTGGAATGACCTCTTGATTAATTAAAGATTAAATTAATTAATTAATTAATCTTGATAAATTAATGAGATCAGTTGACTCAATTCATTCCTTTAAAAGACAACTTAAAACTCATGTGTTCAGGAAGGCTTTGAACTTAATCTGACATTCTATCCCTCTTTCAGTTCCCCTCTTCATCCAGATGCTCAGGATAATTTATGTGTGTGTGTGTGTTATATCACAAATGATGATATTGTTCAGGCTTTACTTTTAGTATTGAATTTGAATATTGTCTTTTATTCTATTTAATGCTTTGTATTTCCTGTATTTATCTTTTTAGTGTTCAATACAGAAATATTTGTACCCAATGTTACATACACCCTGCTAACAACATGTAGAGTTGCAACAAAAAAATGATAGTGACCTTAAAAACAAGAAACAAATGACACATTGCATGATTGTGTCAGTACCTGGCTCTAGATTTTTTTTTTTTTTTTGTTTCTTCTCTGTTAATAAAGAGATTTATTCTGTTATTTTATCTGAATTCAGGTTACATTCTTTGTAATATCACTAGCTGTTTATTAATTTATAAAGCAATCTACAGTAGCTGCGATTTGGAAAATGGCAGGCCAATATGGCAAGGAGAGAAGGACAAAAAAACAAATCAAAAACCAAAGACTAATGGGTTCACTGCCAGATAAACTAATGAATCATTTGACTGAACCCAATATGTAACCAAAACTCAAAGACTCAGAATCCAAGCAAGAAAATCAGCAAAAAGAAGAATCAATAATTCAAAAACATGTGAAAAGTTTTACTTTGATATCTACAATTTTGGACAAAAACTGAAGCTCAACATCAGCTTGAACAATGTTGTGCTGATGATGTTAAACACCACGATTTCTGAAAGATGTGACGGTAGAAACCAAAAAACATAACTTAGCAACATGAACAAAAAATAGTGGTATCTAACAAAACCAAGATGGTTACAATAAAACTAAAATAAACTGATGAAAATGAAATCACAAAATGAACGTAAAACTAGAATCAGCAAACTGCAATGAGGTATCAGAAAAAAATATAAAAAATAATAAGGAAAAAAAAAATTATAAGGGAAAAGAAACATTTACGTAAGTGTGGGAATTCGTAACAGTTTAGTTAATAGTCAATTTATTTTTGTATAATAAATATAATTAATAATTGTGTTAGTTGTCTTTAAATCTCTGGAGGGCTTTCATAATTTGGCTCTCCAGTTTTCTTAATGTTCCAAAATAAGTAAAAAATAGCACAAAAGAAAATGTTACTTTTTAAAGTCTGTCACTGAGAAATTAGAGCAGTCACCTCACTCAGAATATACTGTAAGATCAATGGAACCTATTTAGTTAGTCTCTGAAAGTATACACACTTTTCTTTTATCTGTCTTTTTTTAATTTATTACTTTATGTTCTCTTCTAGACGATTCCATTTAAAAATGTGAAGTTGAGGATTTTCTAATATGCCTTTAAGAAAAGTGCTCAGTATAGAAAGTCAACCCCTCATTGTTTCTATCAGCTATAGTGCTGCTGTTCCTGCCTCTTCTATTCAACTCATTTATTTTGCTCCTCTCCTTCAAACCACTTCACCATCTTTGGTAATTGGTAGTTGATGAAGCAGAGGGAGTCATCAAGGGTCTTATAATGTTCAGTTAAATAGAAATTCTATTTAAAGAATAGGTATTATAGAAGCTATATTAAACATTCAGATGTCAAAAGCCTAATAATATACCAGATACCACAATAAATGAAGATTAAAAGGTGCAAGTGATTCATTCACCATTTTTTCTATATCTAATTCCATTTGGAGACATCAAGCTCTTATACTTAACATATTCTGCTGTACTGAACATCTTTTTCCGATATAAAGATACTTGAGAGTCCAACATAATCTAATTTATGAGACTAGTTTGCAAAATATTTATAGAGCAGCCAAAGAGCACTTTTAGTGCTTTGAGGTCAAAGTCTGATATGAACTACTTCAAAATGAAAATAAAACATACTGACAAAAAACATCCACTGCTTAAAGCACAAATTTAATTTTCTTTAAATTGTTCATGAATAGAATTTTTACCAGTTTCATAAGTTAGAATTCTTTATTACCTGTAATTTTTTTACACTGTTCTGAGTCTGCACTCAGTGGAGAATGCTACTCAATGCTACACAAAAATAAACTGAATTGAATTCCCTCACACATTCATTCCTTTATTTGCACAAAATTTGGACACCACTTGCTACATAGTATTGGTTTAAATAACTGACAGTTCTATGACATTGCATGTCACGGAGGAATTGTCTCAGATATAGTAACGGGCAGTGTAGCTGCAATTAAATTACTACAATGAAGTGATTTTTTTAAAACAAAATCTATTATTATGTACAATTTTATTCTTAAAGTTGTTTGTTTGTCAGTCTTAATCTCACATTTGCAGATCTTCAATTGAACTGAGACATGGGCCTGTATTTATCGAGTGTCTCAGAATATTAAAATGGTCCTAGCTGTCTTAAGAATATCACAGTGACACAAATTTAGTTCTACTCTTATAAGTAGAAGTAAAACCATTCTATCCATTTTACTAATTTAGGAAATTACTCCTAACTTCCTTACAAATTAAGAGAGCACATTAGCTGTCCAAACTCACTTTGAGCTGCCAAAAGATGGAGTTTTAGGCAGAGATCAGCACGTTCATCTCTTGAAAGACGAAATTCTTTTGGTATGCTGCACAACAACTCATAAAAATGTATTGCTTTGACACAGATAGAATTATATTTGTAATAAATCTTATACCTTATGTGATCACTCCATCAATGTGGAGAAACCATGCATTATCAGCCATGATGTAAATGTTGGTAACGTTACATTTTTTGATCAAGGGGAAAATGCGGATTTGCAATACCGATGATTGGTGAATGTCACAACCAATCATTCCTTGAGTTTTGCACCACACTTTGAATGTCCTTACAATGTGTGAGGTAGTGCACAGATTTATACATTTCCTCACCATTCCATGTGTTGGTAATGTTAAAGCAAACTGCACTGATGCAAATTGGCACACACATAGTGATAATTGCTCCCAGTTTAGATGAGCATGGATATGTGAATCGCAAGTGATATCACAATATCAACACACAGGTGGTAGTGGATGCAACTGTATTGTAGTAGCCAGCACATTACCCTGAAAATAAGCAGGGGCAGATGGGTGATTGACAGCAAAATGTCACAAAGTTATGCTGAGCTCTGCATTCCACAAACACCTGGAACATTCATGTTACACTTTACAGGCCCAGGATGGTACAAAAAGGCAGGCAGAGACCCTGAGGCACTGGATAAATAAAGCCTCTCAGAAAATAATGAGGGATCACAGAGGGAGTCACAGTAAATGACTCAGGAAGAGGACCGGGAACAATGGAAGAGACAACGCAACTTCATAATCTATGCTAGTATAGCCACGACTGTTCGGTAACTGTTACTTTATAAGGCATTTTCCATGGCTATAACAGCAAGAAGATGATTCTTCCGAAAGTATAGCTGTGAATAGTTCATTGTTACATAAATGCGTACGTTATTGGGCTTTAATCCCATTTGGCGAGTGTCTCAGCTTTTCCACCTCAGAGCTCCTTACAGTATTATTTTTATTGCTGGTGAGAAGTGGCAACACTTGCATGCGTCTTAGAGCAATATCCTACCTTACTATGTTTTCCTTCTTATTCTTCCTCTTCTCCTAGTATTTTGACATTTTCATTACTTTATTATTATTATTATTATTATTATTATTATTATTATTATTATTATTATCTTTGTAATGAAGCCTTAGCATTAGTATCACAAAAGCACAAAATGTCATCATGAATGCCATTTTGTGGCTTGGAGTGCCTTAAAATCGTGACATCATTCTTTCTCAAATCTGAACTCTTACTACATGAAATAGCTGTAGGATGCTTCATAACTTCTTCTCATGACTTAGTCTGGAGTAGGACAAATTTTTAACTTAGACTTTAAGTGCAGTTCCTAAGGAGTAACTCTGAGGCACTTGACAAATACGGGCACTTGTTTCTAGAGGGCCACTGTATTATATGACAGGAGCAATTCCAAATGTTTCTTAGCCACGTGACATGGAGCACTAACCTGATGAAAAAGCTCATTAACAAACAGGTACACTATTGCCATTAGGTGGTTCACCTATATATCGACATATTCTGGTAATACTCAAGTACACTCTACTCACATCAAGGAACTCAATGTATGTAATGAAATACTAAAGGGAGATAAAAGAATAACCATAAATACACTGTAGGAAGGACTGTAATGATCCTAAGGCCACTAGACAGCACATCATTATACAACCACCACCAGAAGGTAACTATGCTAAAGATTTGTTTTATCCAACTGATTATGCTAAAGACTTGTTTTATCCAAATGAGGAATAGAGTATAACAGAGCCATCACAATATATATTTCATTATTGACGTCACAAAAGAAACGATCATGGTCCCAAGGCATGTCTACCGTGTTGTGTAAACAAAAGAAACTTACAAACAAAATAAAAAATAAACTTTATCAAAATAAACACAAATATTTAGATACCCCAATAAACAGCTTCTCTATTAAAAAAATACTACTACAACATAAAATCCACGTAAATCAATTATTATAACACTCTTTGCCTGAATTGCCAGGAGCTAGGATTCATCAGCGCAGGTGATCTTTTCCAGTCCTCCAGAGTTTGGATTCTTTATGCAGCTGCTATTTCAATGTCTTGTTTTTCACTGTCAGTAGCGACTCAGTTGGGTTGTCAGCAACCTTATACTATCTGTGACAAAATATTACAGTTCTACAGTATATAGTTACTAGCTGACTGACTGTAAACCTCTTGCTTTACAGAAGTCATGCCAGCTTTGTGCAACCTTTTTCAATAGTAATCAGTTTCTGACATTAGGAAAACTTCCTGGCTGGATGATTTTTGAGCAGATAAATATGTGGCGGTATCATGGCTAACAGCATCAGCATAGTTGATGTTCTTAATACTTTTATATTAGTGCATAATGTCTTCAGTACCATATCATTTTTAAGACTCCCTAAATTTTCAGTTTTGCCCATTTTCTCATTGAATTGCACACAAATGCAAAACATATCAGTACGTGTCAACCAACTTTAAATACACTGTGGGCTATGTGAAAAGGACAGGTGTGCCTAATAAAGAAGCCATTATGTGTGCTGTATATACTGTAGGTTTCTTACACTGTGCACATATAACAATGCAGGCACACTGAAACTTTAAAAGTCCATTAGTAAACATTATAAATTTGTACATACTGTATGCATACTTTCTGTTGCACAAATGAAAACCAAATGGTAAATGGTCAAGTGTGGGGCAAAGCTTATTTTGTCAGTTCAAGCACAAATGTCAATTTGAATGCACAGAATTAAAATAAATAGAGGGAGATTACATTATTTTATTTATTTACCAAGCATCGTGGACACCAGACTGGCCAAGCACCTTCAAGGAAATTTTAACTTCTCCAAGGAATTCATCTCCAAACTTCAAGTTACTTCCATTCCATAGATCAATTCTGAAAAAAAAATCTCTATTATAAGAAATCCATTCATTCCACTGACTTAATTCAATTATAGACTAGCTAGAGGAGAAAAGTAAAGAAAAATGGGCTTGACCTTACAATCTCGGTCTTTATTATTGTGTGATGAATAATCCAGACTCCTTACACATAGTAGTCTAAATTCTTTACCCTAAATGGCTGCTGCAATGTAATATACAGCTATATAATTCTACAATGTTTTATTACTTTACTTCTAGATATATACACTTTTAATTCAAACTGCTAAACAGTATATTGACCCACATTTCAACAAATAAAAGTAAGTACTAGTAAGTAGTAATAGTAATGACAAGGTCATATGTACACATTACAATGAAAATGTGATGTTGTAGAGGCACCCATTGATCTTTCTTTTATAGGAAATTCACTATTTTGGACTCTTTCACATTTAATGTACAGTATGTGATTTTTTACCATTTCTCAATAAAGAAAGGTTTATAATGACTAATTAAAAACCAAACCTTAATGCTCTGTCAAATTACATTTTAGAAAAACTAACCTGATGAAAAAGCTTGTTAACAAACGGGTAACACTATTGCCGTTAAGTGGTTCATCTGTACATTGACGTATTCTGGTAATACTCAAGTACTGCTCTACTCATATCAAGGAACTGGCACTGTGTGTGTCATGAAATACTCAAGGGAGGTAAAAAAATTAATCATAAATATACTGTATGAAGGACTGTAATGATTCTAAGGCCACTAGACAGCACATCATTATACAACCAAAACCAAAAGCTAACTATTAACTTTCTGTAAATAAGCAGAAAGTGCTTGAATTATATCCAACCAACATATTTACGTCTTGACTTTAAAAGTATAGTTAAAAAAGAGGTTTCATAAAGCAGCTGGAATTCAAGCAATTACATATTTTTTAATTTATTCTTCCATTCATTTTCTGTAGCCACTTGTTTCAGTTCATGGTCATACAGATGGACCTTCTCCTAGCTGCTCTGAGTACATGGCATCTATTAATCCTAGACTAAGCCCTAGTCCAGTATAGCACACACACTTATGCACACATGCACATTTGCAATAGGCCACCAACCTTGCATATACACAAGCATCTTTTGGATGTGGTAGGAAGATGAACACGGTGAAAACATGCAAACTCCACGCAAGCAGCAGCTAGGCCAGGATTCAAGCTTAGTTTCCTGGAGCTTATATCAGTGGTGCTAACAATGCAGGGGCAATTTAGCGTCATTTAATGACCCAGAAGCATGTCTCTGAAAGTATTGTTAGGATTCACCAAAAACAGAGAAAATATGCAAGCTCCATGTACAGTATTGGACTCCCAATCTAATTTAAGGCTTTGGGCCTAGTATGGTGTGGTGGCAGTGCCATCAGCCACTCTGCTGCATTAACCACGGCCTTTCACTTTATGATAAAGAAAATAAGATCCCATTTACTGTAAGCTTCTGCTGGATTAATGGATTTTTTGTCATTAGAAACAAGATGAATACTGCTATGAAAAAACAATATGCATAATGCTTGAGGTAACTAAACATGTTTTTTGTTGTATTTGGGCCAAGCCTGAAAAAAGAGAAATAGAAAAAAAAGGAGTACAAGAAAATCTTTTAATCTTTCCCAGTTGTTGTCATTTCTGTACACTCCCCTCAATTGAAATTTGTGTCAGGCTGCCATATGAGTAGCATAACATTCTGGCTGTTCAAACTTCCAATTCTTCTACATTTAATTGGCACTCAATGAGAAAGAGATGTGTTTAGTTACAGAGGGGTATTAACACCCTACCTACTTATATACTGTACTTGATACCCAGCCTTTGTTTTGTCTGGTATTTATGAAAGCTTTCCCATTGCTTACTTTAGCAAACTGCATTGTTTAAAGAAGGCACAGTGTAATTTTGTTCCCGTAATCACTATTAATTGTTAAAGCACTATTGAATTGTAATTGTTACTGTTAACATCCAGACAGCACACTGCAGCGAATATAATTTTAGATTACAAAACACTATGTACAGTACAAGTCAAGGGAAATTTTGCTCAAGCTATATACAAGTAATGCATTAGTAAGACCTCACCTGGAGTACAATATGCATGCAGTTTTGGTCTCTATATTTCAACAAATGCATCGCAGCATAGAGAAAATTCAGAGAAGAGCAACTAGGAAGATTCAGGGATTGTGGGATATGAGCTATGAAGAAAGAATGAAGGAGCTGAACCTATGTAGTTTAAGCAAAAGAGGTGACATAATATAAAGTTTTAAAATTATGAAGGAAATTACTGTGGTGGATCCTTTGAAGGAAGACCTTCAACAAGAATAAGAGGACAAAGATAGAAAGTGGTTGAGGGTAAATTTCACACAAACTTTAGAAAGTGTTTCTGTAAATTAAGAACCGTAGAACCGCTGACATTATTTTAATTATAATTTGTTGTATTCGGATTTAGCGGGTTAGAAAATGGATGGATGGATGGATGGAAAAGGTGAAGAAAGGACAATTATTTCACCAAGCTTTAATATCAAGCTGAATGACAGAAAATTAATTTGGTCTATTTATCATTAAGAGTCTACCTTAAGGCCATTTTATCCACATCTTCTTCTTCAACGTCAAAATGGGATCGTCTGGTGTAACTTAATGGTCTGGTAATCTGTAAGAAAAGACATAAGATCATTTATAATGAGAATGATACATTTTTTAATACAGAATATTTCATTGCAATAAATTAGGTATTTCTTACTAGTGTTGCCTTCCAACAACTGTGCTTTTGGACTGTTAGCACATTTGAATTATCAAAATAGTTTTTTAGTTTCAGAGCAATTTCGTGCCAGGCTAACAGACATGACAATAAGAAATGGAATATATTTCCATGTAATGTGCTGGACAGTAGGACTTAAAGCCAAATTCTCAGCAGGTTTGAAACACCCAAAATCAAATGTGGTTTTGTGTAATGAATCTGATGTCCCCATACTTTCTCCCCAATGATTTCAAGTTTTTCTGAGGTACATTTGGCTTTTAGTTAGCAACAGCAACAAGCAAGCTATTTACCATTGTTGCAGCCCCCGATGGCTTGCAAAGCTGACATTTCCCCACTCATATCCAATTCATAAGATCAAACTAAATGAAGTAACCCTTAATGGCCTCTCCTCACATTTCATCAAACAGACAAAATACATTTTCTCTCATAGGGTTTCTTCACCACTAACACAATCTTTTCATGTCTTTGAATCATCTATTATTTGTTACCTCCTTTCAACTTTTCTTTTTCCTCTACGCTAAACAGAAGAAAGTACATAAGTGGCCTACTAACCATTTACTTCATTATGATTGGATGAAGAGCTTCAATTACATTAACTGAACTGTCCAACTAAACAAAAGAGAGCACAATATTGCTCCAAGTAGTGGTTTCATGAGTTCTTTTTAGGAAAATACCTTTAGAAAACTTAAAGCTATTAAACTTAACAAGATTATTAAACTTACATTGTCTTTACGTTTGTTGGGTCCTACATAAGCTATTCCTTTATTAAGAAAATGACTGAAGCACTGGGTCTATAAGAGTAATGAAACTATTGCAAACTACAGTCCAGAATATATAATATAACATTTATGCTTATTCTAATGATATCAATATTATTTCAGACAGACATGTAGCACAGGACAAAACATCGTTCTATGTGTAATGCCATGGAAATACACCATTCTGTCTAGGAGACAGTTGTGCAATAACAGGTTTCACAAAGCCCTCCAAACCACAATATGAATATGCTAATATATTTACCATTGTGGTTCACAAGCCTATGATCAATAAGGTGAGAAGATCCTATACAGAACCGATGCAAGTCTTTACTGATAATGTCTTTTGAAATTATAATTTCACTTTTAATAATTAAGTCTTTATTGCCACAATTCTGTTGTGATATATAGTAGTCTATAGTGCATTCTTGAAAGATCACTCATAACACATTTACATATAAAAATATATTAATTTCTCAGAAGATAGTGTGTCAGGTTGCTAAAACCAGCAATGCCTATTTATCACACTTTTTGGTACTGTAAATTAAATGTCTCTTATTACAATGTACTGATGACTATAATTAATCAGTTATTACCTGCCTGTATACAAAGTGTGACTCTGTTAATGATACAAATACTTAATGTCTCTTACTATAGTGTACTTACATTGTACGTATCTACATTGTATTTATTCAGTAATTGCCTGCCTAACAATTTGGCATTACTACCATGTATTTACAGGGTAACATGAATAACAATACACAGACACATATTTCTTATCCTTATTCCATACTTGGTTTTGCATTTAACTATACCAGCATCTAAGTTGCACAATATACAATAGTAGTAATACTTATTGACTATGTAATCAAACAAGTAATTATCGAGTAAGTACAAATAAAAGGACACTTAAAGTGTAGCACAATTTATCATTTCATTTCCCACAGGTGCTTCTACCATATTTATCGCATGATCTGCTCAGCATAAATCTCAAGGGAGATTTCACTGTTGGCATTTCATGAGAAAGTATGTGAATTAGGCAATATGGCAAAGAAACTTATCTTGCATTTTATAGAAGTGGGTGGTATATTGTTAAAAATGTTAATTATTTTCACCGGAAACTTGTGGGAAGTGCGAACTCCACCCAAGCACTAATCTCAAGAACTGTGAAAAGCTATTAGGGAAGTCATTGTTTTTTTTAACTTACAAAATTAATAGAATTTTTAGCCCATTCAAAACAAGATCTAAACAAGCAGCATTCTTATATAGCCTTTGAGTGACACTATCCTACAAATTCATATTGTAATTCCACTTTATTAAAATTAACAGTGCCTCTGGAATTAAATTAAACTCTGAAAACAACTTGGGCAGTGGTGTGTCTCTTAATTGTTTTCTCTCTCATGCTTTCTTGACATCTGTGTATTCTGGCATCTTGTACTAAATCATCCCTATAAAGAAATTGTTCTTAATGGTTTTCACCTTATCTCACTGCTGCCTTCCATGCAACTGACCATACCATCCTACTACTACATACAGTACATACTACATCCTTCAACACCATCCAACCTCGGCTCCTTAGGGTCAAGCTGACAGGGATGGGTGTAGATTCATACCTGGTGGCATGGATCGTGGACTGTCTTACAGACAGACCTCAGTATATGCATCTCAGGAACTGCAGGTCTGACATTGTGGTCAGCACCACAAGAGTGCAGCAGGGGACTGTACTTTCTCCGGTCCTGTTCAGCCTATATACATTGGACTTCCAATACAACTTGGAGTCCTGCCACATGCAAAAGTTCGCTGACGACACTGCTATCGTGGGCTATATCAGGAGTGGGCAGGAGGAGGAGTATCAAGGACTTTGTTAAATGGTGCAACTCAAACCACCTACACCTGAACACCAAGAAAACCAAGGAGCTGGTGGTGGATTTTAGGAGGACTAGGATCATCAGAGGTGACTGTGTGCAGAGGGTGAAGACCTATAAATACCTGGGAGTGCAGCTGGATGATAAATTCGACTGGACTGCCAATACTGATGCTCTGTGCAAAAGAGGGCAGAGCCGACTATACTTCCTTAGATGGCTGGCATCCTTCAACATCTGCAATAAGATGCTGCAGATGTTCTATCAGATGGTTGTGGCGAGTGCCCTCTTCTATGCGGGGGTGTGCTGGGGAGGCAGCATAAAGAAGAGGGACGCCTCATGCCTGGACAAACTGGTGAAGAAGGCTGGCTCTATTGTAGGCACGGAGATGGACAGTTTGACATCCGTGGCAGAGTGACGGGTGCTGAGCAGGCTCCTGTCAATCATGGAGAATCCACTGCATCCACTGAACAGTATCTATCTAAAAAGCCTCATAATGGAATATGCATGTGCTCCTACCTCTGTGGGTCAGTTATACAATTTACCTGTGAGATATCACAGAATATCTGAAACTCTGATTTTTATATACAAAGCTGTTAATTCCCATACCATAGATTGCCTGTTATTGTTACTAGTCTATCCTGAAGACGAATCATGTCCGGTCCTTCCATACTCCACACTTTCTACTCTGTCCATCATTAAGGAAAATGGCAACAAGATGTCATCATCATTTATAGGGGAGCAGCCCTAAGAAACACATCTTGGTGTATCCTTTGCCATTTACTCCAGGTGTTGTTCTTTATATTCTATTTCAAATCCATAATAACACTACAAATAAACAGAGATTTCCTAGCTGGGATCCTAACTCTTCCCATGACTATTGTGTCAACCTTATGCTTTATTAGTGGTTATCTTCATATCACACTTTAAATGCCACCTTCTCTCTGTCCCCCTCTCACTCTCAATTACCTTTTTAATTGGCTATTCCTGTTAATTGATTCTCTAGTAGAATTATTTGTACCCTTGCTGTGGTGTGAAATGTTGTGAATAGGTTGATAAATATTTTGTAACAACTCGGCAGCCATATTGAAACAGGCATGCAGCCTGTTCTGAAGAAAGCTGATTAAAATGATGACTTAGTTAGAGACATTTTAAGTAACTAACAAATATGTGTGCGCCTGAAATTGCACATCAGCATTTATCAGGTTGTATGGTTGCCAATATTCAAATGTACTTTACTTATTGTTATTTTATGAATATTACCAATAATACATTATTTAAAGCTGTAACTTAACTCCTGCTTGTCTTTTTACTCTACTTAATTGCCTGAAGTTATACATGTAGAAGGGAAGGTGGGAAAAATTATAAAGTACAATATCTTATCAACAGTGGTAAGTCTATGAGAATTGAGGCATTCTGACAAATGCTACACATTAAAAATACAAAAGGGGAAACTAGAGTAATATAGAACTCTACTAAGACAAAACAACCCTAATCCTAATTCTTCCTTATTACAGTCTCATACAGGCAATCTACTCCCTTGCATTATCACTTCAGTTTATTTATTAGATACTATGTCCAAGGAGGTCGACTAACCCCATCCATGGTACCCAGAGCAGACCCAACTTCTTCTGGTCTTCTGGACGCTGGTTTCTCACTCTGACGAGAACTTCAAATACGATACAGCCCCTCCTGTGAATTCAATCTTACTCCTGACAGATATTTTCAGTGTGCCATTGCTGGTCAACTTTTTTGTTGTGCAGCCGCACTCTCCTTATTATTTTCTTTTTATATTAAACTGTGTCACATGCTTGTTGCCCCAACCCTCTTTGCCAAATTTTTGTGGTCTGCAACAAAGATCACAGGTATAATAAAGCAGCTTGACTCAATCATACCAAACATAATAAATTGCTCTTTCCCAAGTCATCATACAGAAACGGGTAGTGCTGCTAAGTGCTTAGCACACAAAAAAGAGCAGCTTGTTCTTCAGCTGCCATTGTGGTTACCATCTTCTCCCTTTGCCATGAGAGACATGTCTGCACTATGTCACTTTGAAATGCATTCTTGTTTCATTTGCAAAGCACCTTATGATGATGATATGTTCTGGGAAGGATATAATATAACACGGAGATAGATAAGACTGCATTGTACATAAATTACTTAAAATATACCTAATGGAATACATACTACGTTCCAAGTGTTTTCTGCAGACATAAAAAAGATATTGTTTTAAGATAATTAAAGATGGAATATACATATAAATGAGATTACCAACCCAAGAACAAAACAACAGTTGTGACCGTTGGCACAATTTAAAAGACACCTGCAGTATACACTATGACATGCCACCTGAAAGTAACATGAAAAAGTCAACACTTTTTACACAAAAAACAGTTTCAAGGGTTTCTGATTAAATTCAGCTAATTATCATTTTCATTACTATTATTTTCACTCAGCTAATCAAGAGAATAACAGGAACAAAACGCTGAGCTGACTTCACTAGGCCTCTCTATCCCCCATTACCTCTCTCCATGTTATAATAGCTAGGGTTTTATCCCAGGCCCACATTTCCTTTCTTTTTTGGTTTTATATATTATTTTGTAAATTCTGTTTGTAATTTATTTTTTCATAGTGAATATTGTTGTGTTTTTTATTATTATATTATGGTAATTATGCACTTATTAATCCTTTGTCCACTTTATGTTGAGCCCTAGGGGGTAGAACCCCATGACACTGCATCTGTGGAATGACCTCAAGGAGTATATACAGTAAGCCTGACAAACCCTCAACACTAGCACTAAGGCTTTAGTGTTTTCACCTTTGTTGCTCAGCAATCCTTTAGCTCTTCGGATTATAACTTTGGATTTTGCTCTTGTAAGTGCTCTTTCCTGTTAATCTTTACTGTACGGACCTTGGCTTCTTTTTGGTTTTAATTTTATTACTGGACTTGGTTCTCTTGTCTTTTAGGCTTGTCTATTAGTTATACCTTGTTTTAATACCTATGTTGTTTTGTTTCTGTTCTTGATTTTTAATTTTCATGTTAATAAAATCCTTAAATACAAATACATTTATTAATGTCAATTATGCCAGCGTCTTTAATGGTTCCTCCCTTCGTGCCTGTAAAGAATTCAGTCTTGACACATTTTGCCTCATGCAGGACGTGATATCTGCTTTTTCAGTTTGGGGCCAGGGTAATTTTGTTTCTAAGCCTCATATGGAGCCCTTAATAGTAATAATAATAAATAATAATAATGATACATTTTATTTATATAGCGCGTTTTCCATGCTCAAGGCACTTAGACGCGCTTCAAAACATGTCCTCTTTTGCAACTTCCCGATATGGCCAGGGTGGCTGAGAAATACAGCCCCTACTATTGTTATGTGTGTGGAAAAATAGACATAAGTAGAAGAGATAAATACAACCTCCAGAAGTTTGAAATGGTATATGAATCAAGCCAAAATTTGGCACCCTAAAATCCTCTCCTTTTTACAGAAATCATAACCAAAAAAACTCAAAGTTACAAACCAAAGTGATGTGATTGACAGAAATTAAACCAGAAAATCCAAAAAAATAAAAAAAACAGCTAATGGACGGAGCTGATTTTACATTGTCACGTAAGTGACATCATGCACTGCACACTTCCAGTTGTTTCCATAGTGATGCTCTAGCAACCACAATATGGCAGCACCCAGAAAAAACAACATGGTATCAGGAAAAGGCGTGAACCAAAATTCACATACGTAAATACTGTATTGCTTAAACATGATAATGAAGTGCAGATATGAATTTAAAACCCCTAACTGGGAAAAGAAAAGTTGAAATGGAGAAAAAATAAAGTAATGAAAATAAAACATGGACCCAGATCGTTACACTAGCATGACCTGATTCTGCTCCTTCCTGTGGACTGGCATCCAAACTACAAAATGGTGATTCTCCTCCAAGTCCAGAGCTCATCCCACTTTCACAGAAAGTGAGCCCAGCTACTGTATACAGGCACATTTTGGTCAATAGTAGTCTGATTTATTTGGTTATTAGCCATAGCTCATAACCATACAGTAGGTGAGAATGGGGATTCAGGCTAAATGATAGGATAAAACCTTCACCCAAGGACTCTGTTCCAGCTTCACCACTATAGTCCATGCATCGTCTGCAAAACTGTTGATGCTGCACCGACTCATTGGTCTGTCTCATGATCACCTATTCCTACACTTGTGACCAAGATGCCAAGGTCCTTGACCTCCTCAACTTACTCGAGCAGAGCACAAAACTCAAACTTGTGTTTAATTTAAAGACATTATATTTTACCTCATAATACCTGTTGATAATAAATTAAATTAAAGTAAATTGGATTCCATTAAGGAATGTGTCTAATCCATCTAAGAGGTAAGACTGTGCTTATCTTGAAAAGATTTTCTGAGTTACAGAAGATCAACATGCTTTCAGTTATCTCCTTGGTCATTTAATAGTATATAATGCTATGTGGGTCTCTGTTAGGTTTTTATGGTTTGGATATACAGGGTACTTTGTTTTATAGTATTTAAAACAAACCTGAGCTGTTTTTAAACAATACGGCAACTGTGAGACATTCTCATAAATTTCAGTTTTAGTGATTTGCATCAAATTGGCAGTTAGTCTTTCTCCTCAAAGGTTCCAGAGTGCATGTTATAACACTCGGTATGTAAAGCTGCTGCTCTGGCAGGTGGTGTACTCCGTTAACCACAACATTATTGGCTCAATTCACTATGCAACCCTAAGTATGCCACTTACTCTGCCTGTGTAAAAATGTATATGAAATAGACTGTACTCTGATTTTGCACTTGTAAAGTACCCTGAAATTATTATAATTACAGGAAGGTATTATCTAAAACAAACATTTGAGGTTTTAACTGCTGGTGCCCAAATATAAATGACAAAAGTTGCAGTTACTAAAGTTTATTAATCTAAATGACGAATGGTATTGTATGTGAAATGAATGCAGGTAGCGATCCTATTTATATAACCAAGGGGCTCTACCAGACAATGTAGGGCCTAATCTCCTCCTGAACTAGTTAATTGGAGTCAGTGGGAACTGCCATTAAAATATCAGGAAACCTCCAAATCACTTGAGGGTAGTACTGTATGTTGGCGTTCCACTCCCCTGTTGGGAGTCAGCAACCTTTCCAGGCTCCATGTGTCCATATCTAAGATGGTGTGGGCTTCTAAACAAAATCCAGAACCTGGAGGTGACTGCCACGGTATACCTAAAAGTAGTCAACCTCAAGGATTTAAAGCTATTACTAGCTCCAGGGTTGGTGATCATGGAGTCTGGAGGTGAGTGATTGGCAACAGTTGAGCTGGTGAGGACAAAGAAAGGCAAGTGTGTGGAGGAGCATGGGGATTTATTTAAAGGGAGGTGTGCAGAAATTATTGTGTAAATATATGTGGGCAAGATGACCATGCACATGATGGGTAAAATAGAGTCAGTCAGTTGTATGATATGTTGGGCATTTTATTTTTATTCCCTTTTTACTGTACATTGAGTTCTGTTATCTTTGCCTTATAATATTATCCTTTGGTCTGTGAAAATCATATAAACACATACTCCATGCTCACTGCTTCATTACAGTGCACAGCCATCCATACCATTTCTGACCCTAATTCTTGCGGTTCAGGAAAGCACTGAGCTTGGCAGCAATGGCACACTGCAGCTTGCAAGTCTAAATGAGGCGTACATACCAATGAAATATTGTGTAGCCAGTTTTCAAATCACCATTTATCAACATTAAGTACAATATACCCCTAATGACTTTTTAATTTTATAATCAACCTTTTGACTCCATTTCATTGATAAATTATTTCTCAAATACCTTCATTTATTTTCATTCCAGATAGCTAGAAACTCATAATATTTCGCATATCCAGTGTACTTCAGGCAGTTTTATGATTCACTCATTTATTTACTGGACCAGCACACTTCAATGAATTATGTAACACTAGTTTCTGTTTCAGTACTTACTTGTGGACAGCTCATTAATGTCCATTGTATTTTATATTACCTGTAAGTTTATATTTTTATAATAGATTGATGCAGTTTCCAGGGTTGGCTGCCACTGTGCATCTCAGGATTCTGTGTTAGACTCTGAACTATCTATTCTTATTTCGATTCAGAGAGTTGGATTTGGAATAAAAAATATTTCTCAAATAATTCATTTATTTATTACCTTTAAACAAGTTTTGAACTATTTGCCTTCTCAAATATACTTATGAACCTGTTCAACCAGTTAACTTTGCCCTGAACTCCTTGATGCAAGTTCCTTCCATTTCCTTTTTCATTCTCTTTCTTTGTAACCGAATACCTGCGTCATTAAAATGTTCAGCTAATTTCTACAACAGCATTGTATATACAGTATATATTTAACATCAGACAACATAATAGGCCATATTACACAATTTCTCCTCTTTTTAGACCCTTATTTGGCATTTTTATTAATTTTTTTATTTTTATACTCTTCTTCTACATGTTTTGCCTATCATTAAATTTTTCTTCCTAACCCTAGCAACTGGAAGGTCACACAGATACACAGACATCTATCATTTAATAAAGGTGAAAAAGATTATTCATGTCCATACCACAGTTGCTCAATGTTGGACATATTGAGAGATGACTTTTACAGTACACCATCTATTGAAATGTACAGTATTCTGTAATTCATGTTGTAATAAAATGCATTGCATTTCTCATTTGCATTTCAACAGATGGTGCATCACAAACATTAGCAATTCTGTTAAGGATACTGTACCAAATAGCATATAATAGAGATATACTAACTGGATGGACACACATATACAGACACTTGTCCTTTTATTAAGGTGGATAATAGAGTTAGTGAAGGTCTGCATCTGCTTATATTAGCAAAGGGAAAACAACTTTAAAGGTTATTTTCATACAGGAAAGGATATAATATAGCCTTTTCATATGTATAACTCTGTAATTGGCAGATTGTTTCAAGAAAAGAACATTGAGAGATGGAAAATGAACTTTAGCCATAACGAAAGTCAATACTGGGAGATCAGAAAGTCAGAAAAAAGACAAACTGGTAGATGAATTCATAATAAAAAATGATTGTATTCTGGTATAAGATCATGATTCAGAAATTAATAGTAAAACCAAATTGCTAAGTGAACTCAGTGTTGTATATTTTTGCCAAAATTGTTAACTGTTAAACTTTTAGAACAACTAGATATTTTAAACAGCAATACTTAATAGCACATCACAGTGGCTTTTAAAGAGCTGCGGCAATTACATCAAATCATGCCTCTACAACTAGAGATGCTCCAGTCGGGTTTTATTTACTGCTGATTCCATTCACAGAGTTCATGTTACTATACTTCAGGTATTGATTTGTTTCCTTAATCACTTTTTCTTCTGCACTAAGCTCCTGCATATCTAGCCATGTTTATGTTCTATATTAAAGTGTTATTTTTGTACTTAAACTGCTGACCACAGGTATTACTTGTTCGTTTTTTAACAAAAATAAATTTTGTAGGCTTTTGTAGGCAAATACAAATATGAGCTGCTAAACTGAACACACGCTTGCTTACTGTCCATACTCAGACAAGAAGTGTCTGTTTAAATTACAGGACAAAACAAAAAAGGTCTGAACTACTTTTACTGAACACTCACTTCTCTTTTCTTATACTCTGCTGCTCCTCCTCATACACAGGATGGCTTTTCAGATTTCAGATTACTCCACTTTCTTTAATGTAAAAGCTAACATTCCTGCCTTCACTGTCTCTTAACGTCTTCCTATCCAACTCTCTCTTTACAGGCAGTTCTGCAGCAAAATGATACATGCAATTCCGTAACTACCATAATACCTCATGTAAAGGAGTGCTACAACTACATTACCATAAAGCTTAGAAAAGCAGGTTCTGAAAAAATAATTTGACATTTTGGCTAATATACTGATTACCAATCGAGATATTTGGGGTTCAAATTAGCAGATCTTGACTGGAGCATCACTACTAGCAACCACTCAGTGTGTCATGGTGATGAGTCCACAAGATGGTGGCAATTATGCTAAAATCAAAATGGCATCATGGTAAATAAACATACTCTATGAGTGATAATAATATGTATCTAGTGCTCCGGTTTCCTCCCACAGTCCAAAGACATGCAGGTTAGGTGCATTGGCGATCCCAAAAATTGTCCCTGGTGTGTGCTTGGTGTGTGGGTGTGTGTGCCCTGCGGTGGGCTGGCATCCTGCCCGGGGTTTGTTTCCTGCCTTGCACCTTGTGTTGGCTGGGATTGGCTCCAGCAGACCCCCGTGACCCTGTAGTTAGGATATACCGGGTTGGATTATGGATGGATGGATTTACATATATACATATATACTATATGTGTGTGTGCATGCTATAAGGAGGAGTAAGGACTTCCTTACCTGCCTTGACTGCCATGCAAACAGAGTCTTGCCTTGAGTTGAGCACTATAGTCTATTAGCACATTGGTTTCAGGGCATATATATATATTGTGCATACATATAATATACTGTGTGTATATGTGTGTATATACTTTATACATCTGTATTGTATGGTACAGTTAGCACCTATGTGGATTTTCTCCCCTACATTCCACAGAGCGGTGGGTTGGCACCCTGCCCGTGATTGGTTCCTGCCTTGTGCCCTGTGTTGGCTGGGATTGGCTCCAGCAGACCCCCCTGACCCTGTGTTCGGATTCAGCAGGTTAGAAAATTGATGGATGGATGGACATTCCACAGACATGTGTTTTAGATTTTATGGCAAATTTATATTGGACCTTTATCATCTAGTGTAAGTATTTTTGGGTCTGCTCTGCAATTACCTAAAGGTCCATTCAGGGTGGGATCATGCCTTGAGCTCTGACCCCGTGTGATACTCATTTGAATTAGGAGGATTTCATAATAGACAGCTTGATTGACGGCTATAAGGATCTACAGTGCAAATTTTTAAATAATGCCCTCCTTCACTTCATTTCATAAATGATTTAGTGTACAATTTTATTTAGGTTTTCTTGCAACTCCCACGCAATTCAAACTGCAATATGATACTTAGTTTATGTTTACAGGAACACATGCCAATCCAGAAAAATAAATAGTACTAAAAAGAGAAATGCTCAAACCTCAAAATAAAATACTTCATCAAACTGGGGGTTGTTGGTTTTCTTTTTTATTTTTGTCTTCTTTACATCAGACCTAATGACAAGAATAAAAAAAAGAAAAAAACCCAGAAATAAACAACATTTTAAGTAAATTCAGCTCTATAGAAGTGCCACAAAGAAGTTGTTTGGTCTTATCTTTTAAAAAGAGGTTACAACAGTCATATCATACTTTTTCACCATATTCAGATTTTGATTTTTTTTTTAATGACATCTATCATGTACAACTTAAGTGAGGGTACAGTGAAGGAGAGGTTATTGTCCTTTTGGAGTATTAGGAATATTTATAAGCAAGTTAGCAATACGGGGGAAAAGCCCCAGACTTGTCTAACTAAGGACCACCAGGGGGCAATAACACAAGTGCAAAAGATGAACATCCTATGCAGGCACTCCATCCTCCTAGAAAGAGAATCTACCTACCCTTAAATTAAAAGCAGAGCTGTCAAAAAGGCATCACATAAGGCACAGAACAGCATGTCTGTATCAGTGTCCTTAGGTGGTGCCAAGAGTTCAGGAGCTAGCTGTGTAGTGAAGAGCGTTTTAGATGAGTCTTTTTTTCAAGGATCAGTAGATTGGTATGGAGAGTGTGTATTGAGCATCCTTAATTCTTTACATAATAACAACCTAGTCTCTGTGTACCTCACCACAAATGTTACAAACTACAGTCTGTGCTGTAAAGCAGAATTATACCATGCTTAATTACAACTCTGTTTTTTATAGTCTTTTAAATCTAGTAATGTCTGCTTAGTAATAGTTCCACATTTACATTTTAACTGCAAAACACCACTTAGTCAGACTTACAGATTGTTTATGTTGTCCATATATACATGCATTCTTAAACCTACTTAATCTATTTCAGGGCAAAGAAGGAATTAACCCTGGATGGGCCATCAGCCCACTGATGTGCCCAGCTGCACACAGGACCAAGCTAACCTAACCTCCACATCTCTGAGGATGTGGGAGGAAACCATAATACCAAGAGGAAAACCTCAGGCAAAATGTAAAGGCAACAGCAGTCACCACTTCACCACCATGCTGATCAATCCAGTACACTCATGTCAGTCATCAGTTCATGACTAGTTAAAATAAATCCTCGCACCTTTCAATCAAACACTCAGGGCAGTAAGTGTAGCAATTTGTTTAGGAAAAATTAGAGGGATAGAATTCCTAAGCTTTGTTGGGCTGAATGGCCAGTTCTCATCTGTTCTAGTATTTTAGCTAAGTGACTAGATAAGAATAGAAATATCATGGCACGTTACAGTGCGTTTAACTTCAGATTTCAACATATTAAAGAAATACAATAAAACAATACAGCTGGAATGAAAAAGCATAGTGATCACACTTTTATCGCTTTACCTGGAGGGTCCCAAGAGTGTCACGGTGGCATATGGATCGCATTGTCCATTGACTATTGGCAATCCTTGGCATTCTAAAACCCTAAGGGGAAAAAATTACAAGCAATTAATAAAAATAGGAATCACGCATTATATACAAGCAATAACCAGCAATCAAATCTGCAAAAATTGACAGAATAATGTAAAATATAATAAATTGATTAACCTGAAATTGCAGTTGCCACAAAGAATATAAGGCAGCTGATTCTAGGATAGCTAAATGGATTTGCTCTCAATGCTGACTACTGATTATAAAAAAAAAAAAAAATGGAAATGTGGAGGCTGAATTGAGCCACATACTTACAGAATGGATTGATGGAAAGGTGGAGGAGTCAAATAATGCATGAATTTGGTCAACATGTTTGGTTCTATCAGTTGCCATGATCTTGGGATTGGATTGAGGGTGTTGTGTGAATGGATGGATGATTACAAATAAAATAACTTAAGCAGCATTGTAGCAAAGTACGCAGATTTGTAGATAGATGTTGTCAGAAACCGTCAATCACTAAATAGCTGTAAATTGATCTGTAATCCTGATTTCTAGGAACTTTGATAGTTTACTAAACTATCAGACTTTGTATTTAAGATGTCAGTTCAAGATGTAAATAAGATGTTGACATTGGTTCATTCCACATTTTAACTCAATTCTCTGTAAATCCAGTTTATCTGTCTATTTTAATTTAGGTTATTATACCCAGTAAGATACACAGAAATTTCAAATCCTCACATATGACCCAACAGTGGTCATTGTAATTAAAATATAATGCACTAGTGAGACCACATCTGGTGCATTGTGTGCAGTTCTGGGGCCTCATGCATAACGCCATGCATAGATTTCACACTAAAACACGGTGTACGGACAAAAGCAGAAATGTTTGTATGCACAAAAAAATCCAGATGCATAAATCTGTGCGAACGCCAACTTCCACGTTCTTCCACTACATAAATCCTGGTCAGTATGAAAATTAACGCACATGCAAGCGCCTGCTGCCACTCACAAACTCCTCTCAGAATTACACCTCTTTGAATATGCAAATCAATATAAATAGCCCTTAAGCTTAAAGACAATGGCAAAATCACGGGGAAAATAGAAGAATTTCAGTGAATACCAAGTGGAGGCAAGGAAAAACAGATTATGTCATATAATATATTAAGTCGCACAGTGCCCGAAATAAAATAGAAGTTGTCAGATATCAAAGTTGTAGTGAAAAGACGAATCGTAGCCCACCATCTGAGAGTCATATGGAAGCTTATTAGGGTACAGAGAAAAGAAAAAAGAATAGGAACACAGTGGGGAAAAAAGCACATAACTTTAATCTCGAAATTTCCACTTTCATCACGTAGTTTATTTTGTCATTAAAGTAGAACATCATAAACTTCATCTTAGAATCTTTAATTTACTAGTTTCTCAAATACCATCGTAACTAAAGTAGCACGTTAAATGCTTTGTATTGTGTTTATTCTTCTATGTGCTCTATGTGTGTGAATCACTATGTGATTCTTAAATGGGCTTTCTCTTCCTCCAAAAGGACGCAGAATCCATTACATTCGTGATGTTAGAGCTCTCTGAATAATTTAAATACTGAGATGTATACTTGTTATCATTTTTATGATGATAGGAATTAAAGCATGTTATCAAACATGGGAACACGATGGTGCAGTAATAGTGACGAGCTGGCATCTCGTCCAGAAATTGTTCCTGCCTCCCACAAGATGCTTGCTGCGCCATGCATGACATTTAATGAAATAATTTATTGCAGCAGTACAGTCTTTTTCCTGTCCTTCCTTTTCTTTCTCCAAGTAACTAATCGCCACACAATTAGCTCTGTAATAGAAGTCAAGCCATCTGTAGGCTTAGAAGGCCGATTCTTCCAAACTTTTAAGGAACATTGAAATATCTTCGTAGTACATGTTTAATTATTCTATCCATCTATCCTTCCAGGGTCACGCCAGCCCCAGCAGGAATATGGCGTGAGGCAGGAACAATCCCTGAATGGATGCCAGCTCCTCGCTAGCGCTGCGACACTGTGTCCTCCTCACATGTTTAGTTATTAACTATAAAGATTATTTAATTAATGTTAACATTTTATCTGTATAATATAATAAACATATTTTGCTGCATTTCATCTTAAAATGATATCGTTATCATAAGTTAATATGCGCTTTCTAAAGTGGCTCAGGTTGTGCAATATTATAACTGTATCGCAAAGTTACAATGATGTAATTGTTCTTATAAGTACAAACAGTTCTACAAGGAGCACTTGATGGACTGATTGATTGTGTTTATAATTCTTGGGATGAAACTGATTTTGAACCGCAATGTCCCTACAGGAAGGGCTCTGAAGCATTTGCCGTATGGGAGCAGTTCAATAGACAGCATGGCTGAGGCAGCGTGTGCTTGATGCTGTATACCGATAATTCTCTTTCCGATCAGCTGCTGTTGAACTGTGATTCCACACTTAGATACAGTGATATAAATACTCTGAGTTGTGAAGTGAGAGTAATATGGAAAAAGATGATCCGCTGTGGCAGCCCCTAATGGGAGTAGCTGAAAGAAGAAGAGGTGCAGTGAGAGTAACAACGCTAAAGCAGCTATGGTATTTGGAATAGTTTGGCCATTCCGTGGACCATTATACTGTTACTGCTTAATTACAATCAGATTTCTTAAACTAATAAACAATATGCGGTTAATTTCACTGTATTTGATAAAGCTGCGTCAGGGATGTGGATCTAAAAAAGAAAGGGAAAACACACTAGAACAAAAGCACTGCTTTGACGCTGGGTGCTGCCAGTTTGCGAAATCGAGCAGAGAACTTGCATACAGCAAGCATTTAGCTGGTGTGAAAATGTGCGTGGCTTTACGCCAAGTTTAGGTTTTATACATTGCGATTTGAGAGTGGAAACAGCAGTACGCAACATTTTTGTACATACGCACCATTTATATATGAGGCCCCTGGTCACCACAGTTACAAGAAAGACATAGCAGCTGTTTAGTGGAGAGTAACCAAGTGCATCCCTTGACTTAAGGACGTGTCCTACTCTGAAAGACTCAGAGAATTCAACCTGTTTAGTCTCAAGCAGAGTAGAATGTGTGAAAATCTAATCCACATCTTCAAAATCCTCAAATGCACTGATAAAGTAAATCCAGCAGAATTCTTTCAACTTAGTGATGAATCAGCCATACAAACAAGTTTGACGGACTGAATGGTCTCCTCTCATTTGTCAAATTTCTACATACAGTATATGTTTCTGTAAGTGCCTGTGTACAAATTCACATATCATTTGCCTTTCTTTGGGTATCTTAATACAAGTCCTGCCATTACCCTGTTTTACTTTAAAGGTGATACCAAAATATATACAAAAACATAAAATAATTTAGTGATTGAAAGTTGTGTATTACACTACAGAAGTACAATTTAATATTAAAAATGAATCTGACAAGCTGACAAGGATTGTGGAGTTTTAATATTTAATATTTAAGCAATTGCCATATTATGTGTATTACTCAAGAAAATGTCCAAAAATCACATTAAAAGGTACTGTGATTATCAAGAATGCATTAGCAGTTTGTTTCAGATATTTTTTCTTTGTGATGTGTTATTCTTATTTTGTTGTTTTGATTTTTTATTGCTCTTTTGGTACAGTACTTGAGTCAATGGAGAGACCTTCATAAGCAACTCAGTACATGAACGATAAACAAAAAAGAAAACAGAAGATCAGGGAAAAAGTTACTGGTTTTCCTCATACTTCGTTTTGTGTTTTTCATTCTGGTGTTTTGTTAATAACATGTTGAAATGTTAGCAATGTTATGCCAGACACAAGCTCGACTGGACCACAGCACAGGTGCTCTCTGTCTGCCTTTTATTTTCCAGGAACACTCTTCAAGTTGCCTACTGAAAAAATTTGAGAAACTGCTACGTGTTATTAGCAATAGACCAGGAGATGTACTGTACATGGTTTTTAGGCATTTCTCTAAACAGACTGTTCTTTGTTATCAAAAACCAGAAGGCTTAAACCTTACACCGCCACATACTTGGGGGGTTAATGCACCCCCAGACACCAAATACTTTTTTGCTGCACTTTTTAAGGAAACAACACAATTCACCAAGAAAATGTGAAATTTTAACGGAACACTTTTTTTTTCATGCAGACAGCATCACAATTACTGCAACACAGATCATTTTACATATTGCCAATGAACTGTTAAAACTATATAAAAAAAAAAAAAACTACTGCATCAATCTATTATTATATGTACAAGGTGCCACTGATGCCATTGTTGAAATTCAGTAAATCAGAGCCAACTGCGCTTAAACTGGCAGCACACAAGCACACAGAAGCAAACGCTCATGCTTGCAGGGTAGTCTAGTGCAGCGGCTGAATCTCAGTGACAATGATGCTGATTTGCTAGGGGGCAGCAGTGGTCATGAGCTATTTGCTCAACGAATGTATGGTACTGACTGATCAGCTCCGGTGTGCTGGCAAATTGCACTGGGAACCGACTATAGCCGATTGTGGCGTTCAACGAATGTACATAGCCGAATATACTTGGCTCTGGCGTGCTGGCAAACTTGCACTTGGAACTGACTATAGCTCGTTGTAGCATTCAACGAATGTATATCACCGAAGATAGTTGGCTCCAGTGTGCTGACAAATTGCACTGGAAACCGACTGTAGCTGGTTACGGCATTCAACGAATGTAAGTTGCCAAATATACTCGGCTCTGGCATGCTGGCAAATTGCATTGGGAACTGACTATAGCCAGTTGCAGCAGTTTAAGGATTAACTGTTATCATTGTTAAACAAGGATTGCCAGGAGATATTAAGATAATAAGAGTCTTGTTTCCTAAACAAAAGAACGATGTTTTAGCTGCAGCCAAAGCACTAAGAATGAGAATTGAATTAAGACTTGGAAAGCACCAAACCAACACTCGTTGACAGTTCAAATCCATAACCTCGGACAACCTGGTGCTACACTGGACTCTATAGTCAAGTCATTGTGATGCAAATCATGGAGCCTTCATGGAGGGGGTCTCTAGCAATCATGAAATGGATCTCAGTTCCCAACTAAATACCTATTGAAATTCTAAAATTGCTGCATGACACAGTTAAAAATAAGCAACAAAAATATAAATATTTCTAAAACAAAGATGTGCAATAAAACACACACATGAAAGTATTGTTAGCAAGAACACAGGTATTTTTAAAACCTTAAAAAGCAGCAATTTCTGCGTACTGACTCTTTACTGCATACTAATGTGTAATGACCCTGAAAATTGTACTATTTCCTCCTACAACATTTTCCTCCACATTTGTTTTCTTGGACTTCCTGTGTGTTCTACAGAATATGTTAGTGATTTTCTGCTTGTTTAAGAGTGTTTGTAGATCAATACTTATTAGTTTGGGATTTATGGAAACCATGCTTACTCACCGTTTAGCCTTAGAGTTCTGTTTACTCAAATTTTTTTTTCATCATTTTTACTGTTTTTGGATACTTCATTTGTTGCTTGCTATTATGTTACTTATTGCAAGGAGCCATTTTCTATATATGCGCATGTATGTGTGTTTATGTGTTGTCACAGGGTCTGATGATGTGGTTTTGGTCATATTTAGAAGCGAGACACATGCACATTTTTCTAAATAAAGGAAAGGCTTATGGGCAAGAGAAAACTAATTTTTCAAACAAAATGAGGTTTTATTTTAGATTTTGCTGATCTTAAGTTAGATGTTCCGTTTTGTTTTTGTTGTTATGTGTCTATTTTGTGTTAAGAACCTTGTGATGTTTGACGACTCTCTTTCACATAGTTTTTCAAAATCTCTGTCATTTACACAACCTCTTAGTTTAAAAAGAAATTGAATTGCATCTGATTAGTAATGCCTGCATGTTATTAATGTTTCAGCCTGTTTAATGACTTTGAGTAACCATGGCATATATGAAGAAGTGCCATCATATGTTTCTAGTGCTCCCTGAACGGTCTGAATGAAGGATTGCAGTGGTGATTTGCCTGTCTGCTATCAAGATCTATTTTACGCATTTCAAATTTCATTTTTCAACCTGTGCTAGTAAATTAGTTATTACTTGAGACCTGAATGGTCATATGTGCTTCATACTTTATTCAGAAATCCACACTCTTACAAGGTAAATTGCCAATTATTTGATTGCAGGCATAAAAAGCAAGGTGTGTCTGAGTCTAGGTGCTTTTATACAGCTGAAATAATCAAAGAAATAAGGACAAAAGATTTTTATGGCTTAATAAGCAAATGAATCAGTGACGGCCCACGTCCTTGAGAACAAGTCACTTTATCTGCAAGCAGTTTAAGAGAACAAACAAGCTACTCAAATTTTTGCTTCCGCCATTGGTTTTAGGGCAGCTTATTCTTGACTGTATGGTCTGGGTGCACCCAGCGTATGGTTAATAATAAAACCAGCGCCTATTAAATATACCTCTCAGCAGGACTAATCCTTTAAGAGCTTTCTGTTATGTAAATAAACATGTAGTATGGGGTTAGATTACAGTTAAAAAGGCCACTTCCTCTAAACTACAATTATTGATTTAAAGAGTTACATGAGTTAAAGAATGGGATGGAATGAAACAAAAGCATTCTTTGTCACCACAGTTTTGTTCTTCTGGCTACCACTTGTTTGATATGTTTTTGTTCTTTATAAATGCCAATATATTCAACATGAGAAGTTACAATAATTATACTATGTTTAGACTGTAGCAACTTCCCTTTTTTCAACTTTTATTTTCTAATGCAAACAATTAACAATCTTAAAATATTATGATGTGGAGCTTGCACAGTCTTCCCATGTCTGTGTGTTTTCCTTTCACACCCCAAAGATGTTCATCTTAGGTCGACTGAAAACTTGAATGAGTGGGGGAGTGTGCATTATTTTTATTTTGTGATGGACAGGCATCCTATCTATAGATTGTTGTTGACAATCCTACTGGAATAACAGACCAAGCGGGCCTAAAAATGCATGCAGCATCTTTAAATCGGGTTCTGCTTTAATCTTGTCTTAATGAATGTCTTGGCTCTTCTAAGGTGACAGAAGTAATCATAATCTTGGCACATGTGACCCAGTAATAATAAAATATGTGTTCAAAAAATAGATTAATGGATTGGTGGGTAGGTTTTGTTTATGGGGTATATGCTATGGAACCGGAAAGACTCCAAAAACATTCTGTAGGGGTTAAGTTAAATTAAGATGCATGATGTTATAGTTTGGAATTATAACAGCTGTTTCCTAAAATACTATAAATTTCATTGAAAGCTGATCAGTTTTCTAGTATTAAATTACAGAATATTTACTGACACTGAAGCACTGAAATCAGCAGTGTGAAATAAGTAATGACCATAAACAAGTTCAAGTTGCACCTTTGGGAGGACTGTAATGAAATACGATAGCAACAAACTATTTTAATCATTCATTCATATTTATATCCACTTATTTAGATGTCACATTTTATATTAGCAGAATTGGGTGCATGAAGAGACCACCCAGGAATAGAAGTCGGTTCAAGACAAGGCACACACATGCGCTTGCTAAGCCAGTTATGACTCTCTAGTCAACATATGATGTAGCTATCTTATATATTACGGCTGCCATGATGTCATGGGTTATGTGGAACATGCACGAGGTACTTAGCCACCATGTAACACCACAGCAAAACAGGCACACAAAATAGTGCTTCACAAATACACCAAGGGTCAGTGGCCAAAATGCACAGACTATGATGTCACTGTTGTGATACACCTTAAGGAAGAAAAATTACACATTGACATCATTGACATACTGTAACAATAAAATAAAACAACAACCCCAAAAGTGTAATAAAACATGATTAAAATCAGCAATTATAAAAAAAAAACTACATCCATCCATTATCCAACCCGCTATATCCTAGCTACAGGGTCATGGGGGTCTGCTGGAGCCAATCCAGCCAACACAGGGTGCAAGGCAGGAAACAAACCCCAGGCATGGCGCCAGCCCACCGCAGAAAACTACATCATAACATGAAATAAAATTAATAACAAGTAAAAATAAAAATGTTGCCACATTATTGTCCTACTTTAATTTAATTATTTTATATGTTAAGTATTATCATGTTTATTCATTAGTGGCAAGTATGTGTTGCATGGCAGACTGTGACCAACCAGGCTAATATCATCTTGTGACAGACAAGGCTACTTTGCATTTTCAGGTGAGACAACAGACTACAGACTGAAATATGTGAGAACTTCTTTGTTGATTAGATGGTGTAATTGCTCTCGAAAAATTTGCAACAGTATAAGATTTGAAGGGAGCAAGATATTTTGTTAACCGTTCACTGCAGGTGCACTCTGACAATATGGCTGCATTACAGGATGTGTTGTGGCTGCAACTGCTCTTTTACTTTAAATAGTAAGGCTGTCTTTACAAGCTGCAGATTGTGTGCAACAGAACTTGCATTCTTGTAAACTGTGAGCCACATCAGGTCCTTAGCTAGGATTTTCTCTTAGAAAAAGAATTATAGAAAAGCAAATGTAACCTAGTTAATTCACTTTAGCTTACTGAGACCCTTTGGAGTCACTGGAAGGAGCTACTTTGGGGAGGCGTCCATGTTGCTTTAGAGCTCTGAATGACCCAGAACTGCTTCTTAGCAAACACTGAATTGCCCGAAGTACTCCAAGGTCTAAGTTTAAAAAGAGTCTCTCCTCCTCAGGTGAGGAAGCTGGAGTGGGAAATGTAGGGGAACATATCATCTTACAAGTCTGTCTTTATGATGTTCAGGAAGAATCTGTGAATCTGATTGACACATCATGTTTAAAATTTTTTTCTGAGTATTTATGTTATCCTACATCCCCAAGGCGACATCGTTAATTCTATTAATGAAGTTAAATCGTTCCAGTTTCAGTGCGCCCTGCTATATACAGTATACACTAATCACTCACAACATTAAAATCACTTGCCTAATATTGTGTAGAGCCCCACTGTGCTACCAAAACTGCTTTGACTTGTCAAGGCATGAACACCACAAGACCTCTAAAGGTATCCTGTAGTATCTGGGACCAAGATGTTAGCAGTTGATCATCTAAATCCTGCAAGTTGAAAGGTGGATTTTCTATGGATCAAATTTGTTTTTTCAGCACATCCCACAGATGCTCGATTGGATTGAGATCTGGGGAATTTGGAAGCCAAGTCTACATCTTCAACTCTTTGTCATGTTCCTCAAACCATTAATGAACAACTTTTGCAGTGTTGTAGGGTGCATTTTCCTGATCATTATCTAAAAGAAAACATGATTCAGCAGACCATTAGGTTTTTCAGCAGTTTGTGTTACAGTTGCTATTCTGTGTGATCAGAACAGATGCGCTACACTTCACTCCCCATGCACATCAACAAGCCTTGGAAACCCATGACCCTGCTACCACTTGACCAGCTGCCCTTCTTTGGATTACTTTTCATAGGTACTAACCACTGCATACTGGGAACAGCCCACAAGACCTGCTGTTTTCGAGATGCTCTGACCCAGTCATCTAGCCATCACACAGTTGTGTAGCCTTTGTCAAAGTTGCTGAGATCTTTACATTTGCCCATTTTGTTCTGCTTCCAACATATCACCTTTAAGAACTGGCAGTTCACTTCCTGCCTAATATACTGTATCCCACCACCTTAACTGGTGCCATTGTATTGAGATAATCAATGTTATTCACTTGACCTGTCAGTGGTTTTAATTTTTTGGCTGATTGGAGTATATGTGGGTCCCATCCAATGTTAGACCTGAACCAAAGTACAGTCTCTGCTGACTAGGATGCCATATTGGATGGATGAATGTTTTATGTGTTTTTCTTCAAAATTATTTGAACAAGCACACATCTAAATTATGATTGAATTGTCACATATGTTCAAAAAATTAAATATTTCCACTATCAGTATTGATATTTTGCTTATGAGGTAGGTCCACTCTAAAATTCATTTTGGCCAGTAATCCTCTCCTTCTCCCCTCTGATCCTTACCATTACCAGCCCTCACTTAAACAGGATGTGTCTACAACTTGATACTTGAAGAAAGCTGGGATTTTGCAAGGTCAATGTGAGATGAGAATTCTTGTAAAAGAAAATAAAAGTTCTTTCTACAATGAAACAAAGAGCAGGTTAGTGTGCTCAGTAGCAAAGAAGCTCTTCCTACAATCAAGATATGTGATGGTATAACATTTATGCGTTCATACGCATCTCACTATGTGACTCAAAGGGTGTTAGGATCTACAGAAGTATCACCTAGAAAGAGTGGAGATGTTTTAAAAAAATGCAGCTACAGATGAATGGATAGCTTCTAATATTCTGCAAGTCAGCTACGGAAAAACAACAAGCTGTCAATTTACATTACTGTTATGCGTTGCTGTTCACCCCGACTCAGTGTTTTCTCATCTGCTAGTAGTCAAAAGCTGCTGGCATGACCCAGATGATCTAAAGAGCAGCCCTGACACATCAGTATCATGACTGGCAAGCAAGCTGAATAGGACGCTTTCTCCTTTTGATTCATTCACAAAGCGCTCCTTTGATAATAGGATAAATTAGGGATAAAATTAGGACAGGGATAATAGGATGTGGTGGCCAGCAGGAAGCTCAAAAAGGCCTGCCAGTACATGAGTTAACACATCTCCACCCTGCCTTGATCTCAGCCTGCCATCCTTCACTTGCCTTTGTTTCCTGCTAATTGTTGTTGTGGCCTACCTTGGTTAAACTTGTTCTTTCTTTCTTTCTTTCTTTCTTTCTTTCTTTCTTTCTTTCTTTCTTTCTTTCTTTCTTTCTTTCTTTCTTTCTTATGTAGCATAAAATGTTGGCAATAATACTTGAGTAAATGTAATTTTCAAGATTATTGAGCTACAAGTTTTTTTTGTCTTCTTAGAGAGTCAAGTTTAGTGGGGGGGTTGTCAAAAACAGGGCCTGTTAAAGCCCATTGAGGCATTCCTTATGTGATTTTGGGGTATACAAGAAATAAATTATCGTTGCTTTTCATAAATAAATAAAGTGGCAATTTTTTTTATACCACAGTTTCTTGCAGTTTAAGCAAACAAATTATCAAACATAGCCAAATTTATTACACTGAGCAGTCAGAGACTGTTCATCAAGGATGAACAGGAGCGTCACCTAAAAGAACTGGGGATGGTATAAAAATATTCAGCAAAAGATGAATGGAAAGCTTCTGATCACCTGCAGGTCATCTATGGGAAACAACATTCTGTCATTGTAGACATTATAGGAAAAGAAACACCGGGTAGCCAGACTGTCCATGAAGCAACTCAAACCTTCCAACAGCCTGATGCAGCCACAAAAGTGGTGATTTAATAATAAAAACATAATGCAGAGTGGGGTGGTATGGCGGTGCAGTGGGTAGCACTGCTGCCTTGCAGTTAGGAGACCCAGGTTTGCTTCCCGGGTCCTCCCTGCATGGAGTTTGCATGTTCTCCCCGTGTCTGTGTGGGTTTCCTCCGGGTACTCCAGTTTCCTCCCACAGTCCAAAGACATGCAGGTTAGGTGCATTGGTGATTTTAAATTGTCCCTAGTGTGTGCTGGGTGTGTGTGTGTGTGCGTTCCTGCGGTGGGCTGGCGTCCTGCCCGGAGTTTGTTTCCTGCCTTGAGCCCGTGTTGACCCCGTGAACCTGTAGTTAGGATATAGCGAGTTGGATAATGGATGGATCGATAATGCAGAGTTCAGTATATTCTTAGCTAAATTGGGGAAGAAATGGAGTTGGACAGTACTTGTTAGAAGAAAATGGTCAGTGTGTATACAGGGGAGGTGGATGCCTTTTCTAAAACAATGCTGTAAATTGGAGGCATTATTTGGTGGACAGTGCATGCCAAAAGAAAGTAGCCAAGATTTGTAATGGAATAGTGGGTAGTGATTCAAATGGCAAGGTGGGCAGTACAGGTAAAGGGCAGACAGACAGAGCTTCAAAAAGAGAGGCAAAACAGTGCTTGAAATGGGGAGGTGAAATGTGCATGTTAAAAGGAAGTTGGCAGCATTTGTAATAGGAAAGTGCTTTGTGGTTTTTGTGCTTCTAAGACTTGACATTGTGTTTGACATTTTCATCATCACACAAAAGTCTACCCCTCTCCTGCTTTATTCATTTTAGGGCTAAGTGGGATGAAATGACACCTTTTATTGGCTAACTAAATAGATTGTCTAATAAAAATAATTTATTTAGTTAGCCAATAAAAGGTGTAATTTCACCCTACTTTCTCCTGTATCAATCTATGGCTAACATGATACAGCACTCTACTGCTATCAGTTTAGGGCTATAAGAGATCTGCCGCCCCTTTGGATGCAAAGCAGACACCAAACCTGGATAGGTCGCCATCCGCTGCAAAACAAAAACAGCAGTGCTAACTACTTTTCTACCCCATCTTAAAAAAAAGAATCTGTGAAAATGAACTCAGAAGTGGCTTAAGGCAGGATGTAGGAGGAGAGCGCAAAACAAAGCTCAGTGGGTGTCATTTTATTGTTGTGCTCTTTTGTTTCACCGACAGTAAAAGATTAAAGTATAAGGGGTATAGCAGATTTGAACCTCTCCCCACTACTTACAAGAACACCTGTTTCATTTTTATTTTTTCTTCTATCTCTCATCCTTCCGCAGCAATTTGAATTAAGCACCTGCAAACAAAATGTGCTGACTGCCATCTGGGCTCCTGATAAGATTGTGTCTTTTCTACTTTACTCTTATAATCACCAGAGATTCTGAACAAAGACTGGCTTAGAAGAACTAAAAAAATAACAATAATTAGGGGGCTCCTTCAATCCAAAGACATGGCTGTGAAGTAAATCAGTAACTGTAAATTGGCAGCTCGGAGTGAGTGAGTGCGGTTGGGTGTGTGTGTAAGTGTGTCCTTTGATTTCTGGGATCCCTGTCCAGGGTTGGTTCCCTCCATGTACCCAATTCCAGGAGTGAAAACTGTTGGATTAACTGGCTCGTAGCACTGACAGAAGAATAAAGTTTGAACTTTATTATTGATGCCATCATCCCATGCTTATGCTACTTCTCACAAGGGGGTAGTTTAGAAACCTGGCACTTATGAGCAAATCTACCTTCTTCTGTCATTTATTTGATTTTGTTGTCTTTTTGTATATAATTGGCATCAATGCCCCATAATTGCACAAATTCATCTTCAGAAAAGCGAAACCAGGATAGCTATGATTTTGAGACGATGACATGGGATAGATTAAAAAAAACTGCGAATCAACTTTCTCAGGGGTACTAAAAATAAAGCTGGCAAAAGAGCATTTTATGAGCTTTAAATATTAAAAAGACTGCCATAGCCATCACTTAACAAATGTGGTTTTATGAGCCTGCTGCAATTATCCATATTCTCTCTGAATATCCCAGATTTGCATTTAATCTTTTGTGCCAGTGTTACACCAGTAGCTATTCTCATTTGAACAAGTTGTCCATTGCAGCTCATTTTGCAACAGATAAGGCCCAAGATGACAACCCACAGAAGTAAACTAAGTGCCCCTATTCAATTTATTAATGGTTAAAAGGAATTAGCCACATAAAAATATAATGCCCCCCCCCCCAATATATTATTTGTTTTCCAGGACAGCTTTTCCTAATACGTGGTGAGACACAAAAATAACCGGACTGGGCTTGGAGCTTTCCTGGAAAACCGTCTGGAGGTCGGCCAGACGTGAATCATAGAACTATATCCCCTCCTACACGCCCTCTCAAACTGCTGTCTGGCTAGGTATATCCTGTGAATAGCCCAGTCAGTATTTGCACAACAGTCACTACACAAGTTGCTGCTATAATGTCGGGTGAAAAAAATCGAACAGTAACTCAACATCAAATTTCTTGTGAATTTTCTCTTTTTCGGTAAAGCAGTTTTTGACTGACAAAAACATTAGTGTCCTCGATCATCCTCCCTATTCGCCTGAATTTGCCTCCTGTGATTTTTACTTGTTCCTGAAAATCAAAAGTGACCTGAAGGGAACACATTTTTCTTCAATGAATGAAGTGAAGAAAAAAACGGCAAGCCTGTTGAAAAGCCTCAAGCAAGAAGACTTCCACCACTGTTTCAATCAATGGAAGATACGTATGGAGCAATGTAGAGATTGGGAGGGGGAGTATATAGAAGATGACAACGTTTAAAATGCTGTAATTCATCAATAAATATTTTTATTTTTGTGTTTCACCTCGTATAATACCCCAACATTAACCGAGGAATCAACATTGTCTGTTCTTGACATGGCGCCCTTCCTCATACAGGCCCAATTCAAAGTTGCACTTGAACCTAAACTGCAGAGATATAAGGCAAGAAACAATACTTAACAAGATACCATGCTAGTGTAGGGCACAATATATTCACTCTTAATGGTCAAATTTAGAGGCAAATGTTAATGTATATGCATTTACGCTGTTTAGAAAGATATGTACAGTAGATTCCACACAGGTAGGAAATAAACCAAAGTTCTTGGAACTGCCAGGTAGTATAACCTCTGTGTGACTCTGCTGCTCTGTCTGGGGATCAGTGATGCTCAGTTATAAATTCATTGCAATATTTTAGGAATTAAAAATTCTGATACCATAAAATATGTGGCATTGTGGTGCAGTGGTTTACATAGCTGCCTAGTGGTTTAATCACTGTTTGCATTTCCTCCTCAAGTCTGAAAGGGTTTTATGTTTTTTTTTGTTTGTTTTTTGTTTTATAGGAAATAGGAATAACTACTACAGGTACTATGGATGGATGGTATTTCTGCACAGCATGGCAAGTATGACAGTTGAAGTGTGCTAGGATGGAGTGATGGCCTTGCGGCAGGTAACCAGTTTGTCAAGTTATTCCACTGCCTGATTGTTCTGGGCAGCATTGAGGTTAAGTAATGACTATTGTGTAAGCAGTGGTGTGTAGCTACAGAGTTCATGCTTAAATGTTGCTGATGATGAAACTTCAGTTCCTGGTCTCTCAGACTGCCCTTGTAACAAAATGGTGCAGAAAACAGAGTGCTTTTTTAGTGGCATTAGGATCATCTGGCTCTAATGCATATGCATGGTCTCTAAACGGAATCAAGCAGGTGCAAGTTACTGGAGGACCCATTTCAAAGGAAAGCAATACTCTAAGGTTGTCCAAACAAAAGTTTTACAAGCTACCTGTTGGGTACTGGGCAAAAGGTGTCAACATTTGGTCTACTTGGAGGAGGCTGCAAGGTACTGCCCTGCTGTAGTAGCTGCAAATTTAATGAGGCTTCCTCAAGAGAAGCAATAGTTGAGGCTAACACTGACAAAAAGTTAGACAAGTCTCCTCAGCCAGTGTACAACCCCGGAAGACAAGTGCAGGAAGGGAGATATCAGCTTCATGATGCTCTCCTGATGGTGCAACACGCCAAGACTCACATTATTTGGCTGTCCTAGACAGTTCTTCATTCAGTAGCTTGACCAAGTCACAATGGGCAGCCTTGCTGAAGATCACTTGATGCAAGGCAGAGTTACCTGCCCACACCTTTTTTATGAAACTGTTCATAAACACCAGGATGTTTTCCTACCATTTCTACTAAGCTGTGCTCAACAGGCTGATTTCTAACTCTAAATTGGATCAATAATGTTAACAGGATTTTTTTAGGATGGCCACACATCCAGTCCAGGGTTACTTCCTGTGGTAGGCCTATGTACATTAGTTTCATTGACAGCTTTAAATTGGGCTTATATGACTAAGTGTGAGTGAATGATTGTGTGTATGTGAATGTGTATCCTGCGACCTCAGCCTTGACAACAACCACAGGCCTATAAAATGATGAGGATTACAAAAAATCATGGCCTGACAACCCAGGAGGAGGTGGAAAGAGAATTTTAAGGAAAGACATGCAAAACATGCAAACAGCAGTACAGACAAATGACCACCTTGCTCTAGTGGGGCTCTAACTGACTCTATTTCAGAGTGTTCATTGCAGATTTCTTTGTCAATGAATTGAAAATCTGCAATAGACAGTACTCTGGCAATATCCTTAATTTATGCACTTTACAGTTAATTTGAAGCCCAGACATTTGAATACTGCCAGCCCCAAGCAAAAAACTCTGTTGTGATCTGCTCTGCCTTCACCCATGCGTCAGATCAATATTGTTTCCTAATTGGCACTGTCACTTCAGAATTGGCCCAGAGCAATTTTCAACTTGTTGTTTACAGCTCTGAATACAGAATGGCTGAACTCACTTTAGAGGGGCACAGACAGGGTTGCATCATCTACCTGTGGCTGCTGTACTCTGTAATAAATGTGTCCAGCTCACATACGCTGCGTTTGACTGTAAGAATAATAATAATAATTATAATCATAATAGTGGTATACTTTTTATTTCAATATAACAGTAATAAAAATGGTTATGTGGTTGGCACTGTTGTCTCTTGGATACATCATCCTATGACTGAATACTGTGTCCAGTTCACGTCTGTGTGATGTTTTCATTATAACCTTTGTGTTTGTGTGGATTTTACTTCCATGTCCCTGAAAATGTATAAACTGCAAATGTCTTAAGTGGAATGAATAAAATGACATGATAAGCTAGTAGTGTAATGAAAGTTACCATTTTAGAGTGCCACAGAAGTCAGTGGTTTTCTCACTGTTAATGTTGTTAGAGTTAACTTGATAATGCTTGATAAACAGGTAGAAATAATAATATATTGGCATACAACTTTAGGACATATGTAGCTAAGGGAACCAGGCATCTGTAATAAGTAGAATCAGATGTCTGGCATCTATTAAGAAAGACTGATTTTCATTCATTGTCAGAGAATCTTAATTATAAGGTCCTGTCCACATTGTTTTATATCCTGTGTAGTAATCATGACAGTAATGACCCCATTAACCTAAAAACTGACCCAGCATGACTAAATGTGGGCATGTGCATAGGAGTGGTGCCCCAACTTGGATCCACTGCTGCTGGCATACTCTCTGGCACCCCCATGCATCCTTATACTGGATTAAATGTGTGTGAAACTGAAAATAATTATAATCCTTCGAAAACAATGAAAACTTAAATCAGTTTGATTTAAACAACTGTCTGTTTATTCCTCTGCAAAAACAAAACCTTAACGATGCCTGATATTTACTACATGAAACAGCAGCCCCTCCCTGCTCTAGGGTGGGACAGCAACTGCCAACTGACCCAGTTAAGGTGGAAAAAAATATTGCAGTGACTTGTCAGTCAGTGTGGTCTATTTGCAAACCCACAAAACCTTTTGCAAGGCAATTGTGATTCTGACAATCTGTAAGACCCATTGCAGGTATCATGGTGATAAAAGGAAACCTCTTTTTTACCATCAAAAGAGGCAACAAAGAAAAGGAAAGAATAATGAAAAAATAAACAAATAATGTGGTCTGTGCCAGAGTTAGCTTTACTTCTTACTTCTCCACCAGGTTCACCAGTTCTCTACTTGAATTGTTTCACTGCTGCTGTGACCAGGTTAGCCAACTCAAGTGGGGCAAAAGTCACTCAATTTTAAGCAGCAGCTGCTCTTTGCAGTCTTTGACCTTTTCCAAGTATGGAACAAATCCTAATCTAGTTCATTTTCCCCAGTGAAACACAAAACTTGTGACTGCCTATTTTTGAGGCTCACAAAAGTTCCGGGTTCAGTTGACAGCTTGATGTCACTCTTCAAGTGTTTCTAAAATTAGCCAGAGAGTGAATAAACACAGGCGCAGAAATAAAATTTAAAACTCTAGTTTAAATAAAATGGACAAGTACTTAAAGTAGAAGCAAGCTTAAAACGACAACCCATAACAGCAAAAATAAATCCAGAGAGATGAATATATAAAATAAATGAGTATGGCAAGTTTGAGGTGTACTTTTGAGCTAGCTCCACCAGGCAAAGTTTGTTCCACAGCAACTTTTTCAGGAGGGGACAGAAAGTGCAAAAGAGATGGCATGACATTGGAGGTCCACTGCAAGAACCCATTCAGTAGGGCTAGAAAATAATAGAGAGGCCTGCCTCTTCCAGTAATTTTCTGGAAACTAAAAACCAGGAACCAGAAACAAGGACAGTTAGTTCACCAATGACTTTGGCCAACAAGATCCAACTCTGTCTGAGAGACTACTCTAGGGCCCCTACCCTGTGATGAACTGATAGTCGGTACTCTCCTAACTGAGAAAGGTTGTACTTATTTTGCCATAAATTTTTTTTTCCATTTTTATTATACAAGAAATGTGCTCCTCGTTGTTAACTTGGGACACAAAAGATACAAAAGCAGGTGCCTTTTTGGTATTGCTTTATCATTTTCTGGAAAAATAAACAATGTGGAATGAACACAGAATTTGAGAAGTTTGTGTTAGTTTGCTAGGCACTTCCCATAGCAGTCAACACATCCTGTATATGTTTTTTATATACAGTATATAAAATACATAGTAATGAGACACATCTCTGTTTACAATCCTAACCTGGAACAGAGTGTACAATCAAAATATTTAGCAAAAATGATTGTTTACTATTCAAAACTACATGAAGCACAAATGATCACAGATTCCAGTTTCAAGTATGAAAATGCTGTGGATCAAAAAAAGCTAGTGAGACTACTTCAGAAAAATGTAATTTTTGTAAGGAACTATTGCTCAAACATACATCTGTAGGAAAGGATGAAAGTTTTAGAGGTTGGCAAATGCTTACTTTAACAATTCTCTCTAACACCTTATCGTTTCATTTGAACCTGCAGCTCACAGAAGTATCAAATAAGCAGAAACTAAGCCAAATGTTAGCTGCCTTACTGGGCCTTCCTACATAAGTTTCAGGTTGCGGTGTATCAGATGCAAAGGCGTGCACACTTTCCCACCATCAAAACACTATCTAGGTAACAAGCATCAAGAATACTCCTGCTCATCCGCTACTCTCTCCACATTCTCACCACAACACTTTCTTTACTCCCCATTCATCACACAATTTCAAGTTCAAGAAGCCACTGGGCAGCGTTACTTATAAAGTAATCCCTTAAACACTTCTGTGGTCAGGTATACCCATAGAAACTTCCAAGTCTCCTGATTGTATTCCTGAGACCTCATTTCTAATTAAAGGGTCAGGCACCCTTGATGGTTTCCACGGTCTCCACTATAAGCTGATATGTTCCCAGTAGGTACCCCTTGCAGCAGTTCACCAGTCTGATGGAATTATTTTGCTTTGTGTCAGTCCTTCATGTACTCCTTCTCACATGAGTACCCTTGGGGTCCCTACTTTCCATGCACTATTTATTCATGCAGAATATATTACTATTTAATGGCTGTTTATTCACCCTGGCTCAAGAAGCTCCTCTCCAGTTACAATAATACAAATAAAATGGCTTCCTAGGCTTTATGAACATTCTTTTAGCAATCTAATGTGGTGTGGGAAAAGACAACAAAGTTAGCCCAGATTCAAGTAAGAAAATGTTGTGGATCAACAAATGCTAGTGAGACCGTTGAAGAAAATTCAATCTGTGTAAGGAACTATTGCTCAAACATATTCTGCTCAAAAGAATTAAAGGAACACTTTTTAATCAGAGTATAGCATAAAGTCAATGAAACTTATGGGATACTAATCTGGTCAGTTAAGTAGCAGAGGGGGTTGTTAATCAGTTTCAGCTGCTGTGGTGTTAATGAAATTAACAACAGATGCACTAGAGGGGCAACAATGAGATGACCCCCAAAACAGGAATGGTTTAACAGGTGGAGGCCACTGACATTATCCCTCCTGATTTCTGACTGTTTTTCACTAGTTTTGCATTTGGCTACAGTCAGTGTCACTACTGGTAGCATGAGGCGATACCTGGACCCTACAGAGGTTGCACAGGTAGTCCAACTTCTCCAGGATGGCACATCAATACGTGTCATTGCCAGAAGGGTTGCTGTGTCTCCCTGCACAGTCTCAAGGGCATGGAGGAGATTCTAGGAGACAAGCAGTTACACTAGGAGAGCTGGAGAGGGCCATAGAAGGTCCATAACCCATCAGCAGGACCAGTATCTGCTCCTTTGGGCAAGGAGGAACAGGATGAGCACTGCCAGAGCCCTACAAAATGACCTCCAGCAGGCCACTGGTGTGAATGTCTCTGACCAAACAACCAGAAAGACTTCATGAGGGTGACCCAAGGGCCCCATGTCCTCTAATGGGCCCTGAGCTCAATGCCCAGCAGCATGCAGCTCGATTGGCATTCACCATAGAATACCAGAATTGGCAGATGCACCACTGGTGCCCTGTGCTTTTTACAGATGAGAGCAGGTTCACCCTGAGCACGTGACAGAAGTGAAAGGGTCTGGAGAAGCCATGGAGAACATTATGCTGCCTGTAACATCATTCAGCATGAGCGGTTTGGTGGTGGGTTTAATGATTGTCTGGGGAGGCATATCCATGGAGGGTCACACAGACCGCTACAGGCTTGACAAAGGCACCTTGGCTGCCATTAGGTATCAAGATGAAATCCTTGGACCCATTGTCAGACCCTATGCTGGTACAGTGGCTCCTGGTGCACGACAATTCCTGGCCTCATGTGGTGAGAGTATGCAGGCAGTTCCTGGAGGATGAAGGAATTGATACCATTGACTGGCCACCACACTTTCCTGACCTAAATCCAATAGAACACCTCTGGGACATTATGTTTTGGTCCATCCAATGCCACCAGGTTGCACCTCAGACTGTCTAGGAGCTCAGTGATGCCCTGGTCCAGATCTGGGAGGAGATCCCCCACAACACCATCTGTCATCTCATTAGAAGCATGCACCGATGTTGTCAGGCATGTATACAAGAACACAGGGGCCATACAAAGTGCTGCGTACAATTTTGAGTTGCTGCAATTAAAGTTTGGCAAAATGGACTAGCCTGCCACATATTTTTTTCATTCTGATTTTTGAGGCGTCTTTGAATTCAGGGCTCTGTCGGTTGATCATTTTCATTTCCATCAAACGATGTGGCATCCTTTCGTTCCTAACACATTACCCAGTCTATATCAGTATAGATATCCAGGAGGATTTCTTTTTCCCATTGAGATCTGATGTGTTTTCAAAGTGGTCCTTTAATTTTTTTGAGCAGTTTACATCCACAGGAAAGATGAAAGTTTTAGAGGATGGCAAATGCTTTCCTCAACAATTCTCCTCAACACCTTATCTTTTCATTTCTACCTGCAGCTCTGGTGCAATAGTATTTTTCCTCTTTTGCTTAACAAATTTTAAAGCATTCGTCTATTTTCATAACCTGCCTGTCCTGATCAGGGTCTCTGGAATGTGTAACTGTTGGTGACAGTAGCAGGTGTATGAGAGAAATATATAAATATATGATTTCATTTTGGTCATGGAATAAGCAGTTATTATGAAAGCTTATATAGGAACCTGAGAAATGTACAGAATACTACTTATGAACTGGAGCGATAATGTAAACTTCTACCTAAGTAGATGTGAAGGTGCGAGTCAGACATGTGAACTCATAAAGAACATGACAGAGAGATAGGCATGAATGTGATGTTTTAAGGAACATTAGAAATGTAATCAGCTTAAATTACAGAATATGTAAAATATATGAAAATGAAAATAAATCCAAAGATGTTATTATGCTTACACACAATAACATAATAGAAAATAAATGAACCTCTTGATGTATAAAAAATAGATAAAAGTAAAGAAAAAAATGGTTTGAATATCATAATTTTTCAGAATAATGTAGTTTAATATTTTGTTCTAGTATAAGATACAATATTATAGTAATAAATAATGTTTGATTTTTCATATCACATAGTGTTGATAATTATTCTTCTGTATATTTACTAGAGTCTTTCCAGATTTTTAAAGTCCTGGTGCTTCCTGTCTTGCTATATGATTGCGAGACATGGACGCTATCTAGTGGCCTGAGACTGGACTTCTTTGGTACTGTGTCTCTCCGGAAAATCCTTGGGTACCATTGGTTTGACTTTGTGTCGAATGAGCGGTTGCTCATGGAGTCCCGAATCAGGCACATTACCTGCATTGTGAGGGAGCGTCAGTTATGGCACTATGGCCATGTGGCGTGATTCCCCGAGGGTGATCCAGCTTGTAGTATCTTCATTATTGGGGACCCGAGTGGCTGGACCAGGCCAAGGGGTCGCCCACGTTACACTTGGCTGCAGCAGATAGAAAGTCATTTTTGGAGGGTGGGACTGGACCGTGTGTCTGCCTGGGGGTTGCCAACTGGGATCCCAAGCTGTTTCGTCGTGTAGTGGGTGCGGCAACACACTATACCAGTGCATGCTCCCCAACTTGACTTGACTTGATATTTAGTAGTACATGAAACATAACTAAGATCAAGATAAACATACAGTACAAGCAGGGCTTGAACGACAATGCTATGATTTGTAGTTAAACGTGCTACCATCTGTGCAATTTTGCAACTGTCATAGACAGGCACTAAGGCTGCCCTTTCCAAAATATTACTGTATATGCAAAATATCAGTGTTCTCTGGTTTCTTATCACAATTAAGCAAACTTTCACAATGAGGTTAGATTTTTGTGGGCCTCTGGGCCATGAGGGTGATCCTTTAGTGAAAAATGTTTTTCCTTGGGTTTTCTGCAGATAGCCAAGAATTTCATATACACACATAATTTCATAAAAAATAAAATACAAGTACATCTTTTTTCTTCACTTTTTTACAGAACCACTACATGAATGTTAAAAACTGCTTGAATTTCTAGTGTACTTCATGTACTCCTCAGATCTTTATTTTGATTAGTCAGAGTCATTATTTATTCCTGGCAAGGTAAAAAGGCTGTCACTTCATTGCATCAGTCACAAGTATTTGGTGGCTGTGGCTCTGGCTCTCAAGCATGGAGCCAGCACTGTGATGGAAAGTTTGAGGCAAAGGCTCTTACTCACCGTGCTGCAAGTTTATGGCATATGTTACCGTTGTCTGTAATAACTTCACTTAACCGAAGCTCCAAGTGTACCTTACCCTGCCAAACAGAGCAGAAAACCATATCAATAAAAAAGATCTTTTCAGTATTAACTAAAGTACAACATTTAGCCAAATTCAAAAGGTCTAATTAAATGAGTAGTCCCCATATTATGATTTTTTAACACATAGTCAGTGAAATAGTTTACATCACCCTTTGCATTACTGTACTTTTAGCAAAAAAAAGCTTTGTTACAGTTGATACTTCTTGAATTAATAATAGTGGACTGAAGGTGCTGATCCTAATCATCAGAGGCCCCATAAATGGTGTCTTGAAATGATGAGCTGACATCTGAAAAGCACAACACGCCATAAAGGAATGCAATCCTACATGAGATTTAAGGAAAGATGGCTTTGCCTGTTAGAAACCGGACTAATTCCTTTATGAGTCCTGAGTAGAGAACGCAACAGAAGAGAAGAATACGTAGGTCACCAGTTACAGTATATGTACATATGCAGCCAAAGGCACAAGGTGACCACCAAAAAATAGCTGCATTTTATTCTGATGTAAATGTGCATTATATTTTAGAAACCAGTTTAACTTTTTATATTGAAATAATGCCAAGACAAAAGAAAATTTAATCTTGTAGCCAGATTTGTCAGATTTAGAATTGACACACAAAAGAATGAGTTGACCAAAATTGTTTGTCTACGAGTTACACAATACAAACAAAAAAGGAGACTAGAACTTTCAGGGACGTACAAAAAGTAATAAGCATCTCAATACTGTGATGCAACAAATACCGTATATGAACAGGAAGTTACTGTACATCAATCAAATCTGCATTCCCTTGGTGTGCCTCTTTACAAAATCCCAGTATCAACCACAATATTTTGATAGTACTTTAGAGGTCTGAATAACTCCTGTCCATAGAACTCTGCTCCAGGTGAGCATAAACAGTGACACATCACACCCTAGAAGGCCTTATTTCTCTTATCGTCACAAATCTATTCTCTATTATGAGCTCAATGAGTTGTTTTTTCGTTGTTGCTTACAGTATGGGCAGTTAGTCTCTTCTGTTGGAGCAGCTCCAGGTTGGTGCGAGGATTCTTGCATACTCTAAGCTAGGTGCCATATAGCTGCCGAAGTTGTCAAGAAACTTTATAGTCCTACAGAGAAATTTCACTGACATGGAGACTGACAGAAATAATTGGAAGAATTTAATTTGAAGACGTCTCCCCCTTGATCAGATTTATTTTATTGAATTCTTTCATTAATCCTGCATTATGTAAGGGGTATTGGCTGGACGGAACTGGGAGGGAGACCCAAGCAAAAAGTGAGGTCGCCTTGTAAACAACTGGCAGCTACTTTTTTTCTAAATCGTTTACCCCTAGAATTGTTTTTTTTCTGTATCTCAGAATGGTCAGGGACATATATGTTTTTGCAGCCAGTGTACCAAGGATAGCCAATGCTGCTAATTCACTTCAGTGACAGCAAAGCACTCATCACACTGAAGATGCGGCAAACAGTAGTTACCAGAAACTTGAAACACACTCACAGTACTGCTGATGACACCAAAGTGGGGTCCTTATAAAGATCTATCAGCATTTCTATGGTTTTGAAGATCTGCACTAGAACATGTTCATCTTGTCTGGCAGAGACAAATACATCACAGCCTGATTGACACTACATTTTAAGTGCTTTCATCATCATGTATGTCAGTCTGTGTCTCTGTCCACATGATGCAACTTGCAATATTGCTGACAATGTTCTTCAGCAAACAGTTTTTGTTATAATATCATGTGCACTTTGTGTACATTTCTGAAATTTGACAATTTCCTACTGAAAAAGCATTGGCAAATTTTCTAAATCATTTACCTTAAAACAGAGAAACATTATGTAATAACTCAATTACTGATTAAATTACTGCTTCACATTTACTATTAATTCTTCAATAGCCTTCAGGTTGTTTTCTTGACTGGTTGGACTACTTTTCAGTTTCTTTTTATAGGTAGTTAATAATTGTACCATTGCATGTTCACAGTTTCCTCATTTGCACATGGGACAAAGCCTAATACTTATTATGTTACAGGAATGGCATAGCACTTTTTTTTTTCTTAGCCATAGCTGCTAATAACTGTAATTGTTGTAAAGTGGAACAGCTGGAAAAAAAGTAGAAAAATGGACAAGGAAATGAAGAATAATTTTAATGGGAGAAACAAGAGAGTAGTCCTAAGGTGGGCTGGCGCCCTGCCCAGGGTTTGTTTCCTTCCTTATGCCCTGTGTTGGCTGGGATTGGCTCCAGCAGACCCCCGTAACCCTGTAGTTAGGATATAACGAGTTGGATAATGTATAGAAGAGAGTAGTCAGGCTGAGGACAAACACCAAAAAAGACAAAATTATACCACTCTATGTAAACCAAACTGTTATCTAAAAATCACTGCCAAAGATCTAAATGTCTTGCCTTATGCCCTTCCTTTACCTAAACTGATTGCAAAGGTTCATTCTGAACTGTCTTCGATCCAAAGTTATGATGCAATAGATAGCACTCTTAACATTGTAACGATCATGTGGTGTGCTAATGACAATATGGTCAAGCACTAGAAGAAGGCAACAATCATAAGAAAAACTAGTTTTGCAATGACACAAAAAAAAAATGATAAAAATTATTAACAAGGTCAAAAATAAAACAAAATTGCAAAAAAAAAACACATTTAGAGGCAAAACTACCTCAAAATGTTAAATTCAGAACACCCAATACTTTTCAGAAATACTTTTTTTCAGGTTAGTGTGCTAAAACTCGCTCTTGATAAGAACTGCAAATGTCTGAGTGCCTCTTCCCTACTTCTGTGGCCTGATCAGCCGGCAGCTGCTGTGCTCCATGTGCACTGGCCTGAGGGTAAATACAGAATGTGCCCAGTATTACAGCAAGAATAATGAATGCAAATTCACTGGGTGAAAGGAATGGTTTGGACATTAATTACAACGATTCTGGGATATTTGGATCAAATTGTGACATCTGTTTATGTTTAATAAAAGCACACAAACATACAAACCCCACCTTTTCTAATTTGCTATTCATATTTGTATTGCGTTGCCTCTAACAAGATGATGATCCAGGGTTACAGGAATCAAAGCCATATTTCAGTTTTCATGTTCTGACTCTACAGTGTTTTGCAGTGTTTAATCAAGCTCAGATGTAGTCTCCCTACACATGTATTACATTCTAATGCTCTGGACCTGAGATCAAGCTTATTGAAAGCTCTCCATTTGTAGATCAAAATTATACTTTTCATCAATTTGAAGGCCTTTCGTTTAATGAATCAGATTTATTGGGTGTAACCCCTAAGCTTATAAGGGAAAGAACTGGCAGTATTATTGAAACATTTTATACTTTTTCAGAGCTATTGGAAGGACTCTGGTTCTGGTGCGGCATAGTGGTTACAGGTTTTTATTACCACCATTATACAAGGGTGAATCAAAAATTATCCACACTCCGATTATATTAAAACTTCTGTTGGCAGCACGAGTGACGAGTGACAGTAGATGATGAGGCAAATCATTTACAAATCAGCCAAGGTTCTGCCTATGCAATAATCCAAGACAGACTTGGGGTTTCAAAAAGTTTGTGTGAGATTGGCACCGAAACAACCTACAGAAGAGCACAAACAGAAGCATTTGGATATCTGCAAACGAAATTTGGACCAATACTCTAAGGAAGTTTCTTAAAAAGAATCATTACTGGTGAGGAGAAATGGATTCGTCACTACGACCCTGATAGTAATCAGCAGAGTATAGAATGGAAACATCCTCAATCGCAGACCAAGAAAAAGTTCAAAAGTCAACCATCAGCTGGAAAATTGATGCTTATAGTTTTTTGGGATTCTGAAGGGCCAATATTGGAACATTATCAGGAAAAAGGTTCAACAATCAATAGTGCTCATTACAGTGAGATGCTCACTGAAGAACTAAAGCCTAAACTTCAGACAAAACGCAAAGGAGTGTTATCCAAGGGCTTTATGTTCTTGCATGACAATGCACATCTGCACACTGCTGCCAACACTATTGACACTCTGCAAGAACTTCATTTTGAGGTATTACAGCTTCCTCCCTATAGTCTTGTTCTTGCCTCATTGGGTTATCACCTGTTTGGTTCCCCTGAAAGAAGCCCTATGATGACGAAGATTCATGTCTGACGAAGAGGTAAAGACAACGGTGCATTTGTGGCTCACAGTTCAGACTAAGACATTTTTAATGAAGGAATACGAAAGCTTGTTGACAGATGGACAAAGTGTATTGAAAAGCAGAGAGATTATGTCGAAAAATGATGTATTTGTCTTTTCTGAAAGTTGATTACAATAAATCCTTCAGCAGGAGTGCGGAAACTTTTTGACATACCCTCGCATAAATGGCTATTTTGGCTTTGACGCTAACTCTTTCTTTAAACAGACTACTTTCATTTTTTGGGTTTGTACACCAACTGTGATTGCAACGTTACTTCAGATTGTAAGCTAGCAGCAGAATATACAGAATATCCTGAGTTTTCCAAAGGCCATTTTTTTCTACAGAACTAGCTATAGACAGTTTGTTTATTGGCTAGAAACAGAGCAGACAGCAGCAGATAAGGACCACCTCTTACAAATCACTTCATCTCTTACAAGAAAAAAACTTCACTTTTTGTACAACTCCTGTTTATTTACTATTCACCTTACAGATTGCAAGCAATAGTTTCTGTAAACAGTGGAGAACACATTTGGATGTAAACTATTCTTTAATAAAAATAATTTCTAAATTTAATAAAAAATAAAGAATTTAACATTAAAAAGATGTACAAAAGGGGTCTGCAAATGTTCAAGCAGCACCCTATGCACAATATATGTTACCAGATATTTGAATGCATTACTATCATACTTTTGTTTCAATGCTCTGAGCCAAAATATATAAGAGCAAAATAAAATATTTATGGATAGCAAACCTAAATAGAGTCTCTAGTTATGCTTTCAGTCAACATCCAGTTTGAAAAGGTTGTGGCACTTCCATAATTTGGTACGCTGAGAATATGATGAAAATAAGGACATCATTATTGTACTTTTAGTTGGCTGGGTGGTAAGCACTATACAATACTCCAGTGTGTGTTATCGCACCAAGATTTAACCATTTGAAGTCTGCGACTAATCTTATGCTTACTTGACTGGAAATATTAGGGAAACAACCTAAAAAAAACATACAGGAATTTGAAACAAAGAGCTTGTGCGCAAATTTCTGTGTATCATGGAAATATGTATCTATCATTAAATCTAGGCAAAGAGTGAGTCAGTCAGAAAATGAATTAGGTGATGCAGAATTTATAGGGCTATAAGGAAACTATTTTTAAAAAGTCAATTTGTAATGGCACTGATTTTATTAAATGGGTTTAGTTTTAATATTTTATTTCTTGAGTGTACACTTGGAAAACACAGAGCATGTTTGTAGGTACACACATTATAAAAATGACTTGTTTACAATGCATATCTTCCAAAAACATTCAGGAAATAGTGAGTATATAGTATAATAACAAAATGGCTTAGTTTTGCTTTTATTCACACATATAGCCAAATACTATTTGATACTAGCAGCAGCACCCGGTGTTGCCCAAGTAAGTCATTTTAAGGCAGAGCTATCTATCTTCTATAAATGGTGTTTCTCAAAGCATTCCCTCCCAAAGACAAATTGAATTTATTAATTTCAGGGCTCAAAATCTGGAAAAAGGCACTATCCTTAACACTCACTGTAGTAAAAAGGAACACCCTCTACTGCTGCAAAAGTACCCAGAGGGTCAAAATGTTAGGTTCCAAAGTAGATTATTATCTCTTCCTGACAAAGTAGAATATGTATGCAAAATTTTGTTGAGACTAGACCAAGGGTGTGGAATTGTATAAAGAACAAACACACAGACATTGAGCTTTATATATTTGAGGCAGAAATAAACTTGTATAATGTACACAATCTAAATTAAAAAAGAGACCCCAGTTTCATTCAGATGTTTTAATGTTCTAGTACAATAGTTCTCACCTGTACTTCAGAGTCTGCATCCACATGCTGGAGTGGAAACCATGTGTCTTGTCCAGGTTTGCTCTGAAGGTTTTCTTTCTTGATGGCTACCTTCCCTAAAATAAAGAAAATAAATTTTATTTTCCTAGGTGGAAAGGTAGATTCCCTATTCCATATTTTTGTCCACACAATTGGATGCTCATTATGTTCTTGCAGTACAGTGAATTTCACAAGGTATAAAGTGAACCTCAAATCCATCCATCCACAGTCAGGCCCCCTCACTTTCTGCACACTTTATTGAGTTATAAAATTCATTTTAAGTTGATAAATTTGCTATTTTAGCTTGTCAATCTACTTTCAGGAACACATAATAAAAAGTAACGATGGTTTACGAAAGATTCTGCAAATTTATTTAAAACCAAAACTGAAAACTCTCATTTACATACAGTAAGTATTCAGTTCCTCATTTCAGTACTTTGTAGAAGACCCTTTGGCAGAAATTACAGCTTTGAGCCTTCTTAGGAAGTGTCTACAAGCTTTGCACACATCGTTTTGAGCAGGTGAAAGGCAGTGTCCTAGGAGAATAGGGCAAATTACTGTAAAGGGGATTAGGATTCTTGATGCCTCAATGCATATTCTTTTATTTTCCACAAGGCACTGGAAGAGCTCACACAGGACATGCCCACAAGCATCACTGGAAGTTCCACGTCAGTGTCTGAAAGTGAGCAATGCCCATTCCAGTTATGTACTCCTCTTCTTTTTTCTTCTTTGTCCTAACATTTGCTCGTGTAGGTGCAGGGTCCGTATGTTTACTCGCCTTTCTCCACCTGACCCGATCAAAGGCATCCTCGGGGCGATTTTGATGTACCGCATGTCTTCTCTTAACCTGTCTATCCAACACTTCTTGGGATAGCCACATGGTCATCTTCCATCCAAACTAAGGCATAAGGCCGTCTTAGCCACTGAATTTCTGCTATAGAATAAATCACGAAGGTCTGTATGTGGCCAGTCCCTGTGAGCCATCTGATTGGTCAGTGTGCCTTTGGTGACGTGATCAAATGAGTTAGTGTGAGTGTTAGACACATAAGAATGAAAAATGGTATAGGAGGCATGCAACGAAGACAGAGAGAGAGAGAGAGTGTCACCTTCAAAGACAGGGATTATAAAAGTGGACAAGAGGTGAGAAGGGTGTCTCAAAAAAAAAAGGACAGAGTCTGAGAGGCAGGCTTTACAGGAACACACTCAAGAGAGGGAGCATCGATGAAGAGAGGTTCACACGTAAATACAGAGGGAAGGCACTGAACGTACACATACAGCGAGAGACTGCAAATATTTTTAAATTATTTATATTACCTATCTTGAACATGTAGTGCGGCGTGTATATAAGTATCAAAGGGGGAGGCAAAACTAGGTAAGAGAAAGAAATCAATCTCTCAGACTGCTCCAGACCACTTATTTTAAAATATTTACATTCTGCTAACTGGGGACTGATACTGTATGTTTTGTGCCATTGAGGATGCTTTTTATTAAACATTTAGTCTGTTAACTGATGCTAAGAGGACTTGCATTTGACTATTAGTAACTGTTAAGAACACAGTGGAGTGCACAAGGATTATCGTGAGCATGTTAAAATACTAAAAGATGATAACAAAAATGAAGATGTAGACAAGGATATAGAAAAAGGGTCAAAACCATAAGATTAGGCAAAACCAGACAAGCAAAAAACTAAAGGACAAAATGAAATTTAAAAGTCGGGGCAAAGTGAATTTGAAAGTAAAACACATTTTTTACCACCAGGGCCTATTTGAAAAATAAGCTGACACTAAGGAGTTTGAGAACAGGTCTATCCAGAGATGATTAATGCATACTGTGATCACTATTGTATTTATAGTTCCATCTCCATTACATTATTGATGCGATGATTATAGCCATGTGATCTGAAAGATGGTGCCATGTAAATAAAGAAACTAATGAAATTAAACTTTGTAACCATAATTCTAAGTGTACAATAAACATCAAAACTTGAATCCTCATTGGTCAAAATCCTAAAATGCATGAAAACATGCATATAAAAATGGGTATTATTACAATAGCTATTTATAATAAGTACACACCATATCCTTAATCAAAAATATCTTCAATGGTTTTATCTCTTGGTTTGCTAAATGCCTTCTCATGGTTATAGTGTATAGGTGAGAGTGCCCTGATATGCAGTGGTCCCCCTCTCAAGGGATTACTTCAATAGGGGGTGGACAAAATAACGGAAAGACCAGATAAAAAAGGAGTCTAATTTTTAGAAAAGTAATTCCCAATTACAAAAGTAGCTGCAAAGTTGAGTCAAATTAGTTTGGTTGCCAATTACAAGTACAGTACAAGAGAGGGCTGACAACTAGCTTATTGAGAGGGGTGATTTCACAGCAACATGAAGGTTCCAAAAAGGCCAAACAATTGATGTGTGAATTGCACTTTCTTTTTTAAATAATGACAGCATACTCCAAAAATAGAAAAATACCACCTGCAAATAGAAACAGCAGACACAGATTGAAGGGAGAGACACACACTTTACAGGATAATTGGTAAACACCACAAAAGTACAACCTCAGAATAATCACTGAACTGAATCAGCTCCTTTCTGACTCCAAAAAATGTATGTGGGGAAGTTCACGAAGCAGAGGGCGCTGCAGTTTATGGAAGTGCTACCATTCAGATACTACCTCTGTCCAAGGCCAAACACACTACAACACATAACCTGGTATATGGAGCATAAAACCCGGGCAACTGAGCAATGATAAAGGTGATAGGTTTTGATGAGTCATCTCTCACCCTATTTCCAATATCTGGACAGATTTATGTTAGGAGAAAGCAAAAGGGTGACTTCAACTCACAATCTCTGTTGTCAGTAATTGATCTGCCTGGATATACTGTATAACATCTGAGCAATATGATGCATACACTGTTCCTTCATGATGCTACCCTATTCAAGGAAAAGAATACTAAACTAATTTAAGACTGGCTTTGGGAATAGCAGGATGAATTCAAAAACCTTCATTGGAAGTTCTGAAGTGCAGAGGGCAAAGCAAATTTCCACTTCCTTCATTCCTGAAATAATGAGAAGCTTTCCTTCTTAAAGAACGGTGTAGTATCCTCATACACAGAGTTCAGGACTAGTATGACAGCATTCTTGAAGAAATTAAGTTGCCCTCAGAGACAAAGGGTGTGTTTCTACTCCTTATTAGGTCCTTGATTAGTAGTGTATTGTTAGGTACTTTCCTAATTTTGCCCTCTCCCTATTATTTCTAATGTTGATTCTAATATTGGTTCTAAATCTCAGTTACTAGGGGGACTCCTGACTAGGAGGAGGCAAACAAAGAAAACAAATGTGTAAAAAAAATTCAAATATTTTATATGAAATGTAGAAATAGACCAATCATTCTCTTAAGAAAAACAGCATCTGACATCTTCATCCATCAATACGACAACCCTTTTTATCACGTCTTGTTTTTGTCTTCATTTACTAATGTTAAAGAAATTATGGCTTCTTCACCTTTTTTACACAACTCATAGTCATTAGTAAGAAAATCATTTTATTCAGGAATTCTTTGATGCTACTGACTTTATAGGTAGAATGAGATGAAAACTGAGCGTATAAGTCCAGATGAGGCCTCTCTAGTGAATGTGCTATACAAAGCTTTCGAACGAAGTTATGTGAATTCTGTCCTAGTGCAACCCTAGTATGGGGATGGTCTGTCAACGTGGTCACATTACACTTCAATTTTTGTACTGTTTTCTTATCTTTTGTCTTATGCAGGCCATGTCTCTGTCTTTGCACTAAATGTATCTAGGGCTTTTGAGTAAAGCTATTTGATTTCTTGTCTTTGGTTGTATCATTGTATTAAATGCAATTGGTGCATAAAATTCTGTCAACTTCAAGCTATTCCAATCAAAATAATTACAGTTTCAATGTTGTTAAGAAAGAGAGGCAACACCAGGAAATGAAATACAATGTGGATATTTTGGGGGCCATGAAGTCTCTAGCATACCAGAGAACAAAAGGTCCTTTTAAGAGATACACAGGCCTGTGCTGTCAGTATTAAAGAATATGCAGCTGAGAAGCTACCTGAAAGATAATGAAAAGCTCTGGGTGCAAATACAACAGGGGCCACCATAAAGAAAGTTACCGTGGGGTAGCTGGAATAAGCACAGAGTCATCCATGGACTCTGAGACCGTGCCAGAAGTGACTCAAACTGCCAAAAATAATGGAGTGTGGATTAGGCAATTCTCAACTGGCTGGAGGAAGAGAGGCCAGAGTTATAAAGAGAGAGAAGGGGGATCTTCTGAGCTGCCCAGAGGGGACTGGGTGGTCTCATGGTCTGGAATCCCTACAGATTTTATTTTTTCTCCAGCCGTCTGGAGTTTTTGTTTTTCTGTCCCCCCTGGCCATTGAACCTTACTCTTATTCGATGTTAATGTTGATTTATTTTTTATAATTATGTCTTTCATTTTTCTATTCTTTAATATGTAAAGCACTTTGAGCTACTGTTTGTATGAAAATGTGCTATATAAATAAATGTTGTTGTTGTTGTTGAGCTGGTGCATAAATGAATGGCCGACTCTGTTTGACATGGATCTAAACCTGTGGAGGCTTTCCCAGGAAGGGCAGCAAAATTTTGTTTCTGTTTCCATTTATTTTCAAATTGTGTTGTTCCCCCTGCTATCTGCTGTGTAAAATACATTTTTAGGCTCTGAAAACAGTACTATAATAAAAGATCACTACAAATGTGTCCCTTAATTTTTAAACAGGAGGATAAAAAAGCTTTAAATGTGAAAATCAAAAGGACAAATAAGCTTGCTTCTGTAAAATTAAAGATGTATTCACTTTTCACAAACTTCAATCACTTCCCCTGCTTACGGCAAAGTGTACAACTTCAAGATCTTTGAGAAAGGAAAGCAAATTGTAAATGCTGCCATACTAACAGCCCATGCACGCCTTTCGTTTACTTTTTCTGCTAAAACTGCAAACCGCTGAAAAGAAATGAAGAAAATCTTGTGAGGCAGCCAAGTTTTTTTTTTTTCTTGCTTGTGCCAGTCACAATCCATCAGGCTTCCTCAGCCCACCAAACATTAGCATGTCAGCGCAATGTGGCATGCAGCTCAAGGAATGAAACAAAGAAAGCACTTCAGAAGGTGGCATCTTTGTCAATCATGCACTTTGACAATGTAACTGCCCTTTAGCAGTTTTGATTTTCCAAACTTTAAAATGAGCAGATCTGTACGCTGTTGACACGTTAAGGCCTCCATCGCAGTAGATCAGATTTTAGTCTTGGCAGAAGCAGACTTTTCAGCTCTGGCCTCCTAATTTGTGCTCTGCAAGGCCGTTCCACAATAATGGACTTGTAAGCGATGAACTTCAAACTTGAGCAGGATGAAACATCTGCCAGAAGTCATGTCGACATGCTTCCAACTGCTTTGTTATTTCAGATTTAGTTTTCTACCTACAGAACCAGATCAGCTCACATATAGAATTCTCAGTCTGCAGCTCTGGATATTTCCCTGACTAACCTCCACCCCTACATTCAGCATCTCATTTTAGTGCAGTTGCGTGTGAGACTTGAAAACAAATTAACTTTAAGTCTGGGGAGAAATAACTACATTGTAAGGGTGGGCATGGATTGGCGAAAATAACAGATAACCATCTGGGGTGCTACTACTTGAACACAGAAATCTGGGAATTCTAGATTGTATCAGGGGAAGTAAGGAAGAAAGTATGTGTAAAGAAAAACTTGAAGATGATCCATGTGCTTAATGACTAAGCAAAGTACCAGAACCAGCAAAAAAAGAGATAATGACTGAAGATGTAGCTGCTACTGTCTTCGGTAGAGAATATTGTGCAGAAGAGTCCACAACTTGAGAAGACTTGAAGCTTTTTACAACAGAGCCCGTCGGTACGGCAGAGGAGTGATTCTTGAAACAGAGATGCTTTTTAGCAACCTCAGCGTCCTTTGAAGGGGTAGTTTCCACTACTGGTGTAACTATTAACAGAGTGACAAGGAGACTTTGCCTTGAGCAAGTGGACAGGCAGGTTTTCATTAAAAATGTAATTTAATGTTAGTCGCAGTTAAGCGTCAGTGCCCGTTGTGAGTAAACAACCTGTAACAAGGCCATATCTATGCTAAATCACACTAACTTTATAGTACTAGAGTTTTTAACTCATCAGGTAAGCTAGTTTGTGTTTTCCATTCCATAACACGTAGTTTATCATTATGACAGAGAGGAGTGACATGTTGCTTGTTGGTTGAATGTGCCAGTAAGAATTTCATTATACATATGACACAACTACTATTACTACATTGAATAAATCTTGATTTGAATACAGTACAGTAAATATTCTGATGCAATATTTCTCTAATAAATAAACACGTAAGCTGACTTTAACTAGTGTGAACATTAGTTTTTATTTCATGAGAGGCTCATGTCAACCACAGTCGATCATATTTTCGCCATTCATATTAACCCTTACAGACACTCAAACATCCTCCCTAGTATTTTGGTAGGAGTTCTCTCCACTATAGAATCAAGAACTGAGAGCATGGTGTGAAGGCTCTGTGGTGGATGTCTTAAGGGGGCTATGACACGAACACAGAAAACTACAGAGTAGCTGTTCATCAATGTGTGCTGCAGGGTGGCATTAACTGCTGCTTTTTCAGAAAAAAACAATGCCAAGCTTTCATGTTTTCATCTTTAAAGACTTACCTGAGTGGCAAACAAATATCAGGGGCAAAAGGGTAACCAGAGTGATTAAAGTGAAAGAAAACCTGCATTGCCAAGACAAGGAGTCCATTACATGTAAGTGAGGACAGACTTGGGTAAGATAGTTTCTGTTCTTTAGCTTTATTTCATGAACTGAAGAGATCTGAGTGCAAACACTGTAATCACAACGATAATCTAGGCCAGGGGCTTTCTAACTCGGTCCTGGGGACCCCCTGTGGCTGCAGGTTTTTGTTCCAACCAACTACTGTTTTAAATTGGACTCCTGGGCTAATTACGTAAATTGTTATTTCCCAGATTCTGTGTTTTGGGAACAATACAGAAATTAGAAAACATTTTTCATCTTGATTTTCATTCTACTTTTCCAAGTGTTCTAATTGTTTAATTAATCCATTATTTACTAATTAGTGGGTCTGATGCTAAAGTAGTTGCAGCCTTTCACAATTCAGTGTTGTTTGCCTGGGTGTCTGCTCTGCTTGCTTTTAATTGTCATTATTAAGATACAATGAAGGGAGCAAACTGCACAGATGAAGGGCAAAATATAATGAAATCAACAAAATAGAGTTAAGCATTTAAATCTGTAGCAAATAACAGAATAAGATGCAGAGGACAGAAATATATGACAGAAGATGATCCACTGTGGCAACAACTAACGGGAGCAGCTGAAAGAAGAAGAAGAAGAAGAAGAAGAAGATGTAAATCTGTAGCAAAAGCAGAAGTATTTGTAAATATATGTAAAAATGTAAAAATCATGCTGCTCTGCTTTTTTGAATGTAGCATAGGAGAAGACAAAAGATACCAGCTAATTAAATTTGATCAGTTGTTGTCACTGATTATGAATCTGGATATAACAAAAACCTGCAGCCATAGTGGGTCCCCAGGACTGAGTTTGAAATCCCCTGCTCTAGGCAATGTGCAATGATCTACTGGAAAATTCTCTTTAGTCAGGGGGAAAAATCATAGTAGAGAAAGCAAAGAATTAATACCATAAGTCCTTAACGTAATAATTTAATTTTATTCTTTGAGATTGATAGTCTTGGCTTTATTTTATGCTGTTCTGAAATTTCTGCTATGTCTTGCCCTAAAATAAAATTGTGTTTCATATGGCATTAGTTGAGGCTTGCATATTCAGACCATATTCCAATGGGAACATGTCCCTGATTACAAAAAGCAATCTTAACACAGAGAACCTCCGTCTGCAAAAGGATGGAAAGAACAAATCCACAAATAAAATGTATGTCCAAGAAAACTATATATATAAACTAATAATAAGTTTATCTAAAATCGATAAAAAAATAAAATTAACCTACAGACAAAACAGATAGTGTGCCTTTGAAAGTACTCCTTCTGGCAACACTCTCGGCAGAAACAGAGAGAGAGGTTGTGTGTCCAAAGACCAAGACTGTAAATATTTTCCCAGGACTCTGTGTGACAGGGAACCTAGCCTATTGTTGAGAAGCATAATCCTCCAGTGGAGAGAGTGTATGATTTGTGGGAGGCTAGTCCAAGTCCTTCTGCAAGAACAGCAGATCCAGGGTCTCATTGGCTCAATGTGCCAGGGGTGTCAGTGGTAGTGGCTGCAATAGTAGGCGCTCATACAAGATACAGAGAGACTGATAGATAACTGCTGTTCATAGTGGTTATTGTTTTCAGGTTGGTTTTTGTCAGTGTACTTTTTGTTTTTGTATTCTTTTCATTTGTTTATTAATATTTCAGCAATGAAGGTTGAAATTTCAGTCCACAATAGTCTCATGTTTCTTTTTTTTTCATCAGTGTACAATATCTCTATAACTAACTCAACAGGTTTCCCCATCAAGCAATGAAGTTGAGGTTGTTTTTTTTTTTGGAAAGATTAGCTGAATTGCATGGACCCTATGATAGCAGAGATATTCTCTATCTAACTTGAGAAAATCTCTGTACAACATAAGAAAAGTAAAAAAAATTAAAAAGGTTCTGAATGTATGTGGTTCAGTAAGACAAGGAGCTTTAGTTAAACTGGAAACTCTTTGTTCTTAGCTGGTTTGAGAACTTTTACATGAGAGCTGGGCTCCCTTCTTCTTTTACATTCAGCCAAATATTAGAACATTCAGCCAAATATTAGAACATTAGAAAAATGTTGATGAGAACAGAACATTCAGCCCATTTCTTACCATTTAACTTCTCTAAGGTATTATACCAACAGCAACACGTCTATACAATGTCTCACTGTGACTGTGATGGCCAAGTAAGAAGTTTTCTTTTTAAAATTTTTCTTCCTTTTTAGTCATCATGGTGTATGTGTACAGTATATTACAGTATATATATATATATATATATATATATATATATATATATATATATATATATATATATATATATATATATATGTGTGTGTGTGTATTTATTTATTTAAACAACTTCTTTAAAATGCCAAATTTCCCCCTTGGGATGAATAAAGTTCTGTCTATCTATCTATCTATCTATCTATCTATCTATCTATCTATCTATCTATCTATCTATCTATCTATCTATCTATCTATCTATCTATCTATCTATCATATCAAGTTAAGTTTTGGAGGTCCGTAAAGTGGTAATCCCTACCACATTACTTAGTCATTTATTACACGTTCATGGTTCTCTATGTGAAAAACGACTTTCTAATTTAATGTGGAATTTAAATTTAACATATTTCTAACAATGATCCCCATGTTTTTGTTGATCTTAGTAACAGCCCTTATTTACTGAAGTAATTATTCTCAAAACCTTAATAATTAACCTTTCTCTCCACAGCATCTGCATTGTTGTTATTGGACTGTGATTGGTCTTTTTAGTGGTCCTAAAGTCCAAAATAACTTCTTTTGTCTTTTTGGAATTTAAGCCGTCTGGAGTTTTTTTTTTGTTTTTTCTGTCAACCCTGGCCATTGGACCTTACTCTTATTCTATGTTAATTAATGTTGACTTATTTTATTTTATTACTGTCTCTTTTATTTTTCTATTCTTCATTATGTAAAGCACTTTGAGCTACTTTTTGTATGAAAATGTTCTATATAAATAAATGTTGTTGTTGTTGTTGTTAAACCAGGTTCTTGGTGTTACACTATGCTGTCAGATTCTGAACCTCTTCCCTATATGCAGCTTCATTGTTGTCTGTTACAAGCCCAACAACAGTCATATCATCTGCAAATGTAACAATAATGTTTGATTGGTGGATGGGTTGACAGTCATGGGTGAAGAGTGCATAGAGAAGGGGACTTAGTACACATCCTTGCGGCACACCAGTGCTCAGGATAAGGGTGAAGGATGTGTGTTTGCCCATCCTGACAGACTGGGTCCGGTTGGTGAGAAAATCTGGTAACCAGTTGCATATGGACGGAGCAAGTCCTAGTGCATAGAGTTTTTTGATCAGCTGGTTAGGCATGACCCTAGGAGAGAAAGGGGCCTTTCAATTACTGTCATCAATCAAATTTATCTCATTTAATTTTGTCTAAATTGCACCCAGGGCAAGAGCCAACCTGCAAGTGCCTCTATCATGTTCTACCATCAAATTAACATCACTTTGGACAAAAATTTCTCATACATCTCAAACAGCCTTTCTGTCACAATCACTCTTAATCTATTAGCAGCAATATTTGGTGTACTCCTGGACTATACTACTAGCACACAGACCTCACTTAACTGGAGGAACACCCAACTGACGTTTTATAACTCGGTAGGTAAGCAATGTTCTATATTATCTCAAATTAGAAAAAAACCTAATTTTCTTAGACAATTCAGATCACTTAAACTTTTATTAAACATGGCAAGAATTCATTAATATTATTTTAGAATAAGCAAGCTGGGTCTGGAATTGATTCTTATACTATTAATTGTTCTAATAGAGTTAAAAACATAAATTGTTTTGTATGTGTCTCTTCTTTTTCTCTTTCTCTTGGGTGGGGATTGAATCTTGTTATGTTTTTTTTCTTTTGTATCTCTATTTTACCTTTGTTTTCTCGCTGTTGGTTTTGAAGTAAATGGTTGTATCTGTTATGTTAATAATATTTGTTTGATTGAGTACCATGCGATTTTAATGTCCTGCTTTTTGAAAATAAAATAAAAAATTTATGTGATGATTAACTGATAGTCAACTTAGCCTTTGTCTGAACTCCGCTTTTACATTTCATACATAAGGCATTTGCATCACATGAAAATTTCCATATGCTGCAAGTTTACTGAGATCAACTCAGCACTGCTTGGCAACATTACAAATATAAATTGAATATTTATTAATTTACTCATTAATCCTCAGAGTATGCTTATTCAGGCCAGGGAGCCAAAGACTCTCCTAGCATTATCAGGTGCAGCTTCATCCCAACAGTGTTGACCCTTGCCCAACATTATTGTAATTTTCTGTTTTGTTTTGTTTTTTGAAATACACAGAACAGAAGATCTCTGCAAAGACTCCTTTCCTGACACTTTATCACATGTGCAAGTTGAGGCTGTCAGTTTACACCAAACACGGAGGAAACTCATTTGCCACTGTGTGAAACGCAAAACCAAAATAATCACAGCATCAGCTGTTTACTGAAAGTGATAATACCTGTTTAGTAAATAGGCATGTATCATCATCAGGTGGAGGGCCTACACACATAGACACATCTTTAAAAATAAAAACAAAATAAAATACTAAGACTACTGCTGACTGAATTGTATTCCTACAGCTTCATGCACTGCTCATGCATTGGTGGCTTTTGATCCACAGATAAATGGAGTATTAAAAGTAACAAGTGACAGTTGAATTATTTTCTTGAATTGTTTAATTTTTTAGCCAATAATATGTCACATCAGGAGACAGTTACTAATTGATGGAGGAGCTAGTGCACCCCATTGTTCATTAGAATGTTGTTAGGAATTGTCACCTTCTGATATGGCTACAGATACAGTAGGTATTGGTCTAAGGAAAGGACCTCTAAGGCCCGGTCCTAGAGCCAGATCTTTTGTACAGTCCATCACAAAGATCTAGGAACTGGATGACCAATGTAGCCCTGTGTATGAAGCAACATAAAGCCATCATTTTGGTTATCATCATGAAAGCAGAGGATGGGAGTAGGTGTGAGGTCTTATGGGTGAAAGGACTATGTGGAACACACTTGCCATAGCTGACTTAGATATTGAAAGCTTGCTCCTGGAACACAGAGCATTCTTTTACCAGATGGAAATGAGCACTCACCTCCACACAAAACACCCGCTCGGAAATGAGGCTTGGATATCGGGTGGTCTCAGAGTAACCACATGGGGGAGACCCCAGATGGCTGGGGCTCTGGCTGAGTGGTTTACAATTGGACATTGAACAGGTCAAGTCATAAACTGGGTCTGAGGAGAAAGGACTTGACTGCAGTTTGCTTAAATACTGCATATCTAATATCTGTTTAGTGCACTCACCCTTACTACACACTGACTCAACAGTCCTTTAAAGTGACTTCAGCACTGACTTGGATAAATGGCCAACCTGGCTTGAATCTGATTGGTGAACTGTAATTGCTAGTTATGAATTGTTCATAAAAACACCACATTCAGGCACATAGGTCCTCATAAGCTTACTTGCTACCAGAGTACTTTAGGTCTAAGGTCAGTGATTGACTTTGTAATCGAGTCATGCAATCTGAATTTTCTGGACATTTGGATAAAGAATGATGCTGAGTTGACAACTTATCACCACTAGGTGGTGTGCAGACTGAGATGGTCAGTGAATTGTCTATTTGTGCAGTAAGGGTATCATGGTAGTTCTTAATGGGATAAGATCAAGTATGCAATGGGGAAGAGGAAGTTAGCAATATGGAGTCTGAATGGGCCATAACAAAGATATTAAAAGTGGAAGCTACTGGAAAGAACTTCCACTTGTGACATCTGTTTGATAGATACCAACAGTGAGAGTTACTATCAAGTTAAAGAAGTAGGCTTTGCAGTTGGTAGGAGGGTCTCATGATATGACAAGGGAAAAAGGCAGCAGATGAAACTAAAGCCTGTGTGTAGGAGAAGTTCAGTGAGGCCATGGAGAATAGTACATTGCCCAGGATGTTCCCTGTAAGAGTTGGGAAACTTTGATCTTGAATAGGAATATTGTTGAGTAGGAGAACACATGTTCAAGGAAGCACAATGAATACACAATCTATTCAGAGGATGAAGTTATTGTGGTGGTGGGAAAGCTACAGCGATAGATGAAATCTAAGCAGAAATTCTGAATGCTTGAGAATACTGCTTGACTGACTGTACATTATGCAAACATAATGCTGAAAAAAAACACTTTAAAAAACAAATTAAAAACAAAAATATGTCCAAAAAGGTTAAATAATGTGAAAAATAACGGAAAAAGGAGTTAAAAACCCTTGTTACAGAGGTGGGCTTTTATAATAGAAGACTTGCTAGTTTTACAATTGGAGGTCTACTTTTATAGTGACAGACAGTGAACACCAAGCACATGTGACCACATCCTGTGACATTTTGCAGTGCTAGATCCTTTTGACATCATGAGATAGTGGACATCTTGTCTCCATGAAACATTGTAAGATCACCCAAATATACAATGGGTGTGTGTGTGTATATATATATATATATATATATATATATATATATATATATATATATATATATATATATATATATATATATATATATACAGTATATATAGTCACAGGGAAACATGAGAAAACTGTGCAGACATAGGCACAGGCACCATAGCTTACAACTGAACCAGCACCCAAATCCTATGAGGTGCCAATACTATGTGCTGTTCTACCATTTTATAATTTTACCGTAATGTCCCAAATGTGTAATTACATATTTGTTTACTTTGCAATCATATCAAATATAAACAAAACAGTATACAATTAATAAGCAAAACTGGATTCAGTCTGCAGAGTGCAGATAAAAAATCTGAGTTAATTTAACTTTTTGAAATCGTAATGCTTAGTATAACTTACCAATAATGCTATCCCTTCGAAAAACATCTCGATCAAAAATGTAAAAAGAGAGATGTCGAAAAGTCCTTGGAATTTCACAGTAGAAGTCTTCTCCATAGAAAGGACTAAATTAAGGAACAAGAGAGAAAAAAAGTGAGATTAATTGGTAGGTTTGTTACTAAATTACAAGGACAGCACTCTGATGCAATAATAGTCTTTGAAAAAAGGAAGCTTAATAATGGGTGAATGGATGATTTGCACTGTATTCTGGTACCCCAGCAATCTAATTGCATGTCTTTCAGTATTTAAAAGGAGAACCAACCCACAGATCACATCAAAGACCCGTAATTGGACAACACCTTAGGTCAGGTTGAACTGGTTCTAAATTCTAGGCCAAAGCTGGTGCTTCTGAGAATAGGCAAGGATGTTTGTGCGCTCCAGCATCTCTCCTTCTAACAAAAAGTCACCTCACAATTACTGTATGCAGGATTGGCGCCACCATTAAGGTGAATAAGGCATTCGCCTAGGGTGCAGATCATGGGGAGGGTTAGCTACCAAACAGTCAGTTGGTGCACTAATAAGTTCAGCTTAGCAATTATACAACACAAACTCCAGTTTAGATTTCTTTTCTAGGCTAATGTGACTTGTACCATACACTGCTTTGTTTCATCTCCCTGGTCCCTACAATTACAAGTAGATACATTTGCACAGTTTGTTCCATTAGTTACAATTTTATTTGATCTGCCAGCTAATTCTCACCACATCTTTATATGGATATAAGCATTTTCGTAACGCTGCGTAAGAATGTGCATTTGTCCACATGTACACCACTTACATATGGGTGAGCCACACATCACGCCCACATCTGAACCTCTTGACTGCAGATGAGGGTGGAATTTACAAAACAAAAGTCTGTAAACAGCGGATTATCCTCAAGGTAATTGTCCATGAACTGAAGTGATCCTCCCATCTCTTTTGAAATGAATAGCAACTGCCAGTATGAAAAAAAAATTGCAGAGTGGAGCAGTAGTTAGCATTGCCAACTCGCAGCTTCAAAACTGTGAACAATCACTGACCTGACCACTGTCTATCTGTCTATATGTCGGATTTTCTGGGGGATTTTCAGTTTCCCCCTACATTTAAAAGATGTGCAAGTTAGGTAAATTGGTTAATAAAAATACCTATGCATTATTTGTAATGGCCAGGTAAAACCAACCAGGATTAATTCTTGTCCTGAAGCCACATTTTATGTTTTTGTATTTTTATTGCTTGTTTTATATTATGTTAAAATTAGCCTACTACAACACCTTATGATGCTGTAGACTGTGGGCTCGTTAAAATACTCTCCATCTGTGGCAGCCTGCCTTAACTAATATGTGTAATTGAATAAGTAGTGTAATCAAATATGACAGATGGTCCAATGTACTCTTATCTCAAAAACACAAAAAAATGAAATAATTTCTAAAAGCAATAAGAGACAAAAGAAACTATTTAAAATATAAGAAAAAAACCTAATTTCAATATAGTCAAAAGGTGGGTAAAAAAAACACAAAATGACAAATTTAGTTGTAATATTTGTGAACGCAGCCCGGACACAGACAGGCAGACATGTTGTAATCCACCACCACACGTTTATTTACAATATTTACAATAAGCTCAAGTGCACACAAACAAACCCCGACACAGTCCTGGCCACACAATGCCTTTCTTCGGGCCGCCTCCACTCTCTCTCTCTCTCTCTCTCTCTCTCTCTCTCTCTCTCTCGCCTTGTCCTGCCTCCACCCGACTCCAGCCTCAAATGAAGGGAGACCGCCCCTTTTATCTCATCCCGGATGAGCTCCAGGTGTTTCCCGGCTTCCTCCCTGGACACGCCCCAGTGTGGCGGAAATGCCAGCTGTTTTCATGGAAGCTCTCCGTGTGTCCCTTCTCTTCTTCCCCCCAGCACTTCCTGGTGTGGCGGAAGCACTGAGGTCCAGGGTCCCCAAGGCATTGGGGCGCCCCCTGGCGGTGACCATGGGTCCCTACAAGGTTGGGCTTCCAAGCCCTCTACCCGTGGCCAAGCAACCAGGAAGGCAGCCCCCACGTGATCCAAGGTGGGCATTGACCCTCTTCCGGTCCCTCAAGGCGTCCCGGCCAGGTCGTTGCCCCTGGCATCCCTGACAATTATAAAACCCAGTACAACAGATTTTTTACCTGTATTCCTGGCAGCTGGCAGACATTACAGGGCTCTTGGTATTGTGACAGATAGGGGGCGCTGTCGAGCCCTGAACCCTCAGACAACACATTCAGACACCAGGTAAAAAGTCCCAACAATGAATTTATTATTTCAATAATGTGTACAAAGCACCTCCACCTCCACAATACTCTCAATAATAATCAATAATCACAATAATACACTCAATAACCACAATCCTCCACTCCCAGCAGCTCCGTCACCCTTCCTCCCAACTTGGCTCAGCCTGCTGGGGTTTCCCAGAGTCCTTTTATATTTCTTGACCCAGAAGTGCTTCTATCCCTCAGTCCATGTGATTTTACAGCACTTCCGGGTCAGATGAAAACTCCTTCTTTTCTTCAGCCCGGAAGTACTTTGTTTCTTCCGTCCCCGTGACTAAGGAGTACTTCCGGGCTATATGGAAAATACAACTCCCTGTTCTTCCCTGCAGCATCCCCTGGCAGTCCCCATGGTATCTGGCAGGGCTGTGAAGTAAAACTCCAAGGTCCATGATGCCCTGCTCGAATTCGGGGCACCTCCATGCTGCAGGGAGGACTCCATCTAGCAACATGGGGGTATTGGCCGGGATGAACTGCCGGCCATATATCACAGTATTTATTGCATTAACCTAATATCACATTTTGCAACTTCTAGTTGTTGCGTATGTCAGACTTAAAGACTGTAGTTGCTGATCTCGTCGGTCGACCATGTCAGTGTACATGACTGAAAATCACTGGTCATGTTACATTTACTGGCAGGCTGTTGACCTTCCAGTGCAGTTGTGCTTGCTCCTTTTTGTGACAAACAATAACATGCTGCCTGATGGAGCCCGCGTTGTACGAAGGGTTAACAAGTACAGCAAGTACGGCTACAATCATGGGCCTTTTTTTATTTATTTTCTTCATTCTGCCATGATATGTAAAACACGGGACATCAGACAGATGAGCTTCTTTTCTGTTTGTGAGGTCTAAAAGCCTCCATGTTCCATATTCCTCATTGGTGCCCTCTATGCATTGTAGCTTCAGATGAGCATTTATTAGTTGTCAGCTCAAGGCACACATTGCAATCCTCTATGACTAAAGACAAAACCAAACCTCTTTGATTTTGTCAGGGCAATTTGTAGACTAGTTGGGAGTGTGTTGTTATGTACCACCATTCTAGTATTATTTTAAAATAGCCACAACAATGTTGTTGTTATCAATGATGCCTGTTGCTAGTCACTATTTAAAATGACAGAGACTTACATTTGGTACCCAAGCTTTTATTTCTATGCTACAAAAATTATTTTGCATTTCACTTAATTAGGATTTTAATAGTGCTAGAACCTTTTTGCTTTGCTTTCTCTACTTATGTTTTTGGTTTACAGTGTGTGATATGACAATTGTTCTTCATGTAGTTTGGTAACTGATACCACTATGTTCCATCTGCACCTGATATGCTTTTGTTATATCTTTCTAGTCCTTTCAAAGGACTGTTTTCAGCCTTTAGCTTGACGTTTTTTACACCAAGCATTACAGCAAACAACAGTAAAAGACATAGATGAACTATACAGTAAATACATTTTCTGAAAGAATTAATTTTCTCTTGCCAATTAGTCTTTCCTTTTTTTAAAAAAAAGTAGGCTATTAGTGAGCATGCAGACTCCCCTGTGATGACACACACACACACACATAAGACAAGATTAGATTTCAGATAGCAACACCTGATGACACCATAAATGCACAACTCAAAACAAAGAAAAACTGAAATAAAACAAAAATGCTGAGATTTCATGAGCAAGTCACTTGACCTGCCTGTGCTCTAATTGGAAAACCAAAAGAAATGTATCCACTTGTATCATAAATGTTGTAAGTCACACTGGATAATGGAGTCAGCCAAATAAGTAAATGTAAATGTAATTCCTGATAACCACCAGTTATACCAGATGTGACTGACACAAAACTGCACCCAGCATTAAGTTGTTTGTTTGTCACACTGGTCCTGGCTTTTAGCAATGGCTACTTGCAAACGATAAAAAGGCCCTACACCATTGCTACCACCATTAGAACTGATACAAGACATGCCCAGCTGACTAGTTAAGAGGACATCTCACCAGTGAGGAGAATTTTTTCGGCATGAGAGGCTTATTCAAAATATGTAAATGTTGGGGCCGAATCCCCTTGAATATGAAGGCTGGCTAGGACATATATACTAATCATAATGCCTTTTTTGTCTTTCTTTCCTGTTTGCCTGAATTCATAAATTTATTGCTCCTAATGCTAATAAGGTATCTCATCTAGAGTATCTCATTATACTTATGCGTCAAAGCTTCCTTTGTTCCAAAAATAATCCTCACGGTAATATTGAAATAAAGTAAAGCCACAATCAGTTTGAAAACAACAACAAAAACAGCCCTGGGGATTTAGCTGTTTCAGTCATGTGAAAAATGAAGATTTTTATCTTAACCCTCAAACGTCTCATACTGTCAGAGGAGTCTTTTTACAAGAAAATGAAGAGAAAGAAATTGGGGAAAAATGAAACCTAAAAAGAAAAGTGACACCACAGTGTGTCACATAAAACACATTCACTATAATAAAATGTCATTGTATAATCAGACACACTTTAAATTTATGGTGTTAAAATCTACTATATACTAAAACACTATGGCCTGTTATTTAATACATGGTGACATGGTTAGGTTTAGAATAGATGCCATCAGAGACAAATCACATGGGGTAAGAGCTGAGATTAAGAAGACTAATCTCTTAAAGTTGTTCAACTGATACTCTGAATTCCACTAAACAGAATCTTTCCATTTGGTCTCTTTTCCAAAGTTCCTGTTTCTCTTTCAATATTTTTCTATATACCGGAGATAACCAAATCCTCCTTTAAGGCATCAGAGTGACAGATATCATCACTGATTTGGATTTGAAATTTGAAACACATGTACAACTGAGGAAGCACTGGAGATGCCAGAGTTTCAGTTGCAGTAGTGGGCAGCTTGCCCTCAGATTTTGGGTTTGCTTCATACTATTATATACCATAATGCCTTATTGAGGAAAATCAGTCCAGATTCACTTCCCCTCTTGATGCTTTGCCAAGTGCACTTCTACCAAAAACTGTAATAACTAGAGAAAACTAATCAGATAATTTCATATTATTTCAGGTGGCATTTTCACTCAATATTCTTATTGTCACTCACAGTTCTCCTTCATTAAATGCTTCTTCATTTACTTTTGGAATTTCCATGGTACTCACAATATCATGACTTTTAGAGATTTAAACCCAAATATATTTTTCTTCTTACTATAGCCTGCAACAGAAACATTTCTACTACCTGTATATTAGACATTTCACTCCTTTCAATGGAGATCAGTTTAATAATTTACCTACATCCACATCTGATATAGAGCCATAATTTAGCCCTATGGAAAAATAAGAAAGGTCTAATCTGTACTGCGCCTGGCATGATGACATCTGTAGATGTTTTACAATAACACCAAGAGCAAGATCGTACATTCTCATTCTGAGAAAGTGTATATTGTATTCATCTCTGGATGGTAAGAGCATTTAAAAGAGCAGCTTTATAAGACACTGATTAGACCTCACCTAGAGTACTGTGTACAGTTTTGGTCTTCAAGTTACAGAAAGGACATAGCAGGGCTAGGAAACGTCAAGTGAAGAGCAACTAGGCTGATTCCAGGGCTGCAGGGGATGAATTATGAAGAAAGATTAAAAGAGGTGAGCCTTTTCAGTTTAAGCAAAAAAGATTAAGAGGTGACATGATTGAACTGTTTAAAATTATGAAGGGAATTAGTACTGTGGATCGAGACTTGTATTTTAAAATGAGTTCATCAAGAACACGGGGACACAGTTGGAAACTTGTTGTTTCACACAAACATTAATACGTTTTGCTTCACACAGAGAACCATAAATACATGGAGTAAATTAACAATTAGTGTGGAAGACAGTAGAACTTTAGGGACCTTTAAAACACGACTTGACATTATCTTTAGGAAGTTAAGTAGATAGGACTGGTGAGCTTTGTTGGGCTGAATGACCTGTTCTCATCTAGATTGTTCTAATGTTGTAAAGTGTACTCTAGCCTCTGGTCATTTATATACTGGACTCACATTTTGTTGGACACTCTTTTCTTCACCCGCTATTAGCCTGTTTAGGGTTCTGTAAGCTGAAACCCTCATATCATTAAATGCCCAGTCTAATACAGTGGCTGTTGCCACATTAGAGTGCACTGACAAATTTGGAATATTTATTGGAATCATATTTTATATTGAGCATTGACTTAGGAATTTGGCATGGTATACTATTAAATTAAAATTTCCCCTAAAGATGTATGCAAAGTATGGCAGCCTTTCATATACAGTATACCACTTTTTACCCGTCTCAAGAAGAACTGTATGAATTCTTTGTATTCCTTATGCTGATTTCTTCTCCTTTTTTGCTATTGGGCTAGGTAATAAAAAAAAAATAATAGTGAAGAGGAATATGATGAAAGCTAAAGAAAAGAGCAAGTCTACAGTATATGTTGATACTTCTGCAGGTTCAACCCATTCCACATTGGGTCTTTTGCTATGACTTTGTTGTTAATCACTAAATAGTTGGACTATTGTGCACATGGAGTCCAACAATCAGTGTTGTACAAATGTACAGAGTACAGTGAAATTTTTACTTGCATGTCCTACCAACATACAATGTGTCATCACTATCCAGTAGAGGCAAACTCAAGTATGTGGGTCAAAAAGAAAAAGGTATATGGTCAACATTGACACAAAATAATTCAGTACACCAATTGATAAAAAAACAAAACACTGGCTATGCATAAAGTAAGTCTTACTATAAGGGTGGGAAAACTATGACCACCAGGACACATGTGGCCTGCAACATCAATTTGTCTGCACATAAATTTGAAACCTTTGTGATTTTGTTAATAAAAGTCACAAATTCAATACATAATCTGTGCATGTTTTGGAACACGTGAACAAATGAGTAAGCTCATTTATAATGTTACATGTGTACAAGCATAAGCTTGTGTTTACAGAAGTGGACTTCATGCAAGTTTCCTCCCACAGTCAAAAGACATGCAGGTTAGGTGCATTGGCGATTCTAAATTGTCCCTAGTGTGTTCTTGGTGTATGGGTGTGTGTGTGCCCTGCGGTAGGCTGGCGCACTGCCCGGGGTTTGTTTCCTGCCTTGTGCCCTGTGTTGGCTGGGATTGGCTCTAACAGAGCCCCGTAACTCGTGTAGTTAGGATATAGCGGGTTGGATAACGGATGGATGGATGGACTTTGTACGACGTGTAACTGTACGCTTAAATAGATATTTCGATCGTACGTAGTCACAAGACCGGTTGCTATGTAAGCTCACGTATTCTCATGAGTGTGCTTCAGTTGCTCAGTTTAATTCTGCTGTCATCGTCCGAGCGCTATATTATACTTCAAATTTTGTTATCCCTAGCAATGAGTGCTACTGTGAAAAAACGTAAAATTGAACATGAATGCTGTGTTTTTAACAAGGAATGGATGTACAAGTATTACTTTCTTGTTTTACAAATGTTGAAAGCAAATCAGTGTGCCTAATATGCCATGAAAGTCTTGCTGTTTTTAGGGAGTTCAATTTGAAGAGACATTTTCAAACTAAGCACAGTAAGTTTAGAAGTAACTTATCAGAAAGTGAATTGTAGCAAAAAGCTAACTTTATTTGCTGCTTTCTTTGTTTCCCAAAGGTATACAGTTATATAAGTAATATATGTATTTTCGAGTGAAAATAACATTCATTATTTAGTAAATGAGGTCCGCTAGAGCCCTCGGGGAGAAACATTTACTGACCTCTGTCTTACAACTAAGAACAACTAATAACTGAACTGTTAGCTCCTAATACTCATACAGGTTATTCCTAGAATTTACCACTAAATTATGAGGTTAATATCATGTGTAAGTGGAGGGAAAAGTCAAAGCTATACTTCTCCAAGTCTAAGGCTATCTTTACTCCTGAAATTCCATTATCGTATGGGGAGCAAAACCATGTAGTTATTGGTTTAATGTACACTGTGCATCACAATTGTTTTACTTAAGACTTACTGAAATTATTGCTAATGTAACAGATGTGAAAAATGAAACATATACTGTAAGTCTGTGAAACAAGGGTATATCCTGAGGCTTCTTGGGAGAGTTGGTTCTATGAAATAGGCAAACTAAGCTGTTGCCTAGGGTGGCAGTAATTTGTTAATCCGCACAAACTCTGCTATACTAATAATCAGCCAGGGAGAACACTCTCCACTCACTTTCAATTAAATAAATATTTTTACTCTGCACTTGACAATCCTAGGTGGACACCCCTCCTAGCTACCTCTGGGCTCTTGGATTTCATCTATGTCTACCATACTCTACCCCAACCCCAAAGCTCTTCCACGTGATACTGTATATGTACAAGAACACATGGATTGGACATTTTTATCTTCACCTAGGGCAGCAAAAAAAGCAAGAGCTGGCCCTGCTTGTCGGTTATGCTGCTGTTTAAGCAAATATCTATACTACTAGGGTGTTGTACCGTGTTAGCCATTATGAATGTAGTGAGAAGTCAAGCAAAATGACACCTTTTATTGGCTAACTAAAAAGATTACAATATGCAAGCTTTCAAGGCAACTCAGGCACCTTCTTCATTTTGCTTGACTTTCACTACAAGCAAATACAGTTGTACCTTGGTATACGTCCACTTTGGAATAAGTCCAACTTGTTTTACATCCTGTTTGGACGCGAAAAATTTTGCTTGGTATACGACCTTTGTTTGGAATATGACTCGCGTGCTAGAACACCGCGCGCTACCCATGTTTACCTCTCTCGAGACAAAGCCACGACTGCCCACAAGCGTCAGTATGCCAGTTGCTAGCATTCAGTGAACAGCCCGCGCTATAACTCTCTCTGAATTTTCACGTGATTTTGTGTTTTTTTGCATAAATTTGAATTGATTGTTGAAATGTATGAAGGTGCTATGTGTATCTGGGACTTGGCTACTGCATACTGTATGTCAAGAATGACGGTATCTACGATTGTGATAAACAAAGACGTTATTAAAAAGTAAAGTGAGGTTAAATTTTCATTTATTTCATCTAATTGCTTTTGTATTTATGTATTGTAGTATTAAGCAGTGTTTAAATTATTTCATACAACCCCATCAATGTATAATATGCCAATAACAATAGGATTTTTTTTTCTTGGGAACGGATTAATCATTTTCCCTTTATTTCTTATGTAAAAAATTTATTTAATATACATCCTGTTTGGTATAATTCCAAGGATCTGGAACGGATTAAGGACGTATACTGTGGTACCATTGTATCTATAAATTGGACATTGAAATAGTGAAGTTACCTCCCTTCCGAAACAAATTATTAAATTATTAAAATATTTCATAGTATGACCAAATTAGAAAGACTTGAGTGCATGTTACATAAGAAAAAAAGGTTTAGGATACAAGCAAATAGAAAACATTTTGAACAAATGGGAGTTATTGACTTTTTAGAATGCTTTCATTTTGACTCTTATTCTCGTTAAGTTTGTAATATGTGATCATTACTAACCTAATATGTTAAACAATGTTCCTTAAATTGATGACCACGGAATTCACCTCTTTTCCCTACACAATTAAACTGGCATTTTTCTGAATTCTATATGTGGGAAAAACAACAGAAGAGACCTAGGAAACTCCTAGGGCCAATTAGCTAAGGCTCTGGGTATTTCTGCAGGTTTGGCTCCCATGTCCGACTTAAAGGGCCAGACGAACTCCAGGTCTTCTGTCTATTAAAAGTGGTGGTTTAAGGCCATTGATAATATAATGGACCCTTGTTGTCCCCACACCTCTCTTTTTCGGGGTTCTTAAAAGTCCCCACCCAAATTGGCATTGGTTTGTACCCAAGGAGTGACTAAGCTCTGAACAGTTAGTTGTATCACAGCATACCATTTTAGTGGCTATATAAACCAAGCAGGGCAATTCACTGTCTGAACCTTGTTTTGTGTCATTTTATTTTCATTGTAGTTATTGTTCATACCAGTCCTTCTTTCATGATCTAAATGCTAATAAGTCATTTGATTTAGTTGACCCATTGCCTGGAATTCAGTGCCCAAGATTGTCAATAAAACAAACCATCTTGAGTATGGATTTGTGTTCAAAAGAAATCCAAACTGATAGACTTTTTATTTTTTGGTTTCAGTTTTTTTGTTAATGATTTGGCTTAGGTGCCCAACCGTTTATCTTTCTGGTTTGACCTCCACACCAAATTATTAACAGTGAATCTCCTGGTACATTATTCACTTCACTGGCTTGCCAGCTATTGTCATACACTCTTTGTTTGCAAGGCAATTCAAAGAAAGGGTTCAAACATTGATTGATGGAAGATTGATTAATTAAATGTTGAGATAACCGTCTTTTACTATACAGTCACGCACTAATTTATGGACAACCAAGTTGAGGGTTTGGTACTTATGGCCGAGGTCTATAGGAAAAACAATAGGGTAATAATATTCTAGAAATTGCTAAAACCTAATGCAGTAATTCATTATTATTATTATTTCATAGGGTCTCACATATTTTCCAACTCTTGGAGGGCCCTTTAATGTTTCTTTTGATCAGCACTGCTCCATTTATGTATCTGGCCCACATTGCCTTACTTACACTAGTGTTTATCTTCATCTTCAATCTTTATGGTCTTGTGAACCAATAACACCAACCAAGAACCCATTGGCAGCAACCCGGGTCGCAACCCAGTGCTTGAGAAACATTGGCTTGGGTGATCCACTGTGACTCACTTGCAAACTATCTATTGTAACCAGTGACCAACTGGTGGTGTAATCCAGTGCTTGGGAAACACTGCTTTACACGTACCCGCATGTAGCCACTGAGACTGTACACTTTCTGACTGGACAAATGGACAGTCCCAAATGGAGACGTAATTTGGTGCATGACTGTATTTTTTTATATACACATGTTTCAACATTTTAACTTTGTTTTACTATGAATAATCCAGGCAAAAAAGTTGAAGCAGGTAGAAAAGCTCATCCCAAGGTCTCGCCTGTAATTATTATTAGACCAGGAAATGGAGGCACAGAAGAACAACACGAAAAAATAATCAAAATAACAGGCTGAAAAGGTAGAAACACCAAACGTTAAAATCCAATATGTAACCTAAAATCAAAGTTACTGTACCGTCTCTGACCGAATCAAAGAGACGGTAAGGTTTTAAAGAGATAAGACTAGGAGAATGAGACATATTCAAAATGATGTGCCAAATTAACAGCCGTAAGTCTATCCAAAAACCTTTGCCCAGCCCAAAACACAAATCAAATTCAAAGTTGTTAGTCAGAAGGAGAATTCAGATGAACTACGAATAACACATTCAAAGTAATTTAGTTTTATCCAAATCTCAGACATTGCACAAGTAGAGGGGTCATCCTTCATACCATTGCTTTTGATGACATAACATACTGATGCAAATGGTGGCACCCATAACAAAAACAAAAATGTCGTCATGCCAAAATGGAAAAATATTTCAACTTTTAGTGGATACATTCTTTAGCAGGGATACTCAATTACAGTCCTGATTTTGTTATGGGTGCCGCCGTTTGCATCAGTATAATTCCACTGATATCTTACCCAGTGAAATGTTTGGGTGTGTGGCACTTGTTGCTTCATTAAAAGCAATGGCATGAAGGTTGACTCCACTACTTATGCACCCTCTTCTATAGAAAAATGAACACCATATTTGGATTACTTGGGCTAAAAAACACCTAAATAATGCATATGTTCTTATAAAAAAGACAGTCACAGTCATAGAAACAGTTATAAAATATACTGAAGGATTTAAATCACTTTTTATACACAACTAGTAAGATTTGCAAGATTTTACAGGTTATATCCAGAACCCTAGATGCTGGTGTCTCTGCACTGCCATCTTAAATAGCTGCAGTGGAAATTATATCACAAGCTACATCCCCTGCAAAATACTGTTACCATGAATAAAATATGAAATGCTTTGGGGATATCGTCATCAAAGAAACAATAAAAAATAAAACAATATGTTTTGTTTGTTAAAAATCAAAAATCTTCTTCTTTCAGATGCTCCTGTTAGGGGTCTCCATAGCCGATCATCATTTTTCATATCTTCCTGTCCTCTGCACCTTGTTCTGTCACACCCATTACCTTCATGTCCCCTCTCACCACATCCATAAACCTTCTTGTAGGCCTTCCTCTTTTCCTGTTACCCGGCAGCTCAATCCTTAACATCATTCTCCCAATATACCCAGCACATGTCCAAACCAACGCAATCTCATCTCTCTGACTTTTGTCTCCAAACTGTCCAACCTTAGCTGACCCTCTAATGTAATAATTTCTAATTCTGTCCATCCTCAGCACATACAATGCAAATCTTAGCATCTTTAACTCTGCCTCAAGCTCTGTCTCCTGTTTTTTGGTCAGTGCCACCGTCTCCAACCCATATAACATAGCTGGTCTCATTACCGTCCCATATACCTTCCCTTTCACTCTTGCTGATACCTGTCTGACACAAATGACTCCTGACACTCTTCTCCACCCTGCCTGCACTCTCTTTTTCACCTCTCTTCCACAATCCCCATTGCTCTATACAGTTGATCCCAAGTATTTAAACTCACCCACCTTTGCCAAACTCTACTCCCTGCATCCTCACCATTCCTCTAAACTCCCTCTCATTCACACACATGTATGTCTTGTTGATACTGGCCTTCATTCCTCTCCTCTCTAGAGCATATCTCCACCTCCTTGACCAGCTCCCTACTCTTCCTCTTACTCATAATGTAATCTGCAAACATCACAGTCTGCGGGGACTCTTGTCTAATCTCTTTTGTCAACTTGTCCATCATCACTGCAAATATGAAAGGGCTCAGAGCTGATCCCTGATGTAATCCCACCTTTATGATAGGCCAAAATTGTTCCGCAGATCAAAACCTTATAATCGCAAAACAAAAAAATGGTGGTGGGGTGGGATTAACCTGTCACTCTACACATGTGCAAAATAATAAAGCATTTCTTCATCAAGAGTGACATATCCATCTGCAGAAACTCTTTGATGTTTGCATTTGAAATTTCCAATGTTCTTCTGTTTCTGCATTGTTTATCTGTATATCAATGGAAGAAATTAAAAATATATACTGCAGTCCCCTTGTAAGTAACAAAAAAAATGTGTCCTCATATGTCTAATACGGAAAACATACATACACCCTTCCAGCTACTATAATGCTTAGTCTGTTTAAGAAAACATCAGAAAACTAATTAGCAAGCCCTTCAAGTATAGTCCTTTGATCAATAAATAGTCTACGTTGGCATGTGGATAAGCAGCACATGTGTTTCAAGAGTTCAATAAAATTCAAATAAGTATACAAACAATTATTAATTTATGCCCTTGCCCTATATTAAGAAGAGCTGTATGGGTAACAGCAAATTGCACACACCAGCTTGTACATTCCTATTACAACAGCTAACCTGCTACAATAAAAAAACAATATAGCAGCCATATTAAATCATATCGTTTGGAGCAGACGTTGCTGATTCTTTTAAGATTTTCACAGCACTCTGCACAAATAACAGTATTACTGTAACTACTACTACTATGAGACACAAACAACTAGGAAGTATGAGACAATTGTATCATTTTTATAGTTAACAAGGCTGCCTCTTGATAGCTCACAGCGTCCACTTAATGCATACCATAGTCTGCTTACAAAAATAAGCCCCCCTGGCCAATAACTTACTTCTAATACTTTTACTTGCACCCAGGTTTGAACAAAAAGACTTCCCATTTTCAGACTGCATGTGGCAGCAGCTCTCTCTTGATGACTCTTCTCTGTATCTGCTACCTCTTTTGAGCCTTTTACAGATGTTTTCCTTAAAGGGTGGTGCGGCCACTTAAGCTTCCTCATTATTCACTATATTGTATGTGCCTTTAGCTCGTGCCAATTGAAAGGTATAATTGGAAACATCACTTTTCCTTTTTTTCTATTACCACAGCAAGATGCAGATTGCCTACTTCAATATCCCCTGTGAGAATCCCTAATTAAAAGCGTAAAAAAAAAACACAGCATTGTACAAGAGTGGAGCATGCGTTAACCTGGATAAGAATAGAAAAAATAATAAAAAATGGAATTTAATTTGGGCTGTTTTGGTGTGTACATTTTATTAGAACAATCTGCATCTGTGTTTCCTGTGAATGCCCATCACCTCGTCCAGGGATGATGCTGGCATAGCAACTAATTCTTCTGAGAAATATACTGGCCTCCTAAAATTGAATTAAATGTTTACTTGTAGATATGGATAGGCATGCAAAGAACATGGTACATCTAATTCAGAAGTATATGCCAGTTGTTTTTTGCAGCCAGACAAATAAGACAAATGAGTTGCACAACTGCAAATTTCTGTCCAAGCAAGTGATCCATTGAAAAATAATTTCCCAGAGAAAACTGGAAATTGCAAAATTCCAAAATGGACATTGAGTCTCTGGAGGTATCTAAACAAGAGGAAATGCTAAAGTCCATGTGGCAGAGGGGCTGACTAGCTCCAGAATACTTAGCACTTTCTGTTCATTTTACTTATTCTTATTTATAAGCACTCTTGTACTTATCAACTCAGCAAGCTATAAAATAATTACATATACACAATGAAACAAGAAAAATAACTTAAAAACAAAACAAATATGAAAATATCATGCAATAATATATATAGTCACACATGTGCAATTGGGAGACAGCTTACAGGCTCAAATAAGTGCATTTACCCACAGGACTAGGGGTTAGCACTGCCCTCTAACTCTTTCTCTTCTCTTTCTGCAGAACAACCAACAAATCCTCAGCATAAAAGTAGTCAGTTACAGTCCTCAGACAACAACCTCAATATCACTTCGAATCTGGTCCTTAAGATCCCTCCTCCTCTTGATGTCACTTCTGGCCCCGAGAATTCCATTTGCTCATGATGTCCCTTCTGCCGACTTTATATATGACCTCCATTTTTGCTGTTCTCAGTTCTGATTTGGACTCCACTCTGTAAGACCTTATTTCCTTACCTACACTCTACAGTATACAGGGTGGATCCCCAAACCTATCACTCTGTTCTTGCGTTTATTTTACAATATATATTTTACTATATAAGTGTGTGTGTGTGTTTTAAGTCCTGAGGGTCCTAGGTCAGCCATATTCTGAAAAGACTAAATATTTGGAATAGATTGGATGAATAATAATAATTTTATTTATATAGCAAATTTACCATTCTCAATAGATACAGATAGATATGCAGTACATTTATACAGCATAGTGCTTATTTATCCTACAAAATGAAATTCAATGAAAATTACATAGATGTCTGAAAACAGGTCCATCAAATACAACAATGCATCCAATCTAAAGCTGACCAGGTACAGGGTGTTTTTATTTCTTACAAGATTACTTTTGGCAAGTTGTTTTTAAGGATGGCAGTCAAATAGAAAAAGGTGAACCCCTTGTGGTCTGTGAGCCCAATTGCTTTATACAGTAGACACACACATGCTCAACTTACATGCATACCTAACTATTAGTAACCCCTGTGATCCAGGGTTAAAATGAGGTTGCCATGCCTCTTGTGTGTTATAAAAGGTAATTAAAGCATTCCTGGAATCAGGAAGAGCATCCATCTGTAAAAACATCTGTTCCAACACCCCCAAATTTGTGGGGCAGCCAGCCAACCTGCATGAACCTATAAAATGGCTGTTAAACTGTCAGACAAACCTTAGTATTAAATGAGAACATAAACAATTGCTGAAAACTCCATTAAGTCAGGATTTAGATGTAACGCATAATGTTTTTTGTTGTCATTTTATTTTACATTTTGCAATATTTTCTGATTATGACATTGGCTTAAATGTTGTTAATGTAATGCTGTGTTATTCTCTGGTGTGTGTGCCTTTTGCTAGACATGGTGTGTAATATCACAGTAGCCAACTTATGTAAGGGACTAACTGCAGTTAAAAATAAGGGGACAGTATCTAGTGAAATAAAGCCAGTTTCTGCAAAATAATGCCAGCTTCTCAAGCAGTTAGTAAGTGATTCTCACTTGTCTACTATTTTTTCAAGTATATCCATTTTGTTACAACACCAATTCTCCTCCTCTCTATGCATCAAACTCCCTTTAACATTTTGTTCATGCTCCTCAGTTCTCCATTATACAATAATCCCTGGCATTCATGAAGCAAAATAGCACTCCAGCATTTTATTCTATTGCCTGGAATGACCTAAACGTCACTACAAATATATTATAAGACATTGCATTGTTCCTTGGGTTTCTTTCATGTGTTGTTATGTTAGTGTGTAACCTGTCATTAAAAGCAAACAGAAATGTATTCTTTCCTTACAATCTTATTTTCTTTCTATTAATATCTCTACTTTGGCCACTGGAAAAGGTTGGGCTGAAATTCTTCATTATTTGTGCTCACTGGTATGGAGGTTGGCTGACCCAGAAGGAGGTTGGCTCAGTCAGAAAATGTGTAGAGCTGCCGCGTGTGCCCATCATTTGCAAGGAGAAGCAATGTGTTCCTATATAAAGCAGTACAATCGGAGCAAACTGAAACTTGGTCTTTATTGGTAAGACGTCAGACCTTGTGAGCGAGATGGAAAAGTTTTAGCTGTATAATGTAAACTGTAATTTCCTCTGGTCTGATTTTTTTCTGTTATTCAAGTGCAATGCACATTGCCAAATTAATTTCTAATACAAGAATAATAAATTTAACACGGAATCTGATTTGACCTGGATACCTGGAGGGGCATTACTTGGAGAAAAGACTTAAAAGGTCCGAACCCAAGTGACAAATCATTATTTGATTTATGAGTTGTTGGACTGTTCATATCAAAGAAAATCAAAAGTTGCTCAAAGAACATTTTGGGAGAAGTTAAGCATTTTCTTTGTAGCTGTCTTATCCTACACAAGTCCATGTTGTTATGACAAAGTGGTGTCAGCGAAATTATTATTAGAAAAAATGGTTTTGTGAAGCAAAAAAAATTGAAGTCAGATGGAACCAGACCTAGCTTTGAAATCAAGTCAAAGCCAAAAAAAAAACAAATGACAAAACAATGAAAACTTAAGAGCAAAATGATAATTGAAATCAAAAAGGAAATCAAAATCTGAGAAATGAACCATTATGCTAAGGCCTACTAGGAACTGAAGCTAACTGTGCTAGCAAGTTCAAGGAGTGTTTTTTACCAGGAAATAATGTGCAATGTGATTGCCACCATTTTATATTGTCACAACCGGTAACATAACTGAAGCAACAATCCCAGTCATGTGACTTATCCCACCTCTTAGCGTAAACAATGAAATGGAACGAGAATAAAACATTTTCAAATGAAAAGAAGCACAGATGGGAGAAGGGCTTGTGGAGTTCCCCGCTGAATGGCAAGAGATGGTGGAGGGGACACAAGTATAAAAAGATTAGACTAAGTGAGTAACCACTTATTAGGGTGCAGTCAGTTAAGGCGAGCCTAGATTTTGCTGTTATTGAATGCATTCAAAAAAGCAGCCACATGCATAAATTATAAATGGCATTTAAACACAAAGAATAACTGCAGAGAAGGAAAGCATAAGGGATGTTTTGAACTGTGCCAAACGCTGCCTGCAGTTTGAATTTAAGTTAACAGACTTGTTCTGGGACATACCATGATGGAGGACAAAGATGTCACTGAGTAGTTTTTTTATTAAAATCCAGCTCATTTTAAAACACTGTCACTGTAATGGATTTACATGATTCAACAGTACCTAACAGAAACATGAATCTGAGTAGTCCTTTATTTAAGTAGCACCACGGGTGACTAGAAGAAGTCATGCAATCTTTTGTCCTATCAGTGATTCTCAGATACAATTAGACAATGACCTTAAATAAAAGTCCACTTTAAAGAAATGTGCATATAGTAATATAGCAATAAAATTCCACAACACCAAACCTTGTTTTGACTCAATACACATATGCTGCCTGTGGTAGTATAATTATCTCTAAGTAAACATTTACATTTGACTCTCAGCTGTAACTTTTTTTTTAATGGAAATTTATCATTATTGCAGTCAGTGAATGACAGACTGATATAAAGGTGGACTACGAAATAAAAATGAACAAAACTGTAAAGTAGTATATACTGTATACTGGATATAGCAACAGTTTCACAAAAAGGCTTGTCTCAGCCTCATCAAAATAAACAATGTTCAAGGCAAAGAGACAAAGTTTACCTGTATTTTATTGGGACATTTGCAATTTATATATGATCAGCCTGTCTTAATAATACTTAGTAGGGCCTAATACGTTTGTGCTATCAAATAAGCTGGAGAGCAGTGGGGTGGTGAAGTGAGCAGCTATGTGTGCTCTGAGATTCTAAGACCTGTGGGTAGAGGGTCACATCTGCGCCCAATCAAACTAATATAAGAGGAGCCTGCATGGTAGAGGGGGATAGAAAACAGAAAGGAAAAAGAGAAAGGAAAGAAAGGAGAACAGCAAGGAGAGAATGGAGGTTGAACTGAAACAAAAAAAAGCAAGACTGAAAGGAAGGAGCGAGAGAAGAGAGCCAGTGCAGAGGAGCGAAAGACAGGAGGTTTGGGACGAGCCTCAGGGTGAGGAGCCTGCGACTGCAGAGGAGTGTTCCAATTGATCAATGAAGGAGAGTAGGAGCAGCCCGTTATGTGGTGTCCCCCACGTGCACTGAAAGACTGGAAATGGTGATGAGTGGCTCGATATGGCATCCTAGGGATGCCTAAGGCCTGGCAAAGGGGACCCAATGGTTGATTGCATCTGTCGACAGGACGTCTCCACATGCTGAGGGATCCGTAGAGGGTAAGCCAGGGAGACATCGGCTTTTGGAAGGAAGTATTGGACTCACGTTTTTTTAAAAGGAACTGTACTGATTTTAACCTATGTTTTATGGATTATTTATAGCATATTTATGGATTGATTTTAACCTCCATATTCTCATGGATTTTATGGATTATTTATTTATTTAATGAAGAGTATGATGTAGTGCACTATTTATTTGAACACTGTTTCTTTTTTTATTTTAATAAAAGTACTTGTCACTTTTTTTTTAAACTACCCCTTGCTACATCCTCATTTGCCCTGACTCATCTCGGTTCATGACTACTGACAGTTTCATCACAAATGTATGGTTCAGTTTTTTCAATACTTCCAATGAGTGCCACATTCTCAAGTGTCAAATGGTCAGTCTTTAGTGCTGATTGAAATAGCAACCTTGTGGTTAACAGTTCTATGATTTATATCTAGATCACGCATCCTCTAAATGGTCTTCTTCTGAAGAGAGAGTTAAAAGTGTTTGGTATTAACCTCAAAACCCTGTTATAACACTAAATCATAATGACATGAAATGAGCACTCCTCAGACCCATTGTATGCCAAGGCATCCATTGAGAACCATCTATAATGGCTTGCTCTTGTTTCCCTTCCTCTATACATTGTATAGCTGTGTCTAGTATTTTCATTCCAACTGAAAATGTAAACTTTAGTTGGCAAAGAGGTTTCACTACTCTACGTACCTTGTGTTAAGACTTGTTTTCAATTTTGTTGCTTTGTTGTTTTTTCCCTCAAACCCTTGTTTTTATTCTGGTTTGTATGTTTAAATATCTTTGATCCCGTATACTCATTTATGTTTTTGGTGTTTAAGTCATGAAGTCTCTAACTGTAAATTATTCTCCAGTGCTGCAGTGATCTGAAGAAATAAATAAGCAGCTGTGCTGACTAATGGCAGTTGCAGTGGCATTAGCCTTCTTTTTGTTTGTGGTCCTGCTCCTTAATTCTTCTCACTAAAAAACCTTTCTTCGCTTTAAGGGATTGAGATTTTGTTATCTCCAGATCAACTCTTTGAGTAATTTGTTTATGTTTTCATTTGGCTTTTGGAATTTTGGCCTGACTTGGGATTTTATAATGGAATTATTTTAATTGATTAAAAGTTTGTGTTTGTTGTAAGGCAATGGCATTTTGTTAGAATTTTAACAAAATGGGGAGGGAAATGAAAAAAACCCAAGTAAAGCTGATGTAAATCTTAATTTACAGAATAATTAGGAAAACTCAAAAAACTACTCAATATAAAATCAAATATAACAAATTCAAAAATAAAAACTTGAAACTAATTTAAGGATTACAAGATTAAATCTGTAAACCAAAATTCTTAATCCAAAAATAACGAGGCAAAAATTCAAGAACAATGAAAGGCCAACATCAAATTACCAAAAGGCCACTAAACATACCTAAAGGAAAAGAGCAAAAGGGAAGCAGGAGAACACAGCAAGAAAGTAATGTAGCAGTGATTGCCTAAGGGATTTACATCTCTCAGGTACTGCAACTGCCATGAAAATCTGGACTTTGTTTTTTACATTTATTTATTTATTCTTCACAATCTTTTCTGTGGCCTCTAAAAAGAATGAAGATCGTATTTTGGAGGACTTTGAAGTCAAGGCATTTTACCGTCTGATCTGTTTTTTGATTCAGAACACTTTTGAAGATGTAATTATGAATTCTTATTATGTTTTTAGTATAGGTGCCACCATTGTTTGCTATCTGTAAAGTTAGGGTTGCCAGGGTGTTGCTAAGCAAGATGTCCCAGAGTGTGTGACGCTTGACGTTATTACCATGACGGTAAAAAGATCCGCATTACGCACTCCTTTAACTGTTTCAAAACTTAAAATTCTAATGTCATCGTTGCTAAAGATCTCTCTGTTCTTCAACTTTGATTCACTTCTTGCGACTTGGCTTAGGCTTCATCAAACATTCTGGCTCATGGCTCTCTCACTATATCTCTCGATTTAAAATTTTGTTTCATGTCCTGACCATTGTTTATCTGATTCTCACCCTCCCGGTATCAACCTTGGCTCGTTATTACTTAATGCTGAATGATTTATTGCATTTTTATAGTTATTGTGGTAAATCATTACTGTGGTAAACCTATCGCTGCATCAAAAATATAGCTGTGAAAAACTTAAGCTGCAATTAAATTAGGCAAGTAACTAAACTACAAAATAAAAGGCTGTTAGTGGAGACTCTCTCACACTGCCAACACAGCAACTACATCATAAGCATAAGAGGCACAACAGTAGCTCAGTGTCCATCAACTCATTTATTGCCAAAGGCAGTGACAGCATGGATATACATGAGACTGAAAATTCTGAGTTAAAAGCAAATTTCATCCCCAAACGAGTTAGCAAATCTGTCGTATGGCAGTACTTTGTCCATAAATGGGAAGACCATTTACAAACTGAGGTATTTTCTAAATCATGTTGAGTGAAGGTGGCTTCTTTAAGAGGAAACACAACAAACCTGTTCCACCATTTGAAACAAAGTCATAAAAAGCAGTATAAAGAATGCTGTTCAGAAAAATGTGCAAGCAGCATGGCCAGGCTGAAGACAAAATCTGAACCATGTCTAAAGCAGCTATCGATTTCCAAAGGTTTCAAATGCGCGTCACTATACACGCCCGGGTGCCAACTTCAAAAAGAAATAATGCAGACCATTATCTACTACCTGTATAAAGACTGATGGTGCCGATAAATACTGTCCAAAAAAAAATTGTGTATTCCTTATTAACAAACTTGATAAATGATTCCACATTCCATCGCTTGTATTTTTCCCAATTTGCCATTCTGGAGATGTATGAGTAGTGGTGCAAACAGCTGAAAGACATGCAACTTTTCGCATGAATGCCGATCTTGGGTCAAGCAGGACAACAAAGCTCTACATTAACCTGACAATTTGCTTCATCGACTGTAACTTTGAAATTAAAACTGCATGTTTACAGACATCCTTCTTCACCAAAAACACAATGGAGAAAATATAGCTATGGGATGAGCCATGAGATGTTGGCTAGCTGATGTTTATGTGAAGATGTGCTAGTGTTTTTTACCACTGACAAAGCGAACAATATGTTCAAAGCTACCAAAGTAAATGGCTGGCCCAGACTTCAGTGTTTCAGACACCGACTGCTTCTTGCCGCTGGTAAGGGTTTATTTTATTTAAGAAATTTAAGTGGCTAGTAACAGGGTGATATGGAGCTAAAATGTTTGGTCTTCTGTTATGCCTTACACTGCTTATATTTACTGCATTTGGCAGACAATTTTACGGCGGTTTAACGTGAGTGCTATGTAGTCAATTGGTAAATATTTCAAGTGTATTTGGAAAATACAGACCAGAGTTGCTAACAAACTGAATTCCTGAGCTAAGGTAAAACAAAGACAATAATCAGGTACATTTTTTTTCCTCTCTCCCCTTTTCCAGAAGTGCACTGCTGCCTGTTGAGTGATGTTGTGGACAATTACACCCCAAGGCCTAGATTGTTAAATTTTGCCACAATCTGATTTGATAGTTTTATTTATTTAAAATGTAGCATTATAGGCACCAAATAATTTGCAACATATTTTTTGTAAATATTTTGCAGCATGTATTTCTTTTTGTACAAAATATTTTTAGATTTTTGCCATATTGACTGTAATTTTTGAGTTTTAATAAAATGTATTGTCTGTATTGGCATCTGGTACTGGAGATACTGCACAATGCACTACCTTAATCTCTGATTTATCACGTTACTTATCATTATCGTATCATCATTAAATTTATTGTTCATCACAGTTTTTCCCAGGATCATGCAGCCTTATTATTACTAATATGTTACGTTTCCTGATTGCATCTTACCTAATACCACTACCATCCTGTGCAGTCATTAGAGCAACTAAACTGATTACAGCACCTAAGTCCTTTTACCTAATCAGTACAGGGTTTCACCACTCCACTGTCATTAAGTATAATTACATAATTACCAAAAACATGGAGGAAAAATAACTAAACTAAGAAATGATAAAAATGGAAGGTGGTAAACAGGATAAAGCAATTAACAGTGAAATGACAAAAGGTAAACAATTTAGAGAATGGAAAGTAAACTAACTATAAAATAAACCCAAGGGGTGAGACCCATGTAAAACCATAAGGTCTCTCTTACAGTCCTGGCCTGATCTCTGTCCAAGTGGAGATTTCCAGTTTTCCTTGTTTTCCACATTGATTTTCATCAGACAATTTATTATCCAAGACAAATTGGGTTAAATGCCATCTTTAAATTGTCCCAAAGTGAATTGGTGTGCTCTGCGATAGCATTTGGTCAAAAAACTAGCTTGTGCTTTTCACTTGATGCCAGGATAGGGTACCTTTAATGGAAAAATTGATGGCTGAATTATTAAGGAATGCATATGATCTCCTTAGATTGGCATAACTAGCTGAACTGTAGTTTGCTGGTGTTTTTGAGAATTAAACTCTTTATATTGTCTGATCACTCTTCATGAGGTTCTTTAGATAGATAGATAGATAGATAGATAGATAGATAGATAGATAGATAGATAGATAGATAGATAGATAGATAGATAGATAGATAGATAGATAGATAGATAGATAGATAGATAGATACTTTATTAATCCTAGGGGGAAGTTCACATACTCCAGCAGCAGCATACTGATAAAAACAATATTAATTAAAGAGTGATACAAATGCAGGTATAACAGACAATAACTTTGTATAATGACTTTAGTAAGTTAATATATATATTTGTTTAATAAAAGTTCAGTCTGATGGCATAGTGACAGGTTTAAGTGCTATCCTTGCCAATGTGAGGGCTTTTATGGCAGTTTAATGGCAGTGAATGGGACTGGCACCTCATTCAGGGCTGCTGGGACCCTGCAGTGGGATGAAAGATGGATAGATGGCATTATTACATCCATAAAAAAGTTTTTTTTTTATTTTGAGTTGATATACTTTGTTAATCCCCAAGGGGAATTTACATTTTTGCGTGACCTTTGGGGGTCAAAGCACAAGGTCAGCCATTGTATAGCGCCCCACAGCAATTTTCAGGTTAAGGGCCTTGCTCAACAGCCCAATGGAGTAGGATCCCTTCTGGTAGTAATGTATATGGTACAAGGCAGAAATAGAGGTTGAATTAACTCTCACAAAAAAATTACAGCAGTCATTAGCAGTGCTTGATCCTAGAATAAGGCTGCACCTAATTAAAGAAACTGCGCCATTCCAGGCCGGCAGCTGTTTCTCCATCAATATATAAACAAGAAAACCCACCAACTTCAAAGACATTCTTTGCCATTTATAAAAAAAAGTAAGGCTCACACAAGAAGAAATGATCTGCAGCAACTGCAGTGGCCAAAGAGTCAGAAGCATAGAGGTACAACTACGGCTGCTGCCTCAAAAAAAAAAAAGAGAAAAGTCATGAAAAGAAACAAAGCACTCAAATCCTGCCCAAAAAAGACACAACTTACCATAAAGACTTTTCAATAATTTTGGTCCTGAACACCTCTTCCTGGTCCAGGTTCACCGTGCAGTAACAATCTCGCATCTTGTTGGGCCCAGGGTATGGAGGGAGGTTTTTCGCTTCACCTATCAAATTGGAAAAGAAAATATTAATAATTAAAAAATGTAGCTTAATTTATTTTTTAGATAACTGGTACTGGCATCAGATGGATACCAGAGCTGTCCTAGTATATTGCTTGGAGAAACCCTGGCCCACTCGCCCAAGCTGGCAGGCAGGGAGTCCAACTAACTACTGAAAAATATAGGAAGCATAAGTATGGAAGATCCTTAAAAAGAATGAAACAACAAAGGGGAAATTCTGTGGGTCAGGGTTCATACCATCACTTAAATATAAAGAAATAATATATGAATGTATGTAACTATATAATGTGGCATTTGGAACAGTTTGTCAGGATCAGTCAAACTTACTTAAGATATTTGAATTTAGCTAAATGACTAACTAAAAAGATGCAAATCACAATATAAAGACTGCCAAACCCGCCTAATCCAGTACTTTGTGAATGAACATATCCCAGCAGTATCAGTGTTAGATATGGCAGATGCCAAGGGATGAGCATGATCTGTTAGAATGGAAGTTGGTCCACATTTAGATTTTTAATTTTTTGTTTACTTAACAGTTGCCACGATTTTTAACAGCTACTGTAAATTGCTTGTTGAATTATACAGGTAAGACCCCAGATGCTGATGATGATCTGCTGATGTCAAGTCAAGGAAATATCATGGTTGTCAATTTCTTGACAATTTCTTTTGTGATGATATTTTGCATCTTTTCTGTTTTTAATTTTTTTCTCAGAGAATTCATTTCTGATATAATTATATTTTTAGGAGCTTCCATTTCAAATATTTGGAATTCTTTAATGCTATATTTTGTTCATATATTTGTGCTGCTACTTTAGAGCCACAAGGATACTATAATGATGTATCCCTTGATCCATTGGGCATGCGCGACCTCTGATGTTATTAACGCAACACCATTTATGCTGTCCTGTATGATTCTGTTTCCTCTGAGACTGGATTCAAAGAACATTACATGCAATTCATTTGGTTTGGTGTTTTCTGGTTGTTGAAACTGAACTTTGTTTTTAAAACTTTGATTTGAAGACACGTAACATTTGCGATTCAATGGCTGATCAGTTCAGTCTCTTTGCTACTTTATTTTGATCTCTTCTCTATCTCCATGTCCTTCTCATACAGTTTTGCCCTGCCTAATTCAAGATAGAACAGCTAAGTGTTATTTTCTCTAATGCTTCTGATTTTTATCCTTCGCTGCTGGTTTTGAGATTTTTGTGTTTTGTGGGCTCAAAATTGGGCTTGAAATAACGGATCCGTTTTTTAAGCAGTGTGAGACCCCTGCAAAAAAAAACAAAAAACTGCTGTCTGATATCTTTATTCCATAGGACATGAATAATCAAGTTGATACACATTGGACTTTTCAAAAATAAAATAACATAGATAAGATGTGTGAACCAAAAACAGAGTATTAAAGGAATACTCTGTGTAAAATTATTTTTTGTTATGTTATTTACACCATATAGCTTGTAGTAATGGCAAAGAAAAATTGTTCATCTCATAGACTTGTGGAGAACGGCCATAACACAGTTATGGGACACAATAGTGAACAGTGCTGGATAAAAGCACACAATATCAAAAACGTCCATGAAAAAATCTCTCGAGTCGCAAAATCCACATGTCAAGTCATCAAGTTGTATGTACATAACGTGTAAAATGCATGTATTTTTTTTTGCTAAAATGTTGTTAAATAAATGCCTCTGGAAAATAAAAGTGGTCAACAAACAGGGAGTCCCTTCACACTGAATGGCACTTTTAAATTGAAGATAGGACACTTGAACAATGACTATGCAATGAATATGCATATGAACATACAGTAACAACAATAATAGGAATGTAAATATAACATATAATATACTTAATGGGTATTAATGAATATGAGTATTCACAAACCTGGACTAGCATGCAACCATCTTGAATAGTATCAAAGCAATGATATTGTGCCCGGAAGATACATGATAGCAATGGCCACTGTCATCAACAATAATATTTGTACAGCCATGCAAAAACACATAAAATGGTGATGCCATGATCAGGACTGAAACACAAAATGGCAGCATGGTGATAGATAGATAGATAGATAGATAGATAGATAGATAGAGAGAGAGAGAGAGAGAGAGAGAGAGAGAGAGAGATAGATAGATAGATAGATAGATAGATAGATAGATAGATAGATAGATAGATACTTTATTAATCCCAAGGGGAAATTCACATAATCCAGCAGCAGTATACTGATACATGTCATTTCCATTTACTTATTTGGCTGACACCTTTATCCAAGTTGACTTACAACATCTAAGATACAATTGGTTACATTTCTTTGTTTATTTTTTCAAATTGAAACACAGACAGGTGACTTGGCTACTGAAGCAGCAATGAAAAATAATAACATTATTGAAACAAATATAAAAAATGCACAATAACCACACAAGTGTAATCGGTGATTTTCAAATCTCCAGAATTATAACATGTAGTTGCCTAATTTGATATATTAAAGACGCCAACGCTGTTCCTTGTCCTGCGAGTTTTACTTCTAGGCTAAGGGTTCAGGAGCATGATGGGCTGGATCCTTTTTTTAAAAAGAGCGGTTTTAGAGCTGATGTAGCTATCTTATGCAGGGAAAATGATTTTTACAATTAAATCTCATCATTACTCTGTCTGCTGCCCAATAATAGACTGCTTCTCCAAAATGGCATGCAATCACAGCATAGTAATTGCACCCCACAAAGCTAGACAGATGGACGATAAACAGACTGTCCCTAAAGTCAGGACAGTGAGAGTTCTACTGCCAAAAATAAATGTATTTTTTAATCAAGGATGACTTTGAAGTTATAACACACTTGTATTATACAACTATGCAGTGTCTGAATACTTCAAACGCATTTATAAGCCCAAAACGCAGACCAGTAAAACCCACCTGCAAGTTACCCTTTCAGCTTTTCAACTGACAGGCGGCACAGGATGCCCGGCAGAGAAGAGTAACAAAGGCAGCTTCATCGCTCCCCGGCACAGCAGCAGCATATGAATGAGAAGTTCCGTTAGAAACAAGTGTTGTCTTTGATGCGGTGTCAGGCAGCTCAATAGGAATGCTTGATCATTGTGGGGAAATCTGGAGCGTGTCGAAGACACTTTGGCCAACACTAACAGAAAAGTCTTATAGCTGCATCCAATTGCGGAGCAGCTGAACTGTCTAAAGAAGAAAGGAACGCCTGTCAGCCCCCAGAGCAGCAAACAAAATCAGCCATCATTTTACTGAAGAGCTGTAGTGCTGTTTGCTCTTTATGCTGCCAAACAGAGCATAATTATGTTGATCTCATCTTCCTGAAAGGGTCCACAAGATCATCTCAATAAAATATTAGCAAGAATAATCATAATAGATGGGAAATATGGTTCACTTCAAAACAAGGCTCGGTTCTATTTCTGTTGGACATATAATCAGCAGGGCCCTGTCTGCCCATTTGGCAATGCATTATGAAATGCTGGGGTGGCACAGTGTTATACTAACTAGTCGCCTCACAGCCCTTATGTCATCGGAACGAATGTCCACCATGACATGTACTCTCTGTGTTAAAATGAATTGTCTCTTGGCACTGTAATTATCTGTCAAATTAGAAGAGCAGGTTAGGTTCACTGGTGACTATAAATAAACTTAGAACAAGGGAGTGTGTCCTGCAAGAGAGTGGTGAAAAGTCCATGGGCCCTTACAAGACATTAAGTCCCCCTCCTCCAATCCCTGCCTAAAGACGTGTCACATAAAAGTGTGTTACTCAATCAAACGCTGATGCTTGTTTGTATATACAGTATAGGCCATCAAGCACAATCTAAAAACATAATTATACTAGAGTAGATAGAACATACTGCATCATTTACACAACCATAATTTACATTGGGATTAAAGTGCCACACTGTTGGGGAAAAAACACAAGAGCCTTTACGCACTTTGCATTCGCTAACAAAACACAAATTCAGAAATACCCTATAATAAAATGCCCTGCAATACCACAAATTAGGAAATGACACAGTCATGACGGTTAGAATCACTTGCTCGCTCACACTGAAAATGATCTTGGAGAATCCAAACGAATGGTGCTCGCTTTTTGATGTGCTCTAAACTTCCAGTGCTACATTCAGCGTGATGAGTACCTGAGTCATTCTATAGAGCTACACACTGTTATGTATTAATGTATGTGCATGTATTTTGTTACTTTTTAAATAATTACATGTTTTATTTTAAAGGAATGTATTTTCTGTTATTTTTATTATTTTGTACAGTCACTTTAAATGTGCTTATGTTCACTGTTCCATAGGAGGCAGGGCCAATGCGATGTCACGGCTGCCAGGTTCTCTTTCAGCAGTGAAGCATTTTATTTGTGTAGAATATTACTGAGAATAGTGTTTTCTGTGGTGGATTGTCAATTTTGTACTGTTTAATGGATTTTGATTTGTGGTTAACATACTGGGAATGGTTTGCTTTAGGTTTACCTTTGTGTGTTTCTGTTTTTTGTAAATAAATCATTTATTTATAAAGAGTTTTCATTTGCTTTGTTAATACATAAGCCGAGGACTGACGGTTATCCTTGCTCTTGTGGGACTTTCGCTTTATTTTAAAAGCATTATAGCTGTTTTCCTGGCTCTCTGTTTCTAGAGCCTGCTCTGACTGACGCCAGCAGGTAGTATTTGGGGCCTGGCTGAGTTTAGGTGAGCCTATTCCAGAAAGGTCAGTGAAGATTCTGGCTGGAAGGCCAAACAGGCCCTTTGAACAAGTTTGGAACTCCATATCACAACACAAACAATAATGTTATTGCCATCAGCATTATCTCTTTAATAAGGTTAATAGGTTTAATATCCTAAATCAACAACCCAATACAAATTTAAACGGAGTATAAGCCCTTAAAGACCTTGAAATGGCAATGTTACCCAAAAACTGACCTTACAGAGAGGATCCAAAATCCTTACCACTACACCAGAGTTTAGCTACCGAGACTTATTTTGGTTTAATTTTCATGAGGGACCTGCTGACCCCTGGGCCTGGACCTGACAGGCCTGTTCAGTGATCTATCTATGAGTACCGCCACAACTACGTGAGTTTAAGTGCCAAGCACAGGGTCAACAGTAGGGTGGGAACTGAGCCTGTAACTTCATACCTAGTACAGACATTTTCCTTTGCTACTCAAAGTCAACTTCATTAGTATTATGTCAATACTTTGAAATCAAGTACAAAAATGATTTTCACAGAGTTTCTTCTAGAGTGGCATCCTGGTGCAGTGGATAGAATTGCTGCCTCATTACTCCAGAAGTCTGCGTTCAAATATGTCTGAAGTGTGCATGTTAACTCTTTGCTGCTTCTTCTAATCCTGCATTCTTAGTTAAATGGATGACCTCCATTAGTCTTTATATGGTTCATTTTGTAGATTTTGGAATTGCCTTGGATAAAAAATGCTCAATAAAGAATTCTCATGCCTGATGCAATTGAAACAAGAATAAACATGTTAAAAAAATAAATGGAGGTTTGGATGAAGGGATAATTGCTTTTTATCATACCACACTGAGTTACATCACATTAAGATACTAAAAGATGGCAGACTCAAAGACTGAATTAAAGACTCTATGATCAGTAAGTCATATGTTTACTTTCTACAACATTTCAAAAATATTCTTCACTTAATGTAGTTTTAAGTACATTCTTGACTGACAGATTTAAGTACCTAATACTGAGTCAAAAATACACCTTAAGGTATATTTTTCTGAAATATGTAATGTTCATTTCCAACAAAATAAGATGGCTGATTACCGGTAATCAAATGAATATTAAACATAACATTAAATGCAGTCAATTCTTTTTATCCATGGGAGACCCTGAAAAAAATACCTGTGGGGTTTAACCCATGGGAAAAATGGGGTTAGACCCTGGCAGGAGACTGGTTCAGGGGCAGGACCAGCTGCTGTTTCACCTGCACAGGCCTTGATACGACTTTTACTTCCTTTATTGTCTTTTAGGTGCTCCACCAGAGGCCACAAGCGACCACAGAAGGGCTGATCTGAGGACCTCACTAAATGGTGTAATACAGTGCAGCACCGGGCATAATCAGTGCAACCTTATGACCTGCACTTACTCGGAATTCCTCACTCATGAGAAACAATTATACTCCCTGGTCCCCATCACAAATGGGATTTGATGGCTTCCCAATGCCTGTCAGCGCCAGGCAGACACACATTGATTAATTTAGAGTGGCGTTCATGCAGCACCCAAAAACTAAATATCTAAGGGCATCACAAACCTGTTATTGCTCAGTCTCATGTGTTGATCATACATGATAGGCCTACCTGAATTTATTTTCTGCTTCAAATGTCTGAGAATACAAAACCCTGATGTTCAGCTCCACCCCATTCCATGATGCGCAGCAAGAATCTTATCTAAGAATTGGTGTGATTAGGCCGCGGGTATAATGAAAAAGGTTACACTTTTATAACAGTGAGTAAGTGAATCCTCAGGAAAGGAATTTGCAGATTGCGAGGGTTTGCTGATGTATGTGGCACATGGGATGGATATGCATCCCGGGCAGAAACCAGGAAGATTCCTTACCTGGATGGGATGCCCTGAGGGAATGTAAACGCCTCCTGGTCAAAAGAGGAAGGAGGTCACACCTAGACTAGATGGCCCTAATGGATGGACATACCCAACAGAACTGATGGTTCCTTCACTGTGCGGGAAGCATCAAATGAATGGACAGGTGTCCCGACCAGACATGGGCTTAATACCTTCCCTGGCAATGAGAAAAGAATAGGACAGAGAAGGCCTGTCTCTGGTGGATGTTTAAACCCCCCAGGCGTTAAATGGCAGCAGCCCTACATATCAGCATCCATTCGAGAACCAGCAGGGAATGCCAGGAGTTGCTAGGAGCACAGCCCTACCTGGGGTCAAGGAAGCAGTGCAGGGAGATGCCTTCCCCAATTCATGGGAATTCTGTCTGACCTGGAAGTACTTCCATCGGGCAGTGGCACTGGCACTGGAAGTACTCCCGTGTCCTCAATAAAAGGGACCACACTCCTTTATCCAGGTGAGTCGGAGCTGGGAGGAAGGAAGGCAACACTCGACTGGAGGAGGGCAGTGAGGTGGTGAGAGGACAGGAATTTTGTGGTGATTGTGAAGAAAGAAATCCTGTGATTAGTGTTTTTGTTACTTTTGGAGGTATTTTGTAATAAACAATCCATTATTTGAACGTTGGTGTGTTCGTGTTGGGGTTAGGGGCTTGCTGATGCCCTGGTTCCATCACAATGTACATGAAACATCCAGTTATTCATTTTTTAAGTTAATAATTAAATAAAATAACAAAATATCAAAAAAATTAAAATAAACGAATAAAACAGTGTGACGGATGGCCGGGGCCCATGCCTGGTCAGAACACCCCTTCACCACATCTGCTACGGAGACAAGGGTGGAAAGCCCACTATCTCCCCCTGGACGCTAGATGGCAGCCTCCCTGGGTTATAGCTGTGAATCGGACTCCCCTAGGGCTTCATGTTCTGTGCAGCTCTGAGGGGTTCTGTGCAGCTCTGTGGTGCTGCAACAGGAGCAGCTGGCCCCTTTTGAGCACTGGTTTCGCCGGATGTCAGCAATCAACCACCTGGAGTACTTCCAGGTACCCAATAAAAGGGAGCCAGCGACCACCACTCAGCGGCCAGAATCGCATGAAAGAGAACGAGGTTGCCTGGGAGGAGTGGTGGTGCCAGAAGAAGGGTTGAGATTTGCGTTGTGCTTAGTACCTGGGAGTGTGTTGTGGCAGGGGGTTCACGGGGCCCTGGCCATCCGTCACAACAGATACATTTCTTCTTTTATAGAGTTCCATCCAAACAGCATAGAATATGCTTAACCCATTTCAGCTTCGCAGGCATCCTGATTCTGAATTGCTTCACATGAAAGGCAGGAGCTAACATTGTGTGGGATGCCAGTCTATTGCAGGGCACACTAACATAGCCAGTTTGGAGATGCCAAAAGACAATCTACACATCCACAGGATATGCATGGAAAATATCCGGAGTAAAGCCCACACAGATATAGAAAAGCATTCATGCTGACAGATTTGAATGTGCCATCGCACCCCAGTTTTATAAACATACACTTCAAAACTGAATAAAGATGTGAATTTAAAAAAAAACAAAGAAAGTGTGTGCATCAATTACTGTAATTGTGACCAAACTGCTCAAGTACAGTATATTGAAATGTACATACAGAGAGTATTGATTATAAGTAAAAGAATCTACTCAAATGTAATTAATTTTAAAGTAATATTGAATATTTTCAATTGTTTTTAATATGTATCCTCACTCTGTACGTGTGACACTACTAATACAACAATCAGTACTACTGCTTATCATATCAACCCCTTGGCTTAATATCCTTATGGCACTGCATACTGTCTCAATGTCACTCTTTTTGTGAAGTACATTTAAGTTAAAAATGTGTTCCAGCCATTAGAAACCTAATAAAGGTGCTAAATATTAAAGCTGGCCAGCAAAATAATGAAAGTAATAAGATTTATTTTCTGTTCATTCACTACTGTCTTTTATTTACTGTAACATATGCATAGTATAACAGTGACAACAGGCAGTAAATTGTCAGAATATCTTAGTAAATTATATTATCAAGATCTGTGTTATTCAAATAATGATACAGCAGAAAATCTATACAATTAGCAAAATAATTTATGTACACAGTCACATTGACTACCAGTCTATTAAATCATACGATATTTTGAAAATAATTTTCCAACATATCACTAAGAATAGGTTAAAAAGATGACATTTGTCTCTGATAGACTGCTTTGAAACTATGGACTGGGATATCCTGAAGGGGTCACATAATGAGAACATTGAGGAGGTTGTTGACTACACTACTGACTACATCAACTTCTGTATGGACATTATAGTTCCAGTAAGAACAGTACGCTGCTATGCTAACACCAAGCCATGGATTACAAATGACATCAAGGGCCTTTTGAACTAGAAAATAAGGCCTTTTAAAGGCGGTGATCAGCATGAGCTCAAGCGCATGCAGAAGGAACTCCAAGTCCACCTCAGGGCGGTGAAAGAGCAGTGCAGGAGAAAGCTGGAGCAGAAGTTGCAGAATAATAGCATGAAGGAAGTGTGGAATGGGATGAAGATCATCACTGGCTGCAGCTCGAAGTGGGTGCCACCATGAGAGAGATGTGGAGAGAGCAAACCAGATGAACAACTTCTTTAACAGGTTTGACCACCCTAACCCACTCTCACCTCGGAGTACTGCACCCTCCACCCATCCTTCTGCTGATACCAGCATAGGAGAGAGTTTCTCCCAACCCACAATTACAGCAGCCCAGGGAATCAGAGAGCTGAGGAGACTTTGTGCCAGCAAAGCAGTTGGTCCAGATGAAGTATTGCCATGATTGCTGAAGGCCTATGCACTGGAGCTGTGGAATCCTCTACAGCGCATCTTCAACCTGAGCCTGGAACAGGGGAGAGTCCCAAGGCTTTGGAAAACATCTTGCATCACCCCAGTCCCAAAGGCATCACGCCCTGGTGAGCTGAATGACTTCTGGCTTGTTGCTCAGACATCACATGTGATGAAGACCATGGAGCGGCTGCTGCTTCACCACCTGAGGCCACAGGTCTGCCACGCCCTCGACCCTCTGCAGTTTGCATACCAGGAGAAGGTGGGAGCGGAGGATGCCATCATCTATATGCTACACCGATCCCTCTCCCACTTGGACAGAGGCAGTGTTGCTGTAAGAATTATGTTTCTGGACTTCTCTAGCACCTTCAACACCATCCAGCCTCTGCTCCTTAGAGACAAGCTAACAGAGATGTAGATTCACACCTGGTGGCATGGATTGTGGACTATCTTACAGACAGAACTCAGTATGTGCATCTTGGGAACTGCAGGTCTGACATTGTGGTCAGCAACACAGGAGCGCAGCAGGGGACTGTAGTTTCTCTGGTCCTGTTCAGCCTATATACATCAGACTTCCAATACAGAGTCCTGACACGTGCAAAATCTATCTATCTATCTATCTATCTATCTATCTATCTATCTATCTATCTATCTATCTATCTATCTATCTATCTATCTATTTTTAAAAAAAATTAAATAAACACACTACATTTATTTTTAATATTTTGCAGAGTAGAGGCCCAAGCTTTTGTGATGCCAGTTTGAGTTTGGAAAGACTGCACCAAGCAGCACTATACTGTATTAACTGCAAAATACACCTTGGCACTGTCAACCGTGTAAAACATGTATTGTACTGTACGTTCAGCAATTTTTAATTATTTGTTTCATATAAATTACACAATAAATACTTGAACCAGTATTGACTAACACTTTTAAAAGGACCCATGTGACTTTGTTTCTCAGTTTGTGTTAAAGCAATTTGTGCAATTCCAGATTTTAATCACTGTCACATTTTAAACAGAGGCCTGTAACTGCACCCTTGTTTCAAAGTCTCCAATATTTTATAGTACCTGAAGGATGACTGAATTTTTTTTCTTTTAATTATTCACCTCATGTTTTACAGTTTTGCTGAAAATACAGCATATATTACCTTCATTTTTGATTGAACAAGAGGAAACATGAGTAAGTAGAACAGTGAATCAGGTAAGCTAATTTGTGTTTCTTATTAAATAAAGTTCTGTTTGGGGAAAAGGACAATCTCTTTTGTCTTTTTTTTTTTCAAAGATATGCTCATGTTGTAATCTCTCCTCGCTTTCTCTCGAGTGGTTTGTTAAGCTTGACATGATTGTATGGAATATTGTTTTCTACAAATAATATCAATAAAATTAAATAAAACAAACAAAAAAATAAAGTTATATTATTTTAATACATTGTTGTTTATCTTGGTGCCAGAGTGTGGTAACATATTGCACGTTGGTTCAACATGTAAGTAAGACCTTAACTGTACTGTACATTCAACAATACTACGACTACAGGCACAACTTATTTTTTTATTATGTGTTTTATGCATTTTATGAACTGCATTACAATGACTGCACTACATGTCAGTAAGATATACAATACTATGTATTATTCAGAACAGATCACAGAGCAAACAAAGAAAGAGAGAAGTCTTAAATTTGAAGGCATTACTCAGTCTAATCCAAGGGTACTGTAATAATTTAAAAAAATGAACTGAATTAAACAACCAGCCAGGTGGCTTCATTTTCATATCAGCTCTCCCCACCCTGCCATTGTTTTCACTCAAAACAAAACCCAGGAATATGTTTCCAGTTCTTCTTTTTTTACAATTTCCTAGCCAGCAAGAATTTTGGCTTTTAATCTCAGAATGAGCCTTGATATTTTTTTTATAGTGCAGAGCTTTAAAAAGCATATGACATCAGTTTGCTGAAATGTCTTCAATTATTTCTGTTTGTGCTTTCCAATCCAAACTCCAGAATATGACAACATCAACCATTTCCTGTTATCTGTTACTGGAAGTTGAAACCAGCTTGTACAGTGTGGGAGAAAACATTCAGAGGAAAAACACAAGCAGTGCAACCAGCCAGAGTGCAAACTAATTGAGCCTAACACTACTTTAATGGAGAAAGGCTGAAAATATTAACAAAAATGTAGTTAACTGATTTGTTTTTTAACTAGTCGTCAGTACACATACAAACACACACACACACACACACACACATATATAAATAATGTAATATGGGATTGTCTGGCATGCTTTCCAGGAAGAAAAGTGGCCCTTTGCCAGGAAGAGAGGTTGGAGTGGAAAGACAGTGATGGGCTGGCATCCTGACCCAGTTGGAAGTTAATCCCTTGCCAGGAAGGGAAGCCAGAATAATGGAAGGACCAGGGAAGTTAGCCTGGTCAGAGTATATACTCTCCAGACACACTAGAGGGCAGCATCCACGTCTCGCTGCTTTCGTTTTCCAGACCACATGGCAGGCTGGGAATTATTTTTCCGTGGAAAATGTCATGGGTGCTGCTGGTAGGGTCTCTAGGGATTGACCATCCAAACTTTTTGACACTTCTGACACTTCCCAGAAATACCTCCTCTGGACTTTGCCCAAATACCGGATGTGCTTCCAGGGTCTGGCTTAAAAGGAGCCCTCCGGCTCACCTTGGGGACTCAGAGTAAAGAGGCGAAGGACAAGGCTTGTGTGGAGTAAGAGGAGTCAAGAGGAAGAAAAGAAAGAAGAAAGATTCGCTGTCCCTGTGTATACAGTGCTGTGTAAATGTACTTGAGCAAAATAAAATCATTACATTTAAACCCATGAATGTGTTCATTTCAGTTGCATCAAAAGTTTGGGGCTCTGTGACAACCTCTATCTTCCACAAATATATATATATATATGTGTGTGTATATAAAATAGACATTTTCTTGAGTTTGGGTGGTACAGTGCAGTAGTAGGTACAGTAATGCTGCTGCTTCATGGATCTACCATTTTGGGTTCAAATCCTGTGCAAAGCTGCTAGTGTCCATATGTGTATCTGTTTTCCTCTCACATCCCCAAAGACATGCAGGCTAGGTGTAATTGTGGTTCCAAAGTGGCCCTCTGTAGGTGTGCAAATGCATAATTGAGCTGCGTGAAGGGCTGGTGCCCTGTGCAGATGTTTTCAACCAGGACAAGCCCTGGCCTTCCTCAACCCTGAATTACTGTACTATATGCAGGCTCAAGAATGTTACATTATTCTTATTTACTTAAGGTTATAATAATTTTCAAGTGTGATGGATTCAGCGGGTTGGAAAATGGATGGATGGATGGCCTCACAAGTCAAAGGTTACATCTATTTAGTGAATCTTTTGTTTTTTACATTACAGGTTGACAGGGCATTGGTACCTCTAGATACAAAATTGGACATTATGACAGATGACCACTGAGGCTCAAGCACTCCAGAAACCCAAGATGGAGCACAGTGTCTATATGTATTTTAACCTTTTTTTACACTGGGAATTACAGGGTGAGTTAAAATTAATGGTACTGCAATGTATACACTTATATACAATTTTTGTGCCACATATGGTACATGTGTTGAACATGATGGCAAACAGGTCGAGACATTCCTGTAAATCATCTTGCACATATGAAGTATGTTTTGCGAATAAATTGTTTCCGCCATGTCGGAGAAAACATTTTGTTGATTCTGTATGTGTCAAGATGAATTTGAGTTCAGCGTTTTTTGTTTGGACATTTGGCTGCATTTACTGTTGCTTATTATCACATTAGAGATTAGAAAGTGAAATTAAAGAGTATTAGAAAGTTTCATTTCCAAGAATAATAGGTTTGTATTGTAGACCTATCACAGAAGAAACCTCACCCACTGTAGGTTGAAAATAAATTACATTGTTTGGCAGAAACTTTAACCCCTTCATAAAGTGTATTTTGTACTATGTAGGTGGTTTTGTTTTTGTATTGGATGTCTTTTTGATTCCTTCCTAACACTAAAAAAATTCACTTGACTTGGAAACTGACTGGAAAAAGAAGCAACTTGTCGAACATAGGACTGTATTTTCATAACATTAGAAGAATAATATTTTTTTAACCAAAATCAATATCACTCATAACCAGCTACTGTTTCTTCATAAAGTTAAGTAAAATTTAGAGAATGATACTTTTGTCAAACCAATAATAATATCGCTCATAACCAACTACAGTATTATGGATAAAATCAGGTGTTGCCCTAAAAAGGATCGTCGGGAGGACAAAAATGGTGGACTGAATGGATGAGACAAAAGAGTAGCCAGGAAACTGTCTGGAGTTGTTACCATTAATTTAGAGAAAAGCCAAGCAAAGTGACACCTTTTATTGGCTAATTAAAAAGATTACAATATGCAAGCTTTTGAGGCAACTCAGGCCCCTTCTTCAGGCAAGATGTAAACCATTACCATTAATTTAAAATGCTCTGCAACCAAAACTGAAAAGAAAGGCAAAAATCGTAGTCCAAAGTAGAACACAAAGTAAAGAGCCACAAAAGTTAAAAAAGATGAAACAACTGCAATAATGCAATTCTTTAAATTTTTCTTACAAACTGAGGTCGGTGCTTACTTTGCACTGGCTTGAATTATTCCTGTAAAAAAGATCCATCACATGTAGCATCTTATCACGTGACTAAGTTACTACAGCAACTGATAAACAAAATAATAGCACCGAAAAGTAAAAATAAAATGGGAGTGAAGTTAATCTTCGAAATCATGATACTATAGTGTTAGCAGAATGAAATGGCTTTCATCCCCAACTCTCGTTATTTCACAACTCTAGGAGATCACTACGCCTGTCAAACTAACATCAATATCTATCATCAACAGCTTTGACGCCATTCTTGACGAGGGCCATCGAAACTAGTCATGCTATGCACTTCCTTAACATTGTGTCAGGAGGAGGGAGATTGTTCATTAAAATTTCCATTGTCTTTATTGGTTTCCAATGCTGCATATATGACGTGCATATTCCTTGCATGGCTACAGCCAGATTATTCCATAACATTTTGAGCCTACTCAGTTAATACGCATGGGGTAACAATAATCCCAATATTTTCAGTAGTATTAGTAATCATTGTAAAGTCATGTCTACTCTGTACAGTGAAATTCTCATTTCTCATTTTACAAGATGTCACCACTCTCTTGCACCATGACAAACAAGAATGTAGTAAAAAACAGAGAGAAAAGAGGTATTTACGGCACCTTATTTGAATCTAGACCAATCAAATCAGGTTCTTCATACTTTAAATATTTTACTTTATTTACATCTACCTAACACTTACATCTTTGTTAGAAAAAGCAATTTATTCAGAGAAAACAAAAGATACAGTATAGGAAGAATGTGCAATCCCCACACAAAGCACAGAGGCAGCTCTTAACTCCTTTGCTGCCAGTAGACCATCTTATTATGTTAAACTGCTTAAAACATTAGAAAGGTCAGATGTTAAAAGATTAAGGGCACTTCTGGTGTTGGTTCACTTCTGTCAGCTTCTACCTACTTTATTATAAGATATGAAGAAACTAAAAGGGCAACAGGTGGCGTGTATCTTGTAAGGACCCCGCACACCGAGTGCATCGTGAACTCTCAAGGTGAATGTGACTCGATGTTTTCAATTAAAACACAAAAATGAACACATCTGTTAGTGTAAACAACTCTTCTTTGTTTGTATAAACATATTGTGCGTAGGTAAAAGACTCCATTAAGGAAAAAAGAAAGCCCACTGTTAATGTACATACAGTTGAAGAATCATAAAAAATACACAACTATGATGACATGATTAGACGTGCAAAAGTCGGGGGATGACATGACGATTCAAATGTAAAGTTGAGAGTCGCTGCACAAGACACTGATTACCAGCCCCGAGCACACCACCATTACTTCACTCCAAGTCCAATCTTAAAAAGCTAATTTATCAAAGGTCATGGAGTCTTATCAGTGCAGAGTAATGAGTAAGGATTTTTATGGTCATTAATGGTCTTATTTACAAGAGGCACATACAAGAGCCATAATGTTTTTGTGACTTGTGTTCAGACTAAATCATCTGGTCTAATGGATTATACATGTGTTTACAATAAATTGTCTATAACGTAAAGTGGATTAAAAATGAACACAGGCACAGCAGTTTATTGTTTTCTAAATGAAAATAGGTATAATTTGGAATTTAACTCTTGAAGTGACTAGCAGCTACTGACTTTCTATCTCATATCCACTACAAATTGCATGCCAAAACAATTGCGGTGTTCCTTTGGACTGTGCACTCTCTTTTCATGACAGGCTTAAACTGAAGTTCTGTTTTAACTCCAAAGTCCCGGGTAACTCCTTGTGTAAAGTGTTATCTTCTCCTCATGTATTTGTGGGTTTTTGCTAGTTACTCTGGCCTTCCTCCTACATCACAAGCATATGATTGTGGAGAAGTGCACCTTCACGCCTATGGAGGGTCAATTCCTGCCTTGTATCCATTTCAACAAGGATAGGCGCATGGCTTTCATGACATTTAAATGTCATTTGTAGTACCACAGCAAAGAGCCTAAATACTTATTTGAATGAGAGGTTGAACTTTAGTATTTTTAATAAATTCTGAACACATGGTTTCTCCTTGTCATTATGAGTTATTGAGTGTAAATTGATGGGCAAAAATGGCAAATGTATCCATTATCACAGGTGGCTGGGGGGGTCGACCTGGCCAGGACACCCGGGAGGACCAGAGGAGGGCTTTTGCCTCCTCCAGACCACGTGGGGGTGACCGCCCTGGTGGCTTTGGGGACCACGGGTACAGAACTTTGAAGCTCAACCCTGTAGGGGCCCGTGGTCACTGCCATGGGGCGCCCCAATTCCTATGGAGGCCTGGACCTCAGCACTTCCTCCACACCCAGAAGTGCTGGGAGGGAAGACTGCTTCCGGGTGCGCAGCCGGCACTTCTGCCACACTGGGGAGTGCCGGTGGAAGAGTATCGGGAGGCACCTGGAGCATATCCGGGTGATTATAAAAGGGGCTGCCTCCCTCCGTTTGGGGCTTGAGTCGGATGGAAGAAGGACGAGGTCTTGGAGGAGAGGAGTGGAGGCGGCCTGAAGAGAAAGAGGCATTGAGTGTGAGGCCTGGACTTTGGGGGAGTTTTGGGGGTTGTGTGCTGCACTATATATAATTATGTATAATAAATGTATGGGGGTGTTTGAACCATCAGTGTCCGCCTGTCTGTGTCCAGGTCACTTTCCACACCATCTATAATAATTGTAAATCTACATCACAATGAAATGTGCATAAAATGAAGTAGTCTAATTACTTTCTGAATTCACTGTATAAAGTACTCTACTTATTGAAAGTGACTACAAAAAAAACCTCATGCAAAATCATTACTACTTATAAATTAACTCTCATGAAAATGAACACTTTTAACTTGTTTGTGTTATGTGAAACATAATATACAAGCTAAATTAAATGATCTCATTTCAAAACTATGCACCAGTATGAACTCAGGTCAATTTGAGGGTGTTCACTCCCAGTTCTTGCTTTCTGTGCTGAACTGCTGCAAGGGCTGCCTGCTGTGTGAGCTTCACACTGTCATCACTGACACATGTGGGCCCCCCTATCCAGGCAGATTAAAAATTTTTAAGACAGAATCCTATCAATTGTTGATCTCTATTCCACTAAAAGACGCCTGACTTCTGTGCGAGTATGTGCTTCAACATTCCTTTTAAACTTTATTCCTGCCTTTGTGTGACTTTTCTGACTGAACTCCTTGGTATATTATCCTTCACTTCAGAGTGTCATAATGGAGGGTTAACTTGTCTAGAGGTTTTTTGTCAGTCCTTATTTTATATAATGTCCACACTCCTGACTGGTACACCACAGTTGATTAGATGTCTGCTTAGTCGTGCACAGTACTGGTATTCGAGAGGTACATGGCTGTACCCTGGGGTGAACTGCCATCATGTGCAGGGTTGGCTCCGATCATGGAATGGCACTTCATCCTGGTCCTATACTTCTGATGGAAGGGAATGGCGTGTTTAGGAGTTGGAGTTTGGGTCATTAGACCAATTTTAATGAGAACAGGTCAGTCACCTATTTTCTGCAAAATAACATTTTGTTTTGAATTCCTTAAAGCCCTACTATCCATCACATTACTTAATAATTTATTCCATGTGGCTTTAGTTCTTTGTGTAAAGAAAAACATTCTAATGTTTGTATGGAATTAACCTTAACAAAGTTCCATCTTGTTGAACTTGAATTTAAAGAAATAGCCAGAATCCACTGTGCTAATTTTGAACATTTTGATCATGTCATCTTTTAAATTCCCATTTTCTTCAACTGAAATGGTTCAGCTTCCTCAATCCACCTTCATACAGTAGCTTGCAGTTCTGGAATGAACCTAGTCACTCTATTTTGGACTTTCTCGAGCATTGTTATGTATTTGTGTAGCCTGAACATCAGGCTAGGCTTCATCAGTACATAGTCTTTTACAAATGGTGTGGTACACTCTAAGTCCCAATTAGCCTTCTTAATGCTGAGGGCACTGCAGTACTTCTTATTGTCACTTTAATGGACTTATCTATATACAGGGAAACATGAAGGGTTCGTCAAACAATGGGTGGTTTGAATAATCAGCATTTGACTGTCACTGAGTGTGTTTACAAAAGTATACAAAACTGGGATGAGGTGAGCAACCTGGTTACGGCTTCTTCTTTTTTTTATGTGGAAGTACACTTTTGGGTTTCTAGTTTGGCAAAACATTCCAACTACATTATCTATACATATAAAGGAGAGTTGGGATCCGAGAGACTGTGTTTGTGTGTTTGTGGAGGGATGGAGAGTTAAGGCAGTTGGGGGAGTCACGTGATCATCTCCCCTCCCATTCACATCATTTCATTCACTTCATTTCGCTCCGAGCTGAGCTCCACTGAGCTCCGCAGCTGACGCGATCTTGCCGTTCTTTTTCCTTACTGTTTAGTCCTCTCTCCTTTACTGATTTATATAAAGGAGAGTTGGGATCCGAAAGACTGTGGTTGTATGTTTGTGGAGGGATTGAGAGTTAAGGCAGGTGGGGGAGTCACGTGATCATCTCCTCTCCCATTCCCTTCATTTCGCTCCACAGCTGACGCTGTCTTACCGATCTTTTTCCTTAGTGCTTAGTCCTCTCTCCTTTACTGATTTATATAAAGGAGAGTTGGCACCCGAGAGACTGTGTTTGTGGAGAGATGGAGAGTTAAGGCGGGTGGTGGAGTCACGTGATCATCTCCCCTCCCATTCACCTCATTTCATTCACTTCATTTCGCTCCGAGCTGAGCACCGCAGCTGACGCGGTCTTGCCGTTCTTTTTCCTTAGTGTTTAGTCCTCTTTCCTTTACTGATTTACTGTTTACTAGACGCAGTACTTACTGAATAGTATTTTTTCCTTTAGTGTTTCTATTTAGTGTTTCTTAGTGTTTAGTAGACGCGGTGTGCCGGTGTTCCCGGTGGTGTTGCAGTGTACTGTTACTTTCTACTTCGTTTTTGTACTTTAGTGTTTAGTAGACTTTTACTTTATCTTATTTACTGTTGCTTTTTACTGTTGTTCCCGGCGCTGTTGCTATTATTTACTTTATCTCATTTAGCGTTTGGTAGACTTTTACTTCATCTCATTTCCTGTTGTTCCTGGTGGTGCTGCCAAAAAATATAGTGTATCCAAAGGCTCTGGAATGAGCACTGATATTACCTATTACAATAAAATGTGAATCAGAAAACTCTTTGTTCTATTTCTATATTCTGTTAGATTCCCGGGCAAGACCGGGTGCTCCTGCTAGTGCTGCATAAAAAAGAGTTAGATGTCATTATTGGCCACAATGAATCTGAAAACAAGCATAAAGTCTGTGATCATTTTTTTGTGTTTTTATGTGCTGTGAAGTAAATTACATCAGCCCCTTTTACAATCTGGACCTGTGCCATCAATGATTTCCAGTATGGACACTGGCTGCTGTGCCACCCAATCACACACTTTCAACATACCTATAGCAAATTGCTGGATGGCAACTAAACTGACACTTTATGAATATGTTTCTGTAACCAAACTTCATGCAGTACACTCTTTTGCTTGGTTATGCGATTGAGTCCGGCGGTGGAGCCGCTTACTGATATGTGTGCTTTGTGCCTAACACCCAGTGCTGCTGGGATAATAATAATGCAGTTATTTTGATTCAATAAAATAAGTATTGCATTTACTTATTATTATAAAGTATTATCAAAGTAAAAGGTTAAACAAAACTGATTTAATTAGTAAATTAAAATGAAATACAATTACAATGCACCCATCAACGCAGACAGTTCATGGACAACAGAGTCTTAATGCAAAGTGCATCTTTTAAACTTTAGGATGAGAAACTTCACATGATAATGCCAACAGATTATTCTCATTGTATGTCACTCCAAAACATTCCACATTTATGGAAGAAATGAAGTGAGTCTTTGGGATGAAAGTGTGCATTTGGGTCTGCATCGTTGATGGTGGTGGCAGCGATTGAACCCATTAAATGCCCTTTGGTTACCCCTCAGGTTTCTACTTATGCACACTACAAAAAAAGGGAGATTTAGACGTGAAGGGGGAGAAATGCAGCACAAAGTAGGTCAGCCCTGCCGGGGTTACATGAATGAATGGGCTCGATAGAAGTCATGTGGAATATACAACAGCATATATAAATTTACAGCATGCTTTATTATATTATAGTTATAAATATTCAAGTTCCCTTTGAAGTGGCAATAATAGGGTTAAAATACAGAAAGAACATTTTAAGAACAAACAGAATGTAGAATGAAATCACTGCCATTTTCAAAATGAAGGATGACAACCTTGACTTGATAGAAAATGATCTGCCAGAGTTATGAAATGAGCGTATCGAGAAATTAAAATTAAATCACACACTTTGACAGCAAGTAAAAAAAAAAATCTGGTTATCTAGTGTCATTTTATCTACAGTATCTATATCTGTGCAGTGTTCTCCTCACAGGATGATCTTTCAGCTGAAGAGTTAAGAGGAGCAAATTAAAAGATCGGGTGGCAGTCTGCAAGTCCTGCATTACAAACAGTGGCTGGTGGTGCAGCCTCACTGCTCTACAGATCTGGGATCCTTCTCCAGTTTGGTTACAGTCAGGGTTGAATTTGCACCCTTGTGCCTTTTCTCCAGGTACTCAAAGATATTCAGGTTAGGCTTACTGGAAACACTAATTTGATCGAATGGGTGGATGTGTTCTGTGATGGACTGGACCCTTCCTGTGTTGCACTTGCTAAGATGGGTTCTGACTCCCTGCAACCGTCTGTGCAAAAATAGATGGATGGGGGGGATTCACATTTCTAAGCATTGGCTGAACATTTTTCAATGCTTATTACAAATGATCTTATACATAAAATTTTGAATGATGTGGGTGTGTATGCACCCGATGATGGCTGGTATTAACATTCAGGATTGACTCCTAATTTGCAACCATTGCTATATGTATAAGTGACAGTTGGAAAATTGGTTAATAACAATTGGGCATAAATTAATTTGGTCATTTTGTACATGTGCTAGGAGTAAAATACAATTTAATCTGTAACAATAAGATTTTTCTTGGGTGTTGGTAATCCAGTAGGTATAGGGACTACAATATATTCTTAAATGCACAGTTACTAATCAAGCCTCCACTCATGCTGCAACTCCTACTAATCTAAGGGGCATTTCAATGGGAAAAAACAACAACCTATAGGAGCTCAATGTTTTTCTAAAGCAAAAAAGAGCCAACTACATGCCCAGCTGTTAAACAAAACACAAAGTGTGGCCAAAGGATGGCCAAAGTGTTTTGCAAAATATAAAATAAAGTCGATTCTAAACCCAATTTTGGCTGCTACCTTCTTTACAACTAGTAAGAATCAGTGATGAGTTAAGTCTAGAACAGACTGAAAAATAAATAAATCCATCTAAATAAGTGGTGGTCTTAGTCTATAAAAAAGGTGACAAAAGAGAGTCACATGGAAATTGAAAAGGCTCACACCTTAGAGCAGAAACATAGTAACAGACATCCTGGCACAGCCTCAGCTTTGAGCTGCTCCCAAAAGATTCATTCTGTGTGTCGTTTGGGCAACATTTCTTAAGGCTTCCTGTTCTAATTCTACACTGAAGAATCAAAGTCTGAAATCACAAGGGCTGTACAATGAGGAAAGTAGGGAAGCAAAAAATATGATAGAAATCATTTGTAAGTAAAGTAAAAATTCAATAATCACAGATTTCTTTACATGTGACGGGGGAAAAGAAATGCCTTTATAAACTCTGCTGCTCCTGAGAAACAAATATAATGCATCTCCAAAACCAAAGATGTGCTAAACATTTCTTTTGCAAAAGATATTTCTAGCTGAATCTTTTCACTCTGCCGGTTTAGTAAAACAGCACTGTCGCTAAAGTCGAGGTCATATTATGAGACTTCTAGTTGTTGGGTATGTCAGACTTCTCAACTGCAGTTGCTGGTCTTGTTGCTGGACCACGTGACTGAAAATCAATGGGTGTGTTACACGTGGTGACTGCCTGCCTAGCACAGTCGAGCCCACCCCTTTTCGTGACAGCCAATAATGTGCTGTCTGACTGAGCCGCGGTTGTACAAAGGGTTAGCAGGTACAGCAAGTTCAGACATGATCTCAGACCTCATTTTATTTTTCCATTCTTTTGTGGCATGTAAAACACGAGATATCAGACAGATGAGTTCCTGTTCTTTTTGTGAGGTCCAAAACCCTGTGTTCCACATTCCCTGTCACTACATTAAGTGCACTGTACTTCCAGATGAGCGTTCATTGGTTGTCATCTCTTGCGCACACACAGCACATCCTTATGACTGAATGGAAAATCAAACCTGTGGACTAGTTGGAGTGGGCCACTGGTTTGTCACATTAGGTGAGCAGCTTCACGGTAGCATACTATGGACTGTCTTCGACTCGCTAAACTTGTGAAAATGAAGGCTGTGACTGAAAATTGTTGGAAAAGCCATCTAATGTGATATGGTGTGTAGCACTAGAGAAAAGGACCAAAGGCCTGCAATAAAGTGACAACTCTTACAGGATTGATTCCTACCTTGAGTTGCCACAATACTGATTTGAATCAAGACAGATTAAAGGCTAAAGGGTAGGGACTGTACCAAGATGAGAATTTATCCAGGAAAATACAAAGAAACTAGACTTCAAATGTTAACAGGCGGCTGAATGCACTTAACAAAAATGAACAGTCAGTAAATGAGTAACAAACCTGGCCAGTCTATACAAATTGTCATGCTTGGGTCACAAAGTTGCACCGGTTCATTCGGGGTTTTCAAGAGACAGAAACTTTATTTGAATACAGAATAATAAAGCAGAAAGAATAAAGCAAAGGATGTCTGGGGGAAGACAGACAAGGCAGTTAGACACCAGGATAGCCACGATGCGGTCTTTTAAATGTTTGAAGCCGCGCGCGAGATGCAGAACACGTGGCACGGCAGCAAGCAGCAGGCTAGCAGCTGATCCGCAAAGAAGGGATGAAAAGCTGTGTTTGTTTCCCATTGTTTCACTGTTTAAGAGGGGGTTTCAGAGGAACGGCCACATTCTCTTGGGACCACGTTCACCGTGTTCACAAAATCAAAACGATTCCTCACTTACCTACCTGCTGGTGCCACCTTTGGCCTTTCTCCTGCTCCTCTTCATTGAGCCTCAATCTCAGTTTACTTGCCAATCTCAATCTTATAATAACATGGTCACAACATATAATGCACAAAAATCAGTAGAAAGAAGCATACAGACTCGTTTCACTGTAAAGTATAAGCAGCTTTGGGCAACTCTTCAGTCTGATTCTTGTAGTTTAAGTTGGAAAGCTTACTGTTTGAGATGATCCTTGAAGTCATCTATCCCTCAGTTTTTGTGGGCTGCCAAATTTGCAAATATGGCAAATAATTAGAGACTACACGACAGAATATAAGGACGGCAGGAAAAAAAATGGCAGAAATGGGGGGGTCTCTTTACTCTGTGTAAAGCATATGGCTTTACACTGTTGAACTCTGTCCAGTCCCAAATGCAAGCTCTTCAAAACCACAACAGAACTGTGTCAAACTGGAGCAGAAAACTGATGAGCTAAGCATGTTCAGCACAGTAGCCGATAATACTGTCTTTTTTAACAATGTATTCTATGGGTGTATATACTCAATACAGAACATCAGATCATTTTCATATAGACATAAATTACGGAATAATAATCTGATTTCTTCATAGACCACAATATCCATCCAAAGTGTCCTTATTTCCTTATCCTGAACCTCAATGATCTCCTTGCCATGCATTATCAATAAAACACACCAATACTGTACTGACATCACTGCCAGGTCCTTCTTATTACACAGAGTCATCTTGGCTGCTTTGTTTAATAGGCGAAGGCACTCTGATGCTGGCTGGCTGGCTCACAGGATCTGTCCTGGGGTCTAGGTGTATCCTCTCAGTTTTGCTTCCATATTTTCTGGGAAAGGCTCTGCCTGTCTGTGACCCTTTATTACAATAAAATGAATGACAAAAGGATCTGTCCAGCGAGTTCTATCACACTGAGTCCAAATGTCAACTGCCCCTAACAATCTATACTTCAGTTGAGGGAGAAGACATCTGTTTTTTTTTTTGTACCTGGAATCCCAAGAGAATTTCCAAAACAGGGTGCCTTGACCCAGTTTTCACTTCTACACTTCTTTTGCCAAGCCCTCTGGTGGGGGGAGTGAAAATCAAGGCTGAAGTAACATTTCATGGCTCTTTGGACTTCTGTGTGCTGCAAGTTTCAGAAGTGTCTCTGATTAAGATTTTGTCTTGTTATTGGCCTTGTTAATGACAGTCAACTTTTTTGTTTTTTTAACAGAGCATAATGTGAAACCAACATTTAAAGGGCCTATCATGGAGAATCACCACAAGCTGAGCAGTACAGGCACCTCTAAACATTTTATGGATGAAACCAACCCTGCTAATCTGTGTTGGCAAGATGTTTTGAGAAGGCACCCGTCACACATTTTCACAGCGCCCCCCCCAGATCATAGTCATACAAGTTCATCGTATGAGAAGAACTGGTGATATCACACTGTACATTTCATAAGATTCATTCTTGAATGTAGAACATAGAAAAAGTAATCCAGTAGAGGGCATTTTACAAAAGTGTGGGAGCTACAGTATATATAAATAAAATTCATTATTATTACTATTATTATAGGTCCAGAGTCTGCCTTTTCATGTTGGTTTGCTATTTAGGCATTAGGTTAGGGGGAGAAATTTCTATTTCTATGATTCCCATTTATTCTTTTGCTCAGCCCTTGAATGCACTGACCATTCACTGGTCTCCCACCAAATGTGCTATTTAGCCCACTGGGAAACATTATGTTTAGTTTTTTTTTATCGATATTCTTTCATTAAGTCTTCCTTCATATTCCAGTCAATGTTGAGTTGTTTCCACATTACTAAATTGTAGTGATTCCAGGCGGTGCATTATAAGTAGGTGTGAATGTTTTCATGGTTCTGATGTTGTATATGTTGTATATGAGCCCAATTCTAATTGTCTTTCTGGTTGCTTTGATATTTGATGCTTGGGGGTTAGGGTAAGGGTTAGGTTTAGTTGGTTAATGTTATACTTTTGAATTTTATTTCTTCTACCGGCCATCTTATGTGCATTGAGTGTTCCAGTTGTCAGGATAACTTTTCCCTTCGTTCTGGGTGTGTATGTCAGGTTCATTACCTATTGGTAACTGCAGCAGTGGGTTTAATTGCCACTCATTTCACTGTGTCTTTATCTGTGCTGCATTTAAAAAAAAACTTTTGCTAACCCTTTTGCCAATGTTTCTTGCTTTCTGAATTGATCTCGAGTTCCTGACTTTTGTTTTGTCCTTTTGACCTCAATTTTCATCTTTTGATTTGGCTTCATTGTTTCAATACTGTTTGATCTTCCAGTTTTGACCCTTTTCTCTTTCGTGTCTCTCTTCTGGTTTACCCTTTAAAGATCTTGTCAGCTTCCTGACATTATAGTGAGGTGGTTGGTGGCAGTAGGGTTTGGGGCAGTTGGCAACATAATTGTTCCCAGGGGCGTAAAACTAGTCACATATAAGAGCATAGAGAGACCTAAGGTCACAAAGACAGAAACTGTTAATTTAGAGACAGTGACTGCTTAACATATGAAGGCATTGTGGGAAACTGGGCACTCACGTCTGAGATAGTCAATGTGAATATGGGTTATTTATTTTCAATTTTCTGATTTTCCTATAAATCTAAAAAATAAGTTTTTTATGAAGAATGATTGAGGTTTCCCCCAGGGATCCTATATCATGTTTCCTATTTGTTCTTTCCTGCCTCATGCAAGTCAAACAATTTTTGTTTTATTAGTGTTATTTTTACCTCATTAACTATCATAGTACAATGTCTCATGCTTAAATTGAACTCTTTATAAAGCAGTGTAGTGCATCTCTCAACCATTAACTGAATTTCAAATGGGGCATCTAAGTGATGTTAGTACGCAGATAACACAGGTCTTTGTGAACCCCTAAGTAGTCCATTAAAATGGCCACCATGCAGGTCCAGAGAGGAGAGGCAGATTTGGTTTCGAGAAAAAAATTTTACATATCAAAACTGGCCAGTCCAAAAGAGAGGGCAGTCTGTAATAACTATGCTTTCGCAGTTTTATTTTGCTGATTATTATGTTGTCTGAATTCCCAAGTGTTCCCAAGCCAGATGAGATATATACTGTAATCCCACCAGCATGTCCTAACTCTGCCACATAGTCTCTGCACAATGAGATGTGCCTGGAGCAGCATTCACAGGGTATCTTTATGACATGCCTAAACAACCTCAACTGGCTACTCTTGATCTGGAGGAGCAGTGACTCTATTCTGAGGCTCTCCTGGATCGCTGAGCTTCTCACCCTATCACAGAATCTCAGCCCGCAGACCCTGTGAAGAAACCTTGTTTCTGCTACTTATAATGATCTTATTCTATCAGTCATTACATGTAAATGATGACCACAGGTGAGGACAGGGATACAGATCGACCAGGTAGAGTTGGAATCTGTAGTTGGGTACAAGGAAGTCTGGGTTGACCTGCTTGTGCTGCTGCCACCATGACCCTCACCTGGAAAATGAGATGAGACAAGCTGTCTAAATATGAATGAGAATGGGTGTACAAATAAAAGTGCTCAGCAAAGGAATGGTCCTACATCAGGGAAAGATCCTGCCCCAGAGCTGCCAGGATGGGCTCCAGCCCCCTTGTCCCTACAGTGGATTAAGAAATAGATGGATGGATGTCAGAATATGACTTGCAAAGGTGCTGGGGATAAAATATATGATTGAAAGGAGGATGACTGAAATTGAATTGAAGATACTATTAACATTGTGATCAGGTAAATGCTCATAAGCCAATTTGACTCCCTGCTGTAGTTTCTCCCAGTTCTCCTAGTGTTCTTGTGGACACTTGCATGATGCGCCTTATTCATCTGTGTTTTTTAAGGAGGGAATCTCTCACTGCAAGGATTTAGTCGATGGAAAACTGTATGTCTGTAAGTAAAACAGCCAAAGGGTGACAGGGAGATAAAAAGAGAGCTGCAGAAAATGTTAGCTGCCCTATAAGCATGGTGGGCTCCACCAGCATTTATAAACCAAAAAGCTGACCTATAGCAAGCTGGAGCAGATTCTGGCCTATTCAGATAAGGAGCATTTTGGCAAAAAAGGAAGTACTGAATGAGAGGGAAAAACACAAAAGGAAGCTGAAGAAAGGCCTCACAGTCGATGCTACTGAGCTGCTCCTAGACCCTTCCGGCGGGTCCAACAGAACACTGTTCATAGAGAACTTAAGCAGGAACCAGATGTCAGAGGAACACACAACTTCACTTCATTCCGAGATGACAATGTCCTGTTAAACTGTAAGGCCAAGGCATCCATTCACATGAAAGCATTTCTTTGTCCCATGAACTGCTGTTTGCTCTTTTCATTTCAAGCATAATAAAGCCGCATTCATGTTTATCATTTCCCTCACTGTGCCAATTGCACTTACAGGGTGTATTAATGCAATGCCTGTAGCCTGAAAGCAGGATGAGACGCCAACGGGCTTCCCTAATCTATAAATCTTGCTTGCAGTAACACATGATCTGGAGCAAACGTTGCATTGTAGAGATGAGCAAGCAACCTCTAAACTCAAACAGATACCTACTTTCACCAAAGGGAATGCATGTAAGAATCTGAAAGAGAGCAGGACCCCATTAGATAAACCAATGCTTGGAGAGAGAAAATTAAACGAGAAGTACCATGGAACACTATGCAAATTTGATAAGGTCAATTTATGCAGATATTCTGTAATTTCCAATTAATTAGTGGTTCGTCAACAACACAATGTGAGCTTACTGAAGCTGCACAAAAATAAAAAGTCACTTCCACATCCGTCTGCAGTGGCCACCTGTTGTTTTAGAAGTAGCACACAGCTGCTCTTAAATTTCCAGCACAGCACATGGAGGTCAATCAGCACATCAGGAGCAGCCCAAGGGACTTCAACAAGGGGACACCTGTAACAAATGAATAAGCACCATCTGAGCCTTACACTGTGATGAGGACCTGAAATCAACTCTGTTTGGGTCACTGTTCATGTGGGATTTGCACATTCTCTCCGTGTCCTTGCATGATTTCCTCCCTCATTCTAAAAAAGTGATTGTAAGGCTAAGGCCTGGTCTCTGTGAGTCTGGTGTCCTATCCAGTCTTGGACATCTTGTAGGTTTGAGATTGTTTTTTTTTTTATGTTATGCATATGCTACTTTGATTTTTGTTATTTTTCAAGTTATGTTGCATTGCAGCCTCTACCAAAAGTAATTTTGTAACAAAGAACAACTTTACACCATTACAAAAAGAAGTAAATGTATTGTAATCACAAAATGCAGTTCACAACAATGCACATAAAAAAAAACTTGATAGGTTTTTAAAAAGTTTATAAATATAAATAATTATAGTCCAGCTGGGATATTACAAAAGATAAAACATTATACAGCGATTTCAACAAAAGAGAAAAATCAGCAATACAAATCCACTGCTTTCTATAATGGCTTCATCAAAGGATGCAAACTTGGGGACTGACATGAAATCTTTGTTTGAACTGAGCTGGTGTGTGTCATAATTAATGATAGTATGTGTTCTTTTTAATTCCATTTTGTGATCATTTAACTTTAACACAGGTCACTCTACCTATTACTAGTGGAGAGAAGTTTCCCCTTTTGAGATACACACATGCACACCTTTTGGCCAAATCTGTCAAAGTTGCCATTGCCCAAGCCCACACTGCTCTTGACACTCTCTAGTGCATATATTGTGCACAGAAAGCAAAGGCAGGCAGGAGTCGGTGTTACTTAAACATTCAAAATACAATATTATGATGCATACACTCAAAATTACGTTATCGTTGCTGCTGGTTTCTCAAGAGCACAGATATCTTATCAGTTAACAGAACAGCCACAAGATGTTACATCAGGTTGATATCATCCTGCAAAGCATCTACATGATTAAGTATACCTGACAGAAGAGTTTAGAGCAGCAGCCATTGAAGACAGTGGCACCCAAGAGCACAGAGCAGCAATGGCCTAGTAACATCCTCTCCTGTTCCCAAAGTCTTGGCTGGGTAATCAGATTGATGCCAGCTTCTGGTAGAACGATTAGCATTGAGTCAACTCTCTTGGTAAAGGATGTGCATACTCCTACTAAACAGTCACAAAGTTTCAGCATCACACTTGTTCACATTAAATATAATTAAAAACAAACTATTGTTTAATTTGGTTACATTCCTGTTTACATTAATAGCTGGACTGCTAGATTTTTTTCGTCCATTTGGCGCCTGTACGCTGACTCCCATACATGATTTATAATCTGTTCATTCCCAGGGAATTATGACCCTGAACCCAGAATAAAACTGCTCAATATCATTCTCCCAATGTGCAATATAGACCTTAAGTCAACAAGTGCAATTTGTATATTTTGTAAAATATTTTTATTACTATTCGGTTTGTTACTATTTTCTCTCTTCTTGTCTTTTTAACTCTTATGCCTCACACTGAGTCGACTGCACCTTCAATTTTGTTGTTCCTTTGTAAAAGTAACAATGACAATAAAGATCTATCTATCTGTCTATCTATCTATTTATGTTGGCATTCCTTATCTGTTCATATCTAAAGGATTGTGCGACTGACTCTCTTATTCTGAAGTTCATCAGGCTGCCTCTTGGGGTCTGCAGTCTTCTTAAGTGCTTGTGCCTCCTGCTTTTTTCGTTAGTTTAGGCTTTATATGCACTGCATGAGTTATGCACTGTACTACTTCTGGTGCTTCTGGTTTTTGGACACCAAGTTTTTTCAATTTTTTTTCATTTGTAAAGTAACTACATATACTGTATAATGTATTTTTCATGTAATACCACTGTCTAACTTTAAGTATTCGTCTTTTTAAACCTTAAAAACTTTCAAAAACCTCTTCTTCTAAGTATGTTATGTGCATTGAGCTGAACTACATTTTGTGATATTACACAGTTCATCCTCTTTTTTTACTAACGACAGTTATCGCTGTACTATTAAAAGTAAGATATTTATACATTGTTATTGGTTTTAAAAATTATCTTATAATAAATGAATTGCAACTCAGTCAGACATACAACAGCTATATCTTGTTCGCCTCAAATCCAATATCCACTGCCATTCACACCATAACTGTAAAATTATTACATAGACAGTCAACGTCACTGACAGGGTCAGAGTAAACCTCTTAAGCTACTACAACATAACAATTAAAAAAAATGAACGCTAAATAGTAAACAAAGCAGGGCCCTGCACGAGAATGAAATCATTCATCATCTGGAAGCACAAAGCTGCCACTTGAGATCCCATTAGCCATTCACTGTGAGACCCTGAGGCACGTCACTACACCAGTGGGCATGGCCAGATGGTTGTCTCCTGTATGCCACATGGAAGCTGGGTCAGTAGTCCTTAAAGAATTCCCATTACAACTATGATGCCCGCCTGGGGGAGGGGGGTGGTTTTGGTCCAATCCTAATACCCATTCTTGCATTCAAATACAGACTCTTTTGATGCCCCAATGGGCAATCTTGTCCACACAGTTTAACATTCTGTTTATTTTGCTGTTTATGTGTAGAATGCCTTACAGCATGTCCACTCGTCAATGCACTCACTTTCTAACTTGCTTATCCAGCTCATTTTCGTGGGGGGGCACTTGCATATCCCAGACGCTTTGGGCATAAATTAGGCACCGACTCTGGACAGGGCTCACTTGCACATTCACTCACACAACGCCAATTTACAGTCACCAATTAGCCTAAAACCTCTGCTTATGGGATGTGTGGAGAAAGCTAATGCAGAAATCAGGAGAATATCAAAAATCCATGTAGACGGTGACTAGGTAATGATCTGAACCTGGGACTCTGAGGCACAAGGGCAGTAGTGTTGGCTATGCCCCTCTTACAATATGTATCATCATATTTTGTAATTATATCTTCCAATCAATTAGTTATATAAGAACTAATTCTTTTAAAATTGTAATATATTTTTAAAATGATAACATTGTATATAAATGACAAAGTCTCCATTTCTTCAGGTGAATGGGTTTTGTATAATAATGCTATACTCTGGTGGTTGTTTCTTAAAATCTCTTTTGTTAATGTTTTTTCAGCCCATGTGGAAACACATTTGCATGCAAAGAACTGACAGATACCTGCTTGATGCCTTACACAATTTGTTTCTCTTTTCTTTTACTTCTTGAAGATAACCTCTGACAAAGAGTAAGGCTGGTTACACCACTCTATTTCATCAAAAGCTGCACTAGGTTGGGTGAGTTCATTTATTTACTTGAGTAAAAAAAGTTTGATCTGAACTAGTTCCATTTTCCTGACTGTCACGATGGTCTGATCTAGGACACAAGTTTAACTGCAGCAGCAATATGTATGGCGTTGGTCACATAACGCCTAAAACATCATGTCATGCACACAACATCAGCCACAATATGCCCTCCCGTAGCCCTAATCTTAACCATAATGTAACTGGGCATTTGGTGACTGAGCTCATAGGTATTTCAAGCTGTAATTACACTCTGCTGCTCACTTTATGATTGCTGTCCTAAACTCTACAAACCCCAAAAAGCATTGTACCATAAAAAAAATCTATACTAGTGAGAACACACAAAAATTGGATTACTATAGCAGCAGGATATATACTGCATATGTGGAACTTCACAAAGTGTTGTTATTATTGGTAAAGCCCATATCTTTAATAGCTATGTACTGTCTACTGTTGGATCTTGCCTTATGCTCTGAGTGTTGCACCTTGCCATACACCTGATGCTGCTGGAATAGGCTTTGCACTCTGTGACCACAAACTGGATAATGGATGGATGGAATTAACAGAATACCTGATACATTATGGAATATTTAATAGAAAGTAACATCATGGTAGGAAAAATGTCCCAGTGCAATCTCTTTGATTAGTGGTATGCTTCTTAGCATGTGATGTTGCCTGCTCTGAAAAAGAAATATTAAAAGCCACTATTAAAAGACCAGTGAGCCATCCTGCTTAATTAAACACATCTTGATAGTGCAGGATGGATACCAAAATTTTGACTTTGGCATCAATATCAGCTTTCAGACCTCAGTACCAGAATCAAAAGGGTAACTGATGCAAATAATGGATAACACCAAACTCCCGTCTTACGCCAGCCTCCCTGGTGAAGAACAAAATTGCTTGCCTTGCACTGCTTTATGCACTTCTTCCCTGTAGATAGCTGTGAAGTCCAGACCCCATCAAAGCAATAGGTCCCCAATAAAGTCATAATAGCGTCTATGCAATTGGATTGGTCCCGATCGTGTTAAGGGTTGGTGGGTCTCCCATGAAGCTCTGAAGTAAAGTCTATGAAATGGACATTTTTCCACAACTGCAGAAATGTCAAGGGTATAGGGAGGATTGGTAGGAAAGCTGACATTTATTTCCAGTACCAAAACTCCTGAAATGCTGATACCATACCACTTTAAAATGTGTCTTTTTTTGGTACTTTTCTAGTACAGGAATACTGCTTAACCCTACATATTGATGCACCCTGGTTCAAGTCAATGATTGGGGAATATGACCAGAATAAGCAGCCTTGGCACTTACACACTGACACAGGGCACATCTTTGGTTACAGTAATTCATTTACTGTAAATTAATTCTGAAAAGATCAACACATTGTGACACAGCTGCATGATGTACTGGGGATGTGATGACTTGAAATAAGAATAAAAAGTTCACTTGGAGGGGGAGTGTTAAAATGAAAGCAATCAAATCAACAATTTTTAACATGTTTGTCTCTGAGTCTATGAACTATTTAATTGTAATGCTTGGTGTCTTACATAAAAGGAAATAAAATAAAAAAAGTGTGGACACAAACATCATCGCCACCACCACCATCAACATCTTACATACATGAAGAATCTATTCAGACAAAAGACCTTAATGAATCTGTTTTAAAAATTGGTTGTAACGTATTAATAAAATGCACTCATTTTAGTGAATCGACTACTGTATGCAAGACACCAATTCAATTCCTTGTTTAGCACTACAGAAGACATAAAGAAAGTGGAAGAGAGTAAAGTAAACGGTGGTATAGTAAAAGGTAACGTGGCAAAGAGCCTGAAGACATGGAGCCTGAGCATCATAAAAAGTGCTAGATAAGGACAATTCAGGGTTTTACGTTAGCACGGCTATCTCACAGCTGAGGCATCCTGGGTTCAGTCGCTGGATTTTGCCCCTTCTCCATGTATTAGTGTGTCTTCTTCTTCTTAACATGCCACAGGAGTGCAGGTTTAGTGAACTGGCTATTCTAGAATGGCTCTGATTGGGTGTGAGTGGGCTCAATCAAGATCTAGTAGCTATTTTCACGGATGTATCCCTTACTGGCAGTTGGGCAAAATGGAAGCCTTAATTGAAATCAACCAGTTTGAGAACGGTATGGTAGAACAATGAAGAGCACACGACATTATACCATAAGCACATTACCCCAATTAAGCAAAGCTATAATGCACCTCCATATACACTACAAACAAACAGTGGATCGTTTAACTTGACATTTTTCGGGCATGTTAGGTCAAAAGAAATTGATGAGCTATGTGGAATATTTTTTCATTAATTTGTTTATTTCTAAATCCTCCACAGAGTTAATGTGAAACTAAAGTCAATTGACCTCCACACCCTAAAAATATTGAATAATATATCTTAGAATATTCCTATATGCTTCATAATGGAGCTGCAATGCATCCACTCTTTACACTTTACAAGTATCTTGGGATTTGATGCATCTATGATCCCCGTAAACACCCCTCCACCAGCGCCACTAATCATGCTTCCTTGGACTGTCCCTCAGTCTAATCTTTTAAGCTCGCTGTCACTTTCTTACTGTAAACATTTACTTTTTTGCTCTGCGGATAGTGATGACTACCACCTGTTGTTTACTTTCTCTCTATAATCAACAAGAACGCACTGCGCATGAATCACTGCTAGTTTAACTTCTTTATATTAACTGTAACACACATGGGGGTCAATCTATTGTGTGTACTTTCATAACATGAAAAAACCAAAAAACGTTTTCAAGTAAGCTTTCAAGTAATTAGGGAGTACAATTAATACTTCTTCTTTGTTCTTCCCATTATACTATTCATGGTATTGGGGTCTGCTTTTCATACTACCTCCTGCAATTTTACTGAACTAGTACTATCTTCTTCATCTCCCTTTTCCTCCCTAGCTCTTCAATTTTGTTTGTGTAGGTTCTTCTCCATTCCACTATCCCTGTCATAATCTGTTCTATTTACATGGCCAAACAACATCAGTTGTTGTTCTTCAACATTCTCCAATGACGATTTCAGTTCAACTTCATCCCAGATTTGTTATGCAGTCCTTCTTAGTCTTACTGACTGAAAGTATTGATTGTTTATTTTTTGCCACTTGGACTAAACTCAAGCTTTTGCTACATGGTAGCAGACACGCTGCATAAACAGGCATGTACAATCAATCAGTTTTTAGTTTCTTAGTCGACCTCCCGCCAACCTAGTACCATGTTATTCATTTGTTAACAAATGTGGTTAGCCTTCTTAATCCTTTTGCTCAGTTCTCTATCTTCATGTCACTTGTCATTAGTGTTGCCAGGTATCCATGAGGGGGCGCTTGCTCCAGCTCTATTCCATTACACACCACTCTTAGTTACAAAAGAAACATAAGAAATTTGACAAACGAGAAGAGACCATTCAGTCCATCAAGCCTGTTTGCTTAGCTAGTAGCTAAACTGTCCTAATATCTCATCCATATACTTAGTAGTACTGTAGATATATTAGTTTGTTCCACAGTCCCACAACTTGTTTTGTAAAGAAGTGCTCTCTGGCTTCAGTATACTTCCCCTTGATTTTTACTGATGTCCTCAAGAATGTGATTCACCCTTAAGCTAAAAGAATTTCAGCTGGAGCTACTTTATCAGTGCCTTTGTGGATTGTTATTTGTTAGCTCTCCATCTCTGCTGATTGTCATGACTTTACAATCACCTCAATTACCATTCATGTTAGGTTCTTCCATCCAGTCGGTCATAGAGACTTGCAGCTTATCTGTCTGGTCTGTTATTAGCAGTATTGTACATCATCAGTGAATAGCAATACTTGTCTTATATTCCAGTTACCAGTCCTCATCTTGCTAGTCTTAAGCTTACACTTTTTCTTTAACACTACCCACTACTCATAAATAAGGTGGCGTCTGATAAGAGAATAGTTAGCAAATTCAAAATAACAGTCACAGTGCCAGAAAAGTATCCACAATCAGAGTATAAGTAAAAAAATGAGTGAAGCAGCATCTCTCAGGCTAGCAAAATGTATTGAATTTGTAAAGGCAACATTGATAGTAACATTTCAAAATGGATGTCTTAGGAATAATGCTCAATTTGATTCTACCATATTATAGCCTATAAACATTCTATTTTAAAATCTTAAGGCTCTGTTCTGGAATGGCATGTTTTGCATTAACAATTAGACAGTAATGTTAGCTTACTTAGCCAATTTAATTAGATGTGCAGTCAGATGTTAGACGCCATGCAGCCTCACCTGTGCTGTGTAGTTCTGCTGGAGTAGTATTAGTGTCGATAGGCACATAGACTTTTTCCAAGTGTATTGACTACAGAAGTTCGCCTTTGTTATCTTTCCATCTCCTTTCTACTGGGTGCAGTGGCACACCATTTAACTGACACATCCATTCTAGAGTTGGTCTTTTTGAGAACACAGCTGACAATTCTTTCAACTTCGTATTAACTCCAACTGTATTTTCATGACTGTACAGTAAATGACAGAGAGCAAACACAGCCAGCAGCAGTGCACTATTCATGTTTACTACTAGTTCAGTGATGTCCTAAAATGTCAAAGGATGGTCTAACATAATGTGTTTTTCCTTGCAATAAGTTATGTTTATATTTGATAGAGGTAATGTGTTCTCTTCACAACCAACACATACATTTATATGTTTAACAGGTGTTTTTTGAGAGACTTTTCAGCCATAGACAGTTAATTCATCATAATCACAGGCTTGTTACTGGTTGGATGACGTTGACATGAGCACTATACCATTGCTCTTTTTGTTTAAATCGTCAATCATATTTTGATTTCTGCCCTTCCAAGGCATTGGATTAGTTTTGAAATATCATACTAAGTGAACCATCTAATTGTAAACCAGCTGTCTCCAGATGTATAATATACAGTATACAGTATATGTTTGACTCTGCAAAACTAACATAGACAAAACGGAAACAATACAATGATCTGAGAGATTACAAAACATTGTAAACCCCCCAAAGTGTTCCAAAACGACTATAGGTCATGACTAGGGAATCCTTGGGACATTTTTCATTCCCGCATTCCCGGGAATGAAACTGCTGTAATTCCCGGGAAAACGGGAACGGCCAAGCTCGCATATATAGCGTGTAAAAGTGTAAAAATCGATCAAGAAATAACAGAGTTATAGTTGAAAATAATTAAGGTGGCGCCATTGCTGCATCTTGCACTTCATCAGACAACAGCTTTGAACAGCAACTTGAAATTGCAATGCGTCAGTCTGTTGCATCCGCATCATCTGTGCCAAGAAACTTGCCATGACAGAATGATGACAAGAAACTGGATGCATCAGTAACAGCTGAAATGGCGGTGTTTCACAGCAACGGCAAGCGCAGGCGTTGTTTAGAACAGTGTTTCTCAAACTCGGTCCTGGGGAACCCACTGTGGCTGCAGGTTTTTGTTCCAACCAGATTCCTAATCAGTGACAACACCTGATAACACTGAGCTCATTTAATTAGCTGGTAGTGCATGATTTTTACATTTATAAGACATTTAGAAATATTTCTGCTTTTGCTATAGATTTAAATGCTTAACTCTCTTTTGTTGATTTCATTATACTTTGCCTTTTCTCTATGCAGTTTTTCCACTTTCGTTGTATCTTATTAGTGACAATTAAAAATGGGCAGAGCGGACACCCTGGCAAACAACACTGAAGAATCAAAGGCTGCAACTACTTTAGCATCAGACTCACTAATTTGTAAACAATGGATTAATTAAACAATTAGAACACCTTGAAAAGTAGGATGAAAATACTGTTAAAAAGAAAAAAAATACATTAATCCTATATAACTGCTTGGTACATTTTAATATTTTTTTCTTTAGCAAACTTAGTTTTCTAATTTCTATATTGTTCCCAAAACACAGAACCTGGGAAATAAACACATCACTCAATTAGCATAGGAGTAAAATTAAAAACAGAAGCTGGCTGAAACAAAAACATGCAGTCACAGGGGTTCCCCAGGACCGAGTTTGGGAAACACTGATTTAGAACAAGTGTATCAGTATCTGATGATTGTGCCGCCTGCTTCAGTGGAGGCATAGCGTGCTTTCTTAGCGGCTGGCGTACTTCTGCACGAAGGTGCGCTCTTGCCTGGACGACCGCACCCTTGACACGTTAATAATAATAATTTATTACATTTATGTAGAGCTTTTCTCAGTACTCAAAGCGCTATCCACATAGGGAGGAACCAGAAAGCAAACCCACAATCTTCCACAGTCTCCTTACCGCAAAGCAACAGCACTAACACTGCGCCACCTGTGAGTACGTTGTGCTTGCTACACTCTTATTACCGCAACTAAAGATACATGTACTTATATGACAGCATGAACTGCTTGTAGATATGGTTTGTCTTTTATTTGTGTCAACATATTGCAGTAGTTTTATTAAAAATAAGTGTTGGTCGTTCTAAAACCGTTCACATGTGAGATGCCCGTGCACTGTGTCATCCCCAGGAGCCCGGGATTCCAGGGAATGAAATGCGGGATTCCCGAATTCCTGGGAATGGATAAACCCGTCCGGGAATGGATTCCCTAGTCATGACACTACCCATGTCTTTTAATGAGAAACTACTGTTGTCCAGACTGCTTTGGACCTCCAGAAATGACAACTATGTTTCCCTAAGATAGAATTTTGGGCAACTAATAATAACTGGCAGGACCCCAAATGTGTGATGAAGTCATCTGTAAGCCCACTTCACAGGTGCAAATTATATTCTCTCTTTCCATTCTAATAATGGGTTACGGACAGCTGTGCTGAAAATGGAAAGTAACACTTCAAGGTTTAGAAGCACTCATGTTGCCTGGAATTGACGATATGAGAAGACAAGGTGTAGTAACCTATTCAGAACACTTCCTTGGACAGCTCGGTGTTTTTATCTCCATGAACTTGCCCATGTGATGAGATAATGTTCCTCCTATGACATTTTAGTATGTGACAAACATGGATTATTATTAGGCGGAATCACCTATTTGAAGAAGAGATAGTCACACCATCAGTCGCACAGAGCTAGATATGTAACCTTGTATCTCTACATCTCCTGGCATTGTGTCTTGGCAAAAAAAAATAACCTACATGTATTAAGGGATTTTTTTTAAAGAAACAAGTAAGAATTATCTATGTTCTCAAGGAAGGTTAACAGATCAACACTGTGGACATCTTCCAAGCTTCAGGACATCAAACACCACCCCAGTCCCTTCCCCCATTTTTCTCATGCCTACATTTAAGAGCAAGAAGACTCTTTTGTGTGGGATGGAAACAGATGTCATGGATCAAAGGTCAGGCTTCCTGCTTTACTGTTTTCCTGTTGTTTATTTTTACTAATCCTCAGTTGCAGTGACATTTTATGTTTGATACTCAGATAAGATGGTTTCAAGCTATAAAATATAAAAGCAGTCCATACTTAAGCATACCATAGGCGGGAAAATGACAAGCTGGGTTAACTTGCTGCAATGAATAGGACAGACTGGAAGGCACATAGAATGGAGGTGACTTAGATGTTCATTTACAGTATATTAGGGAAGTTGTAATTGTCACAATGAGCGACCATGTCACAAGGCATGTTGTATGACTAAAAAATATATATGTAACATTTAGCACAGCAAACAATGTACATACAGAAGATAAGTGTAACATATAGAGACGTTCAAATACAGTAAGCAGTGCAGTACAAAATGAGAAGACTGTTGCCATGTTTCTAAAGAACACAAGCCACATTAGCCATCTAGACCTGGATCAGTAAGGAAGGAATTTCTCAGTAGCTTGTATTTATGATGATATAGTACTACTACAACTAACTACTACAACCAGTACTGCTGCAACTATTACTTCAACATTCTCTCACAAGGCATCTGCCATTAGGTCTTAGTAATGGTGTGGACTTACTAGGCAAACAATGAGAACTGTTAGGTTTGAAGGTAATCATGTAAGTTAGAAGTCAGGAAAATGGAGATGTGTGATGAGGCAAAAACAGGTCAGTGACCTATTTGTAAAAAAGTAAAAACTAGTCGTAGTCACTAATTATTGAAAAAAAAAAACTGGAAAAAGAGGCCTAAAACAAAACAAAATTTGCAAGATATTCACAGGTCCAAAACATAAGAAGAAAAGACACATGTGTAACAAAATATATGACTGATTAATTTATAGTATGCACTGAATCCATTTAAATTCTATAGAGAACTAAAAACAGGCTTTGGTAGTGCCCAAAAATTTGTTTTACTGTTGCCTAGCAATGGGTAGAAAAATGGGCATGATCAATGGTGTGCCAGGCAGTGTAATAACAGTACGATTTATTTTCTTATCTCACACATCTGACTGGGAAAGCTTATTCTGGATTATTCGATTACTGTAGGCATGATGTTTTCATGCCGTGCATTTCAGTATACCTGCCTAATAACTGCATTGCCTAGAAGGCAGTTTTTGATTTGCATTAGGACCAGAAAACGTTATAATAACATACCAAAACTGAAAAGCAACTTGTTAAATACACCAAATAACTAAGTCGTGCAAGCAAGATTATAGTCAAAATGAGATAGCACAATAACCTTTTACCAGAAAGATGACAGACTCACAAAGTTTTTTTGAGGAATTCACAATCTTGGATAACCAGGAAGTACGCAGCACATCATGTTGGTGATGTCACACACTGCACATTTCCAGGCGTCTCATGTAGCAGCACCATGGTAACCAAAATTGAAGTGCTCACGGGAAAACAAAATGGAGTCGGAAATCATGTGATTTATTTTCAACTACTTTAAAAAGTGGTTGAAATCAGAAATTCAGAAATGCTTTTAACAATTCAGAGAAAACAAAGTTTTTTGAAAAAGGCTCAAAATATTGAGGAAAACAATTTTAAAAAGAAAGCATATCATATCAATAACCAATCAGTTTCTCCTTTGCACTTAGGACAATGTGAATTTTCAGAAAAACGGAATTAATGAGATAGCAAAGGTGCACCCTAGGGATGGTAGCCCACATCATCTCCAACATGTCCTGCAGCTGCTGAAGCTAATCTTGAGGTGAAACTCTGCTCTTAAAATTGTGTTTAATCTTAGTGTAGCTTGTTTGAGGCTAAATTTGTTTTTGATAAGGCTGAAATCTAAATCAGATTAGGAAAACTCACTCAACATTGTCAGTAAACTACAAGTACCAGATATGCATGATAAGTCTATGCACAATCATTTCAAAGAGTATATACAATACAAACTGATGCATGTATTGGTAATTCATTAGTGATGCTATTTTTTTTTCTGTTGCTACAGACTACACAGTATGACTTTAACTTTTTGTTCACGGAACTGGAAAAAATTATATAGTTGGGCAAATCAGAAAGAATTGAATATATTTTCCATATTTGTGTTTCTCTTCCTATAGTAGTGTTTCATATTAATTTATATCAACCTCTCCATGCAGTTTTGTAGCCTTATTGGGATTTTGTCTATTAGAAAATTGACCTGTTAATTTGTTTTTTTTGGTTTTGACTTTCTGTAACATTTTTTTTGTGATTTTATATTTATTGTTTTGTCACCATTTTGTTTACTTACTTACCATTTATTATGAGTTACCTGGGTAACTACCCAGATGTGCGTGGCCCATAACATCATAGAGGCGATGGGATAAACTGTTGTCAATTAGGCCACATCTCTACCTTGCAGTTCAAAATCCGAAATTTGCTGGTAATGACATTGAAAATGACTTTAAGCTCTCCTTTTTGACTTTTGATTTCTGTTTCTCCTCTTACAGTTTGGTGCTCGGAATATTGAACTCGTTGAACTTGCCTTTTGACTACATTTCTCAATAGTTCAAAAATACTCTCCAGAAGAAAAAAAATTAAATTATCAGCTGGCCCATAGTCAGCAGGATTTACCAGGACCACAAATGGTTATCTGAAATCTGATGATCAAGGGGCTCCTAGTGATCAAGCTGTGGATAGTCGATAGACATTTTGCTTTCATTCACGCTTGGCAACATTGCAGCAGCACTCTTATTATCACTTTCTTCTTCCAGCTCGAAATCCTTATTTGATAGTGCAGCATTCAAGTCATCACCAAGTACACCAAACACTGTCTGCAGAGTACTACATTGATGAGAATGACGGTAATGAAAATTAAAGCCAAAAGTGTGCAGGGTTAAATTTATCTTGCAGCCTTTGCTGCTATCTATCAAATAAAATAAAATCCTTGACATTCAACCTTCTGTCTTTTATGTTGACTTTTGTTGACACCTGCCTTGAAAAAGTTAAAGGTACTCAATTAGAATGTGGAAGCCACAGAGAACAATCCAGTAACTCATTACCAACAGCATGTACTGTCAGCACCCAGCAAGATAGATTCATGGATTCATGGGGTTTTCACCATTTTCTGCTGTTCCTGAATTAGAAGTCATTGTCATTCATCAAACCACACATTTTTTTTCAGTCCTCCAGTGTTCCTTTAACAATTACAACAACACCTTCTTCATTTGTGCTGGCAAGAGTTACCTATAATACTGGCTGCCATATCTTGCAACGTGACAAGGTATGATGAGTAGTACATCCTGGTATGCCTCTTGGTACAACTGTGATATCCATGTGTCTGATAAAATATCACGGTTTGTCTATTACTCTGCACAAGTCATATTCGCATGTGTCACTACTACCTGTCTATTTCTGATCACAGACCTACCATTAGCTGGATGTTTATTTAAATGATGGCAGCTGCTATTTGGGAAGACTAGCAAAACCTAATCCCTCATGAGCATTTCAGACCTATTCATCTGGCCCTCACCTTCTTCTAGTTGTACTTTTTTTAAAAACCCCTCACATTCCCATTTTCATTTCAGTTTTGAAACAGCCGTGTTTCTTTAAGGCCATATACAGTAGCTACTTACCTCATTCGATATCTATAGTCAGTCCATATTTTTTTAAATTCTGCCAATCTACGCTAATCTTAATTATAATCCACTTTGGGGTCTCGAAACTGATAACGGAAAGACTTCCAAGGTCAAATGCGCCTGCGAGTTAAGACAGAATTCATACTCACAGGTGCAGCAGCTGCCCAGACCCATCTCTACTGTTAACATGACTTTACATGTCAAATCATCAAACTGTGAAAATGAAGAGACTCTCTGCCAACTCCAAAGGAAATTGATGACGTATTTTACGCGGCAGGTTAGCCACAGCTGGCATCTGCTGTTGTTTCTTACTGCACTGCTTCTATTGACATGGAGAGAAGGCTCTGAGCTTAACAAGCTTCCACATAAGTATATGTTAAGCAACTTCAGAGTTTCAGGGCTACACTTAAATTTGGTCCTGTCTATCGCTGTCTCTATATATAGCATGGGAAGTTTGCATCTGAACCCAGCAGACCCTATGTCAGCTTAGGGCCATATTAAAACACACATGTGATTAGGGTCTCAATGTCTTATTACATGTATGGGAATTGGGCTCCATAACAAAAAAACAGCCAGGAATATACAGTATCCCCTAAAGCCCTGTTTTATATAAGAAGGGCCACAGGACTAGCATTCTTCATTAAAATATTATTCTGCTAATACTGATCTGCTCAATACTGGCTCAAAACAGCATTCTTTGTCATTTTTTGTGTAGCAACCCATTTTTTTCCAAAGTGACTCAAGCATGGTCAGGAGAGTGGGGAGGAGGATCAAACACGATTACTGGAGCAGTGAGGGGGGATCAAGCATGAACAGGAGGATGGAGAGCAGGATTAAGTAGAAATGTTGGAGCAGCGGCATGCTGCACCACACTGCACAACCCACCACCATTATAAACAATAGCAACTCACGACACACCAGAGACAGCCTGCGACCCACCACTACTTGAGAAACACTGGTTCAAAGGGAGGTAAAGAAATCCATTTCACTCTGAAAAGCTAAATGCAGAATATGTGCAGAATTGCAGAAGCACCCTGTTCCTGTCACCTGTATATCAGTGGCCATTTGAGATCGCTTGCTTCCTACTTAGACTATCTATTCATGTTCAGCTTTCCAAATTAATTAAATATTGTGGATATTTCCCCCCATTGCGCTCATGAACAGCCCCCTTCACAGAAGCTGGCATTTTATCTTGTCTTTAACATATTATTCTTTGTTTTAGATAGGAGGATATTTCAGTGTTATATGTCATAATTTATACTAGGAAATTAATGTTTGCAATAAGATTATTTTGCAATAAGATGGCTAGTAAGATGACAACGGCGACTTATATGTCAATTTTTGTACCAGGTTTAATTGGACATGTTTATGTAATACAGATTGCCCCATAATACTTCCTCAAAAAAAAGCTTTAACTTTTTCAAAAAAAAAAAAAAAAGAGAATGACAATGGTATCTAAAGACTCACATGCACATTTAACTAGCAGCTTTATACTTTTAAGTAACATAAATCCAGCCATCCATCTCTTTTCTTAACCATGTTTTTCAATACATAGCCTTGAGAGGCCAAAGCCTATACTGGTAGACCGGAGAACAGGGGAGGAGAGGACAACAGTTCATCAGAAGGCACCAAACTAAAAGGTCAATTTAGAAAAGGCAGTAAGCCTAACTAGCACACGTTTATGATGTGGGAACAAAGTTTATACAGGGTGCTAGCTGAGGAACACACCTGATTTAACCTGGAGAGCTCAAATGGATTTGGTAATTCAGGTAAATTTGAGTAAGGTTGGTAGAAAATTAATATTTTGTCACGGGCATGTTTCCTTTACATGTGCTTACTGGGAGTAAATAAAGGTAACAGGAGGAGAGGATGGAAAAAGGTGCCAGGGTATCTTTTTGCTTTCTCTACATCTTCAAAGCTGCTGACCTGGAAGATCTGTGATAACTCCACTCTCCTTCCAGTCCTTTGTCACTCGCACTCTGCTATCCTTTAAAAAAGATGTCCACTGGACTCATAGATTGTCCTTCTGATATTTTAGGACTTTATTATATTCCAAAATCTTTGGGAAGCCGACAGCATGTTTTCGTCTGTATCGTCTTTGCCAGTCTAGATCTATGTTAGTAAGTTACCATACTTCACTCAAGTTCAAAATAAAATATTCTGACAATCCAAATAGTATTCATTGGGTCAGCCTGCCTACATTTTTTCGTTAACTTTATTTTTTAGTGCACAGCAGTGAACACAATTACAAGGCTGCATTGTTTGAAGATGGCATGTTGCCCACCAATCAAAACTCTGTGAGTTCCCCAAATATACAAGTTCACCTAATTTACTTTCACCTACTCACTAATGGGTCTCTACGAATAAAAGACTTCTCTAGTTGACTACATGGCAAAAAGCTGTGAGACTGACACTGGCACACCAAACAGATGACATTCTTCTGTCTGCAACTCAACAAACACAGCGTCATGTTAAATGTTTAATAAAATTCAACAGTAAACCAAGGACATCACCTTGGCCCTGATTTAGTAAATGGACAAAAGCAACACTACGGGTTTTTTACTTTACAGGGTTGAATATAAAAATGCAACCAACAACAGAAAGCAACAGGAATTACTTTTATGATTTTAGGAACGTATCAACTGCTAAATTTGAAAGAGACAGTTTTAAACCCCATAACTGGGTTAGAATTTTAAAGAGGAAATAAAAGAAAACATTAGAGAACCAATAATGTGCCTGCACTTTGTTCACGGTCTTCTGAAAATGAAATTATTAATTTGTTTTAGTCCTATATGTTCGGTTTAGTTTAATTAATGAGGCACACATTACTGCTATAATGCAATAGCAAGTGATTTAATAACCCTGCAATGTTAAAATACATTTAAACCACATTAAATTTAAATGGCCTTCCTGCACAGATTAGGGCACACTGTCAACACTGAGAATGAAGATGACTTAGATGTTGAAATACATTAGGGAAGTTATCATTTTCACTGTCAATGGCACAAGGCATTCTCCTATATTATGACATAATTTAGGTGTACATTTAAACGCATAGCAAGCTATGTATGCATGTAAGAATAATCTTAATCTAAACATATGGGGGCACTCAAATAAAGGTACCAGTACAGAACAAATACGTCATAATACTACTACACAACCTAAAGCAGAGCATTTTCAATCTGTTATAAAGTTCATCATAACGGAAATATGGGCACAAGACACATTCCAACTATGCACCCTATAGAATGTTGGTGGAGTTTCTGTCTTGGTAGAAAAGGCTGGGATGCCCCCATTTTTCTCATGCAGAAGTCACAGTCATTTGAAAATGTCTACTATGCTAACATTGAGCTTTTATACAGAACTAGATTCTCCATTCTCTTCTTACCTGCAATCTTTAAAAAGTAGAATGTATAACTTGATTATATAGCAATATATAAATCTTTTCATAATAGAAAATGTAAAATGATATTGTATTAATCAATAAGCACGACACCCAAGTAGATCTACAATAGAGACCTAATTCCTATCTTTGATTTAAAATGGTAATGAAGGGAGAGTTTCAGCTAAGCTTTATTATTTATAATATGCTGTTAGCATACTTATCATACACACTACATTAGACATAATTCAGTATGTTCACAATCAGATACTGGTGTGACTTTTTAAAAGTCAGCATATACGGAAGACTAACAATGAGTAGTAAAATTAACTGAACTGCCATCAGATTATGTAGGTATTTGAAATGATTCTTAAAGAAACACTAGCTGTGAGACGGCAACAAGAGACACCAGGACACAAAGGCAACAGAAGAAACGACAGGATGTTAGAATTTTACAGAAAAGTAGAACACCTTGAACTTCTAAAAACTCTTAACACCAAGATAAAAGTTCTTAACTAAACCAATAAACAAAGAGTTTAATAATTATGTAACTGTTGGTCAAAGGTTTCCAAGTAGTTCAAAATACTTTAAATGCAGTTACCAGAAAGGCACATCAGCAATACAGAATGACTCGTTTTACAAGACAAAACTCTGTAGTCCAAGTGTTTCGTTTGAAAGATTTTAGTTAAACTCAAAGCAAACACTTCACATAAAATAAGGAAAAAAGTTGATAATACATGAAAAAAAAAAAAAAACATCTATGGTACTCAGCTTGAGGCGTATGCATTTAAGTAATATTTCTTAATGTTTTTATCTCATTCACCACACATACTGTCATTAAACTATATGCCTTTAACTTATCTGTTCATGGCTCTTTCTTGCTGTCTAACTTCAATTCTATACTATTGTCACACAAAGCTAACATTAAGAACATTCAATTAGCTTTAACTTATAGTGGGTGGAACTGAATCTTCCATTCAAGTTAAAACTAAACAAAAACTCAGGTAAATTTACCTTTAACATTACCTTTAAGAATTTGGCTCTTACAAATCAGTTGACAAACTAGAAATTAGTACAATGCAGCAACAGCAAACTTAAGCTCTGAGAAATCAAAACGTTCCTTGAATTTCACTACTACTGTATATAAAGCGGAAACTATGAAGACAAGCACACATTTTGTTAGGATTCTGAGGTTTTGAAAGATATATGATTCATTTTTGCAAGTATTTTGTATTTTTGTTTTCATTTTGGTGATGTGATTATTTTCAAGCGGCTGTGGCCATGTTGTTTCTAGTAACATTCTCCCATAGCTATCACATGATGGCCGGAAGTCAAAGCCTGGATTATCATCGACCCAACGTTATTTACAATGGTGGTGTGCTATAAACAGGATCCAAGCTTTTAGATTTATGATAAAAAATGTTGCGATTATTAAGGAATTATAACTTTGCATGAAGTTTGCCTTTTGGTGAATGTTTCAGTAATTTTGGTTACATGTTGTCTTCCTAGCTTTTGACCACTACAAGTTTATGCTAGCTACAGTTACTGTATACAATGGCCTTACTTCTTTCTCATTGTGGTCTGCCGTTTTCAGTCCTGGCAGGACACATTTACTTTACCAATATTTTGTTATGTGTCAATTAGTAAATACCAGAATGGGGAAAACAAAAAAAAACATTATTTTAAAAACAAACTTTTCCCAAAGCAAACCTCTAAAAAAAGCAAAGATTAATTAACAAAAAGGGCAACTCAGGGAAGGGGAGGTAAGACAAGGAAGAAAGAACTCATTTAAGATGGGACTCTTAAAAAGCATTTACGTGGTGGCCCAAACAACAGCACACATGCATCATTAGGAGGCTGCACCCCCCCCACCCCCCAAATAATAAGTAGTTAAAGAAAAAAATGAAAAACAATTAACAAAGATAATGAACAAATGATTATAAAATAATAAAGAAACGAATAAGCAAACTACATTCATGCATATTAAATAAGGGCAAAATTCACAGAAATAAAGGAGAACAAATGCAGGGATGAAGTCTCAGTATAGCCTTAATAGAGGAAGCATAAGAGGACAATGACTGAGTCGCTGCTAGGGCTGACTGAGGTCTACAAGGAAAATGATTTTCTGAACCTAGAACATGAGAACAGGAAACTGTCAGAAATGTGACCAGCTGAGACTGGACGTTTCTCTCAAGCTGAAGCCATTAATGTTGTAAATAGTTATAAATTGGCCCAGTGCCTTTTGGGTAGTTCTTCATATACTTAGTAGTTGTCAACTGGCATGTGGCCTAGAGTGGCAAAATAAGATCAGTTCTTATGAGGATGCTGTGTTGAGAGAGGTGAGATGATTTTTGTTGTTGTGTGGACAGTCTTAGGTTGCCTCTTGACTACATACTGTATGGTGGAAAGTAGGAGTTTTGATTGATAGCACTTTATCAGAGCATATGGGATTATTGAATGCTTGCACAACTTAGGCTGCTTATTACACCACACTTCCCACTCTTTCTCCCTCAACAAATCAGAAAAAAGTTATTCCGTTATTTTTTGTATGCTAACCACTCTAAACAACAACAAAAAAACAACTGAAAGAAAAATGTTGGCCTCGCCAACTTATACTTATATACGGCATTATATATTCACAGGCCCAAAGTGTGCAGACTACTTCACCTATTCAATATCTAAAGGTGAGCACATGACTAGGCATTCCTTTGGCAGGTTTTGGTAAGGATGGGTTTTGGTGCAGAGTTTGAGAGATCACATGTCGTACTTTACCCACAATACTGCTCACAAATTCAGCCCTTTCTTATTAAGAAGGTATCTACGTAGTGTTGTCCACTCTCCCTCTTGTGTTTAATTTGTCAATGGAGCCACTTGCTGATGCTAAGCGCACATCAAAGCTATTATGCCTGTTTTGTTTCATAATACACACCACAGAATTTCTTTTAAAGATCATCTGTGTAACATTCATAGTAAGATGAGCAAAACACCCAAAATTTGTTTCACATACATTTGTGTGTGATGGACACAAAAATTCATCTACTGTGTGATTTTACAAACATGATAAAGGTGTTTTTCTGTGTTTTTTACATTTTTTCTGCAGCTGCATAATACACATAATTTGCAGCACACCAGTAAAATCAAATATATTATATGGGACTTGTTCACAGCACCATGAAGGAGTAAATTGGGTGAAACTGTGACATGCTGCATATTTTCTGCACTAATACTAGGGCTTAACGTGGGCTGGTACACACCAGTAGGGGGTACTGATGCTTCTGAATTTTTAGAAGTTGTGTACCAGCAGTGTTTTCGATAGCATCGCTCTCATTACACATACTCAAACATACCCCTGAAATGAATGTCAGTGTATAATGCCATTCGAAACTCCAAGGAGGACTCCAACCCTGCCTCTCGATCAACGTATATTGTATCACGCTGCTTTAAACATTAAGGTGACATACCGCCATCCCCCATCCCACTCTTTGTTAGAGGTTTGAAGAGCTAAAAGCTCCTGCTCATACAGGGCCCTAGCCCTTATGTGTATCCACTACAGTCACTGATTAAGACACACTAAACCACACCACACTATGCACATTTCTGTGAGTTATCCACTATTAAACATAATATCTGGAAAACCTGTCTCCCACATTTCTTTTCAGTTGCCATTTCCTGTTTCTTGATTCCAGCAAATAAGACTGTGGATATACAAGCTCCAAACAAAGTGGAGGGATATACCAAGCATGATTTTTTCTCCAATGAATGCTTAGAATTGAGATAACCAAGACTGTCATCATAACTGGCAAAGTGGGCATCGTAATATCAGGCCAACCGGAACACACACAGTTCAGCCAAAATGTCTACACATAACAGAAAATTACTTTATTCATTTATTTTTTTCACATGGGTACTTTATTTGAACTCTAAATGACAGACAAACTCAAACAGAATGAATGAAGGAAAACACTTCCAGACAGGGACTGAGTCAATGGTACAAATTTCACTAGTTGCAAAGTTTTATTGTGAATTTAAAATTTCGCTCATCACTACTACTAAAGATCTATATCTTACACCTTTTAAATCAATACATTTTTCACACTGTTCTGTTAATTTATTGTTCTTTACTAATAAAAATATTTAAAGAGGAGTGTTTCACATGAAGTGAGTTGCACAGTGATTGATGTAGAATGCAGAATCATTTATGGTTGGCCTTTCTACCTGTCTGTGGTATTTTCTGACAAACTTATTGTTATTTTTCTTAAAGCCCAAAAGTCTTAATAAGTTTTTGCTTATGCCAATGTATAAATATTCTGATGTGATTATGCAGTATGAACGTCTTCCCTTGGTATGATTATAATCATGTTGGCAATCTCGTGTGCTGTAATCCTGTTTTTTACTCGGCCATAATAAAAAGAGGACAGAAAACTGTGCAACTACTGCTGGTACAGGTACAGTATAGTTATGGTTAATAAAAGGAAAATGTTTTATTCATCACATTAAATATACAGTAATTCAGTAAACTCACTCTCTCTTCAACTTACATTACCGGCCCCTAAGGGTATGAGTAACAAATCACAAGCCTGCCATGCCAATGAATATCCAACATGCCGGAACCAAGGACTTTTGCATAATAATGATAGCTAACCAAACACCGCTTCCAAAAATAAATATGGGCATCAGCTATTGTCTGTCACACAGGAAACAGCTCTATCACATTCAAATTAACTTCCCAAATTCTCATGTGGTCATTTTGGATAGACATATTTTCAAAACGGTGAGGACTTTGGTGGTAGTTACCACACTAATGTGCCAAATATCGAAAATAAGTAAAATGTTTGAGAGTCCCAGTGTGATTTTCACTGCCCTCTCACTGCAGTGAACAGAAGTGACTAAAAAGGCTAAAGGGACACTTAATTTTATAGCACCATTCTTTTATTAAGTCACAGTTAAGACACAATTTCCTTAACATATTTAACACACTTGTGATGCTTTATCCAGAATAAAATTATAAAAAGAAAATAATGTCTTTTCAGCCTCCTCAGGACATGATCTCCAGCATTTACTAGTACAGTTCACATCTAAATGTGAGGTAGACTGAGTGAGAATTAGCACCTCCAAATCTGAGGCCATTGTCATCTCCCAGAAAAGAGTGGTTTGTGATGTTCAAGTAAGGAGGGGGGGGGCACCCCAGGAGGAGGTTTTATAGTAATTAGGGTCTTATTTACAAATGAGATGATAGTGAAACTGACCAATAAATCTGTGTAGCTGCAGCGGTGTTGTGGGCATTGTGCTAGACTGTGGCGTTCTTGCATAATGCTTCTACCGGTCAATGTACATTCATATCCTCACTTCTGGTTCTGTGTTCTGAATACTGACTGCAAATCCAGAGTTGAAAAGAGTTTTCTTGGTAGATTTGAACTTATTACCCATTGGTAACAATATGAGATTTCCTCAGAGTTGTTCCAATGCTTCTGATCAAGAGAAATCAGCTGAGGTGGTTTAGGGATGAAGAAATGATGCACTCTTGGTGCCTCCCATGGGGGATAGAGTCCCAGTCACAGCTCACTGGGAGAAGATCCAGGACATGCTAGTCTGGAAATATGTATACATTCAGGAGATCCCAAACAATGTTGATGATAATAGGGTGACCTGTTCTGTCTAACTCTGAATTCTACTCATGCATTTCCCACCAAATGAATCAAAAGTCAAGACACAATAATACTGTTGAAATAATCGAACCACAAAATGCTGCTAGATAATTCCAGAACTGCGGATTGTGAGGGAGATTGGAACCGTATAGAAAATGGAGAAGTGATGAAGTGAATGTGAAAGGCTGTCAGCAGGAAGCTGCTTAAAATTAAATTTCACGCAAATGATAGAAACATTTTCTTCATACCATGGAACACCTTATTTAGTAGTCCGGTTGAAAGCACCACCTTAGGGGCCCTGATATCTGGCCTCAGAGTTATTTTGGAAACACAAAGTGAATAGAAATTAATGAGCTACGCTGAGCTGTTTATTTCACTTTGGCATCCACCTGGGTGCCTTCTTATAGCTGTTGAGTGCAGGTCTCCTGCTTGAACAGCTAATAGAGTACAACTTTGTCAAACTTTTGTTGACTCTGGAACTCTGCCAGACACTTAGATACATTATTTTTTCTTTTTTTGGCATATAGTATCAAATCCATTATTTAGCCACCTGGAAACACCTCAGAGATAAATCCAAATCCCCCTCAAATGCTTTACTATTAAATGCTATCACCGATGCGCAGACTCTCCCCAGGGTGGGATGACTCACACAGAATTCCATACATCATGACAAACTGGAGAACATGGAATCTGTTGGTTTTGTAAAACAGTAAAACCCCAGTGGAGCTCTTATGGAGAAGGATAAAGCAATATTCAAGTATGCCATGCATACGCCTTGTTGAAAGGCTAAGCTGGGCCTAACATCAATCAGCACCTCCACTCCAATGTGTGCAGACTGCTTGAAGGCACAAAGCTTTTAAACCTCCAGGTTATTTTGTGAAAAGATGATGTGGATGATAATAATGGACAGACAGAACAGATGGCAAATCAAGTCAGATAAGCTGGCATGAAAGCACAGAGAGAAAAGCAATTTATTAAAGGGTACAACTGCCATAGTGAAGCTTTTAGGATCTCGTTAAATACTCTGCTTTTTCATTTTCTGTTACCTTTTTGAAATAATTATTATTGTTTTCAAAGTTGTTCATTTTTACTGTAGTCATTATGCTGCCATTTTTCTTATAGATGTTGCTATACTTATTACAGCAGCAATGCCAAGTTGTCAGTCATAGTTCTTCATTAATTTTACGTTACCTCAGTAATTTCTCTGTCACATAATTTATGGCTTGTATATTGTGTATTGTGAATTATTTTCATTTTTGCAACACCATTTGGAATTTGTAAGGGCACAACCATTTTGTGGGATTTTATTTACAGCAGCTAAAAGCATGTCCTGCATCAGTGTGGCATGTGCAGTTATGACAGCCCTATGTTAAAACATGGTGGTGCTGTTCAGTCAACATCCAAGTATTTGAATAATTCCTTACTTCACGATTCTAATGGCAATCTCATTCTCAAGACTTCTGGCTGGGACCTCACACATTGCTTTTTTGTTTTCATTTTGGTTGTTAATGACTTCTGCTACAAACAATAACTTTTTTCTTGTACATTCCGTGTTGTTGTCTCCTGACCTTTTTAGGACAATCTGCCTATTTCTCAACATCACGTGAGGTAATGTCAAACTGAAATCAGCACGCTAAAATTATAAAAAACAGTGGAACCCTCAAATGACATCTGAACTTTCGATCAGTTCAAAGGAATAGTCCCACAACAGTTAAAGACTAAATCACATGAAAAATCTAAAAATAATCATGACAGTATATTTTAGACTCTTTTTGAAGAATTACTACAATTGAGTTTGGTTAACTTCAGGAAACCTGTTTTATCCAGTGTTCTCTACATTGACATTAACTTTCATCAAATTATTCTTTATGTATTTGTCTTTGCTGAGGAATTTGTTCACAGCAACACTCCCACTCATGTCTATTAGTCCTCTATGTAAGTCACAACCTCTACCATCGTGCTAAAAGAGATCTCCGTTTGGCTCAGGGGCACAATTCACTGTTATTCCAGTGACTAATGTTCGTATCAAAGCAGTGTCATCCCAGGGAACATAGCAGCTAGGAGGAGAGTGACACTTTGAACAAATTCCTGAGCCGACATGTCCCTTAAAAGGTACAGTCGTTTCTCTGTCATATTATTTTTTTAAACATCCATTTGGACTCTTCATTTCTCCCATGTGAATGAAACAGAAGTGCTGCTCAAAATTTCAAACGTATTAGTAGTTTGTCCACAATGCGGCCTTTTTACCACATTGCCCCACTCTAGATACTAGCCATTCACAAGTTTTACCCATAAGTCCACCGATCTTTCCACTGATTGGTGTAGCGGATAAGAAAAAAAAGATCTTCAATGCTACACCAAAAAAGACATATCTGTCTACTAAAGTCAAGCATCCTGATTCTTCATTCATAAGTTTCTGTATATGAGCCTAGTTGAAGCAGCTACTAGGCGAGGCTGTCGATTTACCAGTCGATCTACATTCCGACCCACACCTATGGCCACGAGCTTTGGGTTGTGACCGAAAGAGCAAGATCGCGGATACAAGTGGACAAAATGAGTTTTCTCCGCAGAGTGGCTGGACTTTCCCTTAGAGATAGGGTGAGAAGTTCAGTTATCCGGGAAAGACTCGGAGTAGAGTCACTGTTCCTCCGCATTCCTGGGTGGTGTTCCGGGAATGTCCCACTGGAAGAAGACCCAGGACACACTGGAGGGAGGTGGCCGGGGAGAGGGAGGTCTGGGCTTCCCTGCTTAGGCTGTTGCCCCCACGACCCAATCTTGGATAACCGGTGGACTGATTGGTACTATTCATGTCATACAATGATTTCTTCAAAATGTCACATATATTTGTCTGTTTCTTTTTTTTTTCCCGGTGCTGCGCACTTACATCAGAAGGCATGAGCTTATTCAGTGTTAGCAGGAGCACACAGGTGGCCGGTTGCTTTGCAGCGATCAAAGCACATGTACTGTGCAAGGCATGTACGGGGTCCACTGAGAAAAGAAGAGCGTTCATGGCTCATTCTTTCCTCTGCATGTCCTGGAGTCCTATGCAGACTGGGCAAGATTGGGTTGGGGAAAAAGCGGTCACTGATTACAACCGCAAGAAGGTACGCAAATGAATACATGTATGAATAATGTTGCATCCATGCCACAATGTTTTCCAAAATGTGCTATAAGGTCATAAAATGAATAATTCCAAATATCATATATACCTATTTTAGTGCTGCTTTGACATCACGGGCCATAAGGCGCATACTAATTCAGTTTAAGCAGGAACACTCAATAAAATTAAATGAAAAAAAATCAAGTGACAATGAGATACGAATAAGGCAGATTCGCCAGCATTTGTGTGTTAGCTTTTATCCATCCAGACCAGAGAATTTCCAGTTCGATTGTCTCAAAACACAACTCACATCTACAGTTATTCCCAGTTTCAGATAAAAACTAACAGCATCAGATCCCTGGGGGGCAGTAGTATGTATTGTGATCGTGACCGAGAGAATAAAAGTGAAAAAAAACGGTAACTTTTACAAGTACTATACATTTACAGTGGCCGTTGCAGACACAAATCAAATGTATGTGTTTATTGTATAATATTAACAATAAGAGCAACTCACTACTCAAATCGGTAAATATACGAGGCAGTCAGGATCGAACTGGGGGACTCTTGATTATAAGTCAGCAATTCCTACCGCTGCACCATGGAAGCTATTGTATCGTCCTTGATCCTTTTGTGAAAGTGTTTATCTGATCTCTGCACTTCAGGCTTTACACATTATATAGTTTATGTCTACATTTTGTCATTTATTACTAAAATATGAAAAATGTTTCAGTTTTAATGATGTATTTTTTGGTTAAGTTAAATGCACTTTTTTTGTTTAAAGACTATGTGTACTTTAGTTTGTATTGTTTAATGTATTTCTTTTTTATTGTGATGGTCACACTGATATAAAAACATCTGATTATTTTCAAATTCATATGTTTGACTGGTTGTTATTTTAATTTGATTATTATTAATTTTAATCATGTTAATGCAGAGACATCAGGGTGACATTCACAGGTTGACAGACGTGAGCAGATGAGGTAAGACATGCACTGGAGCTCAGAACAGGATGTGCAACCACAGGTCAGGAGGCATCAGAATAGTCAGGCATGAATTAATCGTGACTAATTGAAAAATAAAGTGAACGATTTGTTGACTACCAAAATAATCATTAGTTGCAGCCCTACCATTCATAAAACTGGAGACACCCTTTTTAAAGAAACTGCTGCACATGGCTGCAGGTTGAAATCCCACTTCCGGTTCACCTGATGGGTATGAAAATTGAAAAGGGACCACTCAGGGTGGGTTCCTGCCTTGTATCAAAAACCCAAGTTAGGCTGAATTGGAAAAAGCATACACAGAACGTGAATGGATGCCTGGATTGGTAATTTGTAGGTAGCAGTATGAATATCTACTGCCTCAATGCTCCAGAGTCCAGGGTTCAAATGCCGGCCCAGTTGGCATGTTTTCCCTGTATCAGCTTGACCTTGTTCTCATATCCCAAAGGAGCAGGTCATCTTAAATAAAGATTGTAACCTCACTAGTATGAGCAATTATCCATAAAAATTTTAAAATGTACTATTAAAAAAGAAATATACACTACTACTGTTTATTAATATTAAGTACCACAGCAACAGATGCCTTCATTTTTTCACTAGTGTTCTGACTATATTTACAGTCTGGTCTTGCCACTTAATTTGTATCTGCTAAGAAAATAATAGATTCAGTAACACCTCACCTCTCTACCATCTCATCTCTGCTGTGTAGCCCATGTGTTCAAAGCTTTTGCCAAGGTCTCCTGATTGCACTGCAGTCGTCTGTGAGGCGGCTCTGATAAAAATGTAATGATCGGAAGCAGTAATCAAGTGTTAAACATTCCTTTCAAAATCAATCTAATCATTTCTTATACTCACAAGACTGTCTATTTTTTAACATTCAAATCCATCTATCTGTTTATTTTTAAGACCTACTTAATCAATTTTAAGGTCATGGAGGTGGGGGTGCAGTCCTATCATGGCAGCTCTGGCCACAAAGGCAAAGAAAACCCCTAAATGACAGGCAAGACCATTTACAGGCTCCCATAATGTACAGTGGGATGCAATTTTTGGGCAAATGGTTGGTTGTTACGATAAAAAATGTCAGTTAAATATATCATATAGGAGACACATACTGATATTTGAGAAGTGAAATGAAGTTTATTGGATTTACAAACTTCATTTCACTTCTCAAATATCACTGTGTGTGTCTCCTATATGATATATTTAACTGACATTTTTAAGTGAAAACCAACCATTTATACAGGAAAATAATGACTATTAACAAGGTTGCCCAAACTTTTGCATCCCACTGTAATACTTTTATATACAGTACCTCCATATTTCTTCTCTGCAGCACCAGTCGTCAGCAGCCAGACTCACTGGGCACTTTGAAAGTATAGCCAAGAACTTATTTAAAGTTGTTAACAGAAATTGAACATTTATATTACTTTCTGTCTGAGTTTAATTAAACAAAAAACCTGTGGTTTAAAGGACTAACACCGGAAGAAATAGAAAAAAAGTGATGTTCCACTCTGAGGGCAGAAGCCAGGCCGTTTTCACTTCAACAATTTGAAGACCCACATTAAAATTGGTTCTCCTTTTCCAACAGGCTCATCTACCTCATGCAGGGCCTTCAAACTGAACATGACCAAATTCTCTTAGCCGTTCTTGATTTACTTTCTTTAAATTATTGGGAAAACTGGCATTCAAGTTTTAGAGACGAGAGTAAACCAAGGTGAAGGTGTGAATAGATGGGGGTGATCAAAAAGTTATCAGCCTGCTCTATTAAAAGCAAAACCAGTGAAACCAAACAAGTTTTACTTTTCAGCATAATCTTCATGAACACTGATTCACTTGCTATAAAGTTCACACAGGTTTTCCGTGTTAAATAAATCATTTTTGTCATGCATATACATCCAATTTTCTATTGCTGACTTGATGTTTTGGCTTTCGTATTTTGGTTTGTTTGATTTTTCTTTGGCTCTGACTCATGTAAGTTTATCCACTATGAATATCTCTTTGGCAGAACAATTTCAACACTTCCTAAATTTCTCCCAGTTCAGATTCATCAGTACAAGACTCTTCTTGGTGCTCTGGACACAGTGATGCTTCATTTCAGTAGTCAACAGTAGTGAACACCCAACATGAACAGGACTTGCTCATATATATGTTCACGAAGAATGGATTCAACTAATTCAAACCTAATCCCTATGTGTAGTGTCTGCTATCATGATCATTCTGATTCTCCATTACACTTTGCTCCATGTCAGTATCAGTGTTTAAAGCCTGTCAGACTCTGGATCACTTTAGAGACAGTGTACCTCGATTGCCTTTGGCAGCCCACCTCTGTCACTAGTAAAGGGGTCTGGTCTTAATACATTTTGAGAAGAGAATGAATCCCCAAAGGTGTATCATTCCTACGTATTTGAAATTCAATGATAGATAGCATGATACTTGAGTTTGCAGTTTTCAATGTCAATTCAGACATGGTTCTGAAAACATCAAAAATATAAACCTCACAACAGTTAAACTGCAAATTTTAGTACGTAACAGATAATCTCCAGTCATTTACAAAAACAGCACTGTAACATTCAGATTTAAACTCAAAATGTTTTGATCATCCCTCATTAAAGAACAGAGTGAAGCAGGGAAGACATGGGGCTTCCAAAAACATTTAGGACAAAAATATTGCCAATGAAGGTTTAGTTTTTAAAAACGGTAAGATGGAGATTTTGAGTGGCAAAATATATGGAGTAGTCCTCGATGTGTAGCTTAACATGGTGGATATCTAAAACGGGTAATCAATGCAGTTAATGCAGTTCAAGGTTTAGTGTTAGTATGTCCCATACTAAAGCACCTGATTCTGCAGTGAAATGCAGGTAAAGTGTGATCCAAACTAACCACCCAACCATTTTCTGGGCCAACTATGGGAGCCTAGCCTGGCAATATTAGCTGCTACACAGGAGGTGACAGTGGATGACACCATCACACTTGTTTATTCACCAATGTACCCAAAATGCACATGTCAGGGATACGGGTGTACACTAAAATACATTACAACATTAGTACAATTGTGACAAGAACAGGCCATTCAGTCCAGCCAGTTCATCAATCCTATTCATGTAGATTGTCTAAAATAACATCAAGTCAAGATCTGAAGGCCCCTGAAGTCCTATTCTCACCACACTATTTGGTAATTTATTCCATTTGTCTATGGTTCTTTGAATGAAGAAAAACATTTGTGCGAAATCTGTCCTTTACAAGTTTCCAGCCATGTCCCTGTGTTCATGTGGCATAATTTATTTTAAAGTAACAGCCTGGATCCAATGCACTAAACACTTTGATCATGCCACTTCTTCATCTCCATTCGCTTAAGACGAAGAGGATCATCTCCTTTAATCTTTCCTCATAGCTAATACTTCTCAGACCGAGGATGAGTATACTCACTATGATCTGGACTTCCCCCCCCCAAGTGCTGCTATGTCTCTTTTATAATACAGAGCACAAAGACATGGGGGGAGACCTAAAAGGACAAATGCCAATAAGGACTACAGTGAACTCTGGGCCTTAATGACATAATATTCATGAGTAAGATTATCTATGTTTACACTCAATATCTTTGTTTAAATTAGGATTCAAGAAGACAATTAGCCCCTCTAGTCCAGTTACACTGGACACTACTTCTATACAGCATTCAATGTATAGCATCCATAGGACAAACAGTAAAGTTTGATGGCAGCTAGTAAAGCTCATTTTCTTCTTTTTGGAAGAAGAATGGATCATATCACACTAAGGTCATCTACTTGGTCTATTTATTTCTCTTAATCAGTGATTTGCTTTGTTTCAATCCAGCTTTGTAGACTGCCTAGAAATGGACAGCCAGGTCCAGCTTAAACAGACACAAAGCAGGCAAGAGGCACAGGTCTGAGGGGAGAATCTGGTTGGTGACTTGTGTTTTTTTTGGCTTTTATTTGCACTTTTGTTCAAACACTTAAATCCTGATAAGTTAATTTTACTCATAAAAGAATGATGTTTTCAAAGGGATGTGATAATCCATTCATTTGGCAAGCAAGTTGGCTCAGTAGTTGAGGAGCTGGGCTATAAGTCACAAGTTAACCAGTGCAATCACTACCAGTGACCCTGAGTAAGTCACCTAATTTAACTGTGAAAATATATCTGCATGCGACTGTATTCTCTGAACCTGTCTGGCTTGGCCATGTTACCATGTTGTTGTCCTGTACAGAGCATAACATTCTCAAACTGACATTTTCCAATTTTAGGTCAAAGGATATCAGAACCTATCCTGGCAGCACTGATTCCAAGGCAGGAATCAATCTTGAAAGGGTAGCATTGCATCGGAGGTCATTTTAGAGTAAACAATTGTGCTTACTGGAACACTAAAAAAAAGAAAAGAAAAAGCAAAAAATACTGCTGCGTTTCCACATACTGTATAAAAAAATGAGTGACCATTTTCACGGGCTAGATATGTAGTACCCAGTCCAGCAAGCTGTAGTATATTTAGTTAACTAATTGGTTGCAAAACTAACAGAATAGCTCAACTCTAGGACTGTGTCCTTCAAGCTGTAGCTCTCAGAAGACGTTCACTCCAAATCTGGCCAAGTCTCAGCTGTGTCTAAATACACCAGCAGAATGGGAACATCACCAAGAACTGGAGGTCTTATAGTGTCCCGTGTGCTTTTGTCACTCAGCTGCTCAGATCGTTCCAAAAGGTTACAGCTATTCAAACCCGACTCAGGCCACAGCTAACTGAACAGTAATTCTGCTATAACACATACATTATGTCACTGGACAAGACTTCAACTTGCACCCTCTGCCATGTCCCCTTTATTGTCTTGTTTAATCAAGCTGAAGAATGATAGCAGCTTTCATCACTTATGTAGCAGCAGGAATTGCACCACTTTATCCCACAGTGGACGGATTACTTTAAAAAGGTTTGCACAATGTGCCAGCTCACATCCACTTGAGTGTGCCCACTCCTCCTCTCCGATTGCAGAAACCACAAAAAGCTGAGAATTATGAAACTGCAAAGTAAGATTTAGCAACAGAGAAGCCTAACACAACCAAGTGACACAGCCATCTTTTAAGTTTTTCTGTTGTGGGTCAGTTTAGGGGCACAGCCAGAAATTCATTTCCAGTGTGGATCTATGCAAACATAGGTGGCTCTAACTGACTATCCTGTCAGTATAGAGACACCCCTGAAACAATGCAATGTGAAACAGCAGAAATGATGGAATTTTATATGTACATCATGTTTGGAATTTCAGCATTGGGAGATTTCCACAAGTACAACAACAATTGGCTTGAGGATTTGAAATGCTTGGGGTGGTATTTCAATATAGGGGTTATAGAGAATGATGTGGCCATCATGCACTAGCTTATTTACAGATTTTACCATGTGCACACGCTACATTTATTCAGTGACATATTATATCAGGTTCAGGTCAGGTTGGGGAGCATGTACTGGTACAGCGCATTGCCATACCCACCACATGATGAAACAGCTCAGGATCCTGCTTGGAAAACGCCCATACAGACAAGTGGTCCAATCCAACCCACCTGCAAATGACCATCTATCTGCCATAGCCGGGTGTTACGTGGGCGTTCTCTTGGCCTGGTCCAGCCACTTGGGTCCTTAACAATGAAGATTCTGCGAGCTGGATCACCTTCGGGGAATCGTACCACATGCCCATAGTGACATAACTGATGCTCCCTCACAATGCAGGTAATGTGCCTCATTCAGGACTCCATGAGCAACTGCTCATTTGACACAAAGTCAGACCAAGGGTACCCAAGGATTCTCAGAGAAGACACAGTACGAAAGGAGTCCAGTCTTCATCCCTGGTCACTAAATAGCATTCATATCTCGCAACAATATAGAAAAGCAGGAAGCACCAGGACTCTAAAGACTTGGACTCTTATCCTTTTGCAAAGATATTATGAGAGCCACACACCCCTTTCCAGCAATCTCATGACCCTTACTGACTTCCTAGGACGAGTCACCAGAGACTTAAATGTCACTGCCTAGGTTAAGTAAATCTCTCGACAAGGTTGAGTCTCTCTCTGCAGACAGACTAGCTGCTGATGGCTGTGCCCAAGAGGTCATTAAAGGCCTGCATCTTGGATTTTATCCAGGACACTCACAAGCCCAGACACTGAGACTCCTCACTCAGTCTCTCAAGAGCCCCAATCAGAGCCTTAACTTAAAAATAAACAGTGATTAAAAGCAATATGAAAAAATACAAATTCAAAAAATGATAATATCAGGTCCACATGAATTAGTGAATACCAAGATTATCCAGGATGTTTCTATTCTTAATGTGTACATTTACCATGACTGACCTTAGCTGCTTTAATTACTCGTAAGTGGAGGCCGCATCTCATTCACTCCCATACCACTCAAATATACACTGTTTGAACATCACACATTTAGCGTTTGCTGATTCACTTTCAGCAATGAAGTGTTCTGTTTTAGTCGGCCTGTCAAGTGCTTGTCACTGCAATTATGTGTTTCCGTTAATACCTCAGATGTTCTATCATTAGATTTGCTTTCCGTTAATACCTCAGATGTTCTATCATTAGATTTGCCTTGTGCTTCAAAGCATTTTCAGCTGAAAAATGTGTATGTTTTGAAACTCCAACTAAATAAATTTTTTTTTTAGAATGAACATATGGAGCATCATACTTCATCTTCACTTTCGAGTAGCTATAGGCATAGACATCAACTCTGTTCACGTGGGATTAGTTTATAGACCAGGAGGTGTAAAGTCAGTGATTTACTGGCAATGCTTTGTATCAACATTTTACTGGTCCCTTTAGTCAATGTACTGTATGCATAATGTCAGTTCAGACTGCAATCCTTATTTATAAGAAGAATATGTCAATTTGCACCTCCAAGGGGGACAGCCCCACAAGCACCCAGTTTTTATATAAATTGTGTATATCAGCAAGCTGATGGACCTCTGATGGAATATAACACCCCCAGCTATTCAGCATGCATAAGAAGGAGGTCACTGACAGATCCTTTTCCCCACTTCAGGCACTCGATATAGTAATTATTACCGAAGGTCCTCTGCAACATTACTCCCGTTTAAATTGGTCAAATGAAGGAGTTTAAATGTCAATTCATGCGAGACTAGTTTAACATGCAGTTATCTGGTTATTTTACTGCGATGTGAACACACAGTCTATGAAAAGTTACTAACATGAGCAATTGGGATGTGACTAAAATTACTGAGGTCCTCTGGTAAAAATTACTTTATATCACCTCCTGATCTAAAACTAATTCTGTTTGTATAGAGTTTATGTCTGTGCCTACAGATAATCTACAGTGAAGGCAAAGTGAGTTGTTCCATATGCTCATTCTAAAATAACATTTATTTAGTTGAAGTTTCAAAACCTGCCACAATTTGTAATTTACCTTGTAGAGTTTTCTTCAAACATCCCAAGGACATACTAAGTCGATTATCATTTAGATGAGTCTAATTTTGCCCCTTATGACTAAGTATGGATGTGTGCGAGTGAGGTGCCCATCCAGCTTTGGATTTAGGTTTGAGCTTAGTGCAACTGGGATAAGAAATTTCCCTTAGTATCCCAGAGATGGTAAAGCCAGTTGCAAAATTGATGGACAGTTTGGATGCACAACTGTAGCCATGTCAATTATGTTCAAAGGATCAATACCAAGCCTTCATTCCTTTATAAACGCTATGTGTAGGGCTGCAGTAAAAATTAAATAATATAGTTTGTGGCAGGCGGCTGGTGTCCATGTCCAGCCGGGACGCCCCTACAAACTATATTCAGGGGGAGCAGCCCTGGACACTGCAATACCTCCCCCTGGACGCTAGATAGCCGATTTCCCTGTGGTGGCGGAGTGCCTCGGTTTCCCACAGGGCTCCCTGGGAATTGGAGTTGGGTGCAGCCCTGTTGGGTTCCACAGGCACCACCAGGGGGTGCCGTTTTTGGGACTCCTGGGCCCATGTGGGCAGCATATGCACCACACCCGGAAGTGCAGCCGGAACTCAGTGGTCAAACACCTGGAGCACTTCCGGGTGAACTATAAAAGGAACGAACAACCACCACTCAGCAGCCAGAGTCGGGTGGAGGAGGAAAAGGTTGCCTGGGAGAAGTAGTGGTGCCAGAGCGTTGTGCTTGTACTTGTGTGCTTAATACTTGGGACTGTGTTGTGTCTATGGGTACAGGGAAGATGTAGCCCACAGATGAAGAAAAATAAATAGTTTATTTATTTTACACGTGCCTCCCGTGTCCAATCTGTGTCAGGTTGGGCGCTATATAGTGCCTTTCTTACAAGCTATTATTTCTAACTTCCACATTCAAACATGTGATAGCAGATGTTAAATTGATCACATTTCACAGCCGCTCATCACACTCGTAAAAGCATGAATGAATCATGTATTTTATTCCATTGAAAGAACAGTAGGATTGTCCTGTTTTACTATGTTAAGCCATGGCCTGTTTGTGCTGAGCTCAACAGTGTGAGCCAAGTAAAGAGGCTGTTCTAGCATGTGGAAGCACAGAAATTTCTCCTATTGGCATTCATAGTTACTACAGTGCAAATGTGCAGACTGGGACAGATTGTGGTGTGTGCAACCCACACCACGACAAAATATTTGGTGTAGTTGGCAGGATTTGAAATGTAAAGAGGTCAAGTGGAATGGCCAAGCATTGCTGTGCCAAGAGCTCAGCTGACGTCACCATGAAGCACAGGTCATGCCTCAGCTTGGAGGCTGTCCCTGTATATAGAAGCACAGAATTTCTCCTGTTTCTCTTGCCATAAGGAGCATTATCTCGCTAGGGTCTTTTTAATCCAGATGTTACATGTTTCTGCGATGCATACTGCTGTTTGCCACCCATTCCATGTCAAAGCCACAGTAACAGGCATAATTCCCACAATCACATGCTGAAATTCAACCTCCATTACATAGTGTCGCTCTCTTCGACATACATATGCACTCACTCACAAACACAAAGGTTAAAAAGTAATTATCTAGGTTACTTAACAATTCTGTGTTAAATGCTTATGCTCACCCTGCATAGGTTGAATCAAAATAAGCTAAATAGTACATGGTGATAGTCAAAAAAACGTATTTAAAATATGTATTAAACACAAACTAACTGTACTTTGGACTGATTGTGTAAGCTTGAGATACAATAAATCTAGGAATACATCTACATGTGGGCATAATTCCTCACATGCTGTTTCACATCTGAACATTGCCTCTATGACCATTCATCTCTCCCAATGAGTGCCCTCTGCACTATCCTTAGGATGGATGGATAGAAAGATAGATACACAGACAGACAGACAGACAGACAGATAGATAGATAGATAGATAGATAGATAGATAGATAGATAGATAGATAGATAGATAGATAGATAGATAGATTTGGCTGTTTACTTCGTCCACTGTATAAAAATGTGAACAGGTGCTCCTTTTAACACCACCAAACTACTTCATTTTTTGTGTTCTGCAGTAAACGACCACACAGAAAACCACCAGGCTTTCCTAGAGTTTTGCAGAATTCAACACCCACACTAAAAAGGAACAGCCAGAGAATAGCTGAAGGGTGTCTTTGTGGAGATACCAGGACTTCCTAATGGAACAAATCAATATTAGAAGTTTAGGGATTATCTGCCATCCGAGTGGATCCATTAACTTTGTCCTGTCGGTTGTTTTTCTTCTCAACAGCCAAAAATTCATCTGTAAATGAAGAGGCATGTTAATTGATGCCTTCTCTTTCTGGAAACTAAGTAGCTTCTCACTGTGAGACTCAAAATGCATTTTCATCCTAAAACTTTTGGCTTAGTATTTCACCCTCCACAAAGAACATTATACTGTACATGTTTAATTCTGCACATTCCTAGCTACAAGAACTGTCTTTGTAACTTGTGAACATTCCTGTTCTTTTGTTCTCATATCAAAGTTACATCAGTGAACAAAATCTAACCAGATCTAGTTTGTTCCTCTTGAGTATAGCCCACGGCACAGGAATATGTTCATTCCATATATCCAACCTGCTCAAGTAAAAAATACATACTATAAAACATGTCCTTAATTGCTTCAGCACCACCTGCTATTTCCAGTTTTGCTTACCCAACCATTTGTCTTTTATATCACAAACATGTGAAAAACTTTAAAAATGGAAACTTGCTTCTTTTTTGTTTAATGTAAGCCTTTGTGGTAAACTCAGTGTGATATGCTACAATTGTTGTTTTTATTTCAAACCTACTTATGTAAAAGAGGCATGAATCAAAGAATTTCTTGTTAGATACCATTTTATATACTGTGTCAGACATGAAGGAGCACTGCTGAGTGGATATTACCTGGGATTCCAACTTATTATAGTCTTATTACATATTTAAAGCAGATTGAAACTCAGTTACAACTTTAGTCCTCACATTATGATTACTATAATGGCAAAGGCCTATGTGACAGAGATGGGAATACATTGTCAATGGAAAATGGCCTTTCTGCAGTTTGAGGACTGAGATTACTACAGATTATTGGCTTCTGCGACAACACAGATGATCAAATCCAACTTAACTTTTATCAGGTCTTGCTTATTTATTTAAAAAATATTTGAAGTTGCCACACATTAGTTGGTGTGCACATGGAGGCATGTGATATTTGAATTTCCCATGTTGCATGGCTACACTCGGATCTCACTCTGGGTGGTTCACCGTGTGGTGAACTGTGTGTGCATGCTCCCAACCCCTCTCTTTTTCTCTCCATACCCTTATGTCTGCAACTGTTGGGTCAGCCACCATTTGGTAGGCCCAGTAAGGCTCAACAGAAATGTAAAGAATAGGTTGGGGCAAGAAATGGGAGTAAGATGGTTGTAAGTTTTTATTTATAGCAGAAACACAGAAATCTAAAATATGGAGCAGGAGCAACCAGCCCTGTTGAGTCCATATTTTTTGTAATGGGTCATTTGCATTATATATCTTAGAGTGACCATCATTAATGAACACAATAAATCTTGCCTATATTTAAGAAGGATCACAAACAACGTTGCTTCCTTAAACATCTGTGGAATGCCTGTGTGTCTCCATTTATGCAGACAAACTTCTTCAGGTACAGTACGGACTCCATAATCACTGGCTACATAGCACCCTGGTACAACACCTACTCAACTCAAGATCATAACGCACTACAGAGGGTGGCAAAAGCAGCACAGAATAATACTGGCATACAGCTTCCCTCTGCCCATGACATCTATAACACACGCTGCATTTGAAAGTCAAACTGTGTTATTAAAGACCTCAGTAACCCTGCACAGTCACTTTTGTTCCTCCTCACTTCAGAAAAGTACAGGACCATTTGCACTCACAGCACAAATTTTTACCCACAGTTCCATAACTGCTACTCATATGGTCAAATACATGTTGTTGTAAGTATATTGCATTCAGTGTATTATATTCTGCTGCTATTTTTTTATGTTGCTGGTATTGCTTTACTGTCACTTATTTGAAGGTCAATACTAGTAAGAATTTAATCGTTCTATGTACAAATGACAATAAACTTGAACATACAATAGTTTTGGCAACTGAATCAGGGACCAAACCAAAATCAGGACCACTGAAGAAGGCTTAGATAGAACTATAGTTCCTTGAAAGAAGTAATCAAACCAAAAACAACTTCAAGGAATAGTTCTCCCTCAAAGATCAGTAACTCAACATTTAGTTTTCTTCAGTTACTGAACATGTCAGGACCCAAAAACTCTGAGCAATATTAACCCTTCCTTCCATGTGTATGATAAAATATACCAGCTAACTCTTTTGTGTCTATTTTTCTTCCCAGGAAATAAGTTTAACTCTAACACTGTTTTGAGTGACAGTGAGAGAGAAACCAGAGAAGGAAATAATTATTAGGGAAAGAAATGTTAGTGTTAACCTAGTCATGTGGTGGGTGCAGCAATGCATTATCAGTGCATGCTCCCAGCCTAGAAGGATTTTACAATTTAATATGTTCATAAGCTACAGATGCCAAACATGCAGTACATACATAGGCTACTTAGCAAAAACAGACTGGGTATACGGTAGTATTATATCAGTACCCAATAACAAAAATCTAAGGCATTGTCAATATGGGAATGCCTGCATCTAACTAGAATGGCATACTGTATGTCCAAGAAGAATCACTCCACTTGCCAGAATGAAAAGCAAAAAGTCACCAGTTAACACAGTCTCCTATTCATGCATGTGATATGCAAGAGAACAAAACAGCCTGTGATAACCTGACATGGGATATGGGGTTCTTCTATGAGAAATGTCCTTTCAGTGGGAAAAGCAAGTCCTGTTAGGCTCTTAGGGAATCCTACAGGTAACAGTAAAGGTGAAGTAGCCAAGTGCTATAACCAAACTACTAATGTCACTATGAGGTCTTTCCAGAAGTTAAGCCTAGCTTGTGTTATCAAAGTATCCTCAGCCAGACATTTTGAGACTGAAAAAAACTGAGACACATGGAGCAAAGGATCACTCTCAGGGAAACCGTGCTAACATTTGTACTTGTGATAAGGCTGCACAAGCTGACTATTAATCCTCTCTGTTATTATTTATTATGAATCTATGTGTTTAGTTAGACAAATGCATATTATTTGTTTTGTATTACAATTTTATTAATGTCATATACCTCTTTGTTCTTTCACTTGTGCATTATCTGTTTTTACAATCTTGAGTGATTTAACAACCCCTTTGTGTTACTTATTAACAAGTAAAATAGATAATAATAAAAAAAAGGAAAAGAACAATATCACTTAATTATCCAAGATCTTGTGTGCTGCGTTTAGGTATATTAAGACAGTGACAATGCTGTAATAGTTCTATCATTACATGTATCAAGTACAGTTGTAGCAGTGCTTGAAACTTCAACTCCCAGCAGTCCCTGCAGTGGCTCTGATTGGTCATCTGCTGAGGGTGCAGGGGCTGTTGGATACAAGGAGGCTGGCGTGACATTTAAAAGGGGGCTAGTGTTACCAAAAAGGGAGAAGTCATTTGTGTTTCGTCTGTCTGCCTTCCGTTTTAATACCTGTCGATTCTTGTTTTGTCCTGGATCGTCTCCTGTTTTGAGTGTATGGACTGTCTGGTCTCTTCCTGCTGCATGACAACTGTCTGAAGATTTGCTGTCATCTTGAGAAGTAAGAAGCGCTCCTAATCCCATTCATTCGCCATCATCTCATCAGGAAACACCAGTAGGCCTGACCTTTACATTCATATATAGCGTGCTGATCACTGGACTATCTGCCATCACTTCATTTCATCAGTTGTCGTTTTCACGGACTTCATAGTGTGTGATTTTTGTTAGTGGTTTGTTATTGTCGAATTTGTATTTATTGTACATCGCCATAAAGGGGAACTGAGGAGGGATTGTTGTTTACATTTATTATTGTTTAATATATTCCTTAATTTCTGTTTTATTACCAGTCGCTTTTTTTGTCTCTGCTTGTGAGTGTGTGTGGGTCAGGCCAAGGCAGGGTGTGTCCCTGGAATCTCCACCAAAAAAAATAAATACATCAACGTCTCTTTGACGGTGTGAATCTTAGTGGCACCGGACTGCTACACAGTGAAGGTGTGTGTATACCCACAAATATGAATCTGTAATGGCCACAATGTACCAATGTTTTAAGTGAATGCATTTTGTTCAATGTTCCTTGAGATAAAAATCGATCTTACGCTTAACCGCAAACTCTGCTTTATTAAGAAATTCTAACCGTAAAAATAGTTAACCTCACTTGTATTGAAGTTTTGGAAAGTGAAGCTATAAAACGAATAAAGAAATTCAAAGAGAATGTCCTCCAGCCATATCAGGATGAACACACATGAACTGGCACTGACAATTGTGTGCCTTTCGTTTCTCTGAAAGGTATGTAGTACAATCAATACCCCGAAAGACATCATTGAAAATGGATGGCCATTGTTAATAATACTTTGAATAACTGTTAAACATAAAAAATGACCCTCTGCCAGGCATGCTCTACTGTTTGATACAAGTATGTAAATTAAGAGAAAAACCTACAAGTAATAACGACAGTAACAGAATGGAGGAACCAGTTTTGAGTCCCTGGGGATTACAGAAAAGGAACCAAAGAAAGGGGTGGAATCTTACACTGGAGGTGTCTGTTCTCTCCCCTGTGAGGATGAAGACCCACTCCTTAGAAACCTAACCAGAGGTTTGACCCCAACTTTGGCTCCTCCCTTCATGTGTACAAAAAAAAATCATTCCTCTTCCCTTAACAAGATGATGGCCCAGAAGGCAGATGGGATAGAATTCCTACCAAAAGAGAGATCAAGATAGATAGAAGCAGAAAGAATGATTCTGTGTACTGAGAAGTCGCGGCCAGTTTGCCATTATTTCTTTTTTTAACATTCATCTTACCCTGCTATGCGCAAGTGGCACAGTGGTAGTGGTAGGAGATTGTGGGTTTGCTTCCCGGGTCCTCCCTGCATGGAGAGTGCTTCGAGTAGTGAGAAAAGCACTATATAAATGTAAAGAATGATTATTTTTTATACCTAACTGACTCCCCAAACTTTCCTTTTTCAATAGTTTTGGTCACAACCCCTAATTTTTATGCTAGGACATTGAGCCGGCAGGTTTAGAGTCGCAGCCCTGGCAGACTCATGGCAGGACAACTCCTCACTGCATTATAAGCACACGGACTATATTGGTAAAAATTAAACACAGGTTGCAAAATAAACCATCTACTTTTACAGTGTTTATGACTACAACTTGAGTGATTCCTGTAAGCTGGCAGCAAACATCTTGGAAAATATTATATGTTTCAGTTTCTTAGCATACTGTTAAAATTGTGCTGAATGGCAGATTGCAGCGCACAGCTCTAATCCCATAATTGCACCTCACAGCTACACACTTCGCTTTGCAGTTTTTGTCCAGTCTAATCCAGGATACGTTCAGTGAGAGCCATCTTAACTCAACTGACAGGATCAGTTTTGGTTAGGTCAGCATCTCCTCAAACGTAAACAGACAACTTTTGTCTTTGCATTGTGCTGTTTTGTTTTTTTTTTGGTTTTTTTTTTCTAGCACAGTTCTTTGACCAGATTTGCATATTGTTTTCCACTTTGAATTTCTTTTTAGCTGCCGGCCTCATGCTTGAATGAGTAGCAGAAGGAAGTATGTTTTTGTAAAGTATCTGGCCACATGCCAAGCCAAGCCAGAAGAAAAAAGGAGTAGGAAGCTAGAAAGCAACTTGGAGAACTACTGAAAGGAGCAAAGGCAGCACACTACAGTGGGAGAACACAAAAAAACATGAAGTAATCCACTGCTGGAGTAAATGAAACACCGGACACATGACGGGGTTCCCCCCGTGCTAACTTTAATAAATGTCACTACATATACACACACACACACAGAGCTCTCCGATATCTGAGGTGCTTCACACTTTTTAGGCTTGTGAAAGAGCTGACAAATGGGGATCACTTGAGCTGTCTGAGACTGAAAGACAAAAGCAAGGCTGTACCTGGCTGTACAATTTTCATAAGCTCACATTAGAATGATAAAGCAAAATTATTTTTTTATCTTCCTCTTTCGCTCCACTGCAAGCATTCTCAATGCTTTTTATAGTATCTGATCATTAGAGTAATCTGCATTCTTGTTTTCACTGCTGGTTACCAATCATCTACTGTAACAGGGAAACGAAACATGAAGCTTTAATTATTTGTCCTTTAAGATCTGCTTTACATAAACATCAATGCACATGCCAAAATTACAGCAGAAGTTGCTAGGATCTTTCAAATGCAAAAAAAAAAATACAACCTATGACCATCCCACCCCTGGCAGCTCTTTTGACAGTGGAATAAAACTGCCAAGAACAGTAACAAGCAAATAATATGTAGCCCAGTCATAGCATCCTCCAGTACTTTTAATGTAGGCAAGACAGTGGGTTCTAAACCAAAAGTTTCCCTTGAGCAACTCAAGACAACATGGCAGTATTTTGTAAAAAAAAAAAATGTTATATTGCATGTAAACAACTGCAAACTTTAAAAATAGGAACTGATATCAAAATAACACTCCTTGTCTGGGGCATTGCCTTTGATTGCTCCCTGCTTAAGACATTCTATTTATTCCTAATAATTACATTTTTAATGCATCCTTACTGAAAGTAGAAGTATTTCCTTAGCATACTCTAATTATATGCTGTACATTCATGGTAATGTTATACATGTGACCTGCTCATTAAATAGTATTATTGTGAACTCCCAAACCTCCAGCATTGTCCAAATGTATAGTATGACAGTGTCAGAAAACATTGTTACAAATAAACAGCTTTTGAAACATCACCCTTTCTATGATGAACTCTAGTTTACAAGTACAGTGGTATACTTCCATTCTTTGTATTTATGCTGTATATTTGAAGCATAGGATGGCTGAGTAATTTACTCAAAACCAATCCAACAACCTTATCCTTTGGAGTCCCGTTCTTCAGTTACTATGTCACACTGCTTATTAACTATTACACATTTTTCAAAGGAAACGTTACAACATGTGAGGCGCTTACTATCTTATTTGTTTACATGCATTCGAGGGTCATCATCAGATTTTACAAAAAAGATCTTTGTGATGCAATTAACTTCCCTCACTTAATTTAATTTACGTCCACACCATAAGTGATACCAGCCACAATCGAAACCACCAAGAAGGGAACGTTGGTTCATATGCAGGCACAAAAGCGGAGATTTTCAATCTCCAGTCAATCTGACATTACATTTATGGAATACTAGCTGTGTGTGGTCTTCAAGACAAAAAACAGCCCGAAGACTCCCTAGCAGTTTTACTATATTCGTGAAATTGGAGAGGTGTCAGCTAGCTCTTAAGAATTACTCAGGGCAGTGGAAGTGTACCCACCTGTGCTTGCTGCCCCACTGGCTTTCATAAGAAGACACTGGCAATCTACACAATATATTAAAAATCCTAAGCTTAAAAGTGCAACGATTTTATGTGATGTTATTATGTCATGCTTTAAATCAGGCTAATTTTTAAAATCTATATATACAGTATATGTTTGGCATCATTTTTTTCAGAATTTATCGAACTTTAATGTGATGTTAGATTTTCAGATTCTTATTCTGTTTTTAAATTATAAACTTAAAAATACCAAGAACTCACGTCCCACGAGATGAGACTTTGTGCCAGGAGACTTAACCCCGCCAGGGGCTGGAAATAAAAGACAAAGAGTAGGACAGCTGCTGTACAGGCTTTTAAATGTTCAAAGCGCCGCACAAGATGCAGATCACGTGGGACGGCAGCAGCAGCAAGCCAGCAGCTGATCAAGCAAAGAAGAGGTAAAAAAAAACTGTATTCGTTTCCCATTGTATCACCGTTTAGAAGGGGGTTTCGGAGGAGCAACCACATCTCCTTGGGTTGCATTCAGCCCCCCTCTTTTTCACAACATGAGTGGCAGAGACATGAAGTGGCTGCCATGTAGCACAGGCCGGGGGGGTGGCAAGCGAAGCGAGCAGGGGGCGAACCCCTAGTACCATATAAAAGCTGTATCACTGGCTTTAATTTTAATACCTTAAGATACACAATGTTTTTAGTGAAAACTTCAAGCCTTGCCCTCTATTGCTAAGGTGTTTTACTTGCACGTTGTTCGTTGAGCCGCGGCGATTGCTTCATTTCAATGTTGTGTCTTTTCATCTGTGTCATTAGCATTAGTCATTGTTGTTGCACGGCACACAGCTCTTTCATGGTGAGAAGTGAGGCGCATGCAAGTGGCAAATTTTTTTTTAACTCTTTCAGGGCTGATGTTGACTTTTATCAAAAGGAGGAATTGACGATGGTAATCAACTGTAAACTGTGACAAAACCAACTGTTATGTTTTATTTGGAGTCTCTTTGGTAGAAGGAAAGTTAGCTTCATTGGATTTCACTGAGATTTCCTGCACTGCCATGAGTAGCAAGGCACAAACATCGGCAAAAATGGCCCTGACCCTTGGCGAGAGGTCAAAGCGGATGCATAAAGCAGAATATTCCGGCTACGACATTTTGCCTATTCTCTCTGCACTGGACTATGACTTGCTGGGCTCCGATTTTGAATGTGAGTTTCTGGCTTCAGTTGATTGGTCTCATACTATTTGTGGTACCATCACAGGTTCAAGTAGCTAAAACTTCTATGGCACTGTTCGCCTGGGAGGACTGCCACCTAACAATGATAAGAGGTAGAATCCAGATTGCAATGCACCGCGACAGTGTCAGCTGCTGCTGCCCCAGCCACGTGAAGACAGCCTGGCAGCAAGCCTGCCGCACATTCATGGCAAACTGGCAGCCACAGCATGCAAAAACGATGTTTTATATTGTGTTATGTTACATATTTCTGTGTGAAGCCATTGCTTTTCAGAAAACTATGTTTTTTGGAAAAAATATTCAGCCCTCAAAGAGTTAATGTGCATGCAGGCGCCATCTAGTGGCTGTGATTGAGTGTGAGCAGTGCAGACTGCTCTATACACACACAGATCTTTCGTTTATATATTTCTAATGAGAAAGACCTGGAGTCTCCACAAGACCCTGTGGGCACAAAACCCAGAGGATAACATGTTCGCCTCACACAGAAGGCATTCACATAATCAACTTCAGTCCAAGCTCTTTGAGAAGTGGAAGCCACTGCATTGCCCTGCTTGTAGGCTCATTGTAATAGCAAATAAAAAGATGCCTTTTAGCTTTGAGTCAGAAATAAAGAGTGCATCGCTCTTAAATGTTCTACTCCCATAGAGAATAAAAGATCAAAAAAGAGATCGATCTCCTTAATATCTTTTTTGTTTCTCCTCGACAACAACAATATCTGAAAGAAATAAAATGGAGACATTGTCTTTTGTCTCACACTTCTCAGATTCTTTTCCTAAAAATATTCTCACAAGTGTCTCCTATTCAGCAAATTCATACAATGGGCTCAGATCTTCCAAGTCATGTCTTGACATTTCTTTTTGCATTTTTTTTGTATTTGCATTATGTCTTCAGTAATACATGGTGAAATGTTTGGATGGTAGCAATAAAACACTTTACTATGATTACAAAATTGTACAGTAGTCCTTGCTTCTAATTAATTCTATTAGGTGCTCTAATTTATATTGCTGTGCTATAGTTAGATTATACTCATTCTGGAAGAAAAGGCAGGTATTGTGTTGTAGAGGTTAAGACTTGAACTTCAAACCTTGAGGTTGTGGGTTCAAATGCCACCACTGCGTGACCACGCGGAAGTCACTTCATCTGCCTGTGCTCCAATTAACAAAATAAAAGAGATGTAACCAATTGGCTAGACTAGAAAGCCATCACACAAACTATTATCCTAAGAAATTCTAAGAAAAATATCTGTGAAAAAGTTGATTCTGAAATAAAGACACAAATGAGAATCTCTTTTAAGTTTCAAGAGCCATCAAAGACCAGCCTTTGAGAAGTTAAATTTTCCTATGGGCTGGACTGTAACTGCTACCTAGAAGAACTTCTCCAAATTATAGGTGGCCCTAACCTGAATGTAAGGCTTAGCCAAACAAATATCAAGTGGACACTGTTCTGTAAACCGACATCACATAAGTGAAGCATGAGTCGGTGCATACTTAGTGGCCTGATAAAGCCGTTCGGAGCAGCAGCAGAGGCTTTGTGATGACATTCTGACTATGAGCTTCTGGGAATTTGCATTGGAAGCCGTCTCAGAAAATCTGTTTTTAATCAACAAATCATATGACTATTTGCATAACTCATTTCTGAAAGCAATCATAAACAGCAAAGTGGGCATCTGCGGCCTTTTCAAAGTTTGGGAAGGAGATTGTGGAGAGACGAGCAAATGCAAGTGGGAACACTCACAGTGCTAGACACCATCTTGAGACCACAAGTGGATTGAAAGAGTGCTGAATACATTTAAAACTAACTCAAGCTTAACTTGCTACCTCTGGCACTTACAGCTCTTATTGTGAAATTGGGACAAAGCAGATTTTTATACTAACACTTATTTTAGTTCAATCTACTGTTTTATAGTACATGATAAATGATGGTGAATATTATACTTTGAATTTTTTTTTGCAATTAAGACTTTTGGAACTGTGCTTGAATGACTGATAAACCAATACTCAATCAATGGCATCCACCTGAAATTAGAACTAGGTTGCATGTAGCTGTGTTGTCTTTCTACTTGCCACCAGGCAGTTAGCATATTTTGAAAGGTGCTCACCACCCAAAAATATTCCTTTAAGTCCATCCCATAATTAAATAATTGTGAATTTTTTATTATGCCTAAAGTTACATCACTTTGAAATGATGATGTGGACCCACCAATGAGCCATTCATGAATTTTACAGAAAGTTTGATAGTCAATTTAAAGTTTGTTGATACCTGAAAACCTGTGTGTAGTTCATCAATAGCACAAATAGAACTATTAAGTAAGTACTTATAATTGATGTGGCCTGCTGTTTATAATGAGCAAAAAATCATACTATGTACGTTTTTGAACTCTTAAACCCTCAGTGTCCTCCAAATAACTAGGCACAAGATTTACATAAAATTATCTAGTGCCACATTAGCAATGATTCTCTCGTTACTAAAATCTAAAATGAAACTTGTTAGCAACAAAATAATCATTGTTAACTAAAACTAAAATAAAAATGAAGAAATGTCTGAAAAGTAACACTAAATGAAAACAAAACTAGTTTTTGTAATTTTAATTTTATTCTTACCAAACTAGTTGTTGTGCATAATGTACATTTGAGCATGCAGTTGCCAGTGTGTTTAAAACCATGTCATTGTAATATTATCTTATCTTCTTATATAATACGCTACCGTGGCTGTTTGTTTGTCTGTCCAGAATTTTAAATCACCTGTAGCTCGCAAACCGTTTCACCTATTGACTTGAAATTTGGTACACATATACTACGTGATGTCTAGTATTTTTATTACTCTTTTTATTTTTATTTTATTTTATTGTAGAATCAACTCTCAGCAATGCGTAGCAGGGAGGCCGTGCAGAGTATGCGTATGGGTGCCGTTCTCATTCCCTACCACCTTCGCTAATCATTCTTAAGGTAGATTGAAGACTTAAGTGCCAGCTTAAGTGAAAAATTAAAGAAAACGTACTAAGTAATTGCAACACAAACACTAACTTAATCAGTTTTAACACGAAAAGATGCCGACAAAAGAAGAGAAGCAGCGGGTCACTAGGGTGGAGAAAAGAAGAGCTGCTCAGGAAGCAGCAAGCGCTTCAACCTCTGAGCAAACGAATGCTAAACAGAGACAGAGAAAGAGAATGAAAACTATGAATGCTCAAGTTAAGTGTATTCACTGCATGTTAGCGTGCAGTGCGCCGTTACTGGTAGAAGAATATTTATTGATGTGCATATGCAAGAACCCCTTGCTGCTGCCTTTGGAATTTTGACATCAGCAGCCATATTCTGTGAATTTCATTGGTCATTTTCAGCTGTCAATCAGCTTTCCCTTCTAGAACCGAAAAAGAATACCAAAGCTTCATCACTTGTCAGTGATTATTCTATGAAGTGGCCAAAACTGACCATCAGTCACAGATGTCCAGGTAGTTGTCAGCGAATGTCAACTTTCACCAAACTTCAAGGACAAGGAGCTTACAACATACCACATGTTCCTTTGGAAGATACAGATATGTGGTTTGAAAATTAGAGCCACAGAGGATCTGTCAAACTTAATTATCCACCATGGTTTCAAATTCAGTCAGAATTTAGAAATTGAAAAAAAAATTATCTTGTTGTTATCTACTGCATATATTTTTTTAATATCTACTCCAAAGCAGGTAGGAATTTCAGCAACTGCCATCTATGACCTGCATCTTCTGTTTATGAAAACAAATTATGAGAAGTACTTACTCATTAGCTTTGCTACTTGCAAAAAGTAGTGTAAAGTTTTGAAGTCTAATTTTGATGTTCTGAAATGATAAGATGTATTATATTGCATAGTAATATCTAGCTATCAAATCTTTGTAAACTGATAGAAGAAAATATCCCTGTATATGTTAGTATGTGGATCAGAGTACTGTGGGGAGCTGTAGAGGTTTACTGGGGTGAAAAATTACCTGCTTCATTTTGGAAAGATACTACTTGCTTGCTGATAGCATCACTGCAGTGACAGATTAAGCAGATGTGTAGCACACAATCCGTGTTATCAACTGAGCCAACGCTATATGTAGACATTTACTTTTAATCAGGTTATTAGTACTGATGTGTTAATGTGGGTGGTGTGGAGTCACACAGTGCCACGAGTTCAGATGTAGCTAGCCTGCTCAGTGTCTGTATGGAGTGTGCATGTTCTCCCCATGTGCTTATTAAATGAATGATCAGACATGTTTAGTTTCTGATGCAAATAATATACTTGTAGAAATGCACTAAATGGTCAGTCAGACATTTTTCAACCCGCTATATTCTAACTACAGGATCACAGGGGTCTGCTGGAGCCAATCCCAGCCAACACAGGGTGCAAGGCAGGCACAAATCCCGGGCAGGGCGATAACCCACCACAGGACACACACACACACACACACAGCAAGAACATATTAAGGACAATTTAGGATCGCCAATACACCTAACCTGCATGTGTTTGGACTGTGGGGGAAAAACCCCATGCACACACGGGGAGAACATGCAAACTCCATGCAGGGAGGACCTGGGAAGCGAACCCAGGTCTCCTTACTGCAAGGTAGCAGCGCTACCCACTGCACCACAGTGCTGCCCCATTACTGTATACTGTACAGTATGCATGGAAAAAACTTTAATGTACACTTCTGTTTACTGCTGTTATTAATTCACATATTGACTTCAACATCATTTAAAAAAATAACCAAAGTAAGATTTCCCTATAAAAATACACTTTCAAAGTTTGGAAATAAGTAGATAACATTCAGGCAACATCAGGAAATATCAAAAATAAATATAAAATTACTGCTTGCAGAGGGAACCCCAAAAATAAAAATAAAAGTTTTTAAAATTAAATACCTATTTGCTTAAATTAATTGCAGACTAAAGCTACAAATGAGATCACAGCACACTACCAATTTGATTCTTGCATTTTTTTTATTATTTTGGAAGCCATTATCATGAAAAAATGTGCAGCATGAAAGACATACAATTTGTCAACTATAAAGAGAACTGTACTTTTATACTTGCCATAATTTGAATGTGTGCGAGTAACACAAAACTAATAAAATGTAAGAAAGGCTAAAAGTTAACTGCTGAAAAACTCACATTAATAAAAACCAAATAAGACTGAAAAATTAAATTGAAAAATGGCAAAAAAATAAAAAAAATAGATTTAGAAAATTACTAAAAGTAAAAAAAAAAACTTAAAAAAAGAACAAAAAGTTAAAACTAGAAAAACTATAAATTAAAATTTAATGAAAAATAAAAAAAAAATGTAAAACTAGAATAGCACTGCACATTTGCAGGTGACTCTTTAATTTTTCGCTGAATAGCCATCACTAGAATTCACGAGGCAGTCATTTATGAGTCAAACAAAAGTCACTGCCTTGCTGTAGTGAAAGACTGAATATCAAAATGTGAAGTCTCAGAGATGTTCTTCAGAGATGAGACAGTGACAAACACATGAAGACAGATATGGTAGCTTAAAGTCTCTTGTTTATGTCACAGTAAACTCTACCTTTATGCAATAAAACAGTCATATGTTATTGTGTGTTTGACAATGGAGCACTCTATTGTTCATGAATTTCTGTGGCACTCATCCATGCAGAATACATCAACCTAACGGGGTTACTTTGGACTGTGTGTGACAAACATACCCTACAAGAATGCCATTTATGCAATAGTAGAATATGCAATCATCCCACAGAGCAAGGTTGCCCATGATGCCACTCTCTTCTCCTTTTTAAAAATAGTTTAAAATTACTGAGTGATATATAATTATTAAAAATATTGAAAGACAGTATGAGGAAAAACTATAGGTTCCCAAAGAGACTGGAATATACTGTATGATGAAAGGGCCACCAAGCTGTTTGGACTCCAGCCCTGTCTGGACATCTCTTCCTGTTTCTACCCTTATCTTACCTCCACCTCACTCTAGTTCTCTTAATATTCTTATTATACTTTTAATAAAAGATAAAAATGTGTATGACACAAATCTATATATATATAAAAGCCAAATACCACTGACTCACTCATCACGAAATCTCCCGAACCATGGGGACTTGGAACTTGAAATTTGGAATGTAGGTTACCCTTGGCCCATAGGTGCTCGCTAAGAAACGGTTTTAAAAATTTCGTGGCCCAAGCAAGAAATTTCTTATAGTTTTTTAGACCTGTTTGTATGTCTGTCTGCTTTTCACGAGAGAACTACTTAATGGATTTAGATGTTTTTTTTTCTATAATTTGCTTGAACATTCCGTTGATTTTGCAACTTTCTCATCACGCTAAGTATCATAGTTCGCTTGTGTTACCGATTTATTAGTGTGAATCCGAGAGAGACTCATCGAGCTGTGGGAAAGGGGGAGGGGCCCTCCTCACTCACACGTCCACCTCAGGGCGTAACCTTAACTCCACTTCGTTAGCAAACAAGTGAAGTACTCCACGGATTTAGATTTTTTTTTTCTATAATTTGCTTGAACATTCCGGTTGATTTTGCAACTTCTCTCATTGCGCTAAGAATCATAGTTCTCTTGCTGGAATTATATTTTCGCGCTAATCCGAAACAGAGGCTATGGGTTGAGGGGTGGGGGAAGAGTGACGTCAGGAGTAGAGGGCTGGGCGGGGCCCTCCTCACTGTCTTGTTTCAATACGGGGGCGAAGCCACAGGGGATGGCTAGTAACAATATAAGAGAACAAGTAACCCATTCTGGACTTCAGAGCATATATCCCAATCATGGACATAAGGAAGGTTATGTTGTCATTCTGCCATAACTGGTGTCTGTTTGCAAATGGATAGGTGCTGGACACAGTAGTGTGACTCAGTGATTCAGAAGCAAGTTATTTTGAACACATTGATGAAAAATATATATCCAGGTTTGAAAGTTTGAGTAAGAGGAACCAGAGATTCTCAAGCAGCAAACAATCCCAAAGTCAGAGGATGGCTACATTCAAAATATGAGGATACACAAGAAAGAAAATTATCATCAAAAATACAAATCCTAAACAAGTAAAAATAAAAACAAAGCAAGAAGGCCTAAACCTGTCTAGTTATGTTTCACTAACTAACCTCTGAACAGAATTTGTTCTTAGAGCTTTAATCCAAAGCTCGGATGTCTAAATAACCACTCCACCATCTTGAACAACATCAATGTAATGACGTCACATGTAACAACACTCATATGGCTCACAACAACACCATTGCTGTAAACAATTTAGCCAGGGCAATAAAATGAAGTTTCAAAATGGCATTGCCCATCAGAAGAAAAATAAAATTGGGCAGTGATGACATCACAAACAGAATGGTAAAGTTTGAAAACAAAAAATGCACGATTAATACTGACAAAATTAGTCGAATATGCACACTAAAAGTAACATTCATGACATGACAAAAGGAGTCCAGTTTGCATTATGAATTCCATTCAAGGATGGGCTTCAGCTGCCGTGACCGAAGTGTCTTTGAAATCAGAAGGATGCACTTATAATTAATCACTTATTTATTCATTGATTTTATTTATTGTCATAACCACACCAGTTGCATGAAATTTAATACATAGTAAATTAAGACACTCAAATTAGTTTATTTCTATGTGCATCTCATTTTATAACAACCTATGTTACGTACCTAAAATGCAGCCATGCTGATTTCCTTATTAGGCATTATGGAGATCGGATGTAAGAATACAAAAAAAAAAGTAAAGTGAAGCATTACTGAATAATTATAAATACATCTATATCTATGTTAAATGACAAGTCGACTATCTTCTGGGAAGCGTTAAGTGCTCCTATCAAAAGAAGTGTGCTTTATCGTTCTCACAGATGACCCAAACCAAAGTATTATGATGTGTAGCTATTTTTTTCTTTTTCCTGTTTTTGGGAACATGCCTTCTTGTTTCCTCCCATGAGGCAATGCAAAACGTACTGTGAGTTTCAACAATGGCAAAGCCCAGAACTAACAGTGACGCTTCCATTTAGCTAGCTGATTCATTTTCATAAGCAAGCAAAGAAAGTAAAACAAACCCGGGACACGGCAGGAGTTTTGCCAGGACCCCACCTTTTATTTGCACACAGGGTGATGAGAAAGTTTAAAAAAAAAAAAAAAAATGAATACCCTAAAAATAACTCAGCATGGTCTCTATTTAGACAGAACTTTATCAGCAGGCTACAGCCCTTTATCGCTGTGAGTGGGTATGATTCCACAGGAAGCTGGAACTCCAACGGTGAACGTTCAGCACACTGGAGAGCGTAATGCCACTCTTACTACTGTGAAACATATCAAGAAAGCAAGCTCCATTGTATAGAGAACATTTCACTATGGACATCAGAAAAAAACACTTCTTGGCTAAATGTAACACCACATTTTGAATGAATGTGAAACCAGGCAGCAGGAAAACTAGAAAGTGTGAGTAAAAAATCAAAGCAAATTGGCTTTTTGAGAAAATGGGCACATTAACCTTAGAGGCTTTGAAAGCAGCGAAGGCTAAATAACCACAGTTTATCGTCTATACAGTCACTGATAGAGCAAGTGTCATCACAAACACAATCAAAAAGCAAATAAAGTATCAAATACAAATTAAACAAATTATTGCTTCCATATGTAGCAGTAAACACACTGCAAATGTCCAATCATCCATTGTCAAGCCCACTTAATCCCTGAATATCTCAGCAGTATCTGGCACAATTCAAGAAACGATCTAGTTCATCACAATGCACTCATGCTCTGACGTATTGGCTCCCTTTGGCCTGATGATGTACAGGTCATTGCAAAACTGAGGCTCTGTGGGTTACAGAGTGGTTCACAAGTAGGTCACCTTAACCAGTGTTTCTCAACCACTGAATAGTGACCCACATTGTTGCCACTGGATCAAGTGCTGCCATTGTTGACTCACAAATGGGTCACCTAAGCAATCAGCAGTGTAGCAGGATATGTTTCCCCATTTCTAAGTGAGCTTGTTTTACCTACAGAGAGTCCCAGTTGTGCTTATTTCACCAAGGGTGCAGTTTGCAATTGCTGTTAGTCAGTCATCAGTAAACTTAAGAAAGCAAAATGTGGTTATGGGAAGACAATGCTTTAACCACATAGAGTGATGTCAATCTAAACAAACCTTAACAGGCCCGCCAAACGTCAGAATATATATGAGACCTTGTGAAGTAATAATGATAATTACAAAAGATTTATGACTGTGGCAGGTTTTAGCAATTTTTAAAACATTATTACCCCGTTGATCAGACGGCAGACACCAGGTAAAAGTCCAATTATTATTTATTCGGACAATACTACAGTGCACAAGCACCCTCCACTCCACAATACTCATATAAAACAATAAACAATACAATTCTCAATAATCAATAAACCTCCACTCTCCCAGACGCGTTGCCACCCTGCCACCCAGCTCAGCTCGTTTGTCTGGGATTTCCCAGAGTCCTTTATAGACCTTGACCCGGAAGTGTTTCGCTCTCTCTGTCAAAGTGACTGGCAACACTTCCTGGTCAGATAAAAACTCCTTTTCTTCAACCCGGAAGCACGTCATTTCCTCTGTCCAGGTGACTAGGACGCACTTCCGGGTTGTAGGCAAAACACTTGTTGCTCCTCCCTGTAGTGGCTTCTAGCGGCTCCTGTGGTATCCAGCAGGGCTGTGGATGAAAACTCCATTGTCCATAATTCCCTGCTGGCATGCGGGGCACCTCCATGCTGAAGGGAGGGCTCTGCCTGGCAGCCTGGGGGTACAGGCTAATGTCAGAAACTAGTCACAGAACACTCACTGGCACTTACTGTATCAGACCAACTTACCAATTAATATAGCATGCAGTCTTTAAAATATGGAACTAAACCATGGTACCTTCGTAACCGCATGTTTAAACTATACAAACAGTGGCAGCCTCTACATTTAATGTAGTCATTGATTGGCTGGCGACACACTAATGCATTGATTGACTACCTGACTAGCAGGACTAAAGAAACTATCTTGTTGACTGATGGAGTAACTAGCTGTTTACTGACCAACAGGTCACTGATTAAATGACTTATAACTAATCTAGCAACTAACTAACTAGTTGTCTAATTGTCTGACTGACCAATTTATTTTCTGAATACATGAGTGACTGATTAATTGAAAGACTGATTTCTTGTCACAGACTAGTATTTTGAATATAATTTCCTTCTTTTGTGGGAATTTTAATACCCTTTATGTCCTTAGATAGTGTGGCCTGTTAATTACAACATGGCGGGATAAAAGCTCATCCATTGATATGCTTCCCTATCTGACTAAATTAATTCCTAAAACCTTCAAACTCTTTTTGAAAATGTTTCTTTGTTTTGTTTCTCTGGTTTTTGAATGCTCTGTACTCCTTCTTATGTCGATTTTGTCTCACGAATCTTGGCTTTAGTTACTGAGAGTTTTTCTACTGGTTCTGACCCCCATTTTGATATTTCAAATGTTGACTATTGTTTTTTTCATTGTCTTCCTGACGTCTCCTTAAATCTCGTGCCTGCTGGCAAAACACTTATTTATTGTCTCACTGACTGACTGGCTGATTATCGATTAATTGATAATCGATATTGTCTGAACAATTAACCAATTGATGAATTGTTTACTATACTGAGTAACAAAGTGAACAGCTTGCCGACAGATTGACTAAATAACAAACTGACTACTGTTTGATTGAGTGACTTATTGATAAAGCAGTTTTCTGACTGACTAGTAATTGATCAACAAAATGTACCCTATATATACTGACTAAGAGTCTATTAATTAATAGTTATTTATTTATTGACTGAATGATCTCTGACTGACTTACTAGGTAACTAACCTACTGACTGACTAGTCATCTGAGTGATTTTCTGGCTGTCTGACTCACTCATTAGTTGACTTATTGATAGTAACTCTAGTGCCTGACTTAAATGACAGATTAACTAGTTGGATGAGTGGCTAGCTGCCTTAATTACTGAATGACCAACCAGCTTGTTGAGAGACTAACTAGCTAACTGGCAGACAAGTTTTGATTAATTGATTACTTTATTTATATATTGACTGACTGAGTGCCCTACTGATTTGCAGACTGATTGACTGTATTTATAGACTCAATGGTTATTGATTAATTGATCTACTGATCTATTAGCAGACTAGTAGACTGGCGATTGATTAATTGCCTAATATAATAAAATATATTAAAACAATTATTTACTGACTGACTATTCTTATTCTTGAAGGACTAAGGATTGAGTGACCAGCATTCCAATAGATCACTTAAATGTCAGGCTTACTGATGAGGTAGCTTGCTGACTGTTCATTTGATTTATTTGTTGGCTGACTGACTGGATAAGTGATGGATCAGTTAGCTGGCCGAGTGACTAGCTGCCATTAAGACCCTTTGACCAACTTGTTGAAGTAGCTTTAAATAAAAAAATAACAAAGTGTCACTAGTAATTTCTGTTCAAGCATAGCAGAGGTTTGCTGGCAAGAGCTGGTCTGACTGAATGATTTGCTTTAATATATTTGACTTTGAGAGTCTTTTTAATTTTTTGTCTTTGTGTAAAGAATCAACAAGAAGTTACCTCACTCACAAGTAAGATGGTATGACACATGACCACATAATGAGCACATCAACAAGTGACAACAAAGAATGCAAGCAATAAACCAAAAGATTTCTAGAAAACTAAACACAGTAAAAATAATTCAGAATGATTCAAAACAAATGTAACAGATGATGCCATTAGATTGACTATTAATGAAATGACTGACTGAGTGATGGATTTCTGTAACAACTGATTTATAGATGACTTTGTCTGGATGATCCTGTGAAATGACAATCCCAAATTAACACAGACACGCCTCTGAGTTTAGCCAGAGTGCATCATGAAGCCGATTGTGTAACCAGCTGACACTCACAATGACTGAAGTAATGAAGGCGTTGGAAATGAGACAAAAAGCAGACATTTCATCAGTAGACAATTAAAGGAATTTGGCAAAGGAGTAGTTCACTTTGAAACTGCCTTCTTAATAAAGCACAGTTCTGGATCATTTGCAGATAACCCCAGCATGTATTTAATTCTGAAGTTCTACATTCAGATGGCACATTAAGTAGCTTGAGTCCAGTGAACTTGAACTTCGATTTATCAGCTTGCATTTGCAATTTTTCACCCTCTTGATATGTGAACAATAAAACGAGTGCTTCAACTGCTAATTTGCCTTTCAAGGAGAAACTCTTGTGAGCATACTTAATGAATTGTGCTAAACACATAAAAACAAGGGTACATGGTGGGGGTGGTGATGTGACACGGCCTCTAAAAGGTCAAGTCACATAGTCTGCCATCACCCCAGCTTTACACGTTTGTGCAAGCATCTCTGTGAGATCTGAGTGCAGACTTCATGAAAGGCACTATACAAAATAAAACTTGAATGTTTAACCCTTCCGCTCACCAAACTCCTTAGCCTCTTTGTAAAACCAGTGCCACCTTAACTAAGACAATGTCATCTCGACTGATCCTTTAATAGGTGCTTAACCACTGGCCCTAAATTTTTAAAACACTAATTATAAAGGGGGCAGCATTGAAGAATGAGCAAAAATAAGAATAATACAAATCAGGTTTTCATGCATGTGCATCAGAGGATCGCCTTCTGGGTTCACTTAAAGTATGTGGTACCACCTCAGCACGAGAGGGGTGCTGTCACTAGCAGCTCCATGAGGACAATGAAGCCCCCACCCCTTCCGGTCCAGCCAGTGTAAAGAAGGGGCGCTCCTAGTAAGTGGTGTCTCAGTTCAGACCTGACAAGTCATAAGGAAGGTCACATGAACGCCTCGGGGCTATCCACACAACTGCAACCTGCCAATCCTTACTGTACCACTGAACGCTCCCTCCTGTTTGAAATTCCATTTATTTCCTTTACCGGGTTGGCACCCCAATTACTTTTGGTCTTGCCTAGAGTCATCCCTCACCCTCACAACATAACCTGAAAGGGACACATTTGAGAAGGAAGTCAAATGTTCAATGACACACTGTCCCACTGAAGCTCCAATAAGAACCACCAACATTTAGACATGAAGAAGAATCTTTACAATGGGGAATTGAAGAGCTGAACATGGGAAGCCAACTGCATCATGTCACAGTTAATCAAAACAAGGTTTCAGGGGATCAGCTAACACCCCCACCCTCCAGACTGGGCTAATTGCCACCTCAAAATTAGAAATTGGCATGAATGTTGAAAGCCACAAATCCCACGTGGGCTGCAGCTTTCTCTGAAGGTACTCCTTCGAGGGTTGTATCAAAGCTTTCCGTAATTCAGCGAAAACAAGCTTAGCAAACTAAATTCTGATTCAAAGACTGCTGTGGTTTTCCTAACAGTACAAAACAAAGCCACAAAAGAAAGCAAAATGAGCTGAGCAACTGGTGCTGTCAAAATGGATTCAGGCAAGGTACACTGTCACCTGTGAAAGTCTTACAATTTTGTATCTGTTTTAGTTAGAAGCCAAAGGATTCTGGGATTCTATGGACTCTGTCAAAAGAAAAGGATTCCAAATATTACCCAACCTTTGCCCTTCTCTGCACATTATTAACCTTCTGTATCCAGTTCAGAGCTGTGGAGGTCATTTGTCATAGCAGCACTCACTTATCCCATTATCGGGACAGGTGGGAGGCAATAAGCAGCATACATTACAGTGCCATAGAGCCACATCAGGCCAGGCTTACAGGCTTTGAAGAAGTAGTGCAGAGAGAAACTCAAACAGATATGAAAACTCCACAATACTACCTCCCATTTATAGGCAAGGAGTCGAATTAATGCGGGAGACATATGTCTTTAATGTCCTGCTGGGGCCCACATAAAACATGTGCAGTCTGCACCGCCTGTGTACACTCAGAGAGAAAAAGAGAGTAACACTAAGGATCCTGTTCCCCTTGACCATCCAGGATTTACTGCCTCTTTCATCCCATTTCCTGAACCACAGGCAACTGAAACCTGGATGTGCATAGCTGAGGGAGAGGAAGAGTGCAAAACATGGTAGATGTTATTCTGGCAAGTTGCTAGCAAAAGTGAAAATAGATGTCCTGTTAAGATAGCCTGAACTGGATTTCTAAGCGAACCTATTTTTAAAAGTAGCCAATGATTAGGAAGAAGCATAAGCAGACTGTGAGACTGCTCTTTACTTGGGTGGACCACTTTAAAGTTCTCCTGAGAAATGTGTCATCTGGTTTTGGGCATTTTCCCTGGAACTAATGAAATTGCTGAGGCTTGCAGCAAAATCAAAAAAAAAAAATGCAGCTTATTTCAAAGTCCCTGTGTGCAGCACTTCATCTTATCGATGAAAACAGCCAAACCAAGATCCTCAGTCTTGTCACATTACTTGTTTTACACATTGTCACATATGAGGAACACCTTCCCAGATCATTACAGGTACGCAATAACTTGTTGGCACGAGAGGGGGCGCTGTTGCTAACAGCCTTGTCTTTTTTCTCTTCTGCAGCAGGAAAATATCCCATCCCTTCTAAATGTAGAGCTATAACATCGCCATCTTATTTGGATCCGGACTTTGCGAAAGGACTGAGCTTCCTATGACTGACCTGCTCTCAAGAGCCAAACCTTTCCACAAAGTCAGTAAGGCTGCTTTATTGTAATTCACTGATGTTGAGTTATATGATTTGAGATGGGTTGACCCCATTGGTACCCCAACACTTTCGGGACATTTCATGCAATTATTCACCTGTCTACACGTATACTCACGTTTCTCATCAGTGACTGGCTTCATCACACAGGTAGCAGACAGTCCTTATCTGTCCATTCATTCATTATATTCTCATGCAGTGATCACAAGAGCTTGTCATACGTGCATCTTGTGCAAGACAGGAACGAATTCTGGAAGGGTGGATGGGATGCAAGTCTACTGCAGTCCACATTTTCACACAAACTCTCAAATTTCAAATCACCAGTTGATCTTCCTAGCACATCGTTTGAATTTCAAATGAAAAAAGATTACCCAGAGGAAAACCAACATGGGATGAACGTACAAATGTCACATAGTGTCAGGCACCTGCGTCTGTTGGGAGATTTTATATGCTAAGACAGGGGCTTTTTTTTCCACAACACAATTTTGCCTTTTTTCTGTCTTTGAGACCAAGAATCGCCACTGATCATCATCCCTTGAAGAATTGCTAACTGATCATCATCATAGCGGAGCAAAGGCATTTGCTTAATCTGCTTGCAGCAACCCACTGCAAGACACTCTGCAAACCACACATGACCCCTTCCCATGAGTTCTACTGTAGTGACGCAAAGTTTATGAATCTATGCCCTAAGGTAGCCATTGGGTTCATTTGTTTCTGAAATATAGTTATAGCTTTAATTTTGATTTGTGATTTGGGCTGTTATATCACTACCATTGTGAAGGCGCTATTTTTGATTCTCGCTGATGGGACCATCCCAGAATGAGTGTGTCCTTAGAGGCCATGGCCTCTCAATCACAATGCAATGGGATAAAAGATCATCCAGAGATATGCGTCACTGTGCGTCACAGATTCCAAAACCATTCAAAACTTTCTCTGACTTTTGAATTCTCTGCACTCCTGACTTTGATTTTGTCTCTCAATTCTTGGCTTAGGTTACTGATATTTGTTCACCTGCTCCACATCCTTGCTATAGTCTTTTGAGTACATCCTTGTCTTCCAGTCATCCTCTGAAGTTTTATGCCTACTGGGTATAACATAGGAACTGCCTGAGCCAAGATTTGAACCGACAACACTGTAACTGTGAAGGACCATGCCTAACAACTAAACCATCATACCATGCAGTCTTTATCTTTTTATGTACCATATCAAATCAACAAAATCACCACATTGAAACCAACTTTTTTTGTTTGATTATTCTCCAGCATGCTGTTTTTTGTTTTCTTTTGTGCATTTCAAAAAAAAAGAAAAAAAAATAACAAAAACAGACCAGTGATTTTTTTTTTACTTGATCATAACATGCAAATAACATGAAGTGGAATCACCCGCTGATTCCCATCCACTGCCTCCTTACAGACACAACATTATTATGACTAAACCCTGAAAATAATTCAAATCCCTTTTGTACACCCATATCCAAACGGCCTGCTTCTCCCACGGTATCCCCCTCATCTGTGCCTACTCAAGAAACGTATTCAAGTTCCCCAATTAACACATCACCCCCTCATCCAGTGGGTGTGCTGCTCATAGTTACCTTAAAAGTATCCACTTTGAGAGGAAGGTGTTTGGGTTCACCAAAACCTGTATTATCACATGTGCTTGATTTTTTATTTTGATTTAATTGTTGTGAAGTTGGACAATGTGAACATCAAGAAAATGTGGCCTTTGATGTGAATGAGCAGTAAAAAATCTGACATAGCTTCTTTCATTGCTTTGGCAGCTGGGAAGTATAAAGCGGCTGCTCATAAAAAAAAAAAAAAACTAAAAAAAAAACTAGTAATTTAGCTTAGTCTTGTAATTAAATAGCACTGAATGCCCACACCATCATGACATTCATGCCTCTACTTCATTTGATGGACTGGTAGTAGACCCCAAATCCCACTTCTCCCTCAATGTGTAACAGTGAGCACTGTAAGTATATACAAATTCTCCATTCTGGAAAGCTGCTTAATTACCACCTTTAAATTGTACAATTCCTCTTAAAATAAAGGCCGGCTGATAAATCTATACCAACATCAGGGCATCTGCACACTTTGACCAGATAATAAAGTATGGGATTCCAACGTGAAACAGAAACATTCTCATTTTGGGGATACTTCCATCAGATAAGCCCGATTCCACTGCAAGTCTTATACAATTTTTCCTTTCACATTTTGACTCATGGAAACAGCAAACTGTATTCAGCTTCCCTAAAACAATTGCTTCACAGAGGAAGCCTCGTGTTTAATACTTTTATTTAAGTAAAAACAAAACCAAAGAAAATGCAGAGCTGTTTCATTTCCTAGGCCACTGATAATCATCCTTAGTGGAATTTGTAGACCACCTCCTGAATTTCTCATAAGACCATCTCCTCTTGACCATCACCTTGGTGGTGCTCTGTGTGTTTTTTTTTAATATATTTTATTTTATTTATTTTTTATTTTTTAATATTTCACTGTTGTCTATGGTTGAAAGATTTTAAGTTTCTGTTTTAAATCATTGATCACTGTGGAGGTGGTGGTAATATGTCAAATTCAGAGCTTGTGGTGTGGGAATAAGTCACTTTAGCACAAAAATATTCAAGTCACTAAATATTGAAACTGGACTGTGTATACTTTAAAGTGAGTGGTGGTGTTAATTTGAGGTAACATGTCATAGATAGATAGATAGATAGATAGATAGATAGATAGATAGATAGATAGATAGATAGATAGATAGATAGATAGATAGAAGGCACTATATGATAGATAGATAGATAGATAGATAGATAGATAGATAGATAGATAGATATGAAAGGCACTATATGATAGATAGATAGATAGATAGATAGATAGATAGATAGATAGATAGATAGATAGATAGATAGATAGATATGAAAGGCATATTATGATAGATAGATAGATAGATAGATAGATAGATAGATAGATAGATAGATAGATAGATAGACAGATATGAAAGGCACTATATGATAGATAGATAGATAGATAGATCTTTATTTGTCCCCAGGAAGAAATTTGTCTTTTACAGCTTAAAACATCAATAGATAGGTAAATAAATATATATCTACACATGAACTATGGTCTGAACACACACCAGAATGACTATAAAGAAAGAAAACCTCTGCCTTGGCAGTCACAGTCACAGTAATGCATTATGTGGATGTATTGCTGTTGGTATAAAGGATTCGAAGTGATGTATCTTTGTACTACTCAGTGTTAGTGTGTTAGAGAGAAGATGTGCAGCATTATTCATAATGGCACTCAGTTTTGCTTTAATTCCTTCCTTCGGTCTGACCTCAAGGGGGTCCAGAGTGTGTCCCATAACCGAGCTTGCCGTTTAAATTAACTTGATTACTCGATGGGCCTCTCTTGAAGTGATGTTACCAGCCCAACACACCTCAGCATAGAAAATCACACTAGCCAACATGGAATTAAGATGTGAAGGATGCCACATGTGGGATTTCCCACATTAAAGGAATGCAGTCTCCTAAGGAATAAGAGCTTGCTTTGCCCTTTCTTATATAGTTCCTTCTTATGTGTTCTGAGACCAGTCCAACCTGTCATTAATGTGGACCCCCAAGTACTTGTAGGAGTGGACCACTTCTACATCCACTCCTTGACTGGACATGAAGGCTTTTTGGTGAGGCATAAGTCAATAACCAGTTCCTTGGTTTTGCTCATGTCAAGCTGCAGACAATTCTCTTTGCACCAACCAACTGACTTCTGTACATGATACCTAGACTTACTTCATGGTTATAATGTAATATAATTTTTTCTCTTCAAAGAACATGTTTAGGTTAGCATGATTTTGTCAATAATCTCCCAACAATTAACTTAATTTCAGTAGCCTACTTTGCACCCATAGACATGGGCTTCACATGTGTCGTAGTGGCCAACATGCTGGGCTGTGGACACTCAGAGTAGTTATTTCAGTCTCCCCAAAGACTCACTGTGTGACCCTAAGTGAATCACTTAACCTGCTAGTGTTCTGGAAGCAGAAATAAGGAAATAAAACTCTTAGAAAAACCCTTAGATGATGTTCACTATGAACAGATTCTATATTAATTATGTGTTGACTGTTTGTAATTATAAGACTTACTATCATCACATAATTTACGGTTCAATAAACCTTAAATAAATAACTTGTCATATGATTGAGTTGCACAGTATAATCTGCTAAGCTTCCACAATATCTGGTGCCTATGGCATGGTATGCAAACCACAAGTTCGATCCCCACCACTGACTCACTATGGCATTCTAGGGAAGTCCCTAACGTTAACGTTCCAATTATAGAAATATGTAAGCACTTTTATTCTTTATCGAGTTCCCACTTAGTGAGTGAAGATTCCGCAAACAGCAAGACAATATTTAAAATGTTCAGCTCAAAAGCCTTACATTTCAGTTGGCCTGACTTCCCTCCATGAACTTGAGGTTTCATCTTTGACCATGTTTTAACCTTCTGTCATAACATTTCCATGTATCAGTGATTGGCTTTTTACAGTTTATTACAGAATAATGGTAAAGATGAAGTTTGCTTATCTGTATTAAATACATGGATGTTTAGATACTTCTTATTACAAAACACATTGATGAGTGTTGTGAATCACAAAATTAGAGGCTTTTAGAAATTAGAGATGGGAGAGAGTTTAAATATCTCAGATCAACAATAACAGAGAATGCAGATCAAGATCTAGAAATAAACCATGGAATGCAATCTGGTTGTGAAAATTGGAAAAATTAATCATTGCAAGAGTGAAGGGTAAACTGTATAAACCAGTGGTCAGACTATCATTGCAGTATGGAGCAGAAACCTGGGCAATTAAAAAAGTGCATGGAAAGAAACTGGAAGCTACAGAAATGAGGATGTTAAGTTGGATGTTTGAAGTGGCAAAACTTGATAAGATCAGGAATGAGGGAATCAAAGGTACAGTTGTAGTTGTGGAAATCTCAAAGAGAATACAGGAAAGAAGCTTAAAGTAGTGTGGACATGTCATAAAAAGAGAGGTAAGCAATGTGGGGAGAACAACCAGGGATTTGGTGGTGTTGGGATGGAGGAGAAGAGGAACGCTAAAGAAAATGTAAATGGAGTGAGTGAAGGGGGAACTAACAGAAAAAATGGGTGTCAGGTGACAAAGTGTACAACAGATGAGAAGAGAGGAGGCAGGTCAGATATAGCAACCATACATGAAAATGGGAAAAGCTTTAGAAGAAGAGAAGAAAGTGGAGATGGCAGAATCCACTCTTGAGTTTTTAATCTAGGCAGGGTTGTTACACAGGAGAGTCTAATGATATCCACAATGTCGCAGCAAATCGACCTGTGTGAGAACAGGCAGGAGAAACTCCACAGGCAGATGAAATTCTGCTGGGGGGAGCATGGAGCCATGAGCAACAGAAGGGGACCCAGCAAAGGAAAGAAGACAGCTAATGTCACATGAAGGTTCGTAAGGACAGCGATCCCCCCCTTAAAAAGAAAGGGCGGCATTTCTGGAGTCTTAACAGCGAATGTTGAGTAGGGTCCTTTCTTAAGAAACAATAAACGGTCATTTAATAGATGCTTCTGTCTGTGTGTCACTCCTTCCTCTGCAATACCTCGGGTTATTATAGTATATTTAGAAAACTTATGTGGGCCATTTTATAAACCCCAGTGGAACAATGAACAGGCCAAGATTTAAAGTCAGAATCTAATAGTGCACTGACTATGAAAAGGGTAGTCAGTTCAAACAATTAAAGAGTGAGGATCAGGAAAATGAACGGAGTCAAAGGGCAAGGCAAGGGTCAAAACCAAAAGTCAAAAAGAACGATATTTCAAAGCCAAATCGAACTTTATAAGCAGGGCTTTGTTTCAAAATACCAGTGATAAAGGTTCAAAGTAAGTAGTATGCTAAGTTTGGGCCAATTTCGGAGACTAGTAACTATTTGAGGGTGATCTTTATTACATACTCATCGATGACACTACAAGCAGTGCGGTATTGGTGCTTCATGGGAATTCCCCATGTAAATGGACAATGCAAATCCCACAAAATAGCAACACCATTTCAAATAGAAAACTGCATCAGAAAAGATGGTAAAAAAATATTAAACCAAAGCTCTACACAAAATACTAATTGCAGGATTTGATTCCTTGTGTATTAAAAGCCCTCAAAATTACATCAAGATTAGTATTTCAGCTTCAGGGAAACACACAAAAAATCAAAATGAAGCTCCAATCCTAACATAGCAGAGAGGCTAAAGCACTAAACTCTGTGCTACTAAAACTACTTCACGCAGGGTTGATTTCCTAACTTCTTTCCTATCAGTCTGTTCAAATCATTTGATTGCTACTGCACGTTTACTTTAAAACTTGTACTACTCTAGGAGGTACAGCCACAGAACTCCTGTTCTCTTTATTGGTTGTAGTTAAGTTTACAATGAATTTTAAGATTATGTTTTTTGACATTTGAAGTCACAAATGGCCCCTGCTTTTCAGGTCTTTTCATATTATTTTTTTTTATAAATTGTCAAATCCATTGTGATTGACTGTAAGCTATTTCTATTCACCATCTCTTCTTTTACCCTGCACAGGGAGGGGTTTGAATTATTTATGAATTAAAAATCAATCACTGACATTTAATTCTAGATGCAAAATTTGAAAAGTGAGTCCAACATGGTGTCTTTTGAAATGGTATCTCCTTCAGCTCAGAACCTATCAGTTTTAGCCTTTTTATAAAGCAAAATGTGGATAGAAAATCACATTCAACCAGATTATCTATGCAAAGCTTACCAATACTTTGTTTTTTGATTAAATGTCTGTGGAAGGTATCAATTAATTAATTTCTAAAATTAAAAAATATTAAAATATGAACTGAACCATGCACAAGTATTACTTTGAACAGTTTGTCACTGCCACTTTGACAATTTTTTTTATTGGAAATCAGTGAAGTTTTGCTGTCTAACTCTCTATTGTCAAGTCATCTCTATATATATAAAAACCAATGTCTGTCTGTCTGTATGTCTGTCTGTCCGCTTTTCACGAGAGAACTACTTAACGGATTTAGATTGGGTTTTTTTCTATGATTTGCTTCAACATTCTGGTTGATTTTGCGACTTCTTTATCAAGCTAAGTATCACAGTTCAGTTGCAGCACCGATTTATTTGGGCGAATCAGAGAGACAGGCTGCATGCCGAGGCAGGGGAATGCAGGACGTCAGGGGTTGGGAGCCAGGCTCACTCACACGCCAGCCTCTGTTCAAGTCCCTGTACCTCTCACGACATGTTGGAGCATACCTTGCCTCAGCTTAGCTAGTGATACTACGCTACTTAACAATATCACACAACCCCCGGATTCTTTACCTTCTCACCTTTGCTAAACTGAATTTTGCAATTCCCTAATGTCCTTTTTTGATGAAAAAATCCAGAAGATTCATCAGTCTCTCTGTACGGATTTCTCAGGTACTTCATTTGAATTTCACCCACCAACTCACTTATTTTTCTCTTGTCAGCTTCCTACCTTCTCAGAAATCTCAGATCTCGTCTGCAAGTCTAAGCCATCCATCTGTCAACTGGACCCACTCCCTACAGTTCTGGTCAAAGCCTGCCTCCCCTCTCTAGTCCCCCTTATCTCTGCTATAATCCACTCTTCTCTCACTACTGGTACTGTTCATTCATCTTTTAAAACTGCTGCAATAGCCCCAATACTGAAAAAACCTGGTGCCGATCCGACTAATTTCAGTAATTTCCGTCCTATTTCTAATCTACCCTTCATTCCCAAAATTCTTGAAAAAATAGTGGCTATTCAACTTAATTCTCATTTATCTCAAAATAATCTGTATGAACAGATCCAGTCTGGTTTTCGTTCCCTCCACAGTACAGAAACGGCACTTATAAAAATTACTAATGACCTCCTTATGGCAGCTGATTCTGGTTTAATTACCGTATTTACGCACGTACCACGCGCACATTTTTTCCCGAAAATTAGCATCAGAAAATCAGGTGCGCGTCATACACGCAGAAATGTAATTCTGTAATGTTTACTTCTTCTGCTTGGGCTCGCTCGCTCTCTCTCTCATTCGCACACTCGCGCTCTCTCACTTGCCCACTCACGCTCCCTCTCTCACTCGCTTGCTCACCCACTCACGCTCTCTCTCTCGCTCACTTGCTCTTGCACTCGTGTTCTCTCTTGGTCGCGCTCTTGCCCAACAGCGATCTCTCTCTAAACGTTTCCTATACAATCACAACGCATGATGTACATGGGGCAAAACTTTTTTTGTGATTTTCTTTGTAAAAATTAGGGTGCGCGTCTTACACGAGGCTGCGTGGTACACGAGTAAATACGGTACTATTCTTATCCTTCTTGATCTGAGTGCAGCCTTTGACACTATTTGTCACACTACTCTTCTCAATAGATTATCTTCGATTGGCATTACCCACACTCCACTAGATTGGTTCAGATCCTACCTCTCAGGCCACATTCAGTTTGTTCAGCTTAAAACTTTCACATCCCAACCCACCGCTGTTACTTCAGGTGTGCCCCAGGGCTCTGTCCGGGGCCCCTCCTTTTCATTATTTACTTCCTTCCCCTTGGCAATATCTTTCGTAAATATAACATTAGTTTCTACTGTTATGCTGATGACACCCAGCTCTATCTCACTAGCAGACCTACTGCTTCCTTTCCACCCTCGTCACTTATTGATTGTATAGCAGAAATCAAATCCTGGTTTTCTTCAAATTTTCTTTAATTAAATTGTGACAAAACAGATGTTCTCCCCATTGGTACAAAATCAACATTATCGAAAACTGATCACTTTTGATTTGTTATTGATAATTCCTCTGTCTCCCCTTCCCCACAGGTTAAGAGTCTAGATGTCATCCTTGACAGTACTTTATCCTTTCAGTCCCACATCAATATCATCTCCCGGTCTGCATATTTCCACTTGCGTAACATTAATCGTATTCGCCCCTCCCTCACTCCCCACACTACTGCTATCCTTGTTCATAGCCTTGTCACTTCTCATCTGGATTATTGCAATTCCCTTTTCTTTGGTCTTTCTTGCAAATCTCTTTATAAGCTTCAATTGGTCCAGAATTCAGCTGCCCGCATCATTACTAGAACCCCCTCTATTCACCATATCACTTTTGAGGCTATCCACAAACTTGCCCCTCCATATCTGTCCGACCTCGTCCATGTTGCCATTCCCTCCCGTACCCTTAGATCCTCTTCCTCCATCCACTTGACTGTCCCCATCGTCCGTCTTACCACAATGGAAAGCAGAGCATTGAGTTGCTCTGCTCCCCAGCTTTGGAACTCACTACCACCTGAGCTTAGAAATATTGAATAATTTTCACTTTCAAATCTAAACTTAAGACTCATTTGTTTAAGACTGCTTTTTCTCTTTGATTGCAGTTGCTCTGTCTGATTTTAACTTTTGTATTTTACTTTTGTTTATAATCTGTGTTTTGTCTATTGTTCGGTGTCCTTGAGTGTTTAGAAAGGCATACAAATAAATAAAATGTATTATTATTATACCTGTTTGTTCAGCAGACATTATCATCTAGAGATTGTTAAAGAGTAACGTTTGACATTTTTGAGAGAGAGATCACAGCTACGTGTCTTTTAGAGGGTACCTGTTCATTGGCAGCTATATTTTAAAAGTTTGTCCTGTTTTACTACTACACGGGCGGAGCCGCAGAGGACAGCTAGTCTTACATAAATACATTTTAAACAATCATTTTATCGCCATCAGTCATGAGGTGTGCACTTTGAGAATTTTTTTTCTCTCTTACACTACATATTTTCTAGGACAACAGACTATATTGGAATTTTGGCTACTTTTCCTCTTCTGTGTGGGATCTTTGCAGTTATGTTTCCTGAATATAACAATTATTCACCGAGTTGTGATATTATTTTGTTATCAAACGTGGTTCCCGATTGCCATGGAAGTTAGGTAGCATGACACAGTGTCTTACGTCGTCTGTGCAGCCCTTCAAATCCAGCACAAAGCTTAATTCAGTATCCACGAATGGGATAAAATTTCTATCAAATGAAATGCACATTCTTTCTCTACTCTCTGATTTTCAATTCCACTGTTTCTCTCTCTGACTTAGATTTCTTGTTTACGATTTATGATTTAGAGTTGTTCCTGGTTTGACAAATGTTTCTTCTTTTGGTCCTCTTCTCGCCTTCGGACAGAATCCCATCATATCATAATGTCACCATTATAATTAGCTATATACATATGTAGAGTATCTGAAATCATATATGGCATGTTTGTATGCACTGCCACGACCATTCAACTGAGTTTAAGGAGGTTGAAGGGCTGTAGAGTTATGTTCCATTCTGTTTCCTCCACAGTCCAGAAATCACTGGCTATGTCCACCTGTCTATCCCTATAAATTGTTCTTCATATAATGTTCCTGTTGTCTGATGAAATGGATGGCACCACTGATCTTATAAACAGTTAAAAACTGAAACAGTCATCCCAGGCATGCGCTTATACACTCTCCATTTCAACAATGACTACAATACATTTTACCCTTCTGGGCTACTCCTAATTTTTTTATTTGAGCCCTCAGATTAACACTAGAATTACCAGAGCCTACGAAAAAATTTGGAGATCCGTCCCACCTCAAATCACTTCTCACCTCTCCGTCAGCGTCTTTTGTCCTTTAAATGTGTTGATAAGCAGCAAGCAGTCTGCTATCACATTACCTGCGTGTCAGTTGCTTGGAGTTGTACACAGTAAGAAGTCAAGCAAAATGACACCTTTTATAAATACTATATTATTATTTGGAACACTTGCATTTCATGTGTGTTCCATGTCTACAACGATCTATGTAAACACATCGTTAAAAAAGAAATGATTTTCATGTTTTAGTAATAATTGACAAAATGTTGACATGAAGTTTATAATGTATGAAGCCTGAAGTCCAAATATCAAAGAAACACTTTCACAAAAGGTACAAATATAACAAAACAAGTGCGCTTTTATTCAAAAATATAACTGCAGAAAAACAACACGTGTTAGGGTGCGACATTGACACGCATTTACTATGACCTCTTTGAGAAGTGAGCTGCTTTTACTCTTACTATTTTAGAATAAAAACATTCATTTGATTTCATTCTGTAATGGCCGGTGTAAATGTAAGATACTTGTAAAGGTTAGCTTTGTTTTTTTTTTTAATATTCAGTTTCATTCTCTCAGTCACGTTCACGATCCCCTACCCTACCCTACCCCCCCCTACCCATCTGACACTGCTGTTTTCACATAAAGACAAGCTATAGCTCTGCACTCTGTAGGAAGTAAGTAAATAAATCCAAATAAATAACATTCAATCTGGCTTTTATGTAAGTAACATATAAATGTTGATGTACAAATATAACAATTCAAGTGCACTTTTATTCAAGACTATAACCGAAGAAAACAAGAAAGTCACAAGTACACTGCAAAGCTCCTATGTTAGAGCGACACGGGCATGCTCAAAAAACACGTGTAATGCCACGAAAAGTGCACACAGACACTTCAGTTTGCAAGCATTGGTTCGAGAATGCTGTCAGACTTTTAACATTTATATGTTACTTACATCTTGCCTGAAGTAGGGGCCTGAGTTGCCTCGAAAGCTTGCAATTTGGAATCTTTTCACTATGTTACTTACATAAAAGCCAGATTGAATGTTATTTACTACATAGCTGTTTTCAAATAAAGACGCGCTATAACAGAGGTGAACTCAGATCAAAGAAAGAGAACAGAAGCCCTCCCCGCAAGATACGTCCACTCACATATAAGAACAACGCAGCTGCACCAGGCGTAAAAGCAAAAGATGGCACTGTTTGAATGCAGGATGAAGTCCGGCATCATCCTGCCAATCACCTGTCCTTTAAAGAAACAGCATGGCTTAGAGAGCTCGCCAACGTTTCGTGCAAACTCATGTTTGTGATTATGTTTTGTGATGGTCTTTAAATAAGAAGCATTTATATGTTACTTATATAAAAGCCAGATCGAATGTTACTTATCTTGATTTATTTACTTATTTTCCTACAGTGTAAAGTCACAAGTAGACTGCAGAGCTTCCTCTGTTTGATCGACAAGGGCATGCTCACAAATTCCACATTTAATGTCACAAAAAATACCTGCTGACACTTTAGTGTGCGAGCAATGGCACAAGAATGCAGTTAGACTTTTTTTGGGCACATACACCATGCTTGTGTTTAAATCTGGACGGTGTAGCATTGGTGAGCTCTGTAAGCCGTGCTGTTGAAGGACAGGTGATTGGCAGTATGATGCCGGACTTTCGCCTTTACGCCTGGTGCAGCTGTGTTGTTCTTATATGTGAATGGACGTTTCTTGCGGGGAGGGCTTCTGTTTTCTCCGATCTGAGTTCACCTCAGTTATAGCGCATCTTTATTTGAAAACATCAGTGTCAGATCGGGACAAGCGTGAATGCGACAGAGAATAAAACTGAATAAAAAAATGCTGACTTTGACAAGCACTATAAATTTACAGGGGTTGTTACAGATGTAAATCAAATGTATGTTTTTATTGTATAATATTAACAATAATAGCAGCTCTCTACTCAAAACGGTAAACTTGAGAAGCTGCCAGCATCAAACCCAGAAGCTCTTGATTGGGAGTCAGCAGTTATTAACATTGCCCCAAGCAAGCTGTCGCATCAACCGCCTACCATAATCTGCTTTCTTTTTTCTTCAGTTAAATTCTTGAATAAAAGTGCACTTGTTTTGTTACACTTGTACCTTTTCTGAAAGTGTTTATTTCATATTTGTATTTCAGGCTTTACAAATTATACATTTCATGTCTACATTTTTTCAATTATTACTAAAACATGAAAAACGTTTCTGTCTTAACTACGTTTTACATAGATTGTTTCTAACACAGAATACACATGAAATGTAGTATTCCAAATGAGGATGTACTATTTTACCCTATAAAGCTCCAACACTTCATTCGAAGATAAACACTGAGCACTGAGAAACTTCTTTGCGAAATGAACTGCAGCAGTGGGTGGGGGGATGGGATACCAGGCTGCTTGCTGTTAATCGACACATTTACAGGACAAAAGACACTGATGGAGAGGTGAGAATGGATTTAAGGTGGGCTGGATTTATGAGCTTTCTTGTAGGCTCTGGTAATTCTAGTGTTAAAAATTTTAAGAACCCCTGATTTATATGTTCAAAACTCTTTAATATGTTCTACTTGCCTTTCGTAGATTCTTTCACCATTTGTTTTCATGTAAATGTTTAAATGATTTTCATACCATAAATGGCAGAGTTTAGCACCTGTTCTGTCACATCTCATTTATCATAAGTGATTAAAAATGAAAAGCACAGTGTTTTGTGTTGCTGCCTCAGAGCTCTATGGGCCTGGTGGATTCTATGTGTTCTCCCCTTCTCTCAGTGAATTTTTCTTGATGGTCCAGTTTCCTCCCACATTTCAAACACATACAGCTCTAAATGGTCCTGGCATGTGTTTGTGCACGTATGTGTGCCCGGCAAAGGACTGGCATTATACTGAAGGTAAGTTCCAAGGCTATACCTTCTTCACCTTCCTATGATCATTTAATGAAGAAAGTGGAATCAGAAAATGAATGTAAGATTAAATTTAAGAATTTAAGGCTCCATTCTATTATTGTGACTGCATGCTTTAATTTGGGCTCATGGAGACTATATTGGAAATAATGGGTACAAGGCACAGGAGAGTTCATTCACACACATAAGGTCAGCTTCATTAAATAAAGTACCTCACATGTTTTTATGATGTGTCACAGAAAACCTGTTTTCTAAATGCTGACCTCTAGCACTTTCCACCTAGTCAAGAAACTCTTTAAAAAATATCAGTTATGCCAGGCGGGACATGGCAGATCTACAGGCCTGTGAATGAAAATGAACTTTCAAGCACTGTTGGTTAGCGTGGGCCTGCGCTGTTTTCCGCCGAGTCAGTGAATCACGGCAGGATGTTGCCGACAGCTAACCCTCTCCGTCTCGCCCCAGAGGAATCCCAAACAGAACAGGCAGCAAGTCTTAGAAGGCCCTGAAACGTCATCCCCCAGTAATCCTTCCTCTGGCACAAGACACTTGAGAAGAAGGAAGGAAACTGAGACTATGCCAAATGCCACAGGCACATTTTGAGAAACAGAGGGAGGAAGGCAGGGATTAAAAAGGAAAGAGTAGCAGGTAACTCAAGTGAGTCGACCATGCCGTCATTTGAGAACACCATGGTCATTTCTTAAATGTTAAACACTGTGACTTCCAACTTTTCAGAGGATCACAAATTGTGACCTACAGACATCCTGTGTTTTTGCACATGTCTATAAGGTTGTCCCCTCTCAGTCTTTGCTAATTAATGCCGACACTGTGTTTATGCTTCACCCACTGCAGTCAGACCTCAATACAGCATTTCTTTATTCTTTTGATAAGGGAAACTCTCAGGACCCGCAGCCTCTTCCTATAGACATATAACATCTGCCAAGTGGAGACTCTTCTGGAGGTACAGACCCAGAGTTCAAACCAAGAAAAAAACAAGAAAATCTGACAGCTGCGGAAAAGCCAAAGGCAAACAAACGCATGGAAGACTCACCGGTGAAATGCAATGAACAGCTGACACACTCATGCCCGCCAAAAGCCAGCTCTCACTTCTACAAGAAGAGCAAACAGAATTTGATCCTTTCATGTGTACTAAAAAGCTCTTAAATTTCCCCTTTCTGATTTTCTCCAAGTCTACGGGGATGTGGTAGGACTCCAATTTCAAAGATTTCTCTGAAGGAGGATCCTGCGTGGCCTTCACCTTTGCACTAACCAATAAAAATGAACATCATGGGCCACCCTCCAGGGAACAATAAGGCTACTTTCTGCACCCCTGAAACCACTGAAGCCTATTTTGACCCACGACTAGCAAGCAAGAGTGACGCTAATGCACATGTGAGTTATCAGACATCGATGGCTTGAAGGAGACAAACGATCAACAAGAAAGCATTGCATTTTGTAGGTCCCTTCTTTTTTAATGGACTCCCCATTCGGGCACCTGGCTTTTACCAAATGTCTCAAATGGTGATGAGAGAAGGCAGAAAAACTGAGAAAGAGGAGGGACCACAAACACAAACAGTTGAAACAAGACAAAGATAATGATGACAGAAGATCAGTCAGCCCACGCAGGCCTGGGTGACTGGGCCAAAAGCTGCAGTTGGAAGACCGTGTGAACTGAGGAGTGTTTAAAAAAAAACGCAGTGAGGAGTAGAAACCGGATACAAAAATCAAAGCTTTATATTAGTGAGGCACAAGATCTCTACACATGCCCACCTCCCAGCGACCTTGTACTGGTCACATAACTAGAAACTGAAGAAAAGGCTACTCTGTGATAACCTGGTTTGCTGTTCAGGGCAGATATCTGCATGCTTCTGGGATAAAAAGAATTTGAGAATGCCTGGATGGGTGAAGATAAGCAACTAATTATAAGTCTTCTTAGAAGAGCCAAATACTACATATAATGTTAAATGGAATACAGAACCAAAAACCATGTGCACCCAGCCATGTCAACCCCACTGCTGCCTAACATAAGCAGAACACCAAATTAAATGCAAAGGCCAAACACACATCTCTCCATCCATTTCTGGGACTCACTTTTGCAGCTGGGTACAAGTGAAGAATCAGGACTAGATGGGATGCCAGTCCATAACAGGGCACGCATCTCCCACCAGGTCTGTCTAAAGTGTGCTGAAATACTGAAACATTCTTCTCTGCGGAGATACATACAAGCTGCACACACACTACAAGTGTACTCAGCTTGAAGGGGTGAAGCAGCAGTGTTAATCATGGTGCCAGCAGCCAGTATATAAAGTTGACTGAATTTATTGGAGGAAGCAGTGCAACGTGGACCTGACAACCAATGCAGAAAAAGCAAATTTTAACCAGACATGGAAACCACGGCCTAATATTAGAAAGAGGCAAAAAAGAAATCTGGTTGCAACATGGAAGCCAGCACCAGTGTCTCGAAATAGACACCACAGTGGGTGACTAATTTAACCAGATACAAAAACTGGTGCCAAATACTGACGTTGGTGTACTGAGGTTTACACTGCAGGGCCCAAATTGGGATATGAATGAGGATCCTGAGCGAAAGGCAACCCTTGTAAGTCGGACCAGCAAACAGCTGCTGTATTATTCATGCCAACTTGTACCTTGGCTGCTCAACCTGCAAAACCTCACAACAGTGAAGTGACTACAGGAAAGTGTGCAGAGGGCTCTTTACATGCGGGCAGCTATGAAAACTAACCAGAGAATCAAAGTAGGGGACATTGAGTGTATTTACATGCACTTTATTCACAGAAACCCAGTTTCAAAAATGCCATGTACAGTATAACCTTATTATGGTTACAGAAATCAGGATTTTGGTCTGTGAGAAACCAGGTTGATACACATAGATTTCTCAACAAGTAACCCAGTTATGTGGCCATGTAAATCCTTAACTGGGTTGCAGTTGAAGATTCTGTAGTCTGTGCATGCCTGTTTCATTCTGTTAACCTGTGAATGCCTTTGCTTCACACACACATCCATCATCCACAGGTTGAAAAAGGGTGGAAGAGTCCACAAAAACAAATGTCCGAGACACATGCTAGGGCAATCTCATTATTCCTTCTCCTGGTTGAAATAATCTGCCTTAACATTTCAGAAACTGCTAAATTTATATTGATGAGCTGAAAGTTGTCACACACATATAAGTAGGAGGCATTTGAAGGGATTGTGTGGGCATGTTAGTTCCACTCCAAGTCGAGAGGGGGTGCTGGTATTCACATCTTGCCCTTATTTATCCCCAACTATAAGCTGAAAATGTCGAGGACCTTTGAGGTCACTTCTGGTTTCACCTCTCAGACCCACCTCTTCCTACCCCAAACAATTACAATTAGCGATGGGAAATTCGGATCATTTTACCGACTCGGACCTTTGAGTCTCGTTCAGCAAAATGAACGAATCATTTTTCGAGTCATTTCGTTCAATTCTCTTTCCGCTCAGACTGCATAGATTAAGCTTATGGGGCTGTCACGTGATGAACGAACGACTCAAACCCGAAGACTCGAGATGAACTAATCAATTCTGTTTCCGGCTCAGACTGCATACTAGGTTAAGCTTATGGGGCTGTCACGTGATGAACGAAAGACTGGAAAAACCCGAAGACTCGAAACAGGTAAATCAATTCCAATACAGAAACTATAGGAAGTTCACTCCTATAGTCACTCCCACAAGACGACTCGTTCTTCCCGAGTCACATTAAAGATTCATTCAAAATGAACGGATCGTTCAAGAACGACCCATCACTAATTATAATCCTTCACCTGCATCATGGAGGAGGTTCTCTAGATGGACTCACGTATATAAAAATGCTCATGTTTCAATTTATTACTTGTGAAAATGATTAATCCTTTACAATATATTGGGGTCAACTCCTGGTGCCCCAACTGTTTTTCTGCTTTTGGTTGTTTAATTTTACAACAGACACTGCTAAGTCCAGGAGTACAGTCTCGGGATAAACAGGTTGCATGCTTCTTTTTGGATTCGCAGAGGCCATTGATGATGTTTTATGACAACAGAGTGTTTTGCCAAAGGAGGACTTCCTAAGTGGGCATGCAAATGTAAATGGGGCATTTTAAGAAAAAAAAGGTTTCTGTCTTAACTACACTGTGTGCACAATTATTAGGCAAGTGAGTATTTTGACCATATCATCATTTTTATGCGTATATTCCAACTCCAAGCTGTATTAACTTGAATGCTTATTGGATTTAAGCACGTCAGGTGATGTGTATTTGTGTAATGAGGGAGGGTGTGGCCTAAGGAGATCAACACCCTATATCAAGGTGTGCAGAATTATTAGGCAGCTAGTTTTCCTCAGGCAAAATGGGCCAAAAAAGAGATTTAACTGACTCTGAAGTCAAAAATTGTAAAAAGTCTTTCAGAGGGATGCAGCACTTTTGGAATTGCTAAGATATTGGTGTGTGATCACAGAACCATCAAACATTTTGTTGCAAATAGTCAACAGGGTCGCAAGAAACGTGTTGAGAACAAAAGACGCAAATTAGCTGCCAAAGATTTGAGAAGAATCAAACGTGAAGCTACCAGGAACCCATTATCCTCCAGTACTTTCATATTCCAGAGCTGCAACCTACCTGGAGTGCCCAGAAGTACAAGGTGTTCAGTGCTCAAAGACATGGCCAAGGTAAGGAGGGCTGAAACCCAACCACCACTGAACAAGAAACATAAGTTGAAACGTCAAAACTGGGCCAAGAAATATCTGAAGACAGATTTTTTTCAAAGGTTTTATGGACCGATGAGATGAGAGTGACTCTTGATGGACCAGATGGATGGACCTGTGGATCAGTAATGGGCACAGAGCTCCACTCCAACGTGGAGGTGGGGTACTGGTATGAGCTGGTATTTTTAAAGATGAGCTAGTTGGACCTTTTGCATTGAAGATGAACTCAAAATCAACTCCCAAACCTACTGCCAGTTTTTCGAAGACACTTTCTTCAAACAGTGATACAGGAAAAAGACCATGATTTTTATGCAGGCCAATGCTCCATCACTTGCATCGAAGTTCTCCACTGCGTGGCCAGCCAGTAAAGGCCTTAAAGATGAAGGAATAATGACATGGCCCCTTCCTCATCTGACCTAAACCCTATCGAGAACTTGTGGGCACTTCTTAAACGCTAGATTTACGGGGGAGAAAAACAATACACCTCTCTGAAGAGTGTCTGGGAGGCTGTAGTCACTGCTCCACAAAAAGCTGATCGTCAACAGATCAAGAAACTGACAGACTCCATGAATGGAAAGGCTTATGACTGTTATTGGAAAGAAGGGTGGCTATATTGGTCATTGATTGATTGATTGATTTTTTTTGAAATGTCAGAGATGTTTATTTGTAAATTTTGAGGTGTTTGTTTATTATTCTCACTATAACAGATGAAAATAAACAAGTGAGATGGGAAAATTTTCATTTTTCCTTTAGTTGCTTAATAAATCTGCACACTAATAGTTGCCTAATAATTGTGCGCACATATGTATTCCCCTGATGATGTTCACACTCACATTTCCGTTGTGAAACATTCAGGTTTCAGGTTTATTAACATTTTGGATTGACTGATAGCACTGTGTTTGTTCCATATTAAAATTAATCCTCAAAAATACAACTTGCCTAATAATTGTGCACACAGTGTAGATTACTCACCTTATTCTGGCTTTGTGTGTACATGTAAACTCACTCATTGTGATCACTCAAAGGAAAGTGGGTGACTGAATTCCCAAGTAATGTAATTTGTGATGTTTTTGCTCCTTAAAAAAAAGGTATGACAAGGGGAAAAATGAAAAACAAGGAAGACAGACTTAAAAGAACACAAATGACAATGCTGAGGTGTACTTTTGGTATCTTGCTGATGAAGACACTGAGGAATGAGGACGTTAGGAGTGATAAAGACCAGTAAAAAAATTAGAGAAACTGAACTGAGATGTTACGGACATGTGGTTATGAAAAAAGAGGGAGAGATGAGTGAGAAAGGATGGAGATGGTCTGTCATAGACAGACATCTGAGGATGGGAATGCTGGGGCTGGATATCTGGTAGAGGTGAGGGAGGAGGATATGGAGGATAGGTAAAGAAAGAGGATACATTCTCTCAGCAAACTGGCACATAAGCTTTTTGGGCAAAACTGGAAAATGCTTGTAGAAAATCAAAAAAGGGTTCAAGAGCAAAAGGAAATCAAAGCCAAAATGAGGGACAAAATCCAAGGTAAAGAGAACAAGCAAGATGTCAAAACCAAAAGTAACATGCAAGTTGAGTTTGCACAAAGCTTTTTGACAATTTTGGTATCTGCAGATCGGATAAGGAAGTTAATTCCTAGCCGTCCTTTTATCCTATCATGTTAATTAAGCCACACCCCTAGAGATGCATGAAAGCAGACCCATAAACAAGATTTCAAAATGGTGGCAAATGAGGACCTAATACATTGAAGATGTGTCAAAACTAAAAACAAAATCTAAGCCATTATGAATTTCAGGCAATTAATGAAAGGATCAGAATCCTCCACATCAAAAACCACCAGTACAAGTACAAAATTATACTAAGTATTCGGAATAAAACCAAGAGACAGTGGTGGGAAGAAGAACAAGAAGAAGGATACAGAGAGTTACTGTGGTTGCTTGATTAAATAAAGCATTACATTTTAGTGATCAGTTGGTTACTTCAGTGAGCTGCACAGTTTATCACTTATCACTGTCTTTGATGTTTAGTGACATCTGCAGGATTGGAGGGTGACTAAGAACACGCCTTGCTTATAGGCACAGTGTATATATAGCCTTGACTTCGACAAGAATAATAAATCCCATTATTCAGTTGAACTTTTGAGAAGGACTCATTTAACCTGAGCCTTGTTCCACTCAACTCCTCGAAACTTGCCTTTTTTGTACTGCTGATTTGATAAATCACCGATGCAAAAGAGTCCATTTTGTAAGGCTAGAGTCCTCAGCTCAGACTGGGAAGGGAAGAAGACGCGCTAAAGGAGACTTTCTGACTGAGAGTGCTTTTCTCATGACAAGCTCAATAAATTTCAACTTTCTCAGTGAAATCCAAATGTACTAAGGTATGTTTCATACAGTTGACACCCTCGCCATATGTTGGTCCCACAAGACAAGAAGGTGAGTTAAATACTCCACACAAAGACTGAATAGCAGCCGACTTAGCCAAGCAAACATTTGGGCTTTTCATCTACAAGAACATATAATACTCAGAATTGATCAGAACCAATACCTAAAGCAAACAGTCAGGGGAACCTGTGAATAACATCAACAGGTTCCAAGAAAGCAAGTGACAGCATAAAATATTACATACAGAAGTAAAACCTCCATCATCAGAACCCACTCTATCTGTCACTGGACACAATCGTATGCATACAATTTAGAGTTTCCAATTCAACTAAAATTTATAGGTTGATAGGAGGAAAACCTGAGCTGACACACAGAGAATGAACTAACTCCACACATGAAGTGGCCATCCTAGAATTTCACTGCAGCTGTGAAGCACCCATGACAGAACAGTTTATTTGGATATCCATTTTATGTCTCTCTCTTTCATTATTAAGAGGCACACAAGAAATTCAAAACCTCTGAAATGAATTTGATTTCCACTGTTTTAACACTTTAAGAAACTCTGCTGCACTTGCAGTGTGCAACAGTACAAAACCTTACTTCAGATACAAGCAAATGAATGTGAAAATGTGAATACCAATACAAAAAGCAGCACTGGCCATCTTGAAACTTCCTATTATGTGGTCAATATCTCCTTGTAATAGCTGCAGAAGCCTTGAAATGAGCAAGGCTGGTTGATTCCAGTGTTACATGGCACATGTGACAAAATGCCACCAGTGCCATCTCACCACAAATTTGCCACTCACCTTTATTCTTGTCTCTTTTTTTCTAATTTTACGGTGGGGTGAGTTTTTGATTTCCCTTTATACAAAAACCAAAACAACCTCCACCCTGTCCTGAGAAATAAAACAAATGCAACCACAAGTGAGTCATAACACTAAAGAAGGCAAGCAGAATCCTAATTCTGCTGAAGCCCTCAACTGTGCACCTCTGCATCAACCCACAGACTACACACAGCAAGCCTACAGGGCATCATTACTTGCTTCTGTGATACATTTTCCACCATTGATCTTCAAGCGTGAACTCTTAGATAATTTCACTAATCGTATCTAATATGACTTATTTGTGTACTCTGTTTCCTCAGTGACTTAGTCTTGTGATGATGTAAGGTGCATTTTCTTAAATTCTTAATGCATTGTCCTCCATTGGTTACCCTCTTAAATGGACTTATTTTGTAAAATGGCTTCTCTACATCTCAAAGACATGTGCATTAAGATACACTAAATTTATCAGTTTCAATGTGGCCTGCAATAGACTGACATCCTGTCTCGTGCCCAGTGCTACCAGAATAAGCACCAGCTATCTCTGTGTTGACAAACCAAATAAGAAGAGGTAATGGATTTACTTTCACCCTTCATGCATATCTTTAATCCATCCATCCCTTTTAATGTTTGCATTCTCCTAACCAGCTGGAGTCTGTATTAACAAAAATGAGCACAAGATAAGAGTTAAGAACAGAATGTCAGGTCAGCCCAGCTTAGCCTACAGTCGCGCACACACACACTCAAGTTTAGCCAGCTGTTCCATTACTTCTGCATTACTTGTTAGCCATCTAAGTTGTTCAGAAGAACGTTAATCTATGCATCACAGCAAGAAAGTGAATTATAGTTTTCTGAAGGGGACTTTGGAGATATAAAGGAGGCCCTCAGAAATAAAGTGTGCTCAAGCGAACAGCCCATAAAATAAGACAAAGAAGAGCTTCAAAATCAAAAAGAATCTAATATCACCAAAAGCTCAGCTACAAACATTTTGAGAGGGCTTCACTTGCAATATTCTGTATAAACAAAGAGGGGGTCAAAAGCTGAAAAAATCTACTACAAATACTTCAGAAGTATAAATGTGTGTCTTCAAGGCAAGGCAGGATAGACAATATGGAGAGATTCCTTCTGAAAGGTACTATATAATTAAAACAAACGAAACTGGACGAGACCTGAAACTATCAATAACCACATTGCAGATGTTGTGTCCCAGTGCATCAGAAGATGTACAGATTAACTTATAAAACAACCAAAAGAAGCTAGACAATGGTACACAAAAATCAGCTGCAAAGTAAATGCATAAAGCAAGAAAAGGATTTAGTGAAGGATGCTAGATAAAAACAGCATGTGCAATCTGATAACCATAAACAGAGCTCACCTAAATGCAAGTCTGTACAGAAAAAAACAGGCTTTCTGCATGTGCAGAGAATAGGATGAGTTGTCTGTGAAAGGCACTATATAACAAAATAAAAAAAAAATTGACAATGCAACTGAAAGCCCACCTCAAAAAGGTAGACATGCGGGTTAAAGCAGATATAGCAGATTTGAAAGGGACTACTATATACAGAGAGCCAAAATGGGGAGTGAATGTAAATATGGCAATACAACAGAAAATGCAGAAAAGCAGTAGAAGAAGAGGTCCTATTGACCTTTAACAGGTGAATACTCAGAAAACTGTTACAGTAAATACAAAGGGTAAGCAAGCTTGACAGATAAATCTAAAAGACATGACAGATAGATAGATAGATAGATAGATAGATAGATAGATAGATAGATAGATAGATAGATAGATAGATAGATAGATCTACAAAGTTACACAGCTGATCCCCCAAAGTTTCCGCAGTAACTGCCTTCCCAGCACACAGATCGTTAAATTCCCGTTCAGCATTGTGATGTACCAAGTCTTACTCCAATTTCCATTTTTATTCCGTTCATTATTGTTGTTTACATCTTACTTTCAAACAGATCGCTAGGCCAGTAAAATGTTCCATGCGGCCCTGGTGTTGGGTTACAAAAAGAGAGCACAACACATGGTTCCCATCAGCTAACCCTAACCCTTCGCTATACTGGTCAACCATTTAGGTTCTTGAAGCTAACACAGCTTCAACGTTGGCTGTTATCTATTTGTTTTATGTATTTGCTTACACGTTTGTTTATTTGTTTGCTGTATAATTTACAGAAACTGTCTCTTGTCATTAGTTTTCCGAAAGCAAACAAGGGATTGCAAACCACAATGACTCATTCAGCGCTACAGGAGAACCGACAGTGACAGCGTCTGCCACTATTTTACTAGATAGATAGATAGATAGATAGATAGATAGATAGATAGATAGATAGATAGATAGATAGATAGATAGATAGATAGATAGTGTTGAAAAAATAGGTCAATCGAATATGGTATGTTTGTCGAACAAGTTCTCTTCCATTGAACACCGCTAGAACTTTAGAACAGACTCTCCAAGAGGAAACAATCCCTCGTTTTTCAAACTTAAAACCGTACGCAACATCTCGGTGATGATCTGCCCGGCGTCAAAATGTCAGTAATCTGTCTACAAAATAACATTTCATCCATCTTTACGTCAATATCTCTTTAGAAAGCCCTCATAACTGTAGCCCGTCTCTCTTGCCCGAGGTGCAGCAATATCAGATTTTTTAAAAGATATATAAAATGCATATCCCATTTGCACCCGCTGTGTTATAAGGCGAGTCTGCCCTTGCAAAACTTCTGACAGCGCTGCAGAAACCGAAAAGAGAAAAAAAAAATGCTTCTGGATTTTCCGCTACATTCCCACACGCGAACCACATCAGACATCGCGTAAGAGTCACTTACAGCATGCTAAATGACTGCTGATGTTTAAAGACGAACGCACGTATTTGTCTCCAGCTGTTTCTCTTCTGTCCGTCACTTACCTATTTTGATTTTGACGCTTTGAAAAACTCGCAGCCCCTCTTCCTCCACGGCCATTGTCACAATCAGCCCCGATGTTTCCCGTTGTGCGTCTCGTGCTGGCCGGACGGCGGGTGCTTTGCAGCGTTAGGTTCGCCTATTGGTATCGTGGGCAGTTCTCTGTGGGCAGTTGTCTCTCTCTCTCTCTCTCTCTCTCTCTCACCGTCTTTCTCACTCTCTCTCTGTCTCTGTCTCCTCTCTTCTCTCTCTCTCTCTCTCTGTAATTCTGTTTCAACGCGCGCACTCTGCCAGGCAAGCAGTCTGTTCAAACTCTCAGGACACTGACACCGGAGTGGCTCTCTGGCCCCGCCCCTCCACAGTGTGAGGAAGGCGTGTGACATTTGGAGTTATGCGAATGAGCGCTTCCTAGCGGGTTTGGTCTGCACATAATAGTCTGAAAGAAAAAAATAAAAAAAAAACTATAATACTTTGAGTTTCGCTTAAGAACAAGGCACAGCACGTATCTTCATACGAAGTTTTCAGTTTTGCCGTTTCAGAATCAGGAAATGCGAATCTAAATTTATCTCAAAGTTAACCTCTGAACACTACTCAGTCTCATCTGAGGAAGCTCCTCTGTTTATTATTATTATGATTATTATTATTATTAAACATGAGAAAGCACTTCCAAAGATGAGACTGGTTGAATCTTTGTTTTGCACGGCTGCAGTGATTTTATGTTTACAGTACAACCTCAACTGTACAAACTAATTGTCAGTGTATTTTCTATCTGTCACACTCATTCACTCCTGCCAGACCAACTGAGAATCATCTAACATGCAGTCTTTGGGAAAAGGGAGTCAGACCTACAGATACACAGGGAGAACATGCAAACTCTGCACATATAGTTCTCAGGTCGTGATTCCAACCAACAGATTTGGAGTTTGAAGGTAGCACCACTAACCACTGTGCCAAACTCGACTATGCTACCCAGAAACTAACTTGATTCCTGCTTTCCCACAAACCATGCTCAGAATAAAGCAGGCTTACAAGACGGATGACAAAATACTGAAAATGCATCACAAAGAACACAGCCATCAAAACTAAACTTTGTACAAATAAAAACAATATAGCAGTAAGAGCTCATCGTGACACATTAGATCAAATATAATTCACATAAAAATTAAAACCACATTTACACTTTCCAAATCATTGATGCAAATTGTAACTGCTCTTCCTATGATTTAAACCTGTAGATGTTTGTTTAAATTTAAAGTCATTAGTAGATTAATAGCAGCTAAGTTGCTTTTTATCCTTGGAACCCGAGACCTGAATTTGAAATTGAGAATGTGGTGGGTGAGTCCTGTCTGCTTTCTGTAATACTTGCTTATTAAACAGGTCTGTGATATTTACATGTTGAAATCTTGTTCTTTTACTGTTTCATTTTACAATTTGACTTAATCTGGTTTTGTTGCTGACATTAGGATTTCCAAACCAGGCCAGCAAAACATAAGTAAAGACAGACTCAATACATATTCATTCTGTTAGACCTCAGTGAAGCCTTTGACACTGTCAGCCATGGCATTCTACTGTCTAGAATGGAGAACATGCTGTGTATCTCTGGCACTGCCCTCCAGTGGTTCAGGTTGTATCTGACATATAGGCAAGAGTTTGTTAGTCTTGGCAACAGCAGATCCATCTCAGCTCCAGTCACTTAAGGAGTTCCTCAGGGCTCTGTCATCGGCTATTCTCGTCTGTATTTATATGCTTCCCCTTGGCCATATTATTCATAGCTTTGGACTAGGTTATCATTTTTATACAGAAGATACTCTGCTCTGTTTCAATGTTAAAAGTGGAACTTCATCAGAGCTTTGTCAGCTTACAACTTGCCTCAGTGAAATTAAAACCTGGATGGAGCAGAACTCTTTCAATTTAAACTCCTGCAAATTGGGACTAAAGTACAACTTAATTAAAATGAGCTCCTTCCCAGTCAGTCTTGGTGGTGATCTCATCAGACCTGCCTTTACTGCTAAGAATCTTATTATCATTTTTGATTCCTCCCTTATTCCGTCCACAAAAATCACATTAAGAAACTTTCATACTTTCACCTCCGTAACATATCTCGTGTTTGCTCCTTCCTCTCGTTATCTAACGCTGAGAAACTTGTCCATGCTTTTATCACATCCCGCATCGATTATTGTAACTCGCTGCTGGCAGGTGCCCCTTCTAATCTTATATCACTGCTCCAGTTGATTCAAAACTCAGCTGTAAGAGTCCTTACTCGAACCAGCAACAGTTAGCACATCACACCCATCCTGCTTCGCCTTCATTGGCTCCCTGTGTCTTACAGAATCAAATATAAAATCCTACTAATAACCTACAAAGCCTTAAACGACCTTGCGCCAAACTATAGTGACCTCCTCCATCACAATGTGCCTGCCCGCTCACTAAGGTCCTCTGATTCTGGCAGTCTTGTTGTGCCCCACACTAATCTCCACTCTTTGGTGACAGGGCCTTCAGCTGTATAGCGCCCAGACTCTGGAATGACCTACTGAAATGAATCAGGTCAGCTGACACCATGAATTCTTTTAAAAAACAACTCAAAAGTCATCTGTTCAGGAAGGCTTTTAGTTCTACTTGACTCTATTACCCTTCTCTCAGTTTACCTCTCTGTCAAGATGCTCACGTAACCAGTATGTGTGTGTTAGACCATGAATTATGTTGTCTGTTAGGTTTTTCTACTGTCTTAATCTTCTTTATTTATTTATCTGGTTTGTACTATGCTATATACTGTATACCCTGCCGTTCTTTCTTATATTTTGTAAGTGCCTTGAGCATGGGAAAGGCGCTATATAAATAAAATATATTATTATTATTTGTATTTAAATACAATTTATAAAAATATATATATATTAGGGCCAGCAAGCTAAATAAGAATAGCATGCAACATTGTGCTGATGCTGCTGTTTCAGGGACGACCAAAACTCACAGTAAAAAGCCTGGAGATCTTCAACCTGGAGCTGATCATCAAGACTGACAGAGCCTCATAAATACAGTTGGTGGAGTATTTCAGAGAGAAGGAGCCACAATATGAAACGACTGCTTGTGGAGATCTAAACAGTGGTGTGTTGGAACTGTCAGAAGGCCAATGGCAGATCTCAAATTCCTAATATGTTTGTATTGTGTTGGTGAAGTGGACAAAGTTTGTGCAGTGTTGGAATAAACATCTTGACAAGCTGGCAAAAGAGTTCTGAAGTAGATTCAGTGTTGGATGGGAAGCTGGTGCAGTCGAGCCAAAAGAAGAGAAATGTGCTCAGGGCATTTTGTTTGGGTGAGGCAGTAGCATGGAAGGAAGGCCCTCCCTCCCAACTCGATGAAACAATCAAGTATCTTCAATGACCAAAGGGGTTGCCCCCTCCCAGCACAATTAAGCGATCGAGTCCCACAGCAAATTGAGAGTGAGAAATATCATGCTGCATTAAATGACTCGATGTTCACGCGCTGCACTGTTAAAAGTATAAGCAACTCTCTGTTAAGGAGCTAAGTCACCCTGGGGCCTGTGGGGGTCTTAATCTGTCCTTGTCTCTGGATAAGAATACATAAAAAAAGAAAAAAAAGGTTTGAACTTGAAGAGACTTTTCCACCTTGGCAGTTTCCATCTTCACAGAATATTCTCAAACTAGCTTCAATCAATTCAGGATGGTGGTGGGGTTTGAGCAAATCTGGAGCTAGTGCACAGCTGTGGAGCGGGTGCCAGCCCACTGCAAAGTCCACTCATGAATACATCCACACAGATCCAATTTAGAATCAAAAATCAACTTGACAAATACATCTCAGGGGATGAGTGAGGAAACCCATACAAGCACAGGAAGAACAGGCAAACTCCACTGAGACAGCAACCGGATGTGGAGGTCAGACTCAGCAAACTGGATAATTGAGCACAACAGTGCTAACCATTGTGATACACCCTACTTAAACACTCCAAAGAAATCAAGATAGTCATACTTTCAACATAGTACTTCAAAGTCCCCTCATGGACCCCGTGATCATCAGAGGTGATTGTGTGCAGAGGGTGCAGACCTATAAATATCTGTGAGTGCAGCTAGATGACAAATTGGACTGGACTGCCAATACTGAAGCTCTGTGTAAGAAAGGTCAGAGCCGACGATACTTTCTTAGAAGACTGGCATCCTTCAACATCTGCAATAAGATGCTGCAGATGTTCTACCAGACGGTTGTGGCGAGTGCCCTCTTCTACACGGTGGTGTGCTGGGGAGGCAGCATAAAGATGAAGGACGCCTCACGCCTGAACAAACTGGTGAGGAAGGCAGGCTCTATTGTAGGAATAAAGTTGGATAGTTTAACATCTGTGGCAGAGCGACGGGCATTAAGCAAACTCCTGTCAATCATGAATAATCCACCGCATCCACTGAACAGTGTCATCTCCAGACAGAGGAGTAGCTTCAGTGATAGACTTTTGTTACTGTCTTGCTCCACTGACAGACTGAGGAGATCATTCCTCCCCCACACTATGTGACTCTTCAGTTCCATCCGGTGGAGTAAATGCGAACATTACTCAAAGTTATTGTCTGCTTTTACATGCATTTTTATTACTCTTTAATTTAATATTGTTTTTTGTATCAGTATACTGCTGCTGGATTATGTGAATTTCCCCTTGGGATTAATAAAGTATCTATCTATCTATCTATCTATCTAAATACACTGGAAACTAACTGGAGCCATATGGAACACAACATTGCCTAACATTTTTTGAAACTTCCATCAGTGCCCCTACCTGTTCACTGAAAAACCTTTTGTCTGTCAGGTGTTTGCACGTTCCCCTCACATAAACACAGGTTTCTTCTTGTCATTTTACTTCGGGTTAACTAACAAGTCTAAATTGACCTGAATCCCATCCATGATTAGTTCCTGTCTTACACATTTGTCTGCCAAGACAGGTTTGGAAAAAACAGGATCAAAACATGTCTTGATTTTTTTAAGACACAATTTACAGTAAATCCTTCCATCTTTCCATGTATTTCATGTCCCATGGTCCTGGAATCAGTCAAGTTACTTTTATGTAGCCTTTCTATATAAATCCTGTTTCTGTTTTTGCCTACTGCTGCAATGTTGAAGTGCACTTTAAAGTGTCAGCATAACCTCTCATCCCCATCTGATCTCATATTCAATGGCTCTTAGCTGGTGGACAGTTAATATTTAGATATCTGAGCAGCACAGCACACAAGACGGGAGACTGTCCTGGATCGGTACATCGTAAACTATAATACAAATGTTTAAACTATTTGCTGATTTGCGCAGTGAAAACATATTTGCCCTATCTTATTTTTTGCAATGCTGTGTAATTCACACCAAACATATGATCAGACCTTTTCCTGGGTTGTAGTCTTTCATGGTGGAAACATTGCAATAAAAATAACATTAAAGACTTGTGTTGCACTTACTTATTTGAAGAGAAAGTAATTGGAGTGCAGACTTCAGGTCTGAAAAAACTATTTCCTGTCTCAGCGTTAGTGGTTTAAATACATTGGTTAATAGTCTTTTCTAATTTTAACGGCTCCCATGTTATGTTACATTGGCTCTTACTCTCAGCATGCAGTTGTCAGCACTCAAGATTTATAGCGCATCATTCTGTTAACAAACAAAAATACTCAAGAAAAGGTTAATCGTGTCTAGGAGAATGAAAATTGCTACTACAACAGTTCAAGGGGCTTAGAGAACCACTGCCATATGTCTGTCAAGCCTGTGCTATCCCATAACATGCACTTGGCAAAGTCCCTCAATACCAGCACCTGTGAAGAAGATGCCAGGCTGTGGGGCTGCAGCACGATGCACTGCCCTGTTAAGCGACAACAATGAAAGCCTCAGTTTGGGGTGGACACTTGGATGAGAAAATAGACAAGGAAGCTACATGTATGAAATAAAAATATTTATTGAACTCTAAATATCAAAGAAATGGTCAAAAAGAGAAGCAAAAGTCAAGAGCACAAAACAGTAGGAAAAGCAAAGATAAATTATCCAAAACACAAGCACATCAAAAACACTAAACTGCAGAAAGTCCTCATTTTTAAGGCTTTCCTAATATCAAATTCACAATTCTGGAGCAGACAGATTCAGACCCAACCTCCTTCTTTATTTCTCTTTCCCCAGTTCATCACATAACAGTAGCCTGATTATCATCGCTAAGCAAAAGGCGAGGACTGGAGGGAACAACTGAATACTGGCATGATAAAGGAAAAGCCGGGGCAAAGCCCAGAGCCCATCTGACGATCTTTAGGATGACAGTTCTTCTCAAACTTCTTAGGCTAAGAAAGGCCATACAACAAAATCTCTTTAACAGCAAGCTGTAACACAGTGGCGTAGCTAGGGGGGGGCGGAGGGGGCGGTCCGCACATTTTTGGGGGCGGCATTACTTTGGTTCTGGTTTTCGTAGCGTAATTATATTAAACTAATAATTAGAACACGGCTTATCAGTGCGTCTACACTATATTCTTGTCTAGTTGATGCTTATAAATGTATATAAAAAATTATTGCTGTTTCTTTATATATGAACAAATCTATGCAAAATGTATCTTAATTTTTCTCTATACGTCATTTTAATTTTCTATTTAAATAGTTTAACATATTCAGATATGTTGGAGGGGAGCAAATTGAAGCAGAGCGGCACAAATTCGAGCTACGCCACTGCAGTAACATTTTCCAGTAAATCACAAACAAGGCTAAGACAACATGTAATGTAGAAATCGTGCATCAAAGTAGTATCATTTTTGATGATACAATAGAACTACAAGAGATAAGCTATGAATTCAGCCCTGTACAAGGACTGTCAGGAAAATGTCGGGCCATCCACCCATGAGCTTGTGCTGAAAGACGGCTTAGTTGTGCAATAAATTATTAATCTGAGACACAAAATTACATCAGTGTGGTAAAAGTTTGCAATGGCCTAAGCAACATCCAGACCCTAAAACCCATGAGATGTTGAGTTTGGGCATAAAAAGATAAGTTTTGTAAACCCACAAACGTCATGGAGTTGAAGGAGTATTGTTAATTGAAGTGGTACGAGATAGATAGATAGATAGATAGATAGATAGATAGATAGATAGATAGATAGATAGATAGATAGATAGATAGACAAAATGAAACAAACATAAAGAGTTGGGAACTCATCAGGCACCCTGTTTAATAGCATGGATGCTATTTCAAATGAAATCAAAGAAAAACAAGAAAAACAGGACTGTCCATTCCATTCTCTTTAAGGGTTTGTTGATGCTGCAGGCTAATGCAGCTCCAGCAGAGGTGGGTCTGTAAAGGAATGGTGACTTCTGGGTGTTGTGTTTATTAAACGCCATTGTGACCAGAAGTGGTGATACTCCAAGGTAGGTATGAAAGCAATGTCACTGCTCCTCTAAGATCCCCTCCTACATTCTAAGGCTAGAACAGGAGAAAAGGTTAGTATGTGTGTCTCACTCAAATCTGTCCCCTATTTTTCGTCTTGTGATTCCAACACATGCTTGTAGCGTGTTAGCATAACAATATATATATATACTGTGTGTGTATATATATATCTACTCTATATAAATAAAATCCTAAGTCTAAAAGTGCAACATAAGTGCAATGATGACATTTTTAATGTCCCATCTTTTGTAATGCTTTACATCGGCCTTATTTTAAAACCTACATATATATGTTTGGTATCATTCTTTTCAGAATTTGTCGAACTTTAATGCAATGTTGTTAGATTTCCAGACTCTTATTCCATTTTTTAATTATAAACTAAAAAGAACTCACATCTCATCTCTGACTTTGTGCCAAAAGATTTAACCATGCCTGGGGCCGGAAATAAAACACAAAGCGTAGGACAGCTGCTGTACAAGCTTTTAAATGTTTGAAGTGCTGCATGAGATGCAAATCACGCAGCATGGCAGTTTCCCATTGTACCACCATTTAAGAGGGGGTTTTGGAGAAGTGACCGCGTCTCCTTGGGGTGTGTTCAGCCTCCCTCTTCAAAACGTGAGCGGCAGAGGTGCAAAGTGGCTGGCAAGCGAAGCAAGCAGGGGCACAACCCCCTAGTGTATATATTATATTATATTATATACAGTATATATATATATATATATATACTATATATATATATATATACTATATATATATATATATATATATATATATATATATATATATATATATATATATATATATATATATATATATATATATATATATATACATATATATATATATATACATATATATATACTATATATATATAGTAGGGGGCACACAAAATGGATGAGCAGCCTGACCAGGAGTCCAGAAGATCCCTTACCCGGATGAGAGGTCCTGATTAAATGGACAGGAGACCTGACCAGACATGGCCTTTATTCCTTCCCTGCCCATGTCAGAAGAACAGTGAAGGAATGTTCCTGGAGTATGTTTATTCCACCCAGGTGCTAGATGGCAGCAGCCCACTGTATTGGCACCCATTCAGGGAATTCCAGGAGTTGTAGCACAGCCCTGCTGAGGTACATGGGTGCCGCAAGGGGGCACTGACAGTCAAACAATACATGACACGTGTTTTGCCCTAATCAGAGCTCATCAGATGTACGCACCTTTGGTTCCTTTTGCAGGGATCGAACTTTGGACGTCAGTGACTGAGGCAGAGCCTGGTTCACCTACTTGACAAGAAGAAAGGATGTCAAAGTTAAAGCATTAATGATGTGATTCATTTCAAAAGTTCAACACATTTTTCCTTAATCACATTTAGTTCATGTAATTTTTAACACCCCTTTCTATCTAAGACAATGGATTTCAAACTTTGCTTCTAGCCTCCGTGAGGTTAACATTATAAAAAAATGAATTCAAATTTCAAAAATTGTCTTTTCATTGCATGGTTTTTAAGTTAGCATATAGGTAACTGAACATTTTCTTCAGTTGCTACGTAAAAGCAGTCATATATCAATATAGTTACAGATAAGAGCAGTGGTTCTCAACCTATGCATTAAACCAACAACTGTCAAGTGGAACACATAGGAAAAAAAGAATAAAAAATGGAAGTTCAAAGGACCACGGCCATACTAGAGATTCCATGCTCAGCTGCACCTCAGTTTCATCACTAAGTCTATCATTATTCCTGTTGTGATACTCCCCTCCTGTCTCTTCCTCCCTTGTTCCTCTCTTCTGCATCCATCACTCATGCCAAATCAAAGTACTAAATGCTCTCATTAGCTCGGAAGAAACAGCTCCCTGTCACTTCCAACACCTCTTTGAGATGAATCATGCCAGGATGGAACTCAAGGACCACATTCTGAGCTCAATGGATTTCTGGGAAAGTGAGCATCTTAATAGGTGAGTGCTCTCCTTCTCACCGACTCCATCCATAGAAGCAAGTTTACACATGATGTCTGTCTCTCCCAAAGGTCTGCTCCGCATTAAAAGATGTTTAGGTTTGGTGACCTTGTTTTTTGTACCATAATTTTAAGACAGTTTTAGAAATTGGCAGACTAAAGTTGAAGAATATACAAGGAAAAACAAAGACTCATTTTATCAATTATCAATAATAAATTACACATAGCTAACATTACATTTCAGTGTTTTCTAATACTAATAAATATCAGAAAGCTATTGTTTCATAGAGAGTTCCCAATGTTTGGTAACCTTCATCCTGTCTTTAAAAAATAAATGCAGGAATAGACAGAAGTTAGAAGCAGAACTGTGCTTAACATTATCAAAACTGAAACAATAATGAGCCTATAAAACATAAAGACACTAAACCTTCACAACCGATTGAGGTATTTTCATCTTTTTAGACCTGAAGTCATATGTAACTTGAGTTATTTTTCTAATTCTCTTGATCTGGTTTCATGTGTAACTTTACATTTTTGTTAAATGAAAATGTGGAAATAGGGCAGCATGGTGGTGCTGCTGCCTCACAGTAAGGACACCTGGATTCTCTTCCCGGGTCCTCCCTGCTTGGAGTTTGCATGTTCTCCCTGTGTCTGCGTGGGTTTCCTCTCACAGTCCAAAGACATGCAGGTTAGGTGCATTGGCGATCTGAAATTGTCCCTAGTTTGTGCTTGGTGTGTGTGTGTGTGTGTGTGTGTGTCCTGCGGTGGGCTGACGCCCTGCCCGGGGTTTGTTCCTGCCTTGCGCCTTGTGCTGGATGGGATTGGCTTCAGCAGACCCCCCGTGACCCTGTATTAGGATATCGCAGGCTGGAAAATGGATGGATGGAAAATGTAGAAATTTCAGGCTTCCTAATTTTTTTCTTTATCAAGCCATGCTACTCTTTTTACATTAAAAAAAATCATTTAAAAAGCATTTTGTGTATATAAAAAATTAAAACACATACACAACCACACAAAAACTATATTCACTCATTAAAATCCCTAAATAGCAATATTATGGAGGAGGGTGGGAATTAAAATGTCAGTATTTAACAATTTAAGGCTGAATAAAAGTTGTGATACATCAAAATGTTTCAATTTCTGGAGGTGGTATGTCAGGAAAAAAAAGGCCGAAAACCCCTGATCTGGTTCTACTATCATACAAAACCATGCAATGTGAGAAATATTAGCAGTAACCGAGATCCAAGACCAAGATCTACTTTGCAGCATTACAGAATTTAGAGTTTGGGAATCTTTAATCTAAGCTATCCCATTAATGATGGCTGAGAAAGGTGAAATTAATGATATTTGCTTTTGATTTGAAACAGATTGGCAGTTCTAAGGACAACATTGTCAGTACTTATAAACTTAGTGCAGGCAACTTTTAAATATAATAGAAGTACAACATCCTTGGCTTATCTGTTAAGAGCAAAACATGCATGTTAAAAAGTCTAATATTAGGCAGCAAAATCTGCAGGAAACTACAATCCATGAATGTACAACTTAACTTATGTCCATGAATGGCACACAATCTAAAGCATTAACTTCTGCTATTTATCGCAAAATGAGTTGCATCAGAGTGCACACCTCTGAAAACGATTGAAGATACAGGGCTGAGAGACGTCATTCAGAGAGCTCTGACAATTCTTATACATTATCACCTATCAAGGATTTATATGAAAGGCACAAGTCTTTGTAGTTTGAGCAGCTAAGAAGTTGTACAGCCGTGTCATTCACAAGTTACTACTGAACATTGCTGAACTACCTTGGTTACACAAGTGATTAACTGAGATTATTCCAATGACACTTTGCAATTGATCACAATTAAAAATTTTAATCATTTGACAGCTTTAATTTATATATATATATATAGCCTAACTTTACCTAACCCACTTAACCAAATTCACTGTTGCAGGGGCCAGAAGCTATTCCAGCAGCATCAGGGTCAAAACAGGGCTCTAATATTGCGTAATAATAGTGTGAGACTTGCCTGGACACCACCAGTCGGAAACCACATCTTTATAAAAGTCACACATTTATTAAACATAAATAAACACAGTCCAAATCACACACAGTGTACTCTACACTAATCCCTCCTGTTTTCGGGCTTCTCTCAATGTCCTTGGGTGCCAATCTCCTCCCGGGAGCTTCGTCCTGCTCCCTCTCCCGACTGTAGCTCCTCGACTATTAGGAGGCAGCGCCTTTTATTCCCACCCGGATGCATTCCAGGTGGCTGGAAACAATCTTCCGGCAGCACTTCCTGGTGTGGCGGAAGTGCTGCCCTTTGCCCCGGAAGCACACCGGGCGTCCCTGGCAGGTTCATCCGCCATCTTGCCTGGTGTGGCAGAAGTTACAATTCTTCCGGTCTGATGAAGCTTACGGCGCCCCCTGGTGGTGGCCCCGGGTCCCAACGGGTTAAACTCTTTTTGTCCCTTTCCCGTGGTCCTCTTTTTATCCAGGGCGGTTGCCCTCTTGTGACCCAGAAGTCTCTTTCTGGTCCCTCCAGGCATCCCAGCCAGGTAATGACCCCGGCAATCTGCCACAATAGCTACCCAAAATATTGCAGGTGGTGACATCAAAAATAGGAATAACAAAATTATTTAATCCCTGACAGCTATAAAACCAAAAAAGCAGAGGGTTTCACAAAGCAGATTTTTAAAGTCTGCCTTTGCCTGTATTTCAATGGTTTTATTCTACTTCCCCACAGAACAACCCTTTAAGTACATGCATGTTTCAAAGTCCTGAGTACAAGTCTTTAAATTTCAGCTGTTTGAATTGCATAAATTCAACAAAATCTATGCCAAATGACATGTTGTAGTTGAAGCTCCTGACCTGAGTGTTCTTTCCATGTTATTGTGCCTTAGAGAGCACTTACAGTACTTTTAAGAAGCTGGGCAGTGCTTTGTCGCTGCTAAAATCCATTCTATTGGGTGCATAGCCACCAGATGGTCTCCTTAAAGATCCTGACAAGGATTGAATAATGGAGTCATGGAATGTGAGTCAGACAGCATTGTCCCTGAATCCAGGTCAGCAGTGTGAGATGTAGCTTGTGGTGTGAATATGTTGTCAGTTTATGAGCAGATGAGAACCACTGAAGTTACATGGAAGGTGCCATGGAAGATCATGGAAGCAGCAGTATTACTGGATGGCAGCTGAGGAAGTAAATGGCTATTTCCCCCTGTCAGGTCAAAATAATAAATATCCTTATTCCTTCTATGTTACATATACCTCTAATAATGAAGTTTCTTATAATGAGCTAAAGTTCTGGAACACATCTACTTTGCTAAGTGCGGTATTACTGTGTATTTTCACCTGTTCTGTTTCTTGGTGGTCTGCATTTTTAAGAATACTACCCCCCACCCCCAGAGCCCCAAGTTAAAACACGTCAGATTCACTTAAGTAGGGACTAAGTAGAACTTACTCATGAAGTATTCTGATAATGCAGTTCCACAGATAGCTTGTGTAACTACCCAATAGGCAGACAGGAATAACAGGAAGATTACTACTGAGTAACAAGATATGAAGGGAAAGTAGGAAAATATCTAAAAGCTGTAAAAATGGCAGAATTGGCTTCTCTGATCTGCATCTATTTAAAGTAATGGAGAGTGTGGAAAACAAACCTGAAAACAGACATTGGGATCACAAAATAAATTGCTGAAATAATTTTTTGCAGCAGCTGATACAAATAACATTCAGCTAGAAGAAATCAATCACAACTCTGATCAATGGAGCACACACACATACGTTTGCTACACATATATAGTACCTTTACATAAATTGGAGCACCCATTGCAATCTCAAGACACCGGTCTGCTAAAGATTCCATGGATAAATAAAACAACAATGGGAGGTCAAGTCATTAGCTACTGGGCTCCATAACATAATGTTCTGCCTGCTTACATACTGTAAGAGATGCTTCTTTGATCTCAGATTTTAAATCCAGACTGAAGACTCATTACTTTACTCTGGCATACACTGAGATTTGATGTTTTTATTATATGTTTATTTCTTAGTCATTTGCAGAAAAATATAAGCCTGACAATTATTATGAATGCTTACTGTCCCTTCTACATTATGTTTATCATCTCTGTATCCCATTGTCCCACTTAATGCCACCATTGTACAGACAACTGGTTTCTCATGGGCATTGGTAATACACTTTAGATCCATGGATGAAAAGAAAGTCTTCTTATTACACCACCCAGCACAAATTTCTATAATTCTGTATAATGCTCAGGAGGGGGTGGGCAGCCAGTTGGTTTAGGTCTCCAGAATTGTAACTATGAATGACTTTGACTTGACCTTGTTTGAAACTGAATATGAACCACACAAAGGATTATTATCTCCAGAAATGATGCTGTCTTCAGTCTAATTTTTCTTCCATTGCAAGCTGTTAACTATAGTAATAATAGACATATCTTTTTCTTACATAATTTGAAATTGCTGTGTTTTACTGAACATTATACAATTTGCTATTTTTTTAAATTGTATTTTAGCAGTAAACTTGCACTGAGCCAGTGCTCTGTAAAGAACTTTGATTTCACTTGACCTGGAAAGCTGGATAAAGTGAAGAAATTAACAGATTGCTCTTAGAGTAAAATCATTTAAATGAACAATTAAAAATATAAGAAGAATAAATAGCTGTGTAACATACAGTGCATCCGTAAAGTATTCACAGTGCATCACTTTTTCTACATTTTGTTATATTACAGCCTTATTCCAAAATGGATTAAATTCATTTTTTTCCTCAGAATTCTACACACAACATCCCATAATGACAACGTGAAAAAAGTTTACTTGAGGTTTTCGCAAATTTATTAAAAATAAAAAAATTGAGAAAGCACATGTACATAAGTATTCACAGCCTTTGCCATGAAGCTCAAAATTGAGCTCAGGTGCATCCTGTTTTCCCTGATCATCCTTGAGATGTTTCTGCAGCTTAATTGGAGTCCACCTGTGGAAAATTCAGTTGATTGGACATGATTTGGAAAGGCACACACCTGTCTATATAAGGTCCCACAGTTGACAGTTCATGTCAGAGCACAAACCAAGCATGAAGTCAAAGGAATTGTCTGTAGACCTCCGAGACAGGATTGTCTCAAGGCACACATCTGGGGAAGGTTACAGAAAAATTTCTGCTGCTTTGAAGGTCCCAATGAACACAGTGGCCTCCATCATCCATAAGTGGAAGAAGTTCGAAACCACCAGGACTCTTCCTAGAGCTGGCCGGCCATCTAAACTGAGCGATCGGGGAGAAGGGCCTTAATCATGGAGGTGACCAAGAACCCGATGGTCACTCTGTCAGAGCACCAGAGGTCCTCTCTGGAGAGAGGAGAACCTGCCAGAAGGACAACCATCTCTGCAGCAATCCACCTATCAGGTCTGTACGGTAGAGTGGCCAGATGGAAGCCACTCCTTAGTAAAAGGCACATGGCAGCCCGCCTGGAGTTTGCCAAAAGGCACCTGAAGGAATCTCAGACCATGAGAAACAAAATTCTCTGATCTGCTGAGTCAAAGATTGAACTCTTTGGCGTGAATGTCAGGCGTCACGTTTGGAGGAAACCAGGCACCGCTCATCACCAGACCAATACCATCCCTACAGTGAAGCATGGTGGTGGCAGCATCATGCTGTGGGGATGTTTTTCAGTGGCAGGAACTGGGAGACTAGTCAGGATAAGGGAAAGATGACTTTAGCAATGTACAGAGACATCCTGGATGAAAACCTGCTCCAGAGCGCTCTTGACCTCAGACTGGGGCGAAGGTTCATCTTTCAGCAGGACAACGACCTTAAGCAAAGCACACAGGCAAAATATCAAAGGAGTGGCTTCAGGACAACTCTGTGAACGTCCTTGAGTGGCCCAGCCAGAGCCCAGACTTGAATCAGATTGAACATCTCTGGAGAGATCTTAAAATGGCGGTGCACCGACGCTTCCCATTCAACCTGACGGAGCTTGAGAGATGCTGCAAAGAGGAATGGGCGAAACTGGCCAAGGATAGGTGTGCCAAGCTTGTGGCATCATATTCAAAAAGACCTGAGGCTGGAATTGCTGCCAAAGGTGCATCGACAAAGTATTGAGCAAAGGCTGTGAATACTTATGTACATGTGCTTTCTCAGGTTTTTAATTTTTAATAAATTTGCAAAAACCTCAAGTAAACTTTTTTCACATTGTCATTATGGGGTGTTGTGTGTAGAATTCTGAGGAAAAAAATGAATTTAATCCATTTTGGAATAAGGCTGTAACATAACAAAATGTGGAAAAAGTGATGCGCTGTGAATACTTTCTGGATGCACTGTATTGTAATCAATAATGCCTTCTTTGAACTGGATATACTTTATAATGTGCACGGTTTCTCCTATCACTTATTTCAGTGTTTCTCAACCTTTTTGAGTGAGTGATCATCAGAGCGGGTGGAGGGGGATTCCTGGAAACCTGTGATCATATGGCCAGGAAGTAAAAAGAAAGCAGCTTGGTAGGGAAGCATATCTCTGAAACAGAAGATGGAATCAGCATTAGTGCACCACTAGAGTAAACTGCGAGATAAAGTTCTAAAGACCATGTGAACTGAAATAAAGTGAACAGTGTATCACAACAGTATAAAGTTAAAGAATTCTTTTGTTGTAACCCCCCTACACACAGGACCTCTAGGTTGAGTGAGTAAAAGTGGGATGAAGTTAGGTTTTTACCACTTAAAGGCACTGATGTTTATTTTATACCCCAATGATATTTGTCTTTACTCTCTCAAACCTACTGACACAAAATGATCAAGTTTCAGACAACACTGAAAATATGTGTCACTTATTACACGTACAAGTTAGTCCATCAAATGGAGCTGTAAAGGGCTGTTTTAGAGAGATGATATGGGAAAAAACAAATAAATTATCTAAAACAGACAATAGTCAAAATAAGCACAAGTGAACCGATCATTAAACCAAAATTTATAATCAAAAATACAAAGCTATCATCCTAGCCTGTTATCCTTTCCCTAAATAAGCCTATCAACATCACAAAAAGTTTTTTTCAATTTTTACCCAAAACTTATACATCAAAGTACAGACATGGCCATCTTTTTATCATGTGTGTGCAATGACACATAGTGACGACGTTATACGTGACTAGAAACAGGAGCCATTGTTATAAACAATATAATAATGACTGTGAATGTTAAAGGATGTAATTCTTCACAATCATGGTATATATTAATTTCCCACATGAAACTGCATTCTAAAGTATACCATTTTTTGTAAATTAAAAAAAAAAATCGGGAGTGTGCTCCCCTCCATTTTCTCGTATACTGACATAGAGGAAAAGGTCACCAGAACCACTCCCAGTTGCACAATATTTCTCTTTGTTTCTCATCATAACTAATTGATAATATTGATACACAATCATTTATCCATCCATCCATTATCCAACCCGCTATATCCTAACTACAGGGTCACGGGGGTCTGCTGGAGCCAATCCCAGCCAACACAGGGTGCAAGGCCGGAAACAAACCCAGGCAGGGCGCACACACACCTACCCACCCACACATCAAGCACACACTAGGGACAATTTAGGATCGCCAATGCACCTAACCTGCATGTCCTTGGACTGTGGGAGGAAACCCTCGCAGACACGGGGAGAACATGCAAACTCCACGCAGCGAGGAACCAGGAAGCGAACTCAGGTGTCCTTACTGCGAGGCAGCAGCACTACCCACTGCGCCACCGTGCTGCCCAAATACTACTTCCAGTTGAGTAATTTTTCTCAAATTTCATATCTGTTTCCTTTCTATCATTATAAATATCTATACAAAATTATTCAATTAAAGTACCACTTCTGGTTGTCGGAAGTGGCCCAAAAGTTGACAGGATTCCTTATTTTTGCTATAAAGCAGGTGTACAAAATCTCATTAACCTAAGTCAAAGCGTTTTCGAGTTATCATGTTTACACGCAGACAGACAGGATTTTAACAATGGTATTTTTGGACGCGGGAAGGTCTAAAACGTCAAGATTCATTAAAATCTCGAGATTTAATTTTTTCATTATTCCTATACTTTCTCTATACTGTGTGTAGGATAAAGTAATACCTAGTCAGCTCTTGCTTTTTATAATGGAGCAAAGGGTCCAAACTTGAACAACAAGCCTTTGAACTAACAAAGGTTTCAGTTTAAGAAAATGTGTTTTCAGGGTTTCTAAGGTATGCTTGTAACAAAAAAATAAACTGGAAATAGTTAATTTTATCCCAATATATTATTTTCTTGAGGTAATGATATATTTCCTGTTCTCTTGTCTGCTGTTCAATAAAAAATCTGAAGGAAAAAAAAATAACACATTTTAAACATAGTATTAAAAAACTCACAATTAGCTGTTGAGGACAGGCATTTATAGTTTTGGTTATTTAATCTTTAGTGAGGTAAATGAGCAGTATTATATTGCCTACAGTTTACTCTGACATGTGCAGACTCTTGTTTGTGTAGTTTCAGAGTGTACAGCGAGCACCATTTGATTGTTTATGGCCCCTTCTAGAATGACAGAAGCAGTATATGCTAATAAAATATACTTGATCATATTCAAAGAATAATTGTCAAACACCATTTTTAATTGATCTTTATACTGTATTAACAGACACAACTATCTTTATTATATATAAGATATTTATTTTTATCCCTTCTCCCATCTTAACCCGTCAACCAAGCCACAAGGTTTTTGTTATATACATAAAACATGCTACAAAGATCATTCTATGACCAAAACATCCTCAAGAGCTCCAGTTACCATTGTTCCCAATTACTGCTCCTGCTAAAATTATATTTCACTTCCCAAAAATGCTCTTAGATGGAACTGCTTCCTGACCCCAAATCACTCTTGTCCAACAAAAGCTCCAGGTGTTGTTGTACATAAAAGGGTAAATGCCCTTCTTCAGTTTAATCCACTTAAAATATCTATTGTGACTTTATGAATCAGAGTACCTTCTGCCATTAAACTCAAGGAAACAGCAACCACAGCAATGAAAGGCAGAGATATTGTGAACATCTCAGGTTTCGCTCCTTGTAAGAGGCTGTCTAGCCTGTTGATCAGTTAGGAAGCTTGAATCCATTGTTATGGCATTAGAAATATGGTTAATTATCCATCCATCCATCTTCCAACTCACTGAATCTGAACACAGGGTCACGGGGTCTGCTGGAGCCAATCCCAGCTAACACAGGGCAGGAACCAGTCAGGGTGCCAACCCACTGCAGGACACACACAAACACCAATTTAGAATCGTCAATCCACCTAACCTGCATGTCTTTGGACCGTGGGAGGAAACCCATGCAGACACGGGGAGAACATGCAAACTCCACGCAGGGAGGACCCGGGAAGCGAACCCGGGTCTCCTAACTGCAAGGCAGCAGCACTACCACTGCGCCATTGATGTCCCTATAATGCCATTTTGGATAGTTATTTTATTGTGGGCACCACCATTCTGAGACTACTACTGCATGACCATTGATATATTGGTTGCTGTATCCATTTTTCAGTCATTTGGCATATTGAGTCAGTCTATGTAAGACAGTGGCTCTGCATTTGGTATCTAAGCATTTGATTCTTTTTCTGAAACAAAACAGATCAATAGAGTTAGTGAGGGGTAAGAGAATGAATATTCAGAAACATTGCTACATATTATTTGCCTAAAGTTTTGCTTACACTTTAGGTTTTGGCCATTTTGTCCTTTCTGATCTTCCTGACCCCTGCTTATGTTTAAACTTTGATTTTTGGTCCTCTCCCATTATGTCCTGTTTTTTACATCAAAAATAACAGGGGGATGATAGTTAATGGTTTTTGGTCAAATTATAATAAAATAACTGAACCAAGACATAGAAGGGGATATAATAATTCATGGGAAAAGTAATGGACCTTGATTTTTCTTGTTATCACCATACACAACACTGTTCCCCTTCACCTTTTGTATTTCTTGAGTATGATCAAGATTTATTCACAACATAGCATACTGCTCTAGACAGCTTGTTAATAAAATTAAAAAGTAGCAATCTTGGCCATATACAATCAAATTCCTTTATGTAGGGTAATGTGGCAACCCTTAGTTGCTTCTTTCAAATTATCTCTGTGACCCTGATGACTTCTAAGCTACAGAACTGAAAATCAAGTGCTGCCTCCACTATTTACCTCTCATAAGCTTGAGATCTTTCAACTATTCCAAAGCTTTCAGTAACATTTTTGGATGATTAATTATTTGTATTAACATATCCCTTTTTTATTGATCTGCTATTGATGTTGTAATGCTTAAATAAATAGATAGATAGATAGATAGATAGATAGATAGATAGATAGATAGATAGATAGATAGATAGATAGATATAAGTTGTGTTTCATAAGACAGTAGGCCTCAGTTATAATGGCATGCGTTAATCAAATATATCAGAAGTATTATGTATATAAGTACTATTCTGTATACTGTATTTGCAGGGTTTTTACCATAGGCTAAGGTTTTTGGTAGGCTGTGTTGCATAGTGGTTAAGGCATTGAACTATGTAATAACATAAAAAGGTTCAAATGAAGATAACCTACTTTAATATTCCCTTAGATATTTTAATGGTATGTCATGTGTCTTTCACTTTGTATAATACATGACACTTTAATGCCTGAAAATCTGTGACCCTTTATTAGCACTAAAATGGAGAGTGTGTATACATTTACGGTGCTGATCTAGAATAAATTAGTGCTTGAAATTAAGAAACAAAGTGGAATTTTTCAGCTAAAAGGTGTGAGTGATATTGTTTTTTTGAAGGGGGTGGGGGTTCTGACATAGATGGGTGGGTCCATAAAAATGATTTCAGTCAAAATTCAAATTGAATCCCACACAAATTGAATGTCAGGACACAAAGGGCTGAGAGATGATTTCATGCTTCCTTTAAGTGGACTCCCGTTCCATTTTGAGACATGTCCTGCAGTACATCACTGGGTCACCATGCCCTAACTGTTCTCTCTTGTATGGAAAAGAACTTTCCTTTTCCAGTATGGACATTACAGGTTGAACCTTATGCAGCACTTCTGTCTTTAGTCTCCCGTACTGCAACACTTTTGCAACCTTCTTTCCCCATTATATTCATATAATTTGGTCTGAGCTGGAGTCACCTCATTTTATAAACACGCGGGAGTGCAACTATATTCTGTATTTACATGTTGTAAATATGGGGACACAATCACAACAGACTAATTTACTAAACATGTGGCTAAGTAAGCCAAGTATAAAAACAAATTTGTTTATTAACAAAATAATTAAAATAAAAAGGGAAAGTGCTAAGTAAAAATTAACCATTTAATTTAAGGTCTTTTTACCACCACAACAGGCACCGACCACCTTACGGCCACAGCTCCGGTCAGCCGCCTCAACAATAGAGTCACGGAACATGGCCCAATCGGACTCAATGTCCCCCACCTCCCTCGGGATGTGTTCGAAGTTCTGCCGAAGGTGGGAGTTGAAGCTACTTCTGACAGGGGACTCTGCCAGTCGTTCCCAGCAGACCCTCACAACACGTTTGGGCCTACCATGCCTGACCGGCATCTTCCCCCACCATCAAAGCCAACTCACCACCAGGTGGTGATCAGTTGACAGCTCCGCCCCTCTCTTCACCCGACTGTCCAAGGCATATGGCCCAAGTCCGACAACACGACCACAAACTTGATCATCGAACTGAGGCCTAGGGTGTCCTGGTGCCAAGTGCACATATGAACACCCCTATGCTTGAACATGATGTTCGTTATGGACAATCTGTGACAAGCACAGAAGTCCAATAACAAAACACCGCGTGGGTTCAGATTGGGGGGGCCATTCCTCCCAATCACACCCTTCCAGGTCTCACTGTCATTGCCCACGTGAGCATTGTAGTCTCCCAGCAGTACGAGGGAGTCCCCAGAAGGTACGCCCTCTAGCACCCCCTCCAGAGACTCCAAAAAGGGTGGGTACTCCAAACTGCTGTTCGGCGCATACGCACAAACAACAGTCAGGACCCTTCCCCCCACCCAAAGGCGGAGGGAGGCCACCCTCTCGTCCACCGGACAAGCGGCTGAAATGAGTTTCCTCCGCAGGGTGTCTGGGTTTTCCCTTAAAGATAGGGTGAGAAGCTCATTCATCCGGGAGGAACTCAGAGTAGAGCCGCTACTCCTCCATATCGAGAGGAGTAAGATGAGGTGGCTCGGGCATCTGATCAGGATGCCTCCTGGACGCCTCCCTGGTGAGGTGTCCCGGGCACGTCAAACCGGGAGGAGGCCCTGGGGAAGACACAGGACATGCTGGAGGGACTATGTCTCCCGGCTGGCCTGGGAACGCCTTGGGATTCTCCTGGAAGAACTGGAAGAAGTGGCCGGGGAGAGGGCAGTCTGGGACTCCCTGCTTAAACTGCTGCCCCCACGACCCAACCCCTGATAAGCGGAAGAGGGTGGATGAATGGATGGATGAATTTAAGGTCTTTAGCCCATCTTCCTTGTTAGGGTGGACTGGCCACTGGTCTATATTAAGTAATGTCTCAGGTTCTCCCTCTTTCACCTCTGGTCTCTGTTATTAATGTGAGCTGTCTTTCTCCCATCAGCTGAATGTTTGTCTACACTCATCTTCTGATTCTGTCCATAGTGAGCTTCTAGCCAGGGGACCTTTACACAACCCCATCATTCCTGCCCAAATATTTGTAGCCTCTAATCCACAGTTCCTTAGGCTCTTAAAAACAACTGTACCCAGACACTTCTACAGTCATTTAAGCACCAGGCCACTTCAGAAGTGTCTAAGCCATGATACATGTCCTTATCCCCTACTCTCTGGGACTGTGTCTTGCCAGGTAATAGGCTGGAAGGAAACAACTGACCTCTTTCCGGACCACATAAAATGGAGGTACAGTCCCATACTTGAGTCAGGAACGTGTGCTGACCTCTGTCAGCGAGGAGATATTTTGCTCCTCTGCGATTCCTCTATGCCCTCCCTCCATCTCTTCCAGGGCTTTGGTGCTTGGTGAGGCTGACCCCTATTTTGCACCGCCTTTTCCTGCCTGTAATCCCATTTCTAGCCAGCTAATAATGACAATGTAAATAAACATTTTTTATGTAAATGAAATAAGCAAGTGACTGCCACTCATGATCCTATTGTTTACTAGACAAAGGTCACAACACACACCATTGTATGTGCAACTTTCATTTCCCTTGTTTCCACAGTTATACATGAGGATTTAATTTCTGAAACACATTTAGTGCAAGAAATACATCAAACGAGAAACATTGATTGGTTAGTCAGTATGAGTTGCACTGTTACAACACCTTTCTTCTAAATATTGTAAATGGACATGTGGGCCAATTTATAACTGAGCAAATGTTCTATTGTACTGAGATAGTGCTATCAGTGAGCAAGCTCCAGCCTATCAATTTTTTTTAACATGGCCTAAAAAGTAGGCACTTTTTCTAAAAAAAATGGCACAAGATAATTACATTGTTGAAAGTCAGGATGAGTTCACTGAAATTTAATCAAGTACTTGAATAAAATAATTATCTCAAATGATGACAATAACTGTAATACTGCCTACTGCACATTGGTTGATGAGGACAATAATAATGGGACTGGAAGCCACAAAGAGACCTTTTTATTTCAAGTTCTCTTCCTCATGACCCCTCAAGAAATCAAGGGTCATCGGAAATGACCTTAGAAGAAGAGCAATTTGTTAAAGCAAAGCAAAGATAAAGGTACCAGAAAATACAAGACATGACTTATGAGAGGTAATTTGATTGAGGAAAATTTAAAAGATTTTTTTGTCGAAAGACATAAGGTACAAGGTGGTCTTTGTAAATACAAGCATGAATAAAGGTTGATTTATAATGTATCTTCTACCAGTCATCAAAGCAATTCATGAAATTAAGCCTGGAGACCACATCCCAATTGTAACTGGAACTACTCTTAAGTTAATTGTATTCCTAGATTGAGTCTTTCTAGGAGGGACGTTCATAAAGTTTCCACACTTTTTTTTAAACTCTATTCATTAAACAAATTATGAGCACTTTTCTAAATTGTCACCTTTGTTTGCGATGTAATTTTCCCTGAGTCCTACCAACCTTCTAATGACCAATTATTACTCCTTCCGCCTTCACCATTTCCAACAAAAATATAAAAGTGAGGAAACATTTTGAACATCCCTTGTATATCATACATCAGAAGAATCGCAGGATTATATTTCTTAACACTAGAATCCTTGAAGCCTACAAAAAACATACATCATACCCAGATAAAGAGACTTGAGCTGAGAGAACTTCAGCTGCGTCGGTGGGGGATTTGGGATAGCAGGCTGCTTACTGCTTGTGCTGATCGACACATTTGCAAAACAAATCACGCTAATGGAGAGGTGCAAAGGAATTTAAGGTGGCCCAGGATTATCACGTTTTTTCATAGGCTTCAGGGTTTCTAGTGTTAACCAACACCTAAAAACAAGAGAGTCAGATTTCAATATCAGTGTCATATCTTGTTTACCTCTATCACTCCAGACAGCTTTTTACCAAATATGAAGTCACAAATGCAGCACCTTTCACTGCAAGCTCCATGTAACCAAAGAAACCAAAAATATAACACAATGAGCAGTGTTTGTAGAATTACAATTGACAACTGGTTTTCCCAGTATAAAAGTGTTGCATGAGATGCATGTACCTCTCTGTACCACCTTGATGATTTGTGATCAAAACTAGTTTGTGTCAATCCAACTCTGGAGGGACTTCTTTGATCCTTCTTCTCAAATATTACTGAAAAGAGGAAACTAACTAATAATTGTTATATCATTGATGAATATGGTTGCTCAGCGCATGATGCAGAAGAGCTACAGCACAAAAGGCCTTACTTATTTAAGGGAACAGTAGACAACAGCTCAATGTTTTTAAACATGGAAGTCTTCAATGGCATTTTTGCATTTGCAAAACAAAGACGCTGATTAAGAGGTGCGAAGGAATTTAAGGTGGCCGGCATTGCGACTTTTTTCGAAGGCTTCAGGGATTCTACTGTTAATAAAGCAGAAAAGCTGATTAATTGACATCTAATTTAAAAAAAAAAGGAAAAACATCTGACTATTAAGGACAATATATACCTTATAATGTTGTCAGTCACAGTTATCATAGTTTTCCATAGACTGGCACATAATAAATTACCAAAAATATCCATTACATTATAGGTGACGGGGATGAACTAATAGCTTGATAATGTATAGTAATGGTTGTGGCCCAGTAAATGGGTTCTCCTTATTTTCAGAAGCATTGTATTGTAGTACTTGTCAGCACTATCCAGGATATAAAGGTAGAAATTTGATTCAAAAACTATGGAAAGAGACAGTTAGCACCACCCAATTCACTTCTCTTTGGGTTGAATCACTACCAAGTTTTGTTTCAATATAAAAAATAAATATGTTGAATGAATTAAAAAAAAAAATCTTTCCTTGCTAATCAAAAATAGGAAACATTTTTTAAATACCAATGAGTATCTCCAATCATCTAAAATACATTAGAATTTAAAATCAATGGTAACTATTTTCATTATTTACCTTTCTGACAAGGTTAGTCTATTTGTCCTGCTGGCAGACTTCTTTTATTAATAGAAATTATCTCCATCATAAGCCCTGTGTATTGACAGCTTGGAGGCACAGAGGCTAGTGCTTCTGCCTCACAGATATAATAGCGTCCTTTGTTCAAATCTAATGCCTAGTCAAAAGCAGTGTGGAGGTCCCCCTGTGTCTGCCTGAATTTTATTTTGTGTACTCCAGGTACCAAGACAAAGACGTACATGTTAAGTTAGTTTGTCACTCTTGTCACAAAGATTTTAATAATTAGTAGAGAACAGAAGAGCAGAAAAAAGATAATAAACAGGCAACAGCAAATTATCAAGAATGATCTAAGACAAGAAGGCAATAGGAACCAAACCTCTGCCCAGAGGAGCTCTTAACAAACCAGGCCTTATATGTAACTACAAGCGAAAAGCTAAATAACTAAGGAAACAAAAATCTGCAAGAGGGGAGCAAACTATCACTATTTATCCTCATCCTAAGACCTAATTCCAAGCCAAAGAAAAATAAGCTAAATCTGAAGCAATCCAAGCTACTACAATACTAATGGTGCCAAGAAATTAGCTCTTATAATTGAGGCTGTGAACACAGTTTGCAGCAAAACAAGTGACTTTTTATTTCTCTCAAATGACTGAGGTCCTAATGACTGCAGGACCTGAGGACAATAACTTTAAATGGAGCTCTGCCCCACTTAGGCACAGCTCAGAATTGACAATATTTAATAAAAAAAATGACCGAGGGAAAAATAAATAATGTATGAATCATGGAGCAAGGAATGAGGCCCTGACAATACCAGACACAATAGTAATAGATCTACTATAGAAGCCTACTCTTCTGCCAGAGTTGAAAAAATGGCAGGGATAAAGTAAAAACTGACCAAGAAATGGAGAGTGAAAAAAAATTATTGCCAAATACTTACAGAGGTCATTGCTAGGAAATCATTAATCGCCATTCCAGATTCCAATATGTAAACCAACAATGCTTGTCAAAAGAATTCACTAAATGACACTGGCATAGATTTTACATAATATCTAGAATCTTTGACACAGGAAATCTGCAATGCTTATTTTTATAATATTGTGGCAATGACATCACATGTTGCACCATCCAACATATCGTTGGCACACGATAGCATCCATGGGTCATCGATAACAACAACAAGCTCTCCTATACAGGGTGGTCCAGATCTAATTGTGCAGATCCAGATCGTCTGGATGACTTTGATTTATGTGGTGAGGATTCCAGTTCGGCGCGAAGATAATTGTTCGTTTTGTCAGTTCGCACACTTCTCGGTGGTCTGGGATTTCTTGGTTGTTTTTCTATGTAATACACTTAATAAGTTATAGCGTAATGAAAATTGCATAATTAGATCTGGACCACCCTATACATAAAATAGCAGTGCTGCGACAGCAAAAATATACCTTCAAAAATATTTACTACCTACCTACCTTACTTTACTACAAAACTCAAAATACATTCATAGAGTACATTGTCTCGTTTATTCTTAAAGAGATGCATGAAAAATGGGAAGAAGCTGGACAGTGCCAGTACATTGGCACATAAAAACATCACTAAAACCTCAAAGGCTGTTATTATTTTTCAGTTGTTGCTGGGGTTCAGTCCCTGGCTTTAGTTTAGTTTTCGATTTGTTTTCTTTTTCTTTGCAAAGTATGTTGTCCTTTTTTTATTGTGTTAATGAATTTCTTTTTGCTAAGTGATTCCTTCAAGTTTCCTTTCATTAGATAACTGATGTTATGTTAATTCCCTGTCCTCCTCCTTTCCTATAGTTGGCTTTTTAGATCCACCCAATTGCTCAGGTAAGCTAATTGTTAGAGCAGTCGCTTGAGGCTGCCCTATTTAAGAGTTTTGCTGGCCTCATCTTAGCATTGGAGCATTGATCAATCTTCTCTCAATGTCTGTTGTTCTGTGTCACATTTGTACGAAACTTCAGCAATAGCTTTGCCCATTGTTAAGTTCCACTTCAGATTTGTTATTATTGTTTCAATTTAGACTTCTTGGCTTGTGGAGGTCCTTTCCCTCCTTTGGAGTTAGCTTTTGGTAGCTTCTTTCCAATGAATATGGATTCAAATTGACTTTGTTAAGGTACATTAGTTTTACTAGTTTTTTTTTTTTTGCTTTCTTCTTTTTTGGGTTTTGCTAATTTCTTTACTGTAAATGAATATCTTAGTTTACATTTTATTCTGTTAAATAGTAGCTTAATTTTTGCTTATTTTTTACATTTTCCTTGGCACCTGCATGCTTAATTGATATTAGTCTCAATAAATGAATATTAAAAATAAATTTATACAAGTGTTAAACCTTTAAAGCAGTGGTACTCAACCTGTGGCTCTCAAAGACCAGTTATGGCTTTTTTAAGTCTTACTTAAGAAAAAAAAAACTTTAAAAAATAATTTTAAAAAACAAAAATTTATTTCATTCTCATTTGTGCACATTAGTCACTTTATTTGTCCATACTTAAGTTGTGGTTTTTGTTTAGTGGTAAGAATGTCAGAGAAAAAGAAGTTTACGTTTCAGCACAAAGATAGCTCTACAGCTGAACATTGCTGTGTACCTTTATATCGAGCTTCCAGTAAGTACAACAAGGTACTTAGTTTGCATTAATTTCTTTCAATGAGAAAACTCAATCTAAACAGATTGTCGCTATCCAAAGACAGAGCTTTACAGTTTGTCCCCATACCTGAATTTGTAGACACAGATCACAAAGTCCATAACAGCATCATTTAATAATGATAATGTGAAACACTGCCAGTAATGTTGAAATTTGTGGTTGCAGTGATAATAAATTACAGTTATTACATTGTGCTTTCCATCCCTTAAAATCATACAGTATATTATCCTTATTCTCAAATCCATAATGGTTTCAGGGAGGAAAGGGGCGTTTTTGGATTGCGACTTTTGCAAAAAATATATTTTTGTCAATGTAGTTCCTGAGTAGGGCAAGGTTAAGTACTGCTGGTTTAAAGGGTTAATAGTCTTTTTCCTATTGCTCAGTGTTCTAATCATAACAATTGTATAGGTTCTGCAATGTTCCCTTTAAAAGAAAAAGTGAACAATTGTTAAAACACATCAAATGTAATTATATATTGATGTGAAAGATTTTCATTAACATGAGAGCTAATTGCACTTTAAATTTCAATATACAGTAGTATGTGATCTTCTTCTTCTGGCTGCTCCTGTTAGGAGTTGCCACAGTGGATCATCTTTTTCTATTACAACCATCACCAGCATGTCCTCTCTCACCATATCCACAAACCTCCTCTTAGGCCTTCCTCTTTTCCTCTTCCCTGGCAGCTCTATCCTTAACATCCTCTTCCCAATATACTCAGCATCACTCCTCTGCACATGACCAAACCAATACAACCTTGCCTCAATGCAACCGTCCAACTTGAGCTGATCCTCTAATGTATTCATTTCTAATCCTGTCCATTCTCGTCACACCCAGTGCAAATTTTAGCATCTTTAATTCTGCCACCTCCAGCTCTGTCTCCTGCTTTCTGGTCAGTGCCACCGTCTCCAACCCATATAAACATAGCTGGTTTCACTACTGTCCTGTAGACCGTCCCTTTCACTCTTGATGATACCTGTCTGTCACAAATTACTCCTGACACATTTTCCACCCATTCCACTCTCTTCTTCACTTCTCTTCCACAATTCCCATTGCTCTGTATTGTTGATCCCAAGTATTTAAACTCATCCGCCTTCATCAACTCTACTCCCTGCATCCTCACCATTCCACTGACCTCCTTCTCATCTACACACATGTATTCTGTCTTGTTCCTACTGACCTTCATTCCTCTACTCTCCAGAGCATATCTCAACCTCTCCAGGGTCTCTTTAATCTGCTCCCTACTATCGCTACAGATCACAATGTCATCAGCAAACATCATAGTCCACAGGGACTCCTGTCTAATCTCGTCTGCCAACCTGTGCATCACCATTGCAAATAAGAAAGGGCTTAGAGCCAATCCCTGATGTAATCCCACCTCCAGCTTGAATGCATCTGTCACTCCTACCACAGACCTCACCACTGTCACACTTCCCTTGTACATATCCTGTACAACTCTTACATACTTCTCTGCCACTCCCAACTTCCTCAAACAATACCACAGCTCCTCTTGGGGCAACCTGTCATATGCTTTCTCCAGGCCCACAAAGACACAATACAACTCCTTCTGGCCTTCTCTATTCTTATCCATCAACATCCTCAGAGCGAACATCGTATTTGTGGTGCTCTTTCTTGGCAGGAAACCATACTGCTGCTCACTAATCATCACCTCACTTCTTAATCTACCTTCCACTACTCTTTCCCATAATTTCATGCTGTGGCTCATCAATTTTATCCCCCTGTAGTTACTACACTCCTGAACATCCCCCTTATTCTTAAATATCGGCACCAATACATTTCTCCACCACTCTTCAGGCATCCTCTCACTTTCCCAGATTCCATTAAACAATCTGGTTAAAAATGCCACTGCCATCTCCCTATAACACTTCCATGCTTCCACAGGTATGTCATCTGCACCAACTGCCTTTCCATTTTCTATCCTCTTCATAGCTGTCCTTACTTCCTCCTTGGTAATCCGTTGCACTTCCTGATTCACTATCTCCACATCATCCAACCTTCTCCTCTCTCATTCTCTTCATTCATCAGCCTCTCAAAGTACTCTTTCCATCTGCTCAACACACTCTCCTAGCTTGTAAGTACGATTCTATCTTTATCCTTTATCACCCTAACCTGCTGCACACATCTTTTCCAGCGCGGTCCCTCTGTCTAGCCACTCGGCACAGGTCTTTTTTTTCCCTCCTTAGTGTCCAACCTCTCATACAACTCATCATATGCCTTTTCTTTAGCCTTCACCACCTCTTGCTTCACCTTGCGTCTTATCTCTTTGTACTCTTGTCTACTTTCTGCATCTCTCTGACTATTCCACTTCTTCTTCACCATACTCTTCTTCTGTATACTCTCCTGTACTTCCCCTTTCAACCACCAGGTTTCCTTTTCCTCCTTTCTCTGTCCAGACGTCACGCCAAGCAGCCTTCTTGCTGTCATCCTTACTACATCTAGTTGCTCAACTGTCTGGTAACTCTTCACTGCCACCCAGTGCCTGTCTCTCCTCCTACCTAAACTCAACCTTACAGTCTTCCTTTTTCAACTTCCAACATTTGATCCTTGGCTCTGCCCTCACTCTCTTCCACTTCTTGATCTCCAATGTCATCCTACAGACCACCATCCTATGCTGCTTAACTACACTTTCCCTAGACACCACTTTGCAGTCTTCAATCTCCTTCAGATTGACTCTTCTGCATAGGATGTAATCCACCTGTATGCATCTTCTTCCACTCTTGTAGGTCACCCTATGTTCCTCCCTCTTCTTAAAATACGTATTCACCACAGCCATGTCCATTGTTTTGGCAAAATCCACTATCATCTGACCTTTTTCATTACTCTCCTTGACACCATACCTACTCATCACCTCCTCGTATCCTTTGTTCCCTTACTCCCCTTCCATTTAGTCTCTTGCATGCACAATATATCAACCTTCCTTTTCTCCATCATATCTGCTAACTCTTTCCCCTTACCAGTCACACCGCCAACATTCAAAGTTCCTACCCTTAGTTCCACTCTCTTTACCTTCCTCCTCTCCTCCTGCCTCCGGAAACGTCTCCCCCCCTCTTCTTCTCCTTCTTCGGCCAACAGTAGCCCAATTTCCGCCAGCACCCTGTTGGCTAACAGTACTGATTGTTGTTAACCCGGGGCTCGACCAATCTGGTATGGAAATTTGTATTGTTGTCCGCATATTGATTTGCTGAAATTATACACCGGATGCCTTTACTGACATAACCCTTCCCATTTATCCGGGCTTGGGAATGGCACGAAGAAACACACTGGCTTGTGCATCCCCTATGGCTGGGTTCAATATAGTATATGATAATAAATCTAATATAGTCAATCCTTTTATCTTAGCTTTGACAGGTTTGATTTATCTGATTTTTTGCAACAATTGCCCTTTTTTTAAATGCCACAAATTTGGTATCTTGACTTTTTCTTGCTGCTATAAGGTACCTTTTATCCAATACTCATCTGAAAACAATTCTGAAAATCATGCTGTTAGTGTCTGTGCACCTGAGCTGCCTCCTGCTAGTCTTGGTCTTTGTTCTCTTCGGCACGACACTCTTCTTAAGTGGTTGCATTTATAAGTATCTATGCGATCTGGAAAAATTCTCCAAAAAGGAAGCAAAAAATAAAAACTGGAAATGCACAGCAATTTCTTTCTTTTTTTTTTTTACCATAAACATTATTTTGCTGTAAAATTAGTCCATTGTGCTGAGAGGTGAGCCTTTGTTCAGGTTCCCTATCACATTTCAACACAGGCAATTCGTAGAAATATTCTTATTAAACAGTTTCCTAATTTGATAATTGATGAATAAACTGCTTTATATCAAGGAGAAAGCAAAGATTAATGGACATTTTATTGTGTAGTGGGGCAATATGATGATGCAGGACAAAAGAAGGCTGCTTGTGGTGCCAACTGGGAAAAAAAAACATTTAATCTCAACAAAAGCAAAAAAATAATGAAATTCAAGCACTCAATGTGTGTTTCATATCAAAGATAAGTCCTTTCAATTGGATATTTTTACAGGGGTGTAATTTCTGGCTTGGATTAGCACAGAAGCCAGGTCAACATCAAAATGAGACACCATCCAGTCTCCATTTATATGCTGAGAACCTTTAGCTGCCTACATCTTGGTGACCTCAAGGAGTGGTTTCTCGAGGCTATTACAGAAGAATGAGAGAAGACTGTTAACAACAGTGCCCCCATCAGCCTGGAGTGGTATTACTTACTTTAAGAAAACCTGGAAGATGACCTTTTGGTGTGTACACGTGAAAGATGCTTAAAAGTGTTTTGATATTTTTGGGAAAATAGGTGGGGGCTTTCCAGCCCAGCCACAGGGATGCACTGGTATGCTGGTTCCAAGCCCGGATAAATGGGGAGGGTTACGTCAGTAAGGGCATCCGGTGTAAAATTTTGCCAAATCAATATACGGACAACAATACAAATTTCCATACTGGATTAGTCAAGCTCCTGATTAACAACAGCTGCCACTAGTACTGTTAACCAACAGAGTGCTGGGGGAAATTGGTCTGCTGTTGGCCAAAAGAGAAGAAGACGAAAAAGGTGTGTCTGGAGGCAGGAGGAGAAGAGGAAGGTTAAGAGAGTGGACGTGAGGGTAGGAACTTTATATGTTGGCAGTATGACTGGAAAACAGGAGAGAGTTAGCTGATATGAGGAGAGAAGGAAGGTTGATATATTGTGTGTGCAAGAGACCAGATGGAAGCGGAAGGGGAGTAAGGCAGGTGTATCAGAGGTGGGTTCAAATTGTTCTACCATGGTGTGGATGGGAGGAGAAACGGGGTAGGGATTATCCTGAAGGAACAGTATGTTAAGTGTGTCAGACTGAGTGTTGATTAAAGCTGAAAGTTGAAGGTGTGATGATGAATGTTATTAGAGCATATTCCCCTCAAGTTGGGTGATGGATGAGAAAGAATATTTCTATAGTAAGTTGAATGAAGTAGTAGAGAGAGAGTAGTGATTGGAACAGATTTCAATGTATGTGTTGGTGAAGTACTCAGAGGGAATGAGGAGATGATGGGTAGGTATGGTGTCAAGGAGAGAAATGCAGAAGGTCACATGGTAGTGGCTTTTGTGAAAAGAATGGCTGTGGTGAATACATATTTTAAGAAAAGGGAGGAACACAGGGTGATGTACAAGAGTGGAGGAAGATGCACACAGATGGATTATATCCTATGCAGGAGAATCGGTTTGAAGGAGATTGGAGACTACAAAGTGTTGGCAGGGGAAAGCGCAGTTAAGCAGCATAGGATGGTGGTCTGTAGGATGATGTTGGATATCAAAAAGAGGAGGAGAATAAGGACAGAGTCAAAGATCAAATGGTGGAAATTGAAAAAGGAAGACTGTAAGGTGGAGTTCAAGGTGGAAGTAAGACAGCCAGTGGTTGGCAGTGTAGAGGTGCCAGATAGCTGGGCATCTACAGCAGAAGTGGTAAGACAGATAGCTAAAAGGGTACTTGGTGTAATATCTGGACAGAATAGGGAGGACAAAGAAGCCTGGTGGTGGAATGAGGAAGTACAGGAGATTATCCAGAGGAATAGGTTGGAGAAGAAGAAATGGGATAGTCGAGAGATGAAGAAAGTAGACAGGAGTACAAGGAGATAAGGTGTAAGGTGAAGCGAGAGGTGGCGAAGGGTAAAGATAAGGCATTTGATGAGTTGTATGAGAAGGTCGACACTAAGGAGGAAGAAAAGAACCTGTATTGATTAGCTAGACAGAAGGACCAATTTGGGAAAGATGCGCAGCAGGTTAAGGTGATAAAGGATAATAATGGAAACATACAAGTGACGGGAGTGCATTGAACAGATGGAAATAGTACTTTGAGAGGTTGATGAATGAAGAGAATGACAGAGAGAGAAGGTTGGATGATGTGGATAAAGTGAACCAGGAAATGCAACAGATTATCAAAAAGGAAGTAAGGACAGCTATGAAGAGGATGAAGAATGGTAAGGCTGTTTGTCCAGATGACATACCCGTGAAAGCATGGAGGTATTTAGGAGAGATGGCGGTTTTTAACCAGAATTTTGATGCAATCTGGGAAAGTGACAGGATCCCTTTGGAGTGGAGAAGAAGTGTACAAGTATTGATTTTTAAAAATAAGGGTGACGTGCATAACAGTAGTAAATACAGAGAGATAAAATTGATCAGCCACAGCATTAAATAAAGGAAAGAGTAGTTGAAGCTGGTGAAGAAGGGAGGTAAGGATTAATGAGCAGCAGCATGGTTTTAGGTCGAGAAAGAGCACTACTGATGCGATGTTTACTCTGAGGGTGTTGATGGAGTAGTACAGAGAAGGTCAAAAGGAGATTTATTGTGTCTTTGTGGACCTAGAGAAAGCATATGATAGGGTGCCTAGAGAAAAGTTGTGTTATTGTATGAAGAAGTTAGGAGTGGCAGAATGTATGTAAGGGTATGTAAGGGTGGTACAGGATATGTACAAGACAGTGATGAGGTCTGAGGTAGGAGTAACAAATGCATTCAATGTGGAGGAGGGATTACATCAGAGATCTGCTCTGAGCCCTTTCTTATTTGCAATGGTAATGGACAGGTTGACAAGGGAGATTAGACTGGAGTCCCCATGGACTATGATGTTTCCAGATGACATTGTGTTCTATAATAAGAGTAGGGAGAAGGAGGTTGAGGAGACCCTGGAAGGATGGAGATATGCTCTAGATAGGACAGGAATGAAGGTCAGTAGGACCAAGACAGAATATATGTGTAAATGAGAGAGAGGTCAGAGGAGTTGGCGAAGGTGGATGAGTTTAAATACTTGGAATCAACAGTACAGAGTAATGAGGAGTGTCGAAGAGAGGTGAAAAAGAGTGTACATGCAGGGTAGAGTGGGTAGAGAAAAGTGTGAACAAGAGAGAAAGGGAAGGTCAACAAGACAATAGTGAGACCAGCTATGTTGTATGGGATGGAGATGGAAGCACTGACAAAAAGACAGGAGACAGAGATGGAGGTAGCAGAGTTAAAGATGTTAAGATTTGCATTGGGTGTGACAAGAATGGACAGGATTAGGAACAAGTACATTACAGGGTCAGCTCAGGTTGAATGGTTTTGAGACAAAGTTAGGGAGGTGAGCTTGCATTGGTTCGGACGTGTGTAGAGGAGAGATGCTGGGTATATTGAGAAAAGGGTGCTAGCTAGGGATGGAGATGCCAGGCAACAGGAAAAGAGGAAGGCCAAAGAGGATGTTTATGGATGTGGTGATGCAGAGCGAGATGCAGAGGACACGAAGATATGGAAAAAGGTAATGTGCTGTGGCTTTCCTGATAGGCAGGGAATACATGACTATTTTTACCATTAACATAATTTTAAAAAGTTTTCCGTAGAGGATTATCATTTTAATTATGAGCTCATAATCAAAATCTGGTCTTCTTGTAACTTCAGTTGAAGGGATAGTGCAGGAAGCACTAGTGATGTTCATGACAAGATCTAAGACCCCATGGAAATTTTTCTTTTTATACCTAGAGTGGGGGAACGGAATGTCAGTCCTGGAGAGCTGCAGTGGCTGCAGATTTTTGTTCCAACCTGGTTTCTCAATCAATTATTGCTGATGAAGTACTTATTGCTTAAGTGACATTTTGATGCTTCGTTTTAGTGGTCTTGTTTGTTAATGTCCCCCACCCGTAATTGCTTATTTCAATCTTACACGGCTGTATTCAGTGTTTTGATGGCTCCTTATTAGCAATAAGATGTACAGTAAATGACAAAGCAGCCAGCATTTCTCCATCTAGAGTATTTCCATTTACATCTGTGTGCGTTCATCATCCACTGTTTGATTTAACAAAAACTTAATAGAAAAATGTGACAGACTGAAAATTATCCATTTTAGACTTCAAATCATTTGGACGATATCCTTGGAAAGGAAAAAAATCTACTATATAAAGAACCTGAGGTCTGAGACTGGCAAGGATTGGTTTCTAATTAAGCAATTAGGTTGGAACAAAAATCTGTAGCTACTGCAGCTCTCCAGGACCGACATTGCCCACCCCTGACCTAAAGCAAATGAGTTGCATGTCAGATATGATTACCCTTAGTAAACTACAGAGCTAGATGTGTAGAGAATGTTTACCTAGGAAAGCTCTACCAAATGGAAAACAGCGAGGAGGAACTGGAGTATAATAAAAGACAGATAAGAGTCAGACATACAGAAGCTATGTTGTTGTATGAAGAACATAAAAGTAGTGAGATTATTATTATTAGAATTGAAGGGAACTACAGAAAGAGAAGCAGCAAAACAGAGTCTGGAGTAGTTCCAAAGTTTACTGTTGTTTGTTATACATATTACTAGAAAAGCACACATCAACGCATGCCTACAGGGACAGAATGTAAGGAGGTACTGGGGGTTGGGGTCGGGTCTTTTTACTAACCCTACCTATGGATGAATTCATTCCCCAAAAAAGACAAAGTCGTGCTGCTGTCGAGCTTGCATGTCCTCCCTGTGTCTGCGTGGGTTTCCTCTGGTTGCCCCTTTTTCCTCCCACAGTCCAAAGACATGTAGGATAGGTGAACTGGCGATCCTAAATTAGCCCTAGTGTGTGGTTGGAGTGTGTGTGTGTGTGTTTGCCCTGCGATGGACTGGGTTTGTTCTTGCCTTGCGCACTATGCTATCTGGGATAGGCTCCAGTAGACCCCCGACAACCTTGTTCAGGAATAAGCGGGTTAGAAAATGACATAGTGACTGACATTATTTTTCACAAAACTGCTTGTAACAAGAATGAAATTCCATAGAATCACAAAAGGTAAAAAAGGAGTTGCCTGTAATACCAAAGGCAATCCAAAGCAAAGAAGTCGCAATACAGATATTCAAAGAATTGTCAAAACGCAGAGCAGAAGGTTGAAAACCTAGAAATCTAATAAATCAAATAAATACAAGTAAGCTAATCACTTCAAGGCATGTTTGAAATGAACCAGCAGGAACTATGGGAGACCCTCCAGATTTATAGGGAGACTGGCAGGTGGCCATGCCTCTTGGGAGAACACCCACAAAACACATGGAACATAAAACAAGCAGCTTACATACATAAACAAAATCAAAAACAAAGAATAATTAACATAATCAACAAAAGTAACATCAACATAATCAACATAAATCAAATAATCAATAATTAACAATGGATTTAAAACATGGATTTGAAAATAAGTCCGGGAAGGATTCCTGGCTGAGACATGACACCCATGTCCTTGTTCTGATAAAAGGAAATCATAATAAATACCAGAAATAAACTGAACTTCTGCAGCTCCTAAACACCCTTTGCCTTTTAAATTTATGGCCCAGTAACTGTACATTGTAACAGTGGAGCATCACTTGATGAAAACTCCATCCTGGAATAACTGTTATGAACTCCTTGCAAGCCTGTACAGTATATATAAGAAAACTGAAAGACAGAAAAATGAGCAGGGAATTTAAGTAGCAAAGACGACAGCATAAAATAATAATACAGGGAGGGGTCAGGTTCACAAGACAGTAAGACTGCAACAATCACCTAAACCAGGAAAAAAAACACCAGAACCAAAAGCCAGTAATACATTATGTAGGTTCTAAAATTAATTTGTTTTTATTTCTAAACAAAATAATTTGATTTTATTGTGGATCTCTAAGTTTGGATGTCAGAAGCTATGCGCCACCATCTTATATAAGTAGGGCACAATGGCACAGTTCATCAGGCGATCTCCGTGTCATGTGACCTGCAATAGTAACTCAGTTGAAGGGATGCATAGCAACAGAAAACAATATTGCAGAGACCAAAATTGTCACAATACAACCAAAAACAGAACACAAAAGGGTATCACTAGAGTAATGAGAAAAAATATACATAACTAAAAAAATGCAAACAGTTTAAAAATGAAACAGACTGTACTTTAGAACACTAAAACCCACTTTCATGACAGTAAGTTCCACAAATCACCAAGGCTATTAAAATGTATGCTTTATTTAAATTACCAAGAAAGGTGTGGAGGGATGGACAAAAGCAGAACAAACAATATTGGAAAAAATACAGGCAAAATGAAACCATTCAGCCCCACTTACCAAGACTACATGGTATTTGCCATATCTGTCTATTTTCCTAACTTCTGGCGCCAAAGTGGCCTCACTTTCTTTCTAGTAGTGACCTTTTGCCTTAACTCAGTTCCAAAATTTTGACTCTGTATCTCAGTGACAAGGAATGGCCTTTGAATCCTTCCAAAGACCTACTTCCAAACATCATTAGAAGTCATTTGCATAATAAGGAGTTGTGTCTAAAAAATATTGCAGTCAACAAACTACATTACCACTGTCAGCCACTGAGACCTCTGCAACAGAAATCATAAGTCTACCCTTAAAGAGTATACAGTAATGCTCTTTCTATTTTACTCAGCTGGGTGCTACATATGCCATTTGTGACTCCTGTGCTGCCACCTTTGAATGTGGGGGTGCTTCTTATTCCACTGCTAATGCTGCAAAGGACAGCATGGCCCCAGTTCTCTCAGCCTGGAATCTTGTACTGTCTTCTGTGAGAATGGAAATATACAGTACTTTGCTTGTGACATATCTTCCAGACACTTCTACTGCTTTAGGTATAAGGTAAGTCATATCCAGAAATTGCTGGAATTACTAAAGGAGCTTTGACAACTTCCACCCAAGTCAAATTATCTCCTTCACTGCTGCCCCAGAAGTGTACATACCCAGTGCCCATCAGCCATGTACACTATGTAAAACAGGAGTTATCACTACTGATGTGTGTAGTTCTCTTTCTCAACCTGTATTTCATGGCACTACTGACACCTGATCCTGTCCACTCTTTTCAATCTGGCAACCCATCACATTAACATTTGGCCCAATGGACAAAATGTCTCTAAACCTAATCCTTTTTTTCACTGGAGTTAGTTGGATGCAACCAGCTGTGGTCTTTAGAAAATGCAAAAAGTATGCTCACTTCTAAAAGATCTATAATTTCCATCCTTTATGGAGACATCAACTGTCCAAAGTGAGGAAAGCCCAGACAGGGTTAATCATTCTTCAAAGTATACAGTTTGCAGTTTGAATTACAAAAGAAAAATACTTGTATAAACAAAAAGTTATTTATGATGGCCTTCAAAATGAGTCTTAATTATCCCTGAATTCAATTGAAAGCCATTTGTTCACATTTTTAGAACACCATAACCTCAGCTGCTATATAATACAGAGCAGAAACCTCTTGAAATGCAATCTTTACTGCATTTCTCAGTGTCAGATGGCTTTTGTGCTTTATTCATTAGTCATCATGCTCTATGGCCCTGGAGAAAGGAAACCAGGGGAAGTAAAAAGAACCACATTATTTTTTCTACTTTTTTTCTTTGCTTTGTTTAAACTGATATCATTTTACAGGAAATGATGGATGTAGGCAAAAAAACAAGCCAAAAGAACGTCTGCTTTAACACTGATAAGTATAGCAGTTTACAGCTTCTAGTGGCTACAATAAGGCTGAGCACATGTACATTTCCAACTTGATGGTTTCTAAAAATCCAGTGCTTCCATATGTAACTTAATATTGTCTTGACAGAGAACACAAGAAACATACAGGGGTTGATGGGGGAAGGAGTGGGGTCAGAGAGTGGGGGGAAAAATGTCCACAATTAGCAGCACTAATGAATCACATCATGCAATGAACATTCTGAGATGCATGTTTAAACAATAGTCTCTTTGTTTCCTAACCACTGACGAATGCCTGCGCAGTGTCCAGATGATCGCTGACTTCGCCTGGAACATGCCATTCAATTAGCTGCTCAAATTCCTCAAGTGACACTAGAGTTGTTTTCTCTTTTATTTTAACTTAATAGACACATGAGAATGTGGCCCAATGCTTTATAAGGGTTTTTTTCAGTGTGTAGAAAGAAAATATAAAGCTAAGAACAAAGAAAGTTAAATAGCTTTTTATTTTTATTTCTAGACTAGATTGGTCAGATAATGAATCATTGCATTAATAATTTAGAAGGAGTAGTGTACACACATTTATGTCACAAATAAATAATAATTTAATAATTTTATAGCACTTAGATGAATAAACAAAAAGCTTAAAATACATTTATTAATTTATGTAACCATTCGTATGACAATTACTATTGTGAGGACATAACATTAGCTTAGTTGAATTGAACATCACAATGCATAAATAATTACCCATCCATTCACTCAACCGGTATAACCCATTTTCAAGATCACAAGAAGCTGAGGTCCAGTCCAGCAGCAAGTTGAAGTAGCTTTCTAAATCTAATTTTACATAGAAGGTGTTAAGGCAAGGTCCACATTTGACTAGTAGTCCTTGTAACAAAAAAGAAAGCAAATTAACCATTGCTAGCTATCTAAGTAAACATTCTTTCATTCATTTACTAAGCTTCTTTCATCAACATTTGAGGTGCAGGTTGGCTGTCTTTAAAATATCAATCTTCAATGAGGAACCAATCTTGGATGGTGCACCAGTCCATCATAGGGCATCAAAATAATTATTAATCGTTTAAAATCATTGTTATGCAGAGCCAGACCCTACCCAGATATCATTAGATGCCTAGCAGAAACTAACCATGAATAGGATCTCTGCAGATTGTAATGCATCTAAATAATTACACATTCCTTTATTTACTAGACCTTATTAATTCAATTTTAGTGTTGCAGAGAGACAGAATCTATGCTGGCATGAATCAAGAATCAGCCCTGAATGGTATGTCTGTCCTTTGCATGGCATCCAAATAAGGCTGAATCTGAATAGGCTTGATCTAATGATAAGGTTTTAGGACGACAAAATTTATACAAGCAGCATCAGTGTGAGTCAGAAATCAATCCCTGATGGGTACAACAGTCCATCACAAGACACAAAAATAACCATCCATCAATCTGTCCATCCAACCATTTACCTCACCCACTTAATACTATTGTTTTGGTCAAGGGGTACCTATTCATGAAGAATTCATGGGGCAGAAACTGAGATATTGTGGGTTGTCTATAATGATGTGATTTTATGTGGCAAAATATACATAGATCCTCATAAATTCTGCATATTCTTTATTCAGGGTTAATCAAAACCTCTGTGTTTTTTTTTTCACAAAGTAATTGCAAGAAAAAGTTCTTTCAGACTTTTTAATGTTGCTTAGCCTGATACATTGTACAGTATGTGACTAGATCCTCATCCCGGGTAGGTTACCTGAAAAGTCTTGAAAATTGAAAAATGTTGTATACTTCTCTTCATAATACAATACAAAAAAAATCTGACTGTGGGAACAAAGGGAGGCGAGTACAAGGAAAACTCTATTGCAAAAGAGCAAAATCAAAAAACAACCACCTGATGGTAACTTATAATTGTATCAGGCTACACCCATCCCTTCACTGGTAAATTACTGGGTACGCTCAAGCAAACACCCATGGTCATTAAAAGTCACTAATCAACCTAACAGCCTACTATAACAATTGCATCAAACAGAATACTGACGTTTCTGTAACTTTCCTCCTTTAAACTTGTATGCAGTATTTCATCCCAAGGCATATCACTTTTAGACCTTGTGGTGTCCTGATGACAATAAAGACTCTGTATGTATCCCTCATCTGGCCTTCTTTCAGTTTTTCAGGAAAAATCTGTTTCAGTGCAACAAAGCAATCATTAGCTAGGCCAGATCCACATAAATGTGTTTAGCTTGTCTATGCAAACATCCTTAAGGCCAACTGTAGAATTTCAGATTATTTGCTTAATGTCCACTTTTCATATCTGCCATGTGTAATTTTGACAGAAAGTATGATTACCAGCCTGTTAAGCTCAGTCTTTTGTCTATTTTTAAAGAAGCTGCTTATTTTATTAACACAACATTTCAGATTTATGGGTTCTGACAGTCAGCAACTTTGTCAATTTAAAATGTTGTGTCTATTTTAATTTAGGAGGGAAAATGATAAGAGTCAGGGAATGACATTTTAAATTAATTATATTTCTATAAATACAGCAGGGTGCAGGGATTAGCTCTGCTGCCTCACAGATCTAGCATCCTTGGTTGGAATACCATGTGTGGTCAGTGTCTATACTGTATTTACACTTTCTTCCTGTGTCTGAATGGGCTTTTTTTCTAGTAAGCTAGTATTCCTCCCACATGCCTAAAGACATAAGGCATTTTCCCACCACAGGAACTTTGTTTTTAGAAACCAGTGAGCTCCTGTGCAATGAAGGCCCTGAACCACTTGTAATCTCTGGCCACTTTCGTGTGTTGTGTTCCCACTGCATAACAGGAACTGTAACCTTTATGCAAAATATGGGACGTAGAAAGAAGAATCACGTAATGTGAAATAAGGCATGTCTGTGAGTTCACAGCATACTCTAAGATGCAGAGTATGACTTGGCATACCCAGGAAAACAGCTATAAGGACTAATAGGGTGCAAAGTGTGGCACAATCGAGAGTACACAGGTACTCTTCCACCTTATTGCTTCAAAATGATTTCAACTTTATTGGGGTGATCACTGCTTTGATGCAGTGCATGGTGTGACGCACCACAGAGGCAGCCATGAAGAGAGATTCTGCACAAACGGCAGTGCTTAATCTTCACCGATAACTCTCCAAAGTCCAAACTACTAATAGATTTGTAAGATGGTGCCAGTGCTTGTTCTCAACCAATCAGCACAATTCGTTGTCCAAGCTGCACCCACAACAGTTCCTGGTTGAATGAAAAAGTACATACCCAGGAGTAGGAGCTAAAAAAAGTACCAGAAACTACACTGCAAATGGCCTGAGTTCCTGTGGTGGGAAGGCTACAAACACGTTTGAGTTTCGAATAACTCCCTGGTTCCTGAAAAAAGTTCCTCGGGTTGGAAGGTGCCTATATATGTTAATTGACAATTTCAAATTAGCCCTGTGTGAGTATGGGCAAATATCTGTTTAGATCCTCTGATGGCACCCTGTCCAGGGTTGGTTTTTACCTTGAACCCCATGCTGCCAGGATCAGCTCTGGCCCCTGTGTTGTTTAATAATGTAGTAAGGGTTCACCTCATTAAGCAATATCTAAAACAAAATTTAGGCAATAGTATGTCTAAAAATGATGTATTTTATGTACATTAACTGAGTCTTAATGGGGAGATTTTTGAGAAACCTGAAATCCAATTTCACATTTAAGAAAGATTTAAATGGGATAAATTAACAATTTGTTTTGACACACACAGTACAGGCCAAAAGTTTGGACACACCTCCTCATTCAATGTGTTTTCTTTATTTTCATGACCATTTACAGCACTCCATCACTCTCCTTCTTGGTCAAATAGCCCTTACACAGCCTGGAGGTGTGTTTGGGGTCATTGTCCTGTTGGAAAATAAATGATCGTCCAACTAACCTGACTTCTGCACAACACAACTGCTGGTCCCAACCCCATGGATAAAGCAAGAAATTCCACTAAATAACCCTGATAAGGCACACCTGTGAAGTGAAAACCATTTCAGGTGACTACCTGTTGAAGCTCATCGAGAGAATGCCAAGAGTGTGCAAAGCAGTAATCAGAGCAAAGGGTGGCTATTTTGAAGAAACTAGAATATAAAATAGGTTTTCAGTTATTTCACCTTTTTTTGTTAAGTACATAACTCCACATGTGTTCATTCATAGTTCTGATGCCTTCAGTGAGAATCTACCAATGTAAATGGTCATGAAAATAAAAAAAACACACTGAATGAGGAGGTGTGTCCAAACGTTTGGCCTGTACTGTATTTTACCCATACTGATATGCTTTCAACCTTAACTTCAGTGAAATAATAAAGAAAACAATATATTGTTACACTTTGAAGAATAGAACTTTACAACATCTGTACCATAACCCCATGGTTGTCAACAAATAACTTTGACTTAAAAATTACCAAACATATCCTTCAAGTTTCTGAGTGTTCACATTTCTGAAGCTCTCTCTTAAACCCACAATACATCAACAACAACATTCCATTATTATCACTTTCTATACCAGGGGTGGGCAAAGTCAGTCCTGAAGGGCCACAGAGGCTGAAGGTTTTTGCTCCAACCTAGCTGATTAATTAGAAAACAATCCTTGCAAATAATTTAATTTCATGGCTTGTTAGTGCTTTAACTCTGCCATATCAGGCCATTCTCATATCATAGATGTTCTTCCCCTTTGTAAGGAAATTATCCAAATGATTTGAAGGCTAAAATGGATGAGTAATACTCAATCTTTCACTTTTTTCTCTTCATTTTTCTTCCAAGTATTTAATTAAACCCAATAGTGCAGATAAATACACACAGGTGTAAATGTAAATAAGCTAAATGGAGAAATGCTGCTCTCTCTTGTCATTTGCATGTTATTGATAATAAGCAGCAATTAAAATAGCTGTTTAAGACAAAATTAAGCAATAAGGGCTCAAAATCACTAAAGTGAAGCAGAAGTGTTACTTGAGCAGTAAGTGCTTCTTATTAAGCAACTGGGTTGGAACAAAAACCTGCAGCCACTGCGGCCCTCCAGCAATGACTTTGCCCACCCCTGTTCTATACCTATGGTGCTGACAGCATCCTGACATGCTGCATTACCATCTGGTATGGGAACTGTACTGTCTCTGACCGGGTAGTTGAGCAGTGTGTGGCTGAAGAGAACTCAGTCCATCATCAACATTTCACTGCTCACTGTCCAACAACAACAACATTTATTTATATAGCACATTTTCATACAAACAATGTAGCTCAAAGTGCTTTATATGATGAAGAAAGAGAAAAAAGACAAAATAAATGATTAAAATTAGGGAGAACTAATTAACATAGAATAAAAGTAAGGTCCAATGGCCAGGGAGGACAGAAAAAACAAACAAAAAAAAAAAACTCCAACCAGCTGGAGAAAAAATAAAATCTGCTGGGGTTCCAGGCCACGAGACCGCCCAGCCCCCTGTAGGCATTCTACCTAACATAAATAACCTCAATCAATCCTCATGATATTTAGGGTTCTCATGGAAGAACTTGATGATGACAGTCATATGGACTTCTGGCCTTTAATCCATCAATGTAGGGACATCACAGTACTTTGATCAGGTGGTGGTGGCACAGGTCGCCACCCCAGAAAACCGGAAAAAGAACAGAAGAGAAAGTAGGGGTTAGTATGGATTTTGGAGCCACCATGAATAATAATGATAATTAATTGAATATACAGAGCTTCAGGATTTAACTAAGATGAAGCTATGAGAAAGCCATGTTAAAGTAATGTGTTTTCAGCAGTTTTTAAAAGTGCTCCACTATATTAGCCTGGTGAATTGTCCAGAATATATACAACAAGTGGTGTGTCTGAACAAAAACTTCCAGACTCAGGAATAGCTTTTACCCACCGGCAGCTAGATTACTGAATTCTGAGAAGTACACAGAATTATCACCAACTGTTGTATTATCACTATCATGTAATTAATTATTATGACTTGTAATGTTTGTGTTACTATGTTAGGTGTGGATCTTGCACAGTATTTGTCCTTTGTTTCGGCCCCTGTTGTTCTTTCTTTATTTTGCAGAAATGTTGTGTAGGAACTAAATTTTGCTCCTTCTTCTATAACAGAATAAAAGGGGATACAATAAAAAGTAAAATTAAGTAAAAAGTAAAGCAAATCTGTGTTTAATATGGTGAATTTGGGCTTCTCCTGGCACAGGAAGTACAGAAACAAGTAAACAATAAGTCGAGTAAACTTGAAGTTTAATGTAACACTATGATTAAGAAAATGATCATAGTATAGAGATGCAACCCAATAGGGCCAGGTCTAGGGTCACTGTGCTTATCTAATTCACATTTTAAATATCTTACTCAATTACTTGGTCATCTAAAATCATGATAAATATCTTACTGGATTACCATTTAAATATTTAGCGCTTTTAATTGCTACCTGGTTACCTGCTTATAGTAACGGATAGGCCAAAGTAGTTTCACATCTATTTTGTCATATTCAAGGTGAACAAAAATAATAAACTAAAATTTGTTTTTTCATTCTGAAAGCCTTATTTTGATGCTTCAGACTTTATTTGCAGCTCTTTTCTCAAATGTGTACACAGAGGCTGTCACCCTGCTCAAAACCATTTAAATGCAAGTATGAGCAGCTAAAAATGGAAAGCGTTTTGATTTACAGGGTGATAAGAAGGTAAGTTCACCACATCAATGTGCCAAATCACATCCGCAGCAGAGAACAGGAAGGTGATGTTACTTTCATAACAAAACATTAAAAAAATGTGCCAGTGGTAGCTCAAGACACCAATGGATAATTGTACTTTAATGTTCTAAGTATAAGAAGGACAGATATTCTGCTTTTAAAATACATGAAGTATTTGTGCTCTGAAGTGAGGTTCTAAATCTGATAAACGTTATTTCAAATCACAGATTTGAACAAGTTAGTGGCCACTTGATGAACACTGCTTAGACTTTGATAACCTAAGTTTAGTATGAATAGCCCTGCTTCAAGAAGCACTATGAAAGAAATAATTAAAAAAAAAAAAAAAAAAACTATTTACTTTGGTGTATAGCAGGGGACACAGGATCGGAAGAGGGTATGCAATGAATTGTTTAACAAAGGGGAGGAGGAAATTTTTAAAGAAACAGTTACTCATCCGTGCAATGAATCGTTTAACACAGGGGATGAGCACATTTTTAAAGAAAGTTACTCATAAATGTTGAGAATGAATGTGAAAACAATGGTAACACTTTAGTTTAGGACCTGCAAAAAATGCATCTATTGCTCATTTATTCATATGTATCAAGACCTTAACAAAGGCTTCATTTAACAAAGGCTTCCTTTGGTCTATATAATGCTAAAAACACATCAGTAGATAGGTTATTCATCTCTGTGCAGTGTGGTATATTGTCATGATGGTAAAATGACTTGTTAATATGAAAAATTCACAGGTCTTATATTAAATATGTAATATCAAGAAAAATATGTATCAGTTAAGTCACCTCAGGCCACTCCAAAGTGAAGTCTTGTTAGTTGGTCACATTGCAGAGATGAAGAAACACTTTACTGCTGCTTTGTAAGTGTTATGAAGAAAATAAAGAAATGTTTGTTAAGATCTTGCTAAAGTGTTGCCAGAATTACAGTATGGTGTGGCTTTACGGCTAGGGTATGCCCAGTATGTATTAGTCAGCCCTAGACTGACTGGCACAGTGTTTTTGAATGTCAATATTTGTGGATGTGTTTTGCACTTGATGCTGCAGGTATAGGTTTGGCTCCCACATTATACTGGATAAGGCAGGATCTAAAAAATGGATGTTTCGATGGATGTGTGCCGTCCAATCACTTTATGGATAAGTCTTTACTTACCTATGATTCATTTTTAAAAACCCTTTCCCAAAGACACTCATGAGACTAAAATGAATCACATGAATGTAATAACATAAGTAGTAAAATAACAATTCAGACGCATAGCTGTAAATAGGACAACATTGGGAATCTGTCTAGGAAAAGCTGCTTAGAAAAGTAGTGGATTTCAGAAACTAGGCGCTGCAGTTTTCCACCCACATTCCAAAGGCATGTGTGTTAGATTCATTGGCAATTCTAAATTGGTCCCATGTAAGCAGAGGTGGGTAGTAACGAGTTTACATTTACTCCGTTACATTTACTTGAGTAACTTTTTTAAAAAAAATTGTACTTCTAAGAGTAGTTTTACTACACCCTACTTTTTACTTTTACTTGAGTAAATTTGTGAATCATTACTTTTTTTCCATTAGATATGCTATATTCTTGCCAGAGAGAAGCCACCAGTGGATCTACTGCATGACTGTTTCACCAATCAGACTTAGCAACAATAATCACAAGACTCTGTTTCACCAATCAGATGTAGCAACAATAATCACAAGACTCCGTTTCACCAATCAGAAGTAGCAACAATAATCACAAGACTCCGTTTCACCAATTGGAAGTAGCCATGCAGTCACATGACCACACAAACAGAGCGGACAGGGAAAGAAAGAATACATGAAAAATGAGAGCCAACTCCTGCTGAAGCTTAACCATCACTTCACTGATTGAAGAACAAGCACGTTTTAATCAAACATGCACCGACACAGACAGTCACAGACAATCACAGACAGTCATGGTAAAGTGAGACTTTTTGTACGTGCACAAGCTGCCTTGTTCTAATGTTATTTTCTATCAGCTGTGCTATTTGGAGGGCAAGTGAATATGCAGTATTATACTGTCAGTGTACAATATATCTTGTCACTGTAAGTGGCTTGCACTGTTCAAACATACATGTTACCTACTGTAGGTATTGGCTTCAAAAGCTTTGTTGTGAAAAACTGAGATTTGGAATTTTGTGTTATTTGTGCATCTTTATTTTGTAAAGATGTTATTTATTTTACTCATTTTTTATATATTTGTAAATAGCAGAATTTGCACATTATTTTATATTTTTGTCTGTCATTATTACAACATTTCTATAAAATAAATTATTTATTATGATAGTCTTTTTACCAAATACCTTTTTACTCTTATTTGAGTAATTTTTTTGGATAACTACTTTTTACCTCTACTTGAGTAATATTATTTTGAAATAACGCTACTCTTACCTGAGTACAATTTTTGCCTACTCTACCCATCTCTGCATGTAAGTGTGTATGTGCGAGAAGGGGGTGTTGTGATGGACTAATGCCCCATTAAAGATAAGTGCCTGCCTTCCATCCAAAGCTGGCAGGGTAGGCCATAGATAACCCCTCAATGCTGCACTGGATGTAATTAATTTGAAAAGGCGATGCTTTCAATTGACCTGAAAATGTTAAGCATCACCAAACAGTTCTAGGAAAAAAAGTCAATGCCATAAAATTCTTTGTTGTCTAAGTAAGTAGCATTCTGCCGAAAGCCATTTGTCCTCTCATGAAGTAGGACCAGATGGACCAGCCACATGTTCTTTGAATATAGGGAGATGCTGGCTGTCTTCCATAAGCCTCAAGCTGAATTAGACAAAAAAAAAATCTCAGCAACTAACTGCATTTCCTTTTTAAATGTGGAAAGGATTACATAACATAATATTGACAAAATATTTCATTAAAGTTTAGGGTTGCAAGTGGCCAGAGCCAAAAATGGCAACACTGGTTGTAATGCAGGAGACAGCTTTGAACTTTGAACCAGTTCCTCACAGGGCCAAATCCAGCACACATCCACTCACATCCAATTTAGACTGGTCAAGTAACCTAAATTGCACGTATTTGGGGATGTGGAAAAAACCCAGTGGGAATGGCATTCAGAACACGCAAACCTCACACAAAGACAGCATGATTCCCATCTATGATCTGTGTAGAAGCAGTGCTAACACACCGCAATACCTTGCCACCTCCCTAATGATAGGCTAATTAGCAAAAGCAATGGGTTCAGTTAAATAATCAACTGAAAGCCTTCAAAATGCAGGGACATTTAATATTTTTGCTCCGGCTACTTGTCAAACAGCCTGCCTTTAACCCTACCTGTCATGGTCCCTTAAGGACCCATTTACCTTCAGCCATCCTTAATCGCTCCTAGGCCTTAGGATGCGCGTCTGCCCTTCTTCTCTCATTCTTGTGCTAAGTCAGGCATTTTAATGCACTGAAGCTCTGTGTCTGGGTCTTCTCTTCTCCAGACGCCCCCAGCTGCTAGCACACATACCAGGACATTTGTTAGTGCACTGCAGATACTGCCCAGATTTTGGCTTCCATCCAAATGAGCCCGTTGCTTCAAATGCACAGCATTCTTTTATGCAAAGCTCCAATTTCCACCCAGCGGCAAGCATCTCATCAACCTATTTCAAATTGAGAGAGATGTGGTCATTCTTAGGAGTGGTTGTGTGTGAACATGAGGGAAATAGGGGGAGGGGTGATATTAGTCTTTTAGTCATGGCATGTCAACCAGTTCCCACAAGTTCCCAAATGAAAGTCTTTTGCTACTGAGGAAACTGTTTGCACTCATTTAAGGGTTGAGAAATGGCTAATTCTGTTTTTCTTTTTTGGCCATGGCAGTCTTTTTAAACTTTTTGTCACTGTTCAGTAAAAATAAACCTAGCCATGTCTTAGCTATTTCATGTATTGTGCACTAAACTGTTCAGCAGAAGCAGCGTTTATATTCGTGGACAGTTTAGGGCATCTGTTATCTGTGGCTCTTCATTCCAACTGAGGGGATTCTTTGGTGAATAGCATCCAACACAGTCAAATCAGCAAAGCCTACCTACGATACACAAAAAAATGTTTTTTTTTTTCTAACAGAGGTCAATTTTCTTATGTAAAATGTCATTTTATGTATATACTTGTTTTTGTCAAACACAAGCACTTAAACAAAGAGTACGTAACACCTAGAAATAAAACCTGCTTTGGTAGCTTTTTAAAATTCTTTATCCATTCTTCTGAAACAACAAGAGAGACAAAGCTTTACTTGGTTTGCTAGGGAAACACAGTATGAGCTGGTAATCTGTGCAGCATACAAAATAACAGTTCTTATATAAAAAAGCATCCAGAGTCTGCATAGCTTTGCATGAAATGATCTTATACAAATGAGCTAAGGAACCAATTGACTGATTAAAATGCCATTGAAGACTTCCATGTTTAAAAACATTGAGTTGTTGTCTACTGTTCCCATAAATAAGTAAAGCCTTATGTGCTGTAGCTCTCCTGCACTATGTGCTGATGCAACCATATTCACCTATGATGTAACATTTATTAGTTAGTTTCCTCTTTTTAGTGATACTTGATGAGAAGGATCAAAGAAGTCCCTTCAGAGTTGGATTGACATAGTTTTGATCACAAATTATCAAGAGGTACATGCAGCTCATACAACACTTTTATACTGGGAAAACCAGTTGTCCATTGTAATTCTACAAATACTGCTCATTGTGTTGTATTTTTAGTTTCTTTGATTACATGGAGCTTGCAGTGAAAGGTGCTGCATTTGTGACTTCATATTTGGTAAAACGTTGTCTGGAGTGTCAGAAGTAAACAAGACATGACACTGATATTGAAATCTGACTCTCTTCCTTTTAAGATGGTGTCAGTTAACACTAGAAACCCTGGAGCCTATGAAAAAACTTGTAATCCCGGCCCACCTTAAATTCCTTCGCACCTCTCCATCAACATCTTTTGTTTTGTAAATTTGTCGATCAGCACAAGCAGCAAGCAGCCTGCTATCCCATCCACCCACTGCCACAGCTCAACTCAGGCGAAAAGTTCTCCCAGCTCAAGTCTGTTTATCTCAGTGTGAGGTGCCTGAACTTGTATAGGGTAAATAATATATTGTTATTTGGAACACATGCATTTCATTTGTCTTCCATGTCTACAACAATTTTATGTAAATGAACAGTAGGAAGACAGGAAATGCGAGGCAAGAAATGTTGAATACATACCTAAAACAGAAACGTTTTTCATGCTATTGTACTAATGACACAATTTTGACATATAATGCCTGTCCTTTGACGATTGCTCATGTACTTTGTCAGCGAAGCAAAGTTCTGTTTGTGATTATGTTTTGTAATGGTCTTTATATAAAAAAATGTTATTTACCTTGATTTATTTACTTATCTTCCTTCAGCGTAAAGTCATAAGTTCCTGTGTTTGATCGACACGGGAATGCTGACAAGGTACATGTGCAATGCTATTTCAGTACGCAAATGACTTTACCTGCAGATGGAAGCTCCTATCGCACTTTACGCGACTGTTGTTACGATTCTGCCTTCGTGCAGAAACAGCTCCATAAGCTTTATGACCTTAGTCTGGGAAAGACTTTCTCCCATGGGACAACTGGGATCTCTTCCTGAATAAGGAGTAGCATTGCACATGCACTTTGTCAGTATGCCTATGTCGATCAAACACAGGAAGCTCTTCAGTCTACTATGACTATGCTGTAGGAAGATAAGCAAATAAATATAAGTGAATAACATTTGATGTGGTTTTTTATATAAGTAACATATAAATGTTTTCATATAAAGACCATCACAAAACATAATCACATATGGAACTTTGCACGATACCTTGGTGAGCTCCGTAAGCTTTGCTCTTTCGTTGAAGGACATGCATGTGGCATATTGACTGGCAAGAAGACGCCTAACCTATTGCTGCATCCAAACAGTGCCATCTTTTGCCTTTACGCCTAGTGCAGCTGCATTGTTCTTATATGCGACTGTACGTTTCTTGAGGGGAGGGCTTCTGTTCTCTTTCTCCAATATAGAACCCTCATCTGAGTTACATAGATAGATACTTTATTAATCCACAAGGGGAAATTTACATTTACTTGAATAGACAAGTCTCGGCATGTAAAAATCCATGTCCAAGTAGTAAAAAGTGTCCAGGAAACGAGTCCACATAAAAGAAAGTGGTAGGAGTGATCAGAAAGATACAGAAAAAGGTAGAAAGATAAAGAAGATAAAGTCATACACGTAGCTGCTGGAAAGGCTGTCACTCACAGTGGCGCCTAACTAACCAAGTTCACCTCTGTTATAGCATGTCTTTATCTGTAAACAGCAGTGTCAGATCGGGGGAGCGTGAATGTGAGTGAGAGAAAAAGACTGAATAAAAAAAAAAATGCTAACCTTTACAAGTACCATAAATTTACATTGGCTGTTACAGAATCAAATCAAATGAAATATGTTTTTATTCTATAACAGTAATAATAAGAGCAGTTCACTACTCAAAACGGTAATTCTGGAAATAGCCTGGAATTGAACCCACAACCTCTTGATTATGAGTCAGCAGTTCTTACCACTGCACCACCCAAACTGTCACATCAGTGTCTTACCCTAAACCAGTGTTTCTCAACCTTTAAGTATTTGCAACCTGAGTTTTCATAACAGTTTTAATCGCGCTCCTCCTAACATTTTTTTGAAATGTAGATGCATATTTTATTATACTTACTTGACTTTTATTGACATTTATGTAACTCTATATTTATTGTTCTAGTATCAGAATGTAGATTAAGTTAATTTGTTTTGGTTTCAACAGATGTTTTGTTCATAATTTTGATTTTTGTTTTCTTTTTTTCACATCTTCACGCCCCCCTTTTTGTTACTTCGCGCCCCCCTGGGGGGCCAGCCCCACAGGTTGAGAACCACTGCCCTAAACCGATTTTTTTTTTCTTCAGTTATATTCTTGAAGAATAGCACACGTGTTTTGTTATACTTGTACCTTTCTTGAAAGTATTTATTTGATATTTGGACTTCAGTCTTGACAGATTATATGCTTCCTGTCAAAATTGTGTCATTATTACTATGACATGAAAAAAGTTTGTGTTCATCATGTCTTGCCTCGCATTTCCTGTCATCCTACATTTACCCAGATCATTGTAGGCACAGAACAAACATAAAATGCAAGGGTTCCTAATAACAATTTATTATTTGACTATACAAATCAAGGCACCTCACATAAACAGACTTGAGCTGGGAGAACTTTTTGCCCGAGTTGAGCTCTGTGAATTTGGGACAGCAGGATGCTTGCTGTTTGTGTTGATCGACACATTTGCAAAACAAAAGATGCTGACAGCTGAGAGGTGTGAAGGAATTGAAGGTGGCCCGGGATTACAAGTTTTTTCGTAGGCTTCAGGGATTCTAGTGTTAAGTGACAACATTGCCTCATGTCAAACTCCATGTATGCAATGGTAACCTGTATGATCACCTAGGAGAACACAATATAAATATACAAGACAGTGAAAGGAGACAATTCAAAGAAAATATATTTTTAACAATACTGGAAATAATTTAAAATAACACTATCATGAGTACTGCAAACATGGAGAATATAACAATACTGGTTAAATAATTCACTGCTGGATAGGCTCTGCATCCCTGAATTGTTAATGTTATGTTGCATGGGCACCTTCCTGACTGTGACACAGCAGTTACAGTCAGTATGTGACTATCTGAGCGTGTAAATCACTGCTACTACCACCTTGCATATATTAAAAGTGCACATGCAATGTACTGTAAATTATAATGATGTTAACTCAATATTAATATTTTCTGCAAAAGTAAGTAATATTCAAAGCTCTTAAATTGATAAGCTTAAATCTTAAATGGATGGGTGGCTGGATGCAGAAAGTTCTCTTCTCCCAGCATTCCTGGAATACAGGTCAAATTGCACCATGGCCTTTGCAGCTGGTGTTCTACAGCATCCTGTAAATCAGGACTGGTCTGAGGTCCAAGTTTAATTCTGGGTGAATCCTTTTTGGATTTCAGAGGCATTTTGTCTGCATTGCACTAACAAACTAAAAGTTTGGGTTGTTTTGACATCAATTCAAGGGATCTCACCAATTGGGATACATAAATTAAAATATGTTGCGAGCAGGGAAAAGTGTGACAAAAATGATCAAAAATAGGAGAATATGTCATCAACCTAGCTGGGCAAACAATGCCTAGTTATATGCAAACCTGATTCATTAGTATTGCTCTCCTAAAAGTTAATCTAATAGAGAATTATTTTAACTGTTATCTTAAACAACTGCCTGTGGTTATTAAAACTGTTATCAGCTTATACAAAGACCTAAAAAATTATGTGGACAAGGCCCTTTAAAGAAAATACTGAAGCTGCCATTTCAGTATTGATCTTCTTCCATGAAAATTTGTCAAGCAAAGCGTGTGCACAGTAATGCATTTAGAGGTCACCAATTGAACCACTGTAAACCAGTCCTCACTGCAGAAACACACAGAGTGCAGAATGCAGAGAACCAGAAACCAAGGATTAAAATTACAGTCTACACTTGTGGCTGTTGGATTTCTAGGATCTGGAAGTTTAAATAGAAGCCTTCTGCCAAAAGAAGATAAGCTTGTGGTTGGAAAGAAGAGAGCTGACAGGCAGAAAGCAAAAGCAACTAGAGTATAGGAAGTGATGGAGTAGCATTGAGGATAAGGATAGTAATCACTAAGCAGAGCACAGTGGTGCTGCTCCAGCAACTCCTTATTATTTTTTTAAAGATGTTTAATTCACTTGCCAGCAACATGGTAATATACAGTAGTAATTAGTAATGCTACATCACAACTACAAGGACCTGGGGTCAAATCCCAGTTTAGTCACTGCCTGTCCAGTATTCCTGCTCATTTTCTCTAGTTACACACTAAATATGCCAAAGTTGTTCTGCATGCTCAATGCTATCACAACTGGCTGCCTGCAACAATGTAATAAAATGGATAAATGGCATTTACTTCAAGGGTGGCAGGGAGTACAGTGATAGCGCTGCTGTCATGCAACTAGGTGACTGGGGTTCATGTCACTGGTGCTCGCTATGTGGAAGTTGGGAAGTTGCAGATGGCTAGTATTTACTCCTGTGATCAGGAAGAAGTCACTCATGTTTTCTCTCTCCATATACAGTGTTTTACAGTGGACCAGAGCTGAGGCTGCAACCCCAGTTCAACTGGTAGGTTGGAGCAAAAGATGTGCCAGTAAGCTGCACACTAGTGATAAGGCTATTACCAGTGAAACAAGACCAACAACAGGAAAGCTAATTACTTGGCATGTAGCCAATGACAGAAAATGTGTTGAGACTTCCTTCAGCTAATAAGAGGTGCTGTATAATAGACAAGTGGACTTTGGTCAGACTGAACAGTTCAGGAGGATTTTAGTATCTAGGTTTGTAAGAACACCTTGGGTTACTAGAAGAATACTTGTGTGATGATCTCAAACATTTTCTGAGACATTCTTGACCCCAGAAGTTGTTCTTAGGTGTTTCCTGGAAGTAGTTTTTGGTTGGGACTTAAAAGCCCCTTCCAGCTATATGGTCTTCAAACTTTCAGATGAATGGTGAGTGAAGACAAACGTTTCAAATGTAGGAAGAAAAAAGGCCATAGAAATGTAGGAAAGTGGTGATACAGGAGGGTTTCACTTGTTTATTAGTTGGGAAAGTGCAATAGGAAACCTGCCAGTTAGACAGGGGGTCCAAACCTATGTTAGATGGGGCAGGTAGGATTACTGTTTTTCTCTATTTATTTGCTACTTTTTACCTTCTTGTGTTTACCCCTTCACCATGTTTTTATTTGGTTAATAAGACACCCTTTTATATTACACATGTTTTATTCAGTCTGAAGGATGTTAGCCTAAAAAGTTGAGTTTACTTGCCACTTGGGGTTTGTGCAGTGCCTTTTTAATATTTTTCATAATTTTTTTTTTTTGCCTGTTCTTTTCATCAGCCCAGGAGGAAAGATTTAACTTTGGAAAACAACATAAAATGAGTTGTCAGGTTTAATTAGTGAAGCCATTCCTGGTATAACTTATGAGGTCAAGAACATGCTGCAAGAGTTCTCAGTGTCCTATGTAAGTAAGTCCATGGAATCCTGAAGGCACTTTCTTGATTAAACAGAGAAGAGTACTTAAAGTAATTTGGGGCTTTGTGATGGGCAAAGATGATTTTGGACTGTATTGGCAGCAAGGTCCCACCTATAACATATGGGTCTCCTCTGCTGACATCTTCTGGCTTCAGGAAGCAGTGAAATCGACCTAGCAAATCCTCATAATCTCACCAAGGTTATTATAGTTTTGCCTTTTTATATTAGTTTTCATTTCTATATTTTTTCTCACCTTACTTGGAAATTCAGTTTAGTTTTAGTTTTCCTTCATCGTGCATTTTTAGTTTTAGTTTACTTTTCATTTTACAAAGACATTTCTATTTTATTTTTATATATACTAGTTTCAGTTTTAGTAATTATAGTATGGTTAAAGAGCTACTATGGAGTTTAGTTTTTGTGTCACAATGAGACAGAACTGTGCACTTAACAAGTTTGGATATAATAGGAGTTTAATGTTAGTGGCTTACTACACTACATGACACAGTTTACTATTTGTTTTTGTTTTTGTCTGATAAAAACAAGCATAATCAAAACCAGATACTGAATATGAACAATTTCACACTATTTTATAATTTTTAAAATATTTTCTATGCCATTTGTGCTGAACAAATCTGCTCTGACTTTTGGCACTTTTTTCTTTTCCTTTTATTGCCCAGAATGGGCCAATTTGTAATGAAATTTAGGTGAATTTTAATGTGTGAGGGTTTTTTACTCTAAATGTCTACAGCACACAACATATCCCGTTTCAACGACAATGTGTTTATAATGAATGTCTTTAATATTGCATTCAAAAATCTCAAATACTGGGCTTTGTTATTTTCTACCAGCCATTTCGATTTCTGATTTTATCTCAGGCACAAACAATTTATTGACAGAATTTTGCCACCATGCACATCTGAGAAGATCAAAAATCAGAAAACAGAATCTACTGTGTTGTGACAGGTGTGACCATGAAAATCACCGGGGCTTAGGACAAGGCTCTTAGGCTTGAATCAGTTTGCAGGCCCCACCTAGCTATATTGAGGGAAACAAAGAAAAAAAAGCATGTAGTGTCAAGGTTAGGGGCAGTGAGACTTGAATAGCCCACCATAAAAACAGTAAACCCATAATAAGCAGAGCAAGAGCAGGTAATAAGAGTATGGACAGGCATAAAACGACAGAGACAGCATCTGAGATTAAGAGCAATATATACATAATCTAAACCTGTTTATCCAGAGCAGGATCACAGGAACCTGGAGCCAACCCAAGCAGGTTTGGGTGCAAAGCAGGAAAAATCCCTGGTATGCAATATGTATGATATGGCTGATGTTAAGAACAAAAAGAATATGATATTTCCACCATCTATTTTGAGAGAGAGAGAGAAACATTGAAAAAATGGGGACAAATATTTTAAAACATAATTCTGCTATTTGATTCTTTTCACAATATCTGCTATTAATAATGTTGAATATTAGCTAAAAAAGATACATGAATAAATATAGCATAAATATAAAAACACATTAGTATGTTTAGCTTTTCATCATTGGCAGACTCTTTTCTTACCTACCTGTAGTTCAGTAGAGACATTGCCAGCTCAGGAATTTTACAAGGTTTGCATCTCTTCATTGTTAAATGACATTTTTAAAGCAAAAGTGATTGGTTAGCAACAATATGCTGATCTTGTATTATGACCTAGTCAGTCTCTCGATCAGTGCCGTTTTATTTTCAAAAATCATGAGTGGTCTCCCCTCGACTTTCTCGTGTATTCAGATATGGGGATGGATATTTGAGGAGTAAACCACTAGACAATGATTATACTATGTAAATTAAAGAACCATCAACAAAAAATCAAATCAAATTAATAATATATTGATCAATTATTATAAAAGTAAAGTTGATTAAATTGGACTCTGCAGCTGCATGAATAAAAAAAAAAACAAAACATTGAGTATGTGTTCAGATAAAGTACCACTTCCGGTTGATGGATTTGGCTCGAAAGTTAATAGATATCTACAATTTTGGTGTAACGACCACATGCCAAAATTCATCCATGTATCTAGCTGCGTTTTTGAGTTATCATGGTTACACACAGACATAATTCCAAAAAATGGTATTTTTAGACTTGACTAAAACGTCAAGAATCATCAAAATATCGAGGTCGAATTTTTTTCATGATTATACTTTCTCTATACTTTGTATGCAAAGTGGCAGGTGCATTGCTGTCAACAAAAAGCAGGCGCCTGAGAAATAAACTGAAACCTTACTCAATTGTGATTTTTCTGTCCATACGGTGAAGTTTTTGTTGACCACCACATTCCAGTTTCAGGCGTTTGAATTACATCTTGATATACAAGTGCAAAGAAAGGTGGTACGTAAATCACTGTCTATTCCACACGCTTTACCCATGTATTCAGCTTGCTCTGTCACCGCAAATGCTGTGTAAACAGCCGCCCCTCTTCACCAGCCACCGTTCACTAGATGAATATATGCGGGATGCTCGTGGTGGATGACTTTCAGTTTTATAGTTTAAAAGTTATAAGGGTTAAAATCTAACAGCAAGAATATTCATTCAAAAACAAAACTAAAATTATTATAGTAAATTATTATTTTATTTCAGTTAGTCTTTCAAGCTACTTTAATAGTTTCATTTAGTTTTAGTTTTTCATTTCAGTTTACGAAAATGTTTTTTTAATAATAGTTTCAGTTTTGATTTTAGTTTTCGTTACATACTATATAATAACCTTGAATCTCACTCACTTTTTCTGGTGCTCTCGGACACCTATTTGATTACAGCCAGGCAAAGTATTTCTATGTGTTTTATAAGCAAAATAAAATTACAGTAACAAAATTATATACTGCAGGCAATCATGGTGGAAATTCACTAAGGGAGAGACTATTATACATACAGTAGGTCACATAACATACATGTATTAATGAAACTCTGTTCTAGTATTATATTGCATCTCCTGGAACTACCTATTTGATTTGGTCAGTCTGTCATTTAACTGCTAGTGAGCAGCATAGGGTTTCAGTTAACAAGGACATTTGACTTTGCTAGTTTGTTTAATATGTTGTGTTGAAAGTGATTCAACAAGTAAAGTACCTTTGTGGAATAAAAAGTAACCGTGTCAAGCTCAATCAGTCTGAAAACTAAAATGTCTCATAAACGTTTTGTACCACACATATTCTATAGGCATCAGGAGATAAAGTATTTTAGAAGTGCTGTTGATTCTGATTCGGTAGTTACAAAACTAATTCTAAAGCTCAGGGGACACATCAAACCAAAGTCAGAGGCGATGTCCAAAAACGGAGAATTTTTCAGGCAATAGTAAGTCTTTCTTAGAGTAGCTGTTGCAAAATGGGAAACATGGGAGAGTAATAAGGCATTGGTTGAGTTGCAAAATACTGATAAATGATCTTCACAAATTCAGAAACTATATTGACAGATCACTCAGCAGGTGGACTTTCTTGGGCTGCATGAATCATTTTTGATTAAAATGAAATGCTGCAATTTACAGTAAGTAGTTCAAACTAACTATTTAGGAAGTATGTGGTATTGTCATGATTTGTGAATGCTTTGCCATATGAGGATTTAGACTTCTTGCCACATTACATTAAAACCAGACAATTGTATACTGAGGAATACCAAACAGTACATTTGAACCAATGAACAAAAAGTAATTCAAAGTTATGTAATGACAAAATAAAGCAAATACCTAAATCCCAAATTAATGATATTGAATGTCTTCTAGAAAAATGCTTTACGGCAGTGGACGCTTTGTCAAGAAGTTTTCAAAATTATCAACAACTGCAGGGAGTGTCTGATTGCAATTTATGGAACTAACAATGGTGCAACCAGTTGTCAAATCTAATGGAACACTTACTTTTGACTTGGCTTATCAAAACTTGATTTTATTTAGGAAATTGGGGTTTCTCTATCTAGTACAACATTTTAATACATTTGAAAATATTCAATGCTTAATTTGTACATTCAAAATACTTAAATGAAAGCAAGTATCTTTTATGTGGCTGCAAAAAAAGAATGCTTTACACATTTTAATTAAAAACAATATTTTTAAACTGTGGTTACATTTAAGATACATTTAACTCTTAGATACAAAACTAAAAAATACCAAATTGATTTGTTGTAGACTCACTATTATCTCAAGCTTATGTCAATATGCATTGCAATATTAAAAGTAGAAGCCTGCCATCTAATGGAACTAATGGTTAACTGGAAAAACTTACATTTTCTACAAGGAAGCTTACTTTGAATCGAAATATATAAAATGTTGTTTCTGAATTCTTACAGACAAACTTTCAAATATTAAAACATTGGCCTGGAACTGGGCCATTGTATTTCTCAAGTCTTGTATTGATCTGTTCTCAGAAATGTAATTCTGTAAACCGCTCTTCTTTGATAACTTTTGTTTGATTTTCCCTTTTAATTTCAGTACATTACAGTGAGAATCAGTATGATTTATTGCAGAGAGATATGTATATTCTTTAGTATTTTAGCAATTAGATAATGGTTATGGATTACTAAGTACAACTGTAACAGTGAATTTTATTTAAAAACTCAGAAGGCAGTCAATGCCCTTAATGTGTGTTTTACACAAATACATATGACAAGCCAAGTAACATGCTAATTTCCAGCTACATGGAATATTCAGGCTATATAAAACATGTAATGAGTGATGTATTAGTATGCATAAAATAGTATTATGATAAACAGACACACTCAATTATCAAGAAATATGCTTTTACATGTTTCCTTTATACTGATAGCGTTGTACATGCATCTAATGCAAACAATTACTGCCAGCTTCAATATTCAAATTAGGCCTTTCTATTTAGTCCTGATACCAGACAGCACAAGTTAGTGGTACTACACAAAACCCAAAATTTCAGTACAAACATTCTTATTACCAAAAATTACAAAACAACACAACAAACTGTTTAAAACTGAACATCAAAGAAACTAGAACTTAAAAGCCTAGACCTTCCTGAAATGTCAAATACTTTTGTCGCTACATAACGCCCCAACAAATAGATCAGGTGTCCTTGTCACCCCTGAAGTCCACCAAAAAAATCCTGCTGCTAACACAGAAGATGTCTTAGGGACTATGGTCTACTGGAAGGCTCAGTATTTGAGACTCTGGAGTTGCCAAAAGGACTGACGGAAGTCTGCGTTTTCTGGTGCTATTTTCTGAAGTGTGCCATGTGGTCCTGATAAAGCACCATTAATTTGTTCTTTCCAAGCATCCTGATCCTATATATACCCCAGACAGTCTGTCCAAGACAGAAAAACCCTCCAGCCAAATGCTGAAGTGCATGGAAACAAGCACAAAGTGGTTACCATCCTCTCTGCATGGGAAACGACCAAGAATATCTACAACAATCCTCTCCATGGGTGCCATCACATAGGAGCAATCTATAAACCCCTTGTAAGCAGTACAGGTGGTGCAAGTCCCCACATACAACTCTACCTTCTTTCAGCAGCCAGCTCAATAAAATAATCATTGCAAGGTCTTCAAAATTCCAGTGTGCAGCCCCCACCAGGCCATGGACTGGAGTGCTGTCTTCTGGAGTGCAGGAGGGACAATGAACTACAAGAGCCTTGCTCCCTGGGAAGACTCCAATCATTTGCAGTATAGGTTGTTGTGAAATGCATGGATGTTGAGCTGAGACCAGTAGGCCTTTGCTTTGGGACCAGTTCTCCATGAACTGGGGTGCTACCAGACTCAACTCACTGTCGAACCTTTGGAAGGACTGGATCTAAAAATTGTGTTTGGCTTACCTCAGCTGGGCCCAGATCTAACAGTGTGGCTCCTTCATTAGGATAGAGATAGGAAGCAAAGGCTGGAGGTGGTTCAGTCATTTGCTTCAAAAGGGAAGTATGATAGTGCATCAGCACTGGCATGCTGGCTCCCAGATCTTGAAAATTAAACCCTTAGAGCCTCTCAAACCACCTGGACATCAAGCCATTTGGCTCCTTAAAGCTCAGAAGCCTGGTTGAAGGAGAATGGTCAGTGCACAATAGAAACCTTGTGCCATACAAATATAGATGGAATTTTTTTAGTGCACTGACTAATTCCGGGAGTTCCCTTCTCATTACACAGTAGTTGCGCTCAGATGCAGATAACACCTGGCTATAGTAAGCTATAACACACTCACCCTGAGTGCCAGCCTGGGACAATACTAAGCTGATTCCAACATTGCTAGCATCAGTGTTCATAATGAAGGGCTGGTTTTGATCTGGGTAACCCAGGACTAGAGCACTTACAAGAGCTTGTTTCAAAGCCTCAAAGACAGTGGCAGATTCATTGTCCTACTGGATGGGCTGGTCTTTTAGGAAAAACAGTACAGGGGTGCCGTAATGGTAGCACAGTCTGAAACAAAAAGCAAATAGCATTAGACATGACCCAGAAAGCTTCTCATTTCATTGGTGGGTGTAGCTGCAAGCCAGGTTTTCAGATGGCCAGGAATACCACTCTCAGGTTCCTTGAAAGAGTGCCAAAGGATAAGTAGATTATCCAGTTAAACAATGCACTTGCTTCGAGGAATGGCAGCTTGGATACTTTCCATTAAGTGCTTAAAAGTGGAGGAGAATTATACAAGCACAATGGCATTATTTTGAAATGCCACAGACCCTCAACCAAGGATAACTCTGTCTTCAGTCTAGACTCTGGTGCCAGTTCCACTTGTCGGTACCCACTTCTCAGGTCCAGTAAGCAGAACCACCACAAAGCGGCTATGTGGTCAAGTGCTTAGTCAATGCATGGAATTGGATAGGAATCTTTTCTTGCCGATAGTCTACACAAAAGTGCCAACTATTGTCTTTTTGCTGGGCTAATACAGCTGGTGCTGCCCAAGGACAGACAGATGGTTCAACAATGCCAGCATTAACAATTTCATGTAGTTTCTTTGCTGCAGCTTCACCTTTGGCAATGGGAAGGTGATGAGGGCAAAGCATGACTGGTGCCGCATAACCTATGTCAATCATTTGCTGAACCAGGTCGGTGTGGCCACATTATTTGTTCTCTGCAGTAAAGGTACTAGCAAATTCATGGAGAAGCTCATCAACTACTTGCTGTTGGCCAAGCTCTAGTCCAGCTATGTCGTGACTACAGAGTTCTACAATGGCTGGGTAGAAGCTATGAGAGGGGGGCTGGTTCTTAATAAAAAGGTGGTCTGGACTGGGTTGGCACTTGTGTTTGATGGCTTACAATAAGAAAGTTCAATTCTAGCATGCTGTGGTATACGGCCGGCAGTTTATCCCGGCAAATACCCCCAGGCCGCCACATGGAGCCCTCCCTGCAGCATGGAGGTACCCCAAATTCCTGCAGGCAATCATGGACAATGGAGACTTTATTCACAGCCCTGCTGGATACCATGGGGGCCGCCAGAGGATGCTGCAGGGAGGCTCAAGGAATATTTTCCCTACAGCCCGGAAGTACGTCCCAGTCACGGGGACAGAAGAAATGATGTACTTCCGGGTTGAAGAAAAAGGAGTTTTCATCCGCCCCGGAAGTGTTGCAAAGTCACATGGACGGAGAGAGTAAAACACTTCCGGGTCAAGGACTTTAAAAGGACTGTGGGAGAACTGAGCAGTGACCCGAGTTGGGAGGAAGGGTAACTGAGCTGCTGGGAGGTGTGGAGGAATTATTGTTGTGATTATTGTGTTTATTGAGAGTATAGTGCAGGTGAAGGTGCTTTGTACACTATATTGTACAAATAAATTAATTGTTTGGACTTTTATCTGGTGTCTGGCGTCTGGTCTGAGGGTTCAAGGGGACAACAGCGCCCCCTATCTGTCACAGTGGCGTAGCCGGCAGGATTCTTTGGCCGTCGGTTTGGCAAAGGACCTGGAAAAATTTTCTGTGAACAAAAACCCCAAGAAGACAACATCATGACACGCAGAGAAAAAAATCACAGAAACCCATGATTACCAAGTCCGTCATGGGGAAGAAGAAGACCTAGCAGAGCGGCAGCCCAAGTGGATGTCCCGCACTCGTCAATGCCGACGCTCAGGAGGAGCTACGGAGGGGCTACATGGGTTGGGAGAGGCTACCAGATGAGGACGACTACAATGAGGTATGTGCCGGGGTTGTAATTGAAAAAATCTTTAAAATAACACATTTTGTCCTGTGCTCATACCTCAGAGAAGTTCATCCAGAGGCTCTGCAGGAGGCAGGAGAAAATCCCGAAGGTGATGGTGCGCTCTCGCTCGAGCAGAAGAGCCAGAAGGACTTAGGCATGTCGGGTGCCGTCAAGGGACACGTGATCTACCCCGAAGGATTGTGGGAAGAAGAAGGTCCGCGTCCTGCTGCATATGGCTTCATCCAAGATCAGACGGACTTGGTCTTTCCGAAGGGGAAGGGGGAGACGAGCCTTTGCGAAACCCAAACGAGCATGTGCCTGAAGCGGACGTGCTCATTGGCTCCCGGCCGGGGGATAAGGCAGATGATGGCTTGAGCCCACCTCCGGCCGATTTAACTAATATAATGGACATGCAGGAGCTGGAAAAGCTACTCCAGCCAGTACATGATTTTTTACAGATTGCGACGACAATTAAGAAGATCGTGGAGGAGCTAGGAGCAGCGGCCGAAGCGCCTTTAAAAACGGTGAATGAGTACCTGCAGCGGTTTGTTCGAGAGCCTCCTGTATTAATTTATTCGGTGGTATAGGTAAGTGTTACCGGTACCGTACATAATAGAGGGATGCAGAGCGATATGGGCCACGATTAATAAATAGCGGGTGCCAGGTAGCTGCGAGCCCTACAAAAGAGTCAGGAACAATGACTGAGTGCCCAGTGGAAGGATCAGTCGAACCGGAGCAGCTGAATTGTGCTGTCTTCTGAAACGATGCGATCCTAAAGACACCGACACCAGTCAGTTGTAAATCAAAAGGGGTACAAACAGTAAAGGGGCTCTTTCATACACATAGAGAGAATGAGACTGTTGATAAGTCCCAGATTAAAAAGGAGATCCCAAAAGAGAAATGGGGGTCTCCTGATAAAGTAGAGAAGGGAGCTGAGAGCTCAGGTGCGGCTGTGGAACCCTCCTCAGAGGATATAGGGGCGGAGCCAGAATTTCCAAGATGCTTAATAATCCCAGGATTATTTTATAGGACAAAGCCAAGGACTGGCCACAGCCAGAGGCTCCTCCTGAAGGAAGACGACCCTCGCGGGACTGACGCTTCACCCCACTGGGCTTCGCTGAGGGGGAAGAACTGTGGTATATGGCTTGCAGTTTATCCCGGCCAATACCCCCAGGCCGCCAAATGGAGCCCTCCCTGTAGTATGGAGGTGCCCCGAATTCCAGCTGGGAATCCATGGCCAGAGGACGCCGCAGGGAGGCTCAAGGTATATTTTCCCTACAGCCCGGAAGTATGTCCCAGTCACAGGGACAGAAGAAATGATGTACTTCCGGGTTGAAGAAAAACCCAGAAGTGTTGCAAAGTCACATGGACAGAGAGAAAGAAACAATTCCAGGTCAAAGACCTTAAAAGGACTGTGGGAGATCCCAGCAGTGAGCTGAGCTGGGAGGAAGGGTAACTGAGCTGTTGGAAGGTGTGGAGAAATTATTGTTGTGATTATTGTGTTTGTTGTGAGTATAGTGGAGGTGAAGATGCTTTGTGCACTATATTGTACAAATAAATTAATTGTTTGGACTTTTATCTGGTGTCTGCTGTCTGGTCTGAGGGTTCAAGGGGAAGACACCGCCCCCTATCTGTCACAATCCAATAATCTTGAATGACAGCAAGCCAAACCTTCTGCTCTACTCTAATCCACTGGCAGCATAAAGCAATGAGTCCCTTCCCTCTAATTGTCATCAATGGTTTGGTGTGTGCACATGCTGACATTTGTTGGCCTTGATCCACCAGGCTGAATGAATTCTGTGTGAATCATCACACAGGGTGCACAGAGAAATGCCAATCTGTATTCATAAATGCATTGCTTTTTTACCTTCCAGGTAGCAAGAAAGATAAAGCCCAAGCATGTCTCTGAAACACCGTACCAAGTGTATAGTGAGTGGACTATCTGACAGAGATGGTGTTCTCCCATTACACCATCTGTTGGAGATTTCCTGATATTACAGCACTCATCTCTGTCATGTTCCAGCAGACACATAGCAGCAGCATCTGTTATGCATATGCAGTCTTTATCTCATTTGGGTGCTGCAGTTTGAACAGAGGCATCTGGTGTGTCAGATACTTCCTTGACTACACACTTCTTGCACTGCAATGTAATGTCAACTGGAAAGCTGTGAACTGGCTTTCTAGCACTTGTTTGCCAAATGTCTTTCTCCAGCTCAGCTCCAGAGACGGTCTCAATGAGAGAGCATGGTGCATAGAGAAATACTTGAAGGTGGTTAGGCAACAAGGTATGCAGGAAAGCACTTCTTCTTGGGCTGAGACAGGATAAGATGAGTAGCCTAAGCAGGCATAATACCAAATATCTGCTTGGAATGCCCTAATGGTCTCTCCGTCCGTGCATCTATGAGTTGCTAGCCTATCTCGTATCTCTTCACTGGAGGAGCAGCACCTGAAGTCCTGCTGTAGAGTAGAGATGAAGTGGTCAAGGTTTCCACATTCTACAGGACTGTGCTCTACCAGCACTCCGCAAGGATGATCATCCAGTGCCAAAGTAAGAAGTACTTCCACTTCTTCAGAATTCCATTCACTGGGGAGGGCTGCTAGCTGAAACTAAATGAAGCAGAGTGTCACACTTTTTTGTTCTACAGCCTGCTGCTTCATATCCAGCCTTCTTTTTGCCTTGGCGATCTTTTCTTCTTGTCTCTCTCTCTTGAATATTATGCTTTTTTGCTTGAGTTGTCCAATTAGATATCACTGTGTCTTGCTCCTCAAACCATTATGACAAATAGAAACAGTCAATTATCAAGAAAAACAATTTTATTTGTTTCCTTTATACTAGTAGGGTTGTACATGCAGCTAATACAAACAATTACTACCAGCAACAATATTCAAATTAAGCCTCACTTTAGTCCCAATAGCATGACACATACACCAGCCACCATCAGTTAGTGGTGGTAAATAAACCCAACACCCACATTTCAATAGAATACTCTCATTAGCAAAAGAGTACTAAGTAATGCATAAAACGTTTAAAAGTAAACATGTGACGATGCGGGTTTGCTACATGCTCCCATCTGCTGTCCGGGAGACCTTGAGCCCGTCACCGTCGGTAATGCTACCGATGAGCTTAGCAGTGAGGCAACAACAAAGCATGGGGATGGTGCAAAAGTGTCAAGTGTTTTTATTAAAACAATTAACAAAAAAACAATAGTCAAATTAAAGTGCAGTGCCTTTAAAACAGTCAATAAATAAATAATCCATAAAAGCAGATGTGACATGTGGAGGTTAAATCAATTAGAAAAAGTCTTCTTAAAAACAACAAGGTTAAAATAGCACAGGAAGCATTCTTTTAAAAATAACAAGTCCGGTGCCTTTTTACCAGTGACTCCCCTGCTTCCCCTGTCTGGGCTTCTCAATAGGGGAGTCGCTCTACCTGCAGCTTGCCTTCTCTCTGCTCCTAACTGTTCAGTCACCTTTCCGATCCCTGTCTCCGGTATTCACCACTGAACAGTGACTTGGGATTCACCAACGACCAAGGCTCTCACGCTGGGTACACCACGTCCCAAGTCCCGACTCCCGCTGCCTTCCGCGGAGAGTCATCCCCGCCTTCCGATCACTCCCGCCCTTCAAAGTAAACTCTGCGGTAGTGACCACTACTGCTACTCCTTGGGTGTCGGCCTAACACCCAAGCTCCCTGTTCAGCTGCCGCGAGCCTGCTCTCGCTCGTTTGTTCTCTCGCACCAACTTTCTCTCTCTCCTCACTACTTCCTGCTTTTCCTCCTACAACCTCCCGTCCGTTCTTTCTTTTTTTTTTTCCTCTTCTTAGCCGGCTCGCGCTTCTATATATTAAGAGGGCATGGCAGCTGTGGCAAATCAGCGTCCCCAGGAACAATCACGGATGTGGACAGTCTCTCACCTGTGCACTTAGGTGAGAAACACGCACACCGCGAATCACTCCGAGAACCGCTTCAGCCACACTACCACGCCCCCTCGCTAAGCCACGAGCGTGGTGATTATTTAAAAGTGGCCCTTTGACGGAAGCTGTGGACCCATTATAACACAAAATATTAATGAAATCATAATTAAATGTTTAGTGTTCCATGTAATGCAGCAGAGCATCTGGAGATGTTAAATCCTTCCATTGCCACGATATAGTAGATTTTAATAATGTCATAGACTACCAAGAAGCCAAAGAACTTGAACAATGCAAAGGAACAGGACTGTGGGTGCAGCAAAAGTGCAAACTACAAAATGGATGAATCGCAACAGAATGATACAATTAAAAAATTAAGCAATTAAGTTCAGGAAGCGAACAAAACTGTAGTTTGCAACTAATGAGTCTTTTATTAACTAGCTGATTCACAGCACTATTGCAAACTGTAACAAGTTATAAAATATTCACATGATGTAATATTCATATGCATTTGGGAACTTAACTGTTTTGACAGATTTTTTTGATTTTTGTTTATTTACTGCATTACTTTTTTATTCAATATTTCTGTAACAATGACTAATTTCCATAAATAACTGTGATAATAGAATGTAATTACATTAATTAGTAAAATACGCCGCATAATCAGGCCGCTTTTTAAATGATTTTTAAGCACAGAGGAAAAAATAAACATTTGAAAAATCCGTAATTTAATAAACCACCAAGAAAAGTAACATTGCAACAATGCACGCTACGAACCAACATACAATTGTCCGTGACTGAAAACCGGAGGAGCGCAGTCGCGCCTTCTCTTTCCAAAGCGAAAGACGGGGTTGAATGGCGCTCGTTCAGTACGCACTGCCTGCTTATGTGCCCGTCCCCAAGTCCCTACCTGAGTCGCTTTCGTCTGTGTACAGTCCACACGCACCTGTAAGTCACGTTGACTGTTAATTTTCCAAACACCGCCTCAGTCGGTTTCCACGTTGATTTTTCATTGTTCTTTGCGGTTTTGGCTGCTTTTTTATATATAATCCACAAAGTCACACGAGGGGGGGGGTGGTTTACAAAGGGTCATAATCAAAAGGGATTATGTCAAAAGGGACATAATCATTTCGAGCATATGACCCGCACGTACTGGGAATTTCTCGTTCGTGGGGAACAATTGCAAGCCACGAATCACGAATGGGGTTCAACGGCTTACCCACGCCGGGTAGACACACGTTGATCCATTCAGTGTAGCGCGCGTGCAGTACCGGACATATAAGTGCATCACAGACCTGTTAATGCTCAATCTCACGTGGCTGAAAGCCACTTGTCCCTCTAAGAATTTGGACGCCGACCGCTGTTGGGTTGTGTAACTATTTGGCAGGTGGGAGTCTCGTTCTTTTCCGGAAATAACCAGCCAAATCGCTCCACCAACTAAGAACTGCCATGCACCACCACCCACAGAATCAAGAAAGAGCTATCAATCTGTCAATCCTCTCCGTGTCCGGGCTGGGTGAGGTTTCCTGTGTTGAGTCAAATGAAGCGAAAGGCTTCACACCTGGTGGTGCCCTTCCGTCAATTCCTTTAAGTTTCAGCTTTGTAACTATACTCCCCCCTGAACCCAAAGACTTTGGTTACCCGGTTGGCTGCCCTGTTGCGGGGCCTGCATTGGTGAAGCAGGTGAGACGGTAATGAAACAGAGGCACAGGGCTTATTGGTTTCTAAAGACTGCTTCCTCAATTCGTCACTCGAGTCGTTGTCATCTTTGTACAGTTCAGATGCACCTGTGACTCACGTAGACTTTTTATTGCTCTGTGCGGTTTTGGCTGCCTTTCTATATATAATCCACCAAGACACCCGACCACGGTAGTAGCGAGGGGGGTGTGTACAGTGCAGGAGCATCTAAGAAGACGCATGTTTGTCGCGGATGCGAATTGCTGTATGTAGCGTGTAAAACAGTTTTCTATGGTCACGCGGTCGTGCGTCATAACCGAAAACTTGTTTTTTAAAGACTGCTTACTTCATTGTGTTCTAACCTCAGTTGTAAAGGAATGTTTTAAGGATCCCATGGGATACCCCTCGCAAACCGTTTTACACGCTGCATATGGCGATTCACCTCCGCGAAAAACATGCCTCTATGAACAGTCAGCGTGGGTCGGAGCTGCATGTTGCCTCGACAGACGAATATAAATGACGCCATTTTTTCTGTGTCGTCGCGTCTGAGTTGGTGGGCGTGGCTCTGCGAGTTGTCATCATATCCAATGGTCTTGGAGTTGGTGGGCGTGGCACCTTCCTGCGTGCGCCATAGGTGTCTCACTTGTCGGCTTAGTGAATCCACGCCCCTTCCGGCGTGCTTTCCATGGTCGTCTTGCCTTAGTGAATTATATATATATATAGATATGTGTTTGTAATAGTAATCTGTTTAACAATGTCATGTATTTAAAAACAAGACCTGACTAGGCTCATGGTGTGGTGGTGGAAGTAGCTTTCGTAATGCTATATTCAATTTATCTAGAAACAGCATTTTTGTACTATTGTTAGTTCTTGGTTATGGAGATGTTGGTTCTTATTTTAGTTCATATTTTTTTAACATACATGTTTTTTTAATTTTAAGCATTTGATGGAGAAGTAAATTCTGTATTAAATTCTCAAGCTAAACTTGGGGCAGCCCAAGACTGCAATGGCCTATGATGGATATAACACTATTGTGGCAGTTTGCCAATAACTTAGTGTCTTTGTGTCAGGTCCTTAACCAGTAAATCTTGCAGACCCCAGGTTCTTGATAGAATGACCAAGGCCAATGGAACAGTAAGAGAGGTGGACACAGAGGTGCCGTTTAAAAAAAAATAGATAAATAAAAACAGTTTGAAAAATTTTTTACAAAAATGTTACTTAAATAATGATAATACCTATTAATAATAATAGTTAAAATGTGCTATAAAAATGAACAATAAAAATTTTGTGGTAAAGGCCAAAACACCCTATGAGGGTGGAATTGGATAGGAAAAATGGTCATCATCAATGTAATTCCAATAAAGAAAGCATCTCCAACCCCATTCAACGCAAATGCCATGCTGAATCGTCAGGGATTTTAATACCTAGTCCTATTAAACAAACTCAAAAAATAAAATTGTGAAAATTGCACACACCTAAATTTTCTTCCCTTCTGGGCACTTCACCTCCAAGCACATTCAGTCTCAATGAACTTTCTTTTAATTCAGCTTTGAGTTGCATTTTGCCACCCTTCTCACTAAAGCTCAGAGGTTCGCTAATCTTTCTGTCACAACAGAATTCCAGCCCATCTCATCCAGCAAAAACCAGCTTACATCTATAAACAACCACAGATGATCTCCAATTCACTTGGCTCTTTTCTCTTTTCCCTGTCTACATACCCGCCAGGCTTTTATAGGCTTCTCCCGCCATCAGCTGACAAGTGACCTGCTCACCCATTCCTGTCACATGTACCGTGCCCCTTTAAACAAGTGAGTTAACCATGCATGTGTGCTCACCAGTTCATGAGATGATGCTGATTTGTGTTCATGCACACCTCTTGACTCCTGTGCCTTGCTTCTTATGCCCAGCTGGCAACAAAGCTGCAAAAAATGTAGTTTTTAAAACATTCCTGCACTTTCACATCTTGCTGCATGCAAACCACAACGGCAAGTAAGCAACTCCAAAAGAAATGGACAGGTGGCAGTTAATACAACCCTCCATGGACCCTTTGAAAAGAGATGGACACAATGCTGTGCACAATCTTTCAGAAAATGCATCATCCTTTTGTCGCTGACACTGTCCTACACCACTTCATGTAAACCTGAAAGGGTGCAGGTACATGCCATTTCTCTGATCTTTATTTCTAATACTGAGGACTAACAGGCCACAGTTAATTATAATCAGCATGATACCACCAGGACAAACTATACTGCCTCACAGAAAGCTGGTGAGGGCACATATAAAACTAAACTGTTGTGAAGGGAGCTGCATCTTCACATACTGAAATACTGAAATAATCATTATAATGTGCAAATAATGCTGCTATAAAGTGGTTTTCACCATAACACTCTAAATACTGACTACTTGTTTATTCACTATATGCATATGCAGAGACTTACATTTCTAGAAATCTCAAAACAGCTTCCTTTCCATTTTCAGATATCTCAAATACATTTTCAGATATCTCAACATCACTTCCTGCTCATTTCAAGATATCTCAAATACATTTTAAGATATCTTATAATAAACAAGAAGTTCCATTGAAATAATAGGCAATTTTACTGGAAATGATTTTGAGATATCTTAAAATGGATTTAAGATATCTTAAAATGTACGAAAGGTCAATTTAAGATATCTGAAAATTCATTTGAGATATCTTGAAATGCAGACACAATTATTTTGAGATATTTGAAAATGTATTTTTGATAACTTGAAATGCATTTGAGATATTTCAAAATGTTTTGCAGATATCTTAAGACACAGGCGTGCGGTGTCCATGTGTGTGTGTCTTCTGGAGAAGTGCTCATGCACGGGGCCACACAGCACGTGTTCAGTCTCTTCCTGTGCATTCCCTGTGCAGATAGAGAGACAGACACACACACAGGCACGCGCGAGTCACACACACACACACACACACACACACACACACACACACACACACACACACACACACACACACACACACACACACACACACACACACACACACACACACACACACACACAGGCGTGCACGCATCACACACACGAGTCACATGTTTTGCAGATATCTTAAGATGTGAAGGAAATTATTTTAAGATATCTCAAAGCGAGTTTCAGATATCTTAAAAAGTAAATTACATTTTAAAATGTCTGAAATTCATTTTGAGATATCTGTAAATATTAATTCGGCTTGCCATAAAAGTTCATTTCAACTTACCTGGTACAGCTGCAAGCAGCCTTTATAGTGACATGGTGTGGCCGAAACTCAACCAAAGCCACTGCTCTGACAATGGGTTTTCACCACATGTGGAAGCCTGCTACTGTTTTAATAACTTCTACTGAGGATCTGTTTCACAGTTTAACAATAGGTATTTGGCATTTGATGAAAATGCACCTGAAATAAGGAATACAGTACATTGATCCTGGTAAATGAAGGTCAGGTATAACTTGTATCCCCCTGGAAAATAATTGTAGACAACTACAAAACACAAGACAGAAAGTTGTCACACAGTAAGCATTTGTTAGCAGACAATAAACTTGGGTTTGAAGATAGATATAATATGCCACAGTTTTATGAATAACAAATAAAATATTTGATAGCAGTAGAGCACGACATACTATTTACTGTCATTTTCAAGAAACTTTTGATACCATAGATCATTACAGGCTGTTAATCAAACTAGGCATTGAAGAGTGTGCAGATTGGTATTGAATTGGATTACTTATACACAATAGCATATTATGGCACAGTGTAATAAACTATTTCAAGTTATTTTAGGTCAAAGTTGTGCCACACAATTATCTCTGCAAATGCTTTCACTGCTTTTAATCTACATACATCATTTATATAAAACTGTAACTAATAAGTTAATAACATTTGCAAATGAAGCTAAATTAAATGGATAATAAAAACCTTATAAATAGGCATTTTTAAGATTAATGGACGTGTGACAAACAAAAGACAAGTAAAAATGAAAATAAAAATACTGACATTAAAACTTGTGCCATTGAGTTGCCAAGGATTTTAGCACTGAAAGGGAGACAAATAATATATGTAGATAAAAATTTCTGATTAACATGGCACTGCCAGATCTAAATAGCAGCGTGGCAAATTGCTTGCATACTGAAGTGACTTTAGCTGCAGGTGGAAGTCCCATTTTACTTTATAGTGCCAAGCAGAGTACAGCAGACTATTAGTCAGCGAAAGCGCTGTGAAGAAGCTGTCTATTGTTACGGTCCTGCCTTTGTCTAGTCTGATAGTGGTCACAGGAAATTGTATCTTTGATTGCCAGTACAACAAACAGTTCTGAGCAAGCATCAGCCACAGCACTGCTCTTGTGAAAAGAATGGAGATAAATGCCATCAACTCAGAGAGGAAGAGGCAAGTTCATTGTACCACGTGAACATCACTGTGAGAATAAAAGTGAACAAAAAAACAAGCGCTAACGTTTACAAGTAGCCAAAATTTACACCAGGTGTTACAGACTCAAATCAAATGTATGCTTTTATTATATTATAGTAATAAATAATCTATAATAATAAAAGGCAAAGCCCTCACTGACTGACTGACTGATCACTAATTCTCCAAATTCCCATGTAGGTAGAAAGCTGAAATTTGGCAGACTTATTCCTTACAGCTTACTTACAAAAGCTAAACAGGTTTCATTTCGAAATTCTACACGTAACGGTCATAACGGTCGACAACGTCTGCCATGTTGAACTTTCTTATTTATGGCCCCATCTTCACAAAATTTGGTAGGCGGCTTCCCTGCGCTAACCGAAACCGATGTACTTACTTATTTCGATGGTATGACGCCACTGTCGGCCGCCATATTGAACTTTCCAACGTCACCAATTTTCAAACTTCCCGTGTAGATAGAAGGCTGACCCCATCTTCATGAAATTTGGTAGGTGGCTTCCCTGTGCTAACCAAAACCGATGTACGTACTTATTTCGCTGGTATGACGCCACTGTCGGCCGCCATATTGAATTTTCCAAATGTCACTAATTCTCCAGCTTCCCATGTAGGTAGAAAGCTGAAATTTGGCAGGCCCATTCCTTACAGCCTACTTACAAAAGTTAAGCAGGTTTCATTTCGAAATTTTACGCGTAACGGTCATAACGATCAACAACGTCCGCCATATTGAACTTTCTTATTCATGACCCCATCTTTACGAAATTTGGTAGGCGGCTTCCCTGAGCTAACCGAAACAAATGTACATACTTATTTCGGTGGTATGACGCCACTGTCAGCCGCCATATTGAACTTTCCAACGTCACTAATTCTCCAACTTCCCGTGTAGGTAGAAGGCTGAAATTTGGTACTTATTTCGGTGGTATGATGCCACTGTCGGCCGCCATATTGAACTTTTAACGGAAACCGATGTCCGTACTTATTTCGTTGGTATGACACCACTGTCGGCCTCCATATTGAATTTTCCAACATCACTAATTCTCCAACTTCCCGTATAGGTAGAAGGCTGAAATTTGGCAGGCTCATTCCTTACAGCTTACTTACAAAAGTTAAGCAGGTTTCATTTCGAAATTCTACGCGTAATGGTCATAACGGTCAACAACGTCCGCCATATTGAACTTTCTTATTTATGGCCCCATCTTCTCGAAATTTGGTAGGCAGCTTCCCTGAGCTAATCAAAACCAATGTACATACTTATTTCGGTGATATGACGCCACTGTCAGCCGCCATATTGAACTTTCCAACGTCACTAATTCTCTAACTTCCCGTGTAGGTAGAAGGCTGAAATTTGGTACTTATTTCGGTGGTATGATGCCACTGTCGGCCGCCATATTGAACTTTTAACGGAAACCGATGTCCGTACTTATTTCGTTGGAATGACACCACTGTCGGCCTCCATATTGAATTTTCCAACATCACTAATTCTCCAACTTCCCGTATAGGTAGAAGGCTGAAATTTGGCAGGCTCATTCCTTACAGCTTACTTACAAAAGTTAAGCAGGTTTCATTTCGAAATTCTACGCGTAATGGTCATAACGGTCAACAACGTCCGCCATGTTGAACTTTCTTATTTATGGCCCCATCTTCTCAAAATTTGGTAGGCGGCTTCCCTGCACTAACCAAAACCAATGTACGTACTTATTTCGGTGGTATGATGCCACTGTCGGCCGCCATATTGAACTTTTCAACAGTCTTTGTTACTTATGGGCCCATCTTCAAGAAATTTGGTACACGGGTTCCCAACGCTAACTGAATCCTATTTACGTACATATATACGTCCATAGCCTGCAGCTCGGTCACCGTGTGAGGCGGCGTTGGGTCCCCATCCCAACGCCTCCCACGTTGTTGGCTGCCTGCCTATATAAGGCCGTCCGTCGCTCCAGTCTCTTCATTCCCTTCCTTGCTTCGCCACGGGATTCACATCTCCCTACTGATAACTACAGCCTTTTTGTTTAATCCATGGCTTCTCCGCTGTTTTATTGTTCGTTTATTACAATCGAGATGATGACTATCGATCCATTTCCATTCTCTTTGTTACATATTGCACGGCCATATCAGGCTCACTCTTGATATCCGGAGGAAAATTGGGTCTTATGTATTGAATGACTGGGACAGGTTCAAGGTGTGGACTGATGATGGTACAGGAGATAATTATACTACACAGGAGCACTATAAGAGTGAAATGCTTAAGCCCTTCACCTATGGTTCTGCATGTGAGTTGATGGCTGGGGCTGAATTGTTCGGTTGTCGCTTTCAAGTGTACCAAAATGGCCAAATATTTTACACCTTTCGACAACCGCCAATGCCTCTTAAACATCTTAGATTCACAGGTGACAATTTCAGTAGTGGACACTTTGATGTTTATGAATGTTTAAACTCTCAAAAGCTGGATGTGAAGTTATCGATGAAACCGGTTGTATACTTACAACACTTGACAGATGCTGAATGTCTCTTCAACACAAGTCCTACAAATACTGTCGTAATTGAAATAAACCATGAAACTGAAACCGATTATGACAGCAGCAATCCAAGCTGTGAGATTTGAAACAAGATTACTGTTCACATGGCCAACTGTACGTTGCATGCTCAAGAGTAAGCTCAGTGCACAGCTTGGTCATATTACAACCGGAGGGCCGAACTGACAATGTGGCATACAAAGAGATCCTTAACAAATAATTATTGGTATATTTTCCCTCAGTTTAAAAAGGTTTAATTTTCTTCTTAATAAAAATTTTAAGGCAGTACTTCGCCGCTGCGAAGCGCGGGTATTTTGCTAGTTAATAATATAATAGCCTGGTGGTAAAAACTGTTGACAAGTCGGCTGGTAAGGCATTGCATGCAAGAATATCACTTGCCTGATGGCACAGAAAATAGCAGATTGTTACTATGAATGGAAGATGGCAAAAACAGGAGAGTCCAAAAAAAGACAAAAAAGTGAAACCTGGGAGATAATCAAAAGGAATGAACAAAAGTGTTGTCAAAAAATGTAGGTCTCAGCCAAAAAAGAGATTGAAAACCAACAACCAAAATCAGAATGTGAGCTGAAAACCATCAATTAAAAAAGTGAAAAAAAAGATTATAATGGTTACTATAAAAATCCTTTACCTAACTACACTATCTGTGAGAACTGGGTGATAATACAATAATGGCATTATTGAATATTGTAAACTACTCAAGAACAATAATTGTGCAATGGGCCATTGTTTTGAGTTTAGAGGGTTGTATAGGATTGTTTTTTAACCAACTTCCACATTTGATGTAAAGATTTTGTCCCACCCACTTAAAGTCTCATCTGCAGCACCAAAATTGCTTCTTACTGTGTGAAGCACTGAGGCAAGTTATGCATGATCCATGGGATATCAGCTGGGATAAATTCATCTAAATGTATATCAAGTGCTGCTTAAATTCAGTAAAATGCCTTTTCAGAAACAGTTATAATATGGTCAAATATCCTGACAAATAAAAATCTATAAAAACCAATAAAAATGTGCTTAAATCATGCCCACCATCTCCAGGTGTTGTTTCTGTCTGGCACCCAATGACTGCTGGGGTAGACTGCAGCTGCCCCACTACCCTTTCCAGGTTAAGTTGGTTAGGAAAATGGATGGATGTTTTGTGTTTATTGTGAATGTCAAGCTTAGTTTGTTTATTTATAGAAGTGTGCAACTTATGTAGTTTACTTGCAGTTTATTGCATACTAAAACTTGAAAATCACTTGTCAAAAACTATTGGTAATTATTCTCAGATTTTGCTTTTATTTTAATGTAGCTAAAGTTTTAATTTTGAGAGGTTTATCAACATTATCACCACTTTTTAAACATACCTTTGGCAATGCTGACTTCTGTCAAATCAAGTTACTGATTCCAGCATTCCCTGCTGTCTTCTTTCTCCTTGGCTAAAGTGTTGGCACAGTTCACCCAAAACAACACGCTGTAGTTTAAAACAAAGTTTATCACATATGCATTAAATGGGAAATAATACTTGAGTTGCCTTAATCTCAAATATTATTCCTTAATCTTCTATGCCTCATGTTGAGAAGGCACATCTCTACTTCAGTGTACGTGCACCGACAGCTGGCTGAAAAAAATTCTAGTGAAAACCAAAAGCCAAACAAGTGAAAGGCTACTACAGTGTACTGCATGTAGTCGCATTGACTAACTAGTGTAATAAAGACACGACAATAATCAAGGTTTGGTGGTTTTAGCCCCGTACTGTAAAGCAAAATCATTAATTGTTTTCTTCACAAAACTCAAAAGACATTGACGGGAGGGAGGACGGAGATTTTATGGTGGTGGACCGGATATTAAGGTGAGGAATACTAGGACAGTTGTGGTGGATTCTGGGAGCATGATATCATCACGGGTCAGCAGAGGAAAGAAATAGACCCGGAAGTGTGCGCTTTCTATAGCCGCCCAGGCGTTCTTTACGGCTGCGACATCTCGGCCTTTCTAAGGAAGTAAAGAAAGAAAGATTAGTACACTGCCGTTGTCCCCCTGCGGAGCGTTTTACGAAGCAAACCGGGTCAACCAGCTGTTCCCCAAGCACTCGTGCGTGACACTAGCTAGCAATATAAAAGAAGTGAAGGTTAAGTGCTATAGTGTATCAGGTAATGGACAATCATGCTAATTGTGGGATAAATGTACGTTTATGGGTTGCACCTGATATGGGTTACCATATGGAAAAGCTGGTAGTCAGGGAAATGTATGCATAATGGTTTTACTTTTAACTTTTAAATTATTGTTAAAATCTATCTGCAAGATTTGCTTCCTCTTATCTCTGTGCAGTCTGTGCCTCTTCCTTGCTAAAGACTAACCACCAAGTTTGATATCATTGGTTTCTACATGTACTGTAAACTAAGACAAGTGCTCTTCACTCATATTTTCTATAACTATATAAGTTCTGTAAGGGACTGACCCAGCTTCAAAAGCACATATGTTATCTATTGACAATGTAGTTAACAGTATGTACATGGAATAAATGGTGCTTGAATCACTCTGTTGATCTTCTCAGCTTTCTGGCATGACAAATTCACATTCTACCTTTTTAACAAGATTAGCCACTTTGAAAATGAGAGTAATGAAAACTTTATTTTAAGATATTTTTATATAATACATATGGTGTAGTATATTTTAATAATGGCATTTTATAGATCTCACTGCTTTCACTATTTACTGAGAGTGTTAGGTAAAATACTGTTAAGAATAAAAATGCAAGTGAGTGAATATCATAACACTTTTTCATTCAATTTATTTTTTTCATATTGTGTATTCGTTTCCATTTTTTAAATAAAATACAGGCCATGATCGATTGTCCCGATTCTCTGTTCATTTTCTTACATTGCATTCTAATTAGAAATTCATCTTTCTATTGTAGAGTACATACACCATTATTTAATGTATATTGAAATAATTATTACTAATTTACAAAATTGTATTTTCTCATGTTAAGTAGTTTTGGCTATATCACCCACCTTAGTGGAGGATCCATAAATCATCCTTTATGAAAATGAGGCTTCTGGCCAAATGGTGCCTGTCCCCCACCTCTCCCTCACTGTGTTTTAAGCACAAGTGACAAAGTAGTATCCTGTCACAGAGCACCCCAAAGTCAGTGACAGTCCACAGACTAGTAGTTGTAGCCAAAAAATAAAAAACAAACCCTGTTGTTCACCATATGACGATAATATGCTGTGCATATTTTGCTACTAACACTCAATTTAAATTATTCTCTTTTATTAATTTCTCTTTTCTTTATTATTAAATTAACTAAGATAAAGATATTGCCTTGAAAGATGATGTCTTGTTACATGTTTACATTCATAAAGCTGTTGGTTGTTACAGCTATTCACTTTTATCATATTTTGCTATGTTGCAGCATTGTGCTAAAATCACCGAAATTCATTTTTCATCACATCAGAACAACACAAGTTCTCTCATCTCCTGCTGAAATTTAGGGAGAGCTGATTTAAGACTTATTTAATTAAGTCAGCAAGTACAACAATGACACCCTCTGGAAGTACCGATTATTTTTTGCTACCTGCAGCAGAAAACAGGCTGAATATCTCTTTAGTGTTAGAATGTAAAGAACATAAGAAACTTGACAAGCAAGGGTAGACCATTCATTCCATCATGCTCATTTGTTTAGCAAATAACTACGCTACCCCGATATCTCATTCCGATTCTTCTTAGAGATTGTCAAGGTTTCTGCTTCAACTACATGACTCAATAGTTTATTCCAAATTTCCACAACTCTTTATGTAAAGAAGTACTTTCTGGCTACAGTCCTCCTCCTTAATTTCCACTTGTGTCCTCAAGTATGTGCCATTCCAGTTGAAATAATTCTGTTGGATGTACTGTAGCTTCCACTCAGTGGCTGGCTTTGGTCAACATCTGAATAAAATGCGCTTTAACTCTTAAAGTTCAAAACAATACTTTAAAATGTCCCAAAATATATTCAAAATGTCCCAATTGAGACGGCATCACCATCAACCCCCTGGTCCAGCACAGTAAGACAACAAAAAAAAAAGTTTATAAAAGTGGAGTTTATAAACAAAAATTTCAAAGAGCAAAACCCAAAATCAGAAGCAAAGAGTCAAAAAGCCAGTAAATACAAAGAATAAGCAAAAAAAGGAAATGTACAGCACAGTGACTGCAATTCCCACAGGGCTGGGAGCAGTCCATCAACAGAGTCTGATAGGTAGCCCTTTCTCTTGGGGAACTACCCACAAAATACAAGGGACATGGCAAAACAAGCATTAATACATAGAATTCAATAAAAATGAATAACTATACAAATAATAAACATAAATAATAACATTAACATTGATGATAATAACCAATAGACCAAAAATTAAAGAACATAAAAAGGACATTTAAAAATAAGCCAGCGTTGAGACCCTGGCTTGAACAGAACAGCTACCCTCTTTCCCTATCCTTCTAACTTTAACCAGAATATTATGGATTTTGGTGATAGAAAAGCTTTTTGTATTTGACCTTCAGCTCTGTCTTTTTTATCTCTGGATGTTAACATTTAAAGAGGCCTTGTCTCACATTTCATATAGAATCATATACTCTTAGTAGAAGAAAAAATACTTGTATATACTACAATTTTTGCACAGCATAATATTTCAATTAATCCATTTTTTGAACAAAAGTTTAAATTAACTATCTGAACACTAAAGTTCAATCCCACTCTAACCCCAAACCTAAACCCAATGAACATGAAATTAAAGAAAGAAATGGAATAAAGAAAAGGAATATAATTTAAAAATTACTAACTACAAAAATTTGCAGAAAATACTAAAAACTAACCAATAAAAAACAGTACCTATTAGAAAGTCTCCAAACAAAAACACAACATCAACGATATAACACTGACAAGAAAAACAATGGGACATGATGACAATGCCTAGAGAGGAGGTGTATAAGTAAGATGTATGAACTGTGACAATTTAATTAATGGAATTAACCTGCAGAAAAAAATGTTTGCGGGAGTTGGTCTCGTCCATTACGGGAGATTGACGTCTGAAGCAGAGCTCCGTTAGCAGTGGCTTTATTTTTTCACTTATTTCTTATTATATTGAGGTATCCTGTATTTACCCAACCCAAGGAGTTTTCACTACAGTATATAAACATGATTAACAAGAAAGGGGGTCAGAAAGAACCGGAAAGGAAACTTAAAGCTACATCCAAGTCTAGACAGACGTCAAGCCTAAGTGCGAGGTACGGCCTCTCAGAGACTGACCTGGAACAGGCAGGCGATTGCACAGACTTCCCAGGACCCCACTCCACTGCATCATCTCCAGTCCAGAGCGAAAATGAGAGTGAAGGTGCAAGTGATGCAGGTCACGATAGCTCGCCAGTTCCAGAAGATCACTTGAAACTAGAAATGGCCTTGCAGTCCATGCTTTCATCTACTCCTTGAGAGCCTGAAGCATCAGCTATAACCGGGGTTGCCACTTCACCTGTTGAGCACGAAAGCCGAAACGATCTATCCGAACAGAAGGAAATGATCACAACACTGGCCACGGCCACGGCCATAAGTGAGCTTAAGATAGATATTCATAGAAATATGAAGAAAGAAAGAAGTGACTTGCTTAAGACAAACGAGAAGCTGTGGCTGGAGCTGTGACAGGATAATAAAGACCTGGAAATGCGTCTATATAATTGTTTTGATGCGACCTTTAAAGGTATGCTGGGGAAAATTGAGGAACACATTCAAGAAAACATGTCTAAACTGAGAAAACTTGCAGATCAGCTGGATGACATTAAGCAGGCATTCACGGCTCAAATTGAAACTGCGGAACAATTGGCATCTAATGCTGATGGAAAAGCTACAGCTGCGAATTCCAAAGGTAAAAAACTCGGAGACAGACTTGCAGCTCTGGATGATGGATGCAGAAGGAATAATATGAACTATTCTCAAAAATAATTGGAGAGGACTTTAAATCAGATACCGAGATAGCAGCAGCTTATTGCATATGTGGATCAAATACCTTTAAACCTAGGTCTTTTATTGTCTGCTTCGAGAGATTACTATGCAAGCTTGATGTGATGGCACTTCTCAGACACAAGCTAGAGATTATATTTGAAAATAACCACATTTGCATTTTCCCTGACTTCTCACCCTCAACAGCTGCTAAATGTGCAACCTTCTACAACATTAAACAGCGGTTAAGGAAAGCCAATATCAAATACAGCCTCTTGTATCCTGCCAAACTGAAAGTGGATGTTCAAGGCCAATACTACGTCTTGTCCAGCAAAGAGGAAGCAGAAAAGGAATTAAGGAAGCTGATCCCGACACTTTTTTGAAACACAATAGTGAGTCGCATCCTGTCATGGCATGGCAAGATGATATCTGTCTGATCCACTTGTAATGATACGGGTATTATAATTATACATCCTTTTCTCTACTCAGACGTTTTTTGTTTATGTTTTAATTACAGTTATAGACGTGTGTGTGAAAGAAAGTAGGGTTTTTTTTTACTACTCTAAAGGAGACTGTTTAACATCACACCATTGGTTTATTGTTATTGTTATTATTGCATTAGGATTTACTATGCTTATCCTGGACCACTTTTTAACACCATTCCCTGGGTTTATTATTTTATTATCTTAATACTTTAAGATTGCTGAAGATTATATTTTAAGCTTATAGTCTGTTAGTGATTATATTTTAGGCATATACAGTAGTATTTAGACTTAATCAGCAATAGATATCTCTATTTTTTAATCCTCAAATGTCGCTGCGGGGGGGCTTGTTTTGGTTTGGACGTGCTCTGTCTCTAGGTATGTCAGAGGACTGGGACTTTGTGAAGTGGGGTCCAGCCTCACATGGAGAGGCAAAATGGGGGGTGGGGGGTAAGGGGAGAGAGAAAGAGTGCAGGCTATATTTAATTCTATCCTTTTAATTCTTATAATTGCCAATGTAACAATAGGCTGCATGGCAATAACTTGTGGGGAAATTGGAAATTAAGGTTAAAGCTGTCTAACTTATAGTTAAGACTATAAAATGACATCAAAAATTCAGAATCAATGTCTCCGTGATAGGACAGTTAATTTTGTGAGCTGGAATGTTAAAGGCCTGAATCACGAATTAAAGAGAAAGAAAGTATTCTCTCACCTAACAGGCTTAAATGCTAAAATTGTATTTTTACAGGAGACCCACTTACTAAGCAAGGATCAGTTCCAGCTGCAAAAAGACTGGACTGGCCAAATATTTCATTCTAGCTTTACAAATAAAACTAGAAGTGTGGGAATTCTCATACATAGAACAGTCTCATTTGTAGCATCAGATGTAGTATCTGATCCTGAAGGGAGATAAGTAAGTTGCCCATGACAATCACGTAACTGTAAAATGGATTTTGATAAATGTGCATGCACCCAATGTTGAGGAGTACAGAACTTTTTTAAAACCTCACAGGATCTAATCAATAATATTTTAGAATAAGAAGGAGTAATTCTCTCTGCATTTCTTTTTCTTCTACATTCATCTCTATTACCCTATTAAACTCATCAATTTAGGTATGCTTACAAGCTTTAAGTATTACTCCGTTGGCAATGCTCTCTTTCTCAGGGGTGGGGTTCGATTTGTTTTCAGTCCTATTTTTTGTAAAAATTGCTCTATTTGTATGGAATGATTACAATAAAATTCATAAAATTAAAAAAAGAATTTGCATATCTGTGCACTAGCAACTACTGCAACCTTCAAAGTAATCTCCTTCCGCAGGTATGCATTTAATTACACAACACTGGCATTGTTATAAACATACACGGAACTCTGTTTCTGAAATACCTCCAAGTTCCTTTGCCTCGTTACATTGAATGTCAAATGTCTAGAAATCTTCATCCTTTCTTGGTAATTTTATTTTTGGGAAGATCCAGAAATCACAAGGGACTGTTCACAAGTCAGGTGAATAGGGTGGATGATCCAATTTGGTAACTGATTTCTTAGCAAGGAAGTGGCGAACACAGAACACATCATGACTTGGGACATTTTCACAATAGGTAAACCACTTCTGGTGCTGTTACTCACATCTTCTCTCCCCTTCTTGAACCTCTGGTGGCACTTAGAACCACTTGACTTTTTCCATAGCATCCTCACCATATGCAGCTTTTAACAGCTCCAAAGTTTCAGTAGCACTAAACAGCCATTCCAAGAATTAGATTGTTATACCTCATATAGGTAAGGCTTCAGGAATTTTGATCACCCCATGTAAAATAGATAGATAGATACTTTATTAATCCCAAGGGGAAATTCACATACTCCAGCACCAGCATACTGATAAAAAAAACATTAGAGAGTGATAAAAATGCAGGTATAACAGACAGTAACTTTGTATAATGTTAACCTTTACCCCCCCATGGGGAATTGAAGAGTCGCATAGTGTGGGGGAGGAACGATCTCCTCAGTCTGTCAGTGGAGCAGGACAGTGACAGCAGTCTGTCGCTGAAACTGCTCCTCTGTCTGGAGATAATACTGTTCAGTGGATGCAGTGGATTCGTTCTGCCATGGATGTTAAACTGTCCAGCTCCATGCCTACAATAGAGCCTGCCTTCCTCACCAGTTTGTCCAGGCGTGAGACATCTTTCTTCTTTATGCTGCCTCCCCAGCACACCACCACATAGAAGAGGTCACTCGCCACAACCGTCTGATAGAATATCTGCAGCATCTTATTGCAGATGTTGAAGGACGCCAGTCTTCTAAGGAAGTATAGTCGGCTCTGTCCTCTCTTGCACAGAGCATCAGTATTGGCAGTCCAGTCCAATTTATCATCCAGCTGCACTCCCAGGTATTTATAGGTCTGTAGCCTCTGCTCACAGTCTCCACCGATAATCACAGGGTCCTGGAGGGATCTGGGTCTCCTAAAATCCACCACCAGCTCCTTGTTTTTTCTGGTGTTCAGGTGTAAGTGGTTTGAGTTGCACCATTTAACAAAGTCCTTGATTAGGTTCCTATACACCTCCTCCTGTCCACTCCTGATGCAGCCCACGATAGCAGTGTCGTCAGCGAACTTTTGTACGTGGCAGGACTCTGAGTTGTATTGGAAGTTCGATGTATATAGGCTGAACAGGACCGGAGGAAGTACAGTCCCCTGCGGCGCTCCTGTGTTGCTGACCACAATGTCAGACCTGCAGTTCCCAAGATGCACATATTGAGGTCTGTCTGTAAGACAGTCCACGATCCATACCACCAGGTATGAAACTACAGTAATCCCTCCTTGATCGCGGGGGTTGCGTTCCAGAACCCCGCGATAGGTGAAAATCCGTGAAGTAGAAACCATATGTTTGTATGGTTATTTTTATATATTTTAAGCCCTTATAAACTCTCCCACCCTGTTAACATTATTAGAGCCCTCTAGACATGAAATAAAACCCTTTAGCCAAATGTTTAAACTGTGCTCCATGACAAGACAGAGATGACAGTTCTTTCTCACAATTAAAAGAATGCAAACATATCTTATCTTCAAAAGAGCGCCGTCAGGAGCAGAGAATGTCAGAGAGAGCGCTCGCAAAGAAAAGCAAACAATTAAAAATTCAATACATGCTTTTAAATATACAGAAGCACCGCATTTTGTAGAGGAGCCTCCGTGTCCTCTGTGCAAACAGCCCCTCTGCTCACACCCCCTCCGTCAGGCAGAGAGAGTGAGAAAGATAGAGAGAAGCAAACAAGCAAGGCGCGGGAAGCATATCTTATATCATTGAGGAGTTTTAGTTAATATGTAATACATGCTCTGATTGGGTAGCTTCTAAGACATCCGCCAATAGCATCCCTTGTATGAAATCAACTGGGCAATCAAACTGAGAAAGCATGTAACCTAAATTAAAAGACCCATTGTCCACAGAAAGCGGCGAACCAGCGAAAAATCCATGATATATATTTAGATGTGCTTACATTTAAAATCGCCGATAGAGTGAAGCCGCGAAAGTCGAAGCGCGATATAAGGAGCAGAGGTTGGATGGTGTTGAAGGCGCTAGAGAAATCCAGAAACATAATTCTTACAGCACCACTGCCTCTGTCCAAGTGGGATAGGGATCGGTGTAGCATACAGATGACGGCATCCTCCGCTCCCACCTTCTCCTAGTATGCGAACTGCAGAGGATCGAGGGTGTGGCGGACCTGTGTCCTCAGGTGGTGAATCAGCAGCCACTCCATGGTCTTCATCACATGTGATGTCAGAACGACAGGCCGGAAGTCATTCAGCTCACTAGGATGTGATACCTTTGGTACTGGGGTGATGCAAGATGTTTTCCAAAGCCTCGGGACTCTCCCCTGTTCCAGGCTCAGGTTGAAGATGCACTGTACAGGACTCCCCAGCTCCAGTGCACAGGCCTTTAGCAGTCGTGGCGATACTCCATCTGGACCCACTGCTTTGCTTGCAGCTCTCTGCTCACCTGGGCTGCTGTAATTGTGGGTGGGGATGTCTCTCCTATGCTGGTATCAGAAGGATTGGTGGAGGGTGCAGTACTCCGAGGTGAGAATGGGTTAGGTTGGTCAAACCTGTTAAAGAAGCTGTTCATTTGGTTTGCTTTATCCACGTCTCTCTTGATGGTGGCACCCCAGTGATGATCTTCATCCCATCCCACACTTCCTTCATGCTATGCCTTTAAACCGCCTTTAAAAACCCTTTTCTTCTGGTTCAAAAGGCCATTGATGTCACTTGTAATCCATGGCTTGTTGTTAGCATAGCAGCATACTGTTCCTACTGGAACTATAATGTCCATACAGAGGTTGATGTAGTCAGTAGTGCAGTCAACAACCTCCTCAATGTTCTCACTATATGACCCCTGCAGGATATCCCAGTCCGTAGTTCCAAAGCAGTCTCTCAGAGACTGCTCTGCCTCAGGGGACCACTTCCTGAATGAGCTTGTGGTTGTAGGTAGCTCCCTCACTCTTGGTTTGTAGTGAGGCTGAAGCAGAACCAGGTTATGATTTGCTTTCCCAAGCGCAGGCAGTGGGTTGGCACTGTACGCTTTGTGGTGAACAGCCCAGACACAGACAGGTAGACATCTTTGATTGCACCACCACACGTTTATTTACACTATATACACAATGGTCACGCACACACACCCCAGAGCCGCAGCTCCAATCACCCTCAAAAGTCCAGGCCCTCAACAATGCCTTCTTACTCTTCAGGCCGCCTCCTTGCCTGCTCCAGAGACCTCATCCGTCTTCCTTCAGACTCTAGCCATTGTATGAAGGGAGGCGGACCCTTTTATAATCACCTGGACGTGCTCCAGGTATTTCCTGGCAATCTTCCACCGACACGCCCCAGTGTGGCACAAGTGCCGGCTGCATCCCCGGAAGCACTCTGGGTGTCCCTGCTCCTCTTCCCCCCAGTACTTCCAGGTGTGGCAGAAGTGCTGCGGTCCAGGGCTCTCCAGGCATGAGCTTCAATGCTCTCTACCCGTGGTCCCCAAAGCAGCCAGGGCGGTTGCCCGCTCATGGTCTTGAAGAGACACAAGCCCTTCTCTGGTCCTCCTGGGTGTCCTAGCTGGGTACCACCCCCAGCCACATGCCGCAGTACCCCACCACAAGCTGAGACTCCTAGGGGCCAGTGGTCCGTCCCACGAGGGCAGGTCTTCCACGGCGGGAAGCCGACATACTCCACTCTAGGGCCCGGTCCTGCAAAATATAAATCAGAACAAGGGGTGGAGAAGTTGCCCTTACGCCGCCAATCGGCGAATCCTCGTTTTGTACGTGGGCAATGCTCCCCCCTCTGACTGGCACCCCGGGGTTTGACATCTTGGCCCCCCTTTCGAGACCTCCGTGCCCCACATGTTGGGACATCGGACGGGACCGCACACGCCCCCGTTACCTCAGCCAGCTGTGGGGTTTCCCTCTGCCTCCGCAGAGGTCGGCCCTTCTCTGGACGTGACCACCCAGCATCACATCATCCCTTCCTATCGGAGAAACCAGCATTCTCCCCTCGATTCCTCTCTTTACTCTGGAATGCCAGGACTGTCTGAGTCTCCTTATGACATAAAAAGAGACTCCGTCCCGTCTGCATCCCTGTAGAACGATACGAGACCACCGCGGGCACAGAGCGTAAGGACTGTGGACTGAAGGCACTCCTCCAGTTCGCGCAGGGCCACAAGCAAGGACAGAAAGTCAGCCGACGGTGGGCTTACCCGTCTCAAAAGTCCAGGCCCTCAACAACGCCTTCTCACTCTTCAGGCCACCTCCTTGCCTCCTCCAGCGACCTCATCCGTCTTCCACCTGACTCTAGCCATTGTATGAGAGGAGGCGGCCCCTTTTATCATCACCCGGACGTGCTCCAGGTGTTTCCTGGCAATCTTCCACCGACATGCCCCAGTGTGGCGGAAATGCCGGCTGCATCCCCGGAAGCACTCTGGGTGTCCCTGCTCCTCTTCCCACCAGCACTTCCAGGTGTGGCAGAAGTGCTGAGGTCCAGGGCTCTCCAGGCATTGGGGCGGCCCCCGGTGGTGACCACATACCTCTACAGGGCTGAGCTTCAATGCTCTCTACCCATGGTCCCCAAAGCAGCCAGGGCGGTTACCCCCTTGTGGTCTGGAGGAGGCGCAAGCCCTCCTCTGGTCCTCCTGGGTGGTACCCGGCCGCATGCCACAGTTTCTTTAATATTTGCATACAGTAGGTCAATAGACCTATTTCCCCGGGTGTTACAATCCACATACTGGGAGAAGGCAGGTAATGTTTTGTCCAGCATAACATGGTTAACGTCTCCAGCAATTAGCACAAGCACCTGGGATGTTAGTTGTTAGCCACGTTTCACAAAAACACAACAAACTGCATTCTCTGTAGGTCCTGACATTTTTCTCCGGCGCAGCCAGTTCGTCGATCTTATTTGGTAGTGAGTTCACATTTCCCAGAATCACAGAAGGCACCGAAGGCTTGTATCGCCACTTTCTCGCTAGTCGCTTGGCTTTTAGCTTAGCTCTGGCTCTGCTGCCACGATACGACCTTCTTACCTCGTCAGTTAAATAGGGAACCACACCAGCATGGGCATTTGTTCTCAGCACTTGAAGTTGACAACTTGAACGGACGAGTCTCTGCGTGTAATAATCCATGTCCAAGTAGTAAAAAGTGTCCAGGGAACAAGTCCACATAAAGAAAGTGATAAGAGTGATCAGTAAAACAGAGAAAAAGGTAGAAAAATAAAGTCGTACATGGAGGTGCTGGAAAGGCTGCCATTCGCGGTGGTGCCTGAGTCATCTAATGCACTTTTTTAGTCAGTCAACCATTCTTGCATCTTCTTTACTTGTTAACACACTGAAGTCAACACTTTTCCTATGATCTATGAAACAGTTCCAGATGATCTCCAGTCTTTTCCTATTACATCATGGGGAAAATTAAAGTGGCAACTCTCAACAAAGTAAAGAGACTTTTTTTCCTTTTTAATAACACTGGAACAATTTTGAGGAGGACAGGCTATTCGGTTTAGCAAAGCTTGTCAATCTGTTTCACTTAATTTGTCCTAAATAAAATAAATCAAATTATGAGGGTACCTAAAGTCTTATTGTTTTCCACATTGCTTATTTATTCCATGTGTCTATGGTTCTTAGTGTGAAAAGAAACTTTAAAACATTTTCTTGAACTCTACCCTTAAGTGCCCCCATGTACTTGTTGTAGAGCTTATTTTAAGATAACAGCTGAGACCCACAGAACTTATTCCAATCAGAATTTTTTTTTAATAATTTTATTGATTCTGTTCTAATCATACAACAATCCATACATATAGATTAATTTTTACAAAAATAGGATTGAAAAAAATCAACCCCCACCCCTAATAATAAATAATAATTTTAAACACAATTAATGTCCACTCTTAACCTACATTTGTTTATACTGACAACTTGGTGAAACAGTAGAAGCAAAACTGTAAAGACTTGCGGACTGAAATGAAATGTGAGCTCAACAACTAAATAACAATGCTGTATCATGGCTTGGGGCATTGTGAAGATGTATAAACCACTTCTGGAGTCGTTGTTCTGATCTTCACTCCCTTTCTTAAACCTCTTATTCCAGTCAAAGCCACCTGACTTTTTTATCCTCGCTTTTAACAGCTCCATTTCAGTAGTACTTTGTATCACAGGCAAAACATGGCTGTACTGGAAATTAAATTGTCACAGTTGGTATAGATAAGGCTTGGGATATTTTGAACATCCAATTTAAAATGCACTTTTCTAGTCAGTCGACCATTCTTGGGTTTTCTTATTCTAGATGTATCGACCTGCAGAGCCACAAGTACCATATGTCACCACAGGTCTATGACTGCAGTATCAGGGAGGAAGGGACATCACCGAATGTCTAGACCAGCAATTTAGTAATCACAAATTTTGTCATCACAAATCAAACTGATTGACAGGTAACCACACCAAACCCAAACGACAAAATTAACCCCTAACCTTAACCATTTATCCGACATGTTAACCATACTAACCTCTAATGTTAAATTCCATAATATAACTTGTCTGGAACTGCTGGCATAGTCCTGCATTGACATATGGTGCTCTGGGTCTGTAGCTGAATATTATTCCCTCCTTCTTGGATCTTCATTACTTGTTAAGACGCTGAAGTTAACACTTTTCCCATAATTTCCTAAATATTTCCATTGTTTTCCATTATTTTCCTATTGCATCAAGGGTAAAAATTAAAGTGGTGACTCTCACTAAAAAGGGGATCATTTTTTCCTTTTCTTTTTAACAACACTAGAACAATATTGACAATAACAGGGTATTCAATCTAACAAAGCTTGTCAATCTAATTCTCTTATTGTGTTCAAAGTAACATGCTGTAAATTGAATTTTGGAGTTACCTAAAGTCTTATTGTTTTCCACATTACTAATTTATTCCACGTCCTCTATGTGAAGAGAACCTTTAAAACGTCTTCATGAAATCGGCAAGTTCTCATCTCTGTTCTCGTGTTCTTGTTGAGGAACTCAATTCAAGGTACTGTATCAGCGGAGACCCACAGCACTTATTTCCATTCATAATTTTAAACAGTCATGTCCACTCTAAACCTACGGTTGCTCTAACTGTCAGCTTGGTGAAACAATAGAAGCAAAACTTAAAAGACTTGTAGACTAAAATGAAATGTGACCTCAACAATTACATGACAATACTGTTAAATTGCAGCAAAGAGGCAAAAAGAGGACAATGCAGAATATATCATACCTGATCGTTAAGCTGCCTGTATTGTCTTCTGAAATATGGTAATTGCTAACGAGTTTTCTTGACAGTACAAACCAAACTCGTTTGAATGTTCCATCTCTGAACCAACCGCTTGCACGGGCGGCAGCGCTGTTCCTTTAAATGCGCGCGGCGCACCGGCCCACGCGCCTTCCGTGTGTCTTTTTCTTGTTCCTTCTATTCCAGATCTTCGTCCGGCGCGTTGTCGCTCGCTGTCATTGTTGTTTTCAGTGCTTTTGTTTCTTTCTTTACGATTACCATTCCAGTCATGGCTGCCAATTTAACTGACGAGCCTTTTCCTTTTCACGGATTACTTCCTAAGAAAGAGACCGGTGCAGCGGCTTTTTTAAACCGACACCCCGAATACGATGGTCGGGGAGTTCTCATCGCAGTCCTCGACACCGGCGTAGATCCAGGAGCACCGGGCCTACAGGTAACTCCAGCGGGAGGCGGCTCAAATTGTGTAGGCCCCAGCCGGCAAAAGTGTGAGATTGAGTGAAAACAGATAGGAAGAATGTGTTTCCTGTGTCATTCCACGCAGTTTGACAACTGACAATCACAAACGTGCATGTGCGTTTTAAATGATGGCCGGGATTAAACGACTGCCACCTCTTACTAGCAAAAAATTCGTGAGCAGCACCTGACACAAGTCATTTGTTACGTTGGTACACGTGCGCGTGTTTATAGTGGTATATTGCTGTAACAAAATGTTTCTTTCAGTTCAGGATCAAGGCTGGTTCGGAAGAGGGTGCTTCAAACACAGTCACTCAGATATATTAAACAGTTTGATGTAATCGCTATCAGAATCGTGACATTAATGTGGCCGGACAAAAAGATGTCCCTGATTGTAGTGTTGCTGCGGTCTACCGTTGTGCGGACACTTCAGTTTGCTGCTTTCAGTGGCATTAAATACGAGTACATTATCATGAATGACACTAAATCAGTTGTTCCTTTTTTGAGGCATTACTGTTTGAACCTGTCATTTTAATTGGAGAATGCCGTTGATGGTACACTGATTATCATCAGTTCCTCACGGATCCCACATCCTAAGTTTGAGATCTGCACCAGGTTGCTGTCTGTGTAGGCTATGCATGCTTTTATGTATGTATTACCATAAATATCGACATTATGTCATGTTGATTGGCACTTCGAAACTGCCCCTGTGTGGTTGGGTGGGTCCAGCCGTGGACTATTGTCCAATCCAGGGTTGGTTTTGCTTTGTGCCCAGTGCAGCTAGGATAAGTAAGTTTGAGAACGTTACTTGATCATAATGGATTGACTTTTAAAGTTGGATGGATGGATTATTTTTTAAACTGAAAAGCTGTTTCCAACTATAACTTAATTGTACAACTGTACAACATAATCATTTTGAATTTCTTGCACCATCATTTGATTGACTATATGAGCTGGGATTACATCCAACTTTTCATTCATTCTCTAACTCACTTAACCAGTTCACGGTTACAAGGAACTAGTGGGTTACTCAGGCAGCATTAGATGAAAGGCAGGGACAGGGCACTATTCATATATATATATATATGTATGTATGTATGTATGTATGTATGTATGTATGTATGTACATATATATATATATATATATATATATATATATATATATATATATATATATGTATATGTATGTAACTGAAATTAACTGCATGCTTGTTATTATTTAAAATGTATGTGGAAAAACTTCACTGGACATTCTCTAACCAAAATAATGCACACATATTAACTGTTTTGAGAATCCATCCATTATTCAAGCCTTCCACCCATCTCACTGTTTTCTAATCCGTTAAAACTGCCTTCTCTACTACAGTACAGTGGGAATCTGTAGCTTATCCTAGCAACAGTGGGCACAAGGCAGAATCCAACCTGATGTGGCTTCAGTCCATCTAAGGGTGCACACACACACACATTTACACATGCAAGACCAAATTAAGTCAACACGTCTTTGGGATGTAAAAAGAAATATATGCAAACACAGAAAGGATGCATAAGTGCCATCTACGTATACTGTACAGTAACCTAAGCATAAGTTGATCTCTAGCTCCTGGAGCTGCGATGAAGCAGTATAGACCAATATGCCACCTGGATGAAAATGTAGATATTTTAAGCTTAATGATTCTGTAACATTTTCTATGTCCTATTAAAATGTATCCAGATTATTTTATTTCCTATTAAATAAGTCATGCATTTTGATTGTAATATTTCAGTTGTTTTATGTGAATTTTAATGTTAAGAATTTTGGTCTTTAATGTGTTAATGGATTGTTTCCTACTTGGTCATTTTTTAAAATAATCTGAAATACTAGCTGCTTGTTATGTTTCCAGTTTTCTCTTAACGCTTATTTATAAATGATATTTTCTAAAATGAGTTTTCTGTTTAAGACCTGTTTAGCTAAATACTTCATTTTTCATAACAGTATTTATTGTAGTTTTTTTTTTTTCTTTCTAGATAACAAGTGATGGGAAACCAAAGATTATAGACATTATTGACACAACAGGCAGCGGTGATGTAGACACATCGACAGTTGCGGTGCCGAAAGATGGAACATTAATAGGCTTATCGGGAAGGACATTAAAGGTCAAATTTCTGAATTGATTACTTTATGGAAACTCATGCTTACCAATGCATAAATGTTAAATGTTTTCCATGTCCTGTTTTGTTGTTTCAGTTGTAGCAGTGATAATGTCTTCTATAATGTGTATGGCTGAACATTAGTTGTGCAGATTAGCAGCAAAGTGTGCAGAAATTAATGACTCATCCAAAACATTTTTACCAGACTAGCAGAGAAAAAAAAAAGTTAATTGAAGAAGTGTTTTTGAAAGTGTCCAGTATTGCCTGACCAGTGTTTTGGGAAGGGGAAATATTAGACTAAGAAATTTTGAAGTACTCTTCACATGTTGAGTTTAAATGTAGCTATTATTATTGGATAATAAAGGTTTTTGAAATTGGCGGAGGAAAATGAGTAGAATGGATGTTTGCATTTTTGAAGTGCCTCTAACTTTAGAAAATCCACATCCTACACTGATTTTTTTTTACTCTGTGATATGTTTATTTAAAAGGTCTGGGTTTACACAGGTTAAAACAATTGCCTTATTAACACTCACATTTCCTGGAAAAAAATCAATTATGACATCATCATTCAGGTTGTGAATCTGAAGAATGGCAGTAAAATGAAGACTAAAGGGCGTTCGAAAACAAAGTTAGTACAAAACAGTATCCACAGTAAGAGTTTGGTTGTCAAAGTGAGCAATGCTGTTTCAATTATAAGAAAATAGAAATTACATTTGACCACTCAGATACTGCCTAGAATAAGTTGTCCCTTAAACACTCAGAGCAAAATAAAAGGAGACCTGTGATAAAAGCCATAAAGTGGCCAACAATCCGTTTTAAGGAGGTACAGTGTTAGTAGCTGTAGGTGTATCAGTCAATCTTTTTAAGAACTTTGCATGACACTGGGCAGTATAGGAGGGTGTTGCAAGAATCATGTGAAAGCATGATTGGAATTTGTCAAAGGACATAATAATGACCCAGTTGTGATGTGGAAAAATATTCTATAGTCAGAGGAGACCAAAAACATTTTAACCAAAGTTCAAAGAGACATGTTGCACAGCTATGATACTGTCCACACATCCCAAAATACCATACCTCTAGTGAAATATGGTGGTGATGCCAACATGTGCTGAGATTACATTTTATAAGCAAGCACTGGACATGTAGTTAAAATTGAAGGAAAATGGATGGTGGGAAAATGTATTTCAGTCTGCTAAAATATTTTGAAGAAAGTATGTCTTTCAACAAGGCAATACTTCTAAACACAAGGTAAAAATAAAATAAAAATAGCTCAATGACAGGAGGGTGAAAGTCCTGCAGCGGTCAGGTCAATATCCTAATCTCAATCAGATTGGGAATCTAAGGCACTGTTTAAAAAGTATGGTGCCTAGGTGTCATCTGTCTAACCTCAACAACCTGCCTGGAAGTAGGGGCTAAAGTCACTCCCAAACATTGTGCAAAGCTTGTACATACATACCCCAAAAGACTTAATGCTGCTGTTTCTTCAAAAGATGACTGTTTAAAATATTAAACTGTAGAGAGAGAATCAATTTGCAAAAAGACTATTTCATTTTTTTAAAGATTTGTATCTTCAAACAATGTCATCCTACAAAGATAATTTTACATTTTTTCATGTAAAACTATACAACATTTCAGTATTGCATCGTTATCCAGCAAAACTGGACAGTTGCTTACAAAACTGAATATTTTTGTGAGGAACTGCATTTGTATATTGAAAACTAGTTACAAGTAACCACTTACTTTAGTGGAATACAAGTCAGGAAGCCAAGTGTAAATGGGTAGTGTTAGGGTTGGAAACCCCAAGAGAAAATATAATATTGACTGTTTTACCTTTTTTTTTTATAAAAATGAAATTGTTCTTGATGTCAACACAGCAGATTCAGTCTAGTTAAAGTTTAGCCTTTATGTTTGTTGGAGAAGTTACTGTATAGTAAGGTTAATCTGGAATACATTGTCTAGTGTATTGTGGTTCGTTGAGTGCATCTTGTGCTGTTAAACATCTATTCAGATAAACGTTGCTCTGTATGCATTGTATTGGTTATACTGTGTGCAACAATCGAATAGAAAAGCTTTTTATTTAACTGACATGGTTGCTGTCAAAGTATTACATATCATTCATTACCTGTTCGTTTTATTACTTCAATTATAGGATGTATTTAAAATATTGTAGCTACCGTACCAAGTGATTGTTTTAATTGCTGTTCACTCATAGCAATTTGGTCACAGCAGTCACAGTGACGCATTTTCTGCTACAAAATTAATATACTAATAAGAGTGGAGTGTCCTTTTCCAAAACTTAATCTTTGCCTGCTTGTGTGCTACATACTGTATGATAGTCCCACATATTCCTTATTTCTCACTTTAGTTGCTTGTCATTTCCAATTCTGTAACTATGCACATATTTTAAAGAAGCTACTCTTTATGCTAGTCTGATAATAGTGATTATTCTTCATTGTTGCCTCATAGACCTATTTGGTAGGGCCCAAGTATGAGGCTTCCATGTTGATTGGTCACTCTAATTTGGCTTCATATGAAACAGTGCTCATGTGTGTGTGACTGTGTCCTGTGTCAGACTGGCACCCTTTGGACAATTTATTCCTGCTTTGTACCCCTTGCTGAAGAGGAAAAGCTCTGGGAAGTAGCATGGCATAAGTGTGAACGGATAAATGCACAAGGGAGCAAACAAAACAGAAAAATATGCACACTGTCATTAAATCGTCTCTTCAACTTTAGCACTTGAATCTCAAATGTCTTTAACAAGAAATATAAGAACCCTAACTTGACATCTGCCATTTTTAGTGGCTAACACATTTGTAAAACACACACCAGTATGCCAACTGCAAATGTAATTTGGTGTAACCTTTGCAACGAATATCGTAAATTAAGCTACACAACACAAACTAGACATGTAAATGAAAATATGCCGGGTGTATGTGTGTTATGCGCATATTGTAAGAGACAACAGGACTGTTTTTTAGTCTTGTTGCCACAGATACTGTAACTGTTTCTGAACAATAATTTTAAAATCTGTTAAAAAGGGTAAACCATTGTAAAATTAAGATTCTTAATTAGGCATGTGCTTTTCACATGAACATACATTTTTGTTTACTGAAAGTTCTGCTTCTGTTTACTTTGGGTTGATATGGAAACTGCATCCCATGCATTAAGGCCTTGTTCATGATGAACACAAATGCATCAAAGATGTGTCATTTATAGTGTCCCTTATATTTGCAGCTTCTACATTTCAAAGCACAAGGGGAGAAAAAATGTGTCTGATTATACTTTGATGTGCATTATGCTTAAAGGTATTAGTTGTAAACAAAAATCTGATCCGACATATTTTGCAGCTGTGTCAACGAAGTTACTGAGCAGGCTTCATAAAGCCTTTAGCAGCTTCAAAATCATTTTGACAAATGTTTTCATGCACAATTTGCTGTTCTTTATACAAAGAGGACTGTTTGACTTATGTTAGGTAGATTGCCCAGAGGGGACTGGGCGGTCTCGTGATCTGGAACCCCTACAGATTTTATTTTTTTTCTCCAGCTTTTGGAGTTTTTTTTTTTGTTTTTTCTGTCCACCTGGCCATCGGACCTTACTTATTCTATGTTAATTAATGTTGACTTATGTTTATTTTTTATTGTGTCTTCTATTTTTCTATTAATTTTGTAAAGCACTTTGAGCTACATTTTTTTCTTTGAATATGTGCTATATAAATAAATGTTGATTGATTGATTTATTGTTTAGTGCTATCAAGAAGCACATCTTGATTTTCTCTGAAGCACAGTTCGGTTTGGCTGAGGAACATTAACATAACTCAGTTTAGTTCCTTTCCTTCTAAATCTAAACCCAGTGAAAGCCAGTTCCAAATATCTGACTTCTCTGTGTTGTTAGTAGTCTGTTTTATAGGAAATCTGTCATTCTCCAATTTTCAAATCTGACCACCAATGCTTATCGTCTTGAGCGTGAAAAGGTCCCATACCTACAACTTTTACAATCTGACCACTAATGCTTAGCTAGCACCCTCATTTACCATATGACATGAGGGTTCACATAATGATGATAAATAATTAGATTAATCAAATAATAAACCAACAATTAGAACTATAAGACCTGTAAAAAGTGTGATTTGAAAGATATCACATCCTAAGGCTGAAGTCTTGGTCAGAGTCATGCTTTTTAAGCTTTCTGGAGTTGGCGGCAGAAGCCTAATAACTAATAACTCCACAATCATGCATTTGCAGATGGAGTTGAAATATAATTTTGATTATAACATAGAAGTTAAACATGAATTATGATTTTTTCCTTTACCACTGAACATTTTTTTTGGTTTACTGGAAACAAATTGTTTTTTATAAAAATAACTTAAAGGCAAAATAGTAAATGTGGAAAAACAACATAACACAAGTACAAATGCTTTGAACAAACTGAGAGAAAATATGTCTTGTAAATGAAATGATAACTGTACTGTAAAACTTCTAGTTCCACATTGCACAATAATTTAAAAAAAGTCTAAATGCACTACCAATGCATGTGTCAGTGAGTGCTTTTACCTGTGCTTTAATAACCTGGTTATTCACAGAAACCTGGTATGGAAAAATGCCAGGCATAGCAGTGTGCGCCTATGGGATGAGAAAGAGAACAAAGTTGTGCAACAACTTACACCACCTTGTAAGCAGGTACAACAGGCTTAGTACGGAGGATAATGTTACAAAATTAACTCCACACACATTTGGCACACTGTTACAAATATGAAAAAGAACTTATATGCTCTTAAAAAATATGGAAACAATATTTTATATTTATATTTGGACTAAAGTATCGTGAGGTACTGAACCAAATATATTTAACTCATAACCATGGGGAAGTATTTATATTATGTTTTATGTTACTCGGCCACTGGTTCTGAAAGTGTGCATTGAAAGGTGCTGCCAATTTCTTAATCCTGTATTCCTTTGAAGTGCTGTGGAGGTATATTATAGGTGGTCTTCAGATTTGAAATGAGCTGTCTCACAATATGTATAGTACAGTATAATAAAATATATCTCTGTATAATTCAGTATGTGTTGCATAAGGCTTGTGCTGTGAAATTTGTGCAGCAATGAGATGTTCTTTGTAAATATTGTCCCGTCTTTGACTAGGTATTTTCACATTTTGATTACTGTTGAATTTATTTGGTTATTAGGAAATATTTGCACATTACGAATGACAGTTATCAACTTATCTGTATTATGCTTCAGGTATGTTTCTCCTAACATGTACCTCTCATCGTCATTACTTTCCATATAGGGATTTCAGGGTCTTTTTGTACACTCGAAGTGAACGTTTATAATAACGATGGCTTAATGATTGTTCTCTTTTTTTTTTTGTCAAAGAAATTATTTTTATTACAGTTTTATCCTGTTTACTTGAGGGTGTACATTTTCCTGTGTTCTGTCCCATTGAATTGAGAGAAATTTGTAGTGGCATGTTGAATAGTTGAGAGAGGGTGTGGTATTAATTGCTGGTGTGCTGCCGTTAACAGGCAATCAAATGGCCAGTGAGCAAACACAGAAGAAATACAAGACCAAAGAGGACTAGCTGCTGATTGCTTAAAGTTGGAAGTAATCCCATTCTGCTGTTCACTGACACAGCACTTAGACTTGAGGATCATTTCCTTTTAGTATCTTCACATAGTCTGATCTTGATTCTTTCCTATTATGGTACTATCTTGGGTATTCTGTAACTAACCCTCTAGCTCCATGCTTGTTTTCAGATTCAAGTTGTCTGATGGTGATGGTATTTGAACTTTTTTTTTTTTTGTGCACAGTTTAATAATGTCGTCTGAACATTTTGCCAAGGGAGAATTACATAGGGGGTTTGTGCTTTAAATGGAAGTTTTTATTAAATCGGATTTCTGCTTTAACCATGTTACTCACTTTATGCAGATTCTGTGTATGTAGATTCACTCGGTGTTACCTGTTGCAGGCGGTTATTAAGAGGATGAAAGAAAGAGACAAAACCAATAAAAAGGTTTGGGGTATTCACCCTATATAGATGAAAGAAGGGTTTTTCGCATGAGCAAAAAGAGTCATTTTAACTGACTGAGTCCACAACTGAACTGAAACAACAGAAAATATGGAATTATATAGGGCAGCCAGAATGGGGTGTGCTTTGAGGGTCAGTACCAAGAGTGAGGTCAGAGTGAAGTAAGTACATTGTTAGTTTCACCTGCTGATCTGCTGATGATTTATGTAAAGTGCGTCATTCGCTTAGGATATCCGCATTCCTTTCACTTTTCAAGATTTTGTCATCCTTGTCATAATTATTACTATTGTGTAAGACTGTATGAATAAGAATTTTTTGCTGCTATAAGTGATGCTCCTTTAAAATTGTCTGTAAAAGATTTAATCTTCTACATTTACTCATGTTACACTGTTGAACTTGAATTTATTTAATTAGGATTAATAAAACGCAAATCATTTTTTTCATTAAGCAGTCACAAATTTGCTATGACAAACCTAACCATGCTCTGGTGTAGCTAGTCCACCTTTGTGGAGCTAAGGTGCTTCATACCAGATCAAATTGAATTCTCCTGTTTTTACGAATGTACATTTTGTTATGTCCTATATAATGTAAAAAAAAATGACATAAAATGGAGATTATCATTTAATACACATATCAAGGAACTGGTATGAAAAAACCGTAGTCCCAAATTATGTAAAGTTCATTAAAAACAAATTTTGGGGATACAAAACTGTGATTCTCTTATTGGAAGTACAGAAGGACAACTGAGTAACTGATTGAGAAAGCTGCTATTCAGGAATGCAACCAAAATGCTTATGACAATGCGAAGAAAGTTGACAACAGAAACTGTACAAATGACCACGATTGCCCATGCATTGCTAAAATAGGCTAAATGCAGAGTAACAAAACACCTTCCTGGTAATCCCTGCTTTTAGCAACTAAGTAACAATGTGCAGTCTGAGAACACCATCATAAATGAATGCCAAGAAGGTCAAAGTTATTAAAATGTCTTTCTTATAAATACTGTAAGAGACATGGAGAAAGTAAACAGTATGAGCCACAACAAAAACAAAATAAACAAGAAAGCAAAAATCAAAACTCTTGTTGCTTTTTTGGATTTTCCTATACAAGGTCATTTTCAAGTTAGATGGTAAGGCTGTTCTTCTATTGAACCCTTGCTCTGACATTGTCCCTAGCATGAAGCACAATGGCTCATTGACTGGAAACAGACTTTAAGCCCCAAAAAGTGGGACCAATTCTTGCGTAATCGTCCAAATAATTTCCAAAGGATTAGAATCCTTAATGAAACTGTTGAGGTTACCTTCCTGTGAGTTCCCTCCCTCTGTTTGCCTAGGGTGTTCTTCAACCCTGAGCACCAGCTTACATTTATAAGGATAGGTAACCAACCTTATAGTCTATCACTTAATTTATTAACACAGTTATATTTGTTCACTCTCTTAGGGGTCTTCTCCTGTCCAGTTGCATTCACCTTAGCCTGCAATTCTGGTCAAGACCAGGAAGTGCACTTCACATAAATCTTCTCGGCTTTAGGAATTTGAAAGGTTTTGAAGACATAAGGCAAAATACGGTAGTAAGGGGGGGAAAAAAAACTACTCTAAGAAACATGAGAGATTAATCTTTAGTCAGGACAATGACGCAGCCTATACGACAAAGGAGCGGCTTACTCAAAGCTTCACACCTTAATCCAATTAAATATGTGGCATGAAATGTTAATTGTTGTTTGCCAGTTGTTATTATGTAACTATAGGGAACTTGAGTTTTGCCAGATAGAAGGTTAAAAAATACATGTGACTTCTGCAAAAACATTCTTAATTGTAATTTGTACCAAATGCTTTTATTTGCTAGCAAAGAGGATGATTGTTCTTGTATCAGTTTTTTTTTTTTTTTAAACATTGATTTTACTTTTATGTAATAGACGTGTTAACTGGAAAAATGTCATATATTTAACAGTTCATATTGTAGTAGAATAATATGTAAAAAGGTCTAAAGGAAGATAGTACTTTATATAGGCATTACGTGTACTTTTTGCCAAAAAGTCACTATGGTATACAGTTTCAGACTAAATTATCCAAACATACAGTATTTACAAACTCAGAGAAGATATACTTTTAAATATGCTGTCAGTATTTTAACTTTTGGCAAAACTCGTTGATTTTTAAAACCAGTAGACTCTAATACAAAAATAATTGTATGAGCTTTCTTCCTGAGATGCTTATAAATGTAACATTTTTTATGTACATATTTTTTCAGCTGCACACCTTTCACTTCAAAAAGCACAAATACATCTTGTAAAATTCCTTATTGCTTATTGTATTAATTGTAAACTATATAACTGTAATAAATTAATTTCTTTGACAAAAAAGAGAACAATGTGCTTATTAAAGGCGTATCATTTTTAGTATTTTGGTTTCAATGAGAATTAAGTCCAGTAATATTTGTTAAATGTCTATGGTTAATTTTGACAATGTATTGTTTTAAATATTAACATGTTTAACTTTTTAATAAAAAATACACAATGGTTTTTGAAAAATAACATTCAGTTTTCTGACATTCCTTGTTATAAATACTGCTTTCTAATTTCTTGATAAATAAAAATGTTTACATTTGTTTTAATTGCTTTTAACATTCCCATGCTACTAATCCCATGTACTAATTAATAAATGACCCTTAGTGAACTATTTTTCTTTAGAATGTTTATACTTGTGCAAAAGAAAATACACATTTAAATGATTTTTAACTACAAATGATTGATGATGTTCATATATATATATATATATATATATATATATATATATATATATATATATATATATATATATTTAAGAATTTCATTTAGGTTTGGAAATTGTGGGTTTTAAAGTCATTTTTTTTTTTTTGTTGCTGATGGCACCGTGGTTAGAAGTGGTTAGTTTTGTTGCCTCATATTTTCAAGGACCTGAGTCCTATTTACAGCATGGTCACTGTCTGTTTGTTCTTTCTCTCTCTGACTGATGTCTCAAAAATGGCCCGTTATGAGTGAGTGCATGTGTATTTGTGTGCTGTCTGAAGGACTAGTTGCTTGTCCCAGGTTATCTCTCAGAAGTCATATAATTGATTTATCAGTTTTGTTTACAGAGCACTATTAAGCTTTTTCTATTTCTGTGGAATATTTTTTTTGATGTATAACATATACAGTGCACCTAGGTTTGTCTTAACTTTGTCTTTTAAACATTGGGACATCAAATAAGCACACACTAGACAGCAAAGATGATTAATTTCTACTGCATTTCCTGTTTCCTCTTCCTGCATTATGTTGTATGAATATACGAATCTCCTGAGCTATTCAACTGCAATGGCATTAATATAGTGCCAGAATAATTATAAACAGACTAATAGCAAGCATCTTATCACAGTCATTGAAGTAATCCCTCATTAAACGGCTTCCTGTCCTGGAGTCTATGCTCTGATAACATGGGGGTTTTTCATCCTACTGTATCAGGATTTTTTTTTCTACTGATAATAATTTATATGACAAATATTGGACATATCTAAATTCTTTCAATCATTAATAAATTAATATTTTGATTTCTAAAGGTTTTACATAATATGGTGTTAAAAATGGACAATATGCAGTATATAATTAGGATATTTTTCATAATTAGGCAATTGTTGTTTTAGTGGGTTCATAAAATGGAATGATGGATGTAGAGATTTTAATCTGACTGACAGACCTAAAAGACTTAAGACCTTGTCTGGTAGTGTTTTTGAAAAGTAAAATGTGAAAAAAGATTTTTTTAATTAATTAAATTCTGCATGCTATTCTTTCTGAAGCAAAAGTATATTAACGTTACCGCCATGTTAAATATTTGAAAACTGGGTCCATATCACTACAGGCTAGCAGCTTAACTATACCATCCTGAACTTTAAAGGGTTTTCTTTTTATGCCTCTTGATTTTAAGTTGCTACAGGCAAAATATTGTGGGCATCGATGGGTGAATTGACGGTTTTACTGTGTTGCATGTAATCTTGGCAAAGAAATATGTATTGAAGGTTCTTGTCTTTTGTTTTAGATTCCTACAGCCTGGACAAATCCCTCTGGAAAATATAACATTGGTATCAAGAATGGCTATGATTTTTTTCCAAAAGCTCTGAAGGAAAGAATACAGGTAAGCTAAATATCCTGCATTTTCTCATCACTCACTAAACAGAATTGTTCAAAGGCAGCTTAGAGTAACTGTGTAAATTGTAGAGTAAATTGATTAAACTCTGAGTTGTGTCCTTTTGTGAACATTCACTTCATTTTTTTTTTTTTTTGTTTTTGTGAATAGCACTTTTCCATTTTTATCATGAATCTTTAAAGACATTGTCTGTGCGTGTGTGTATAATTTGTAAACTGAGGTGGATTTTATGGATTAATCTAATCCCATCATTGTAGTCATTATTGTGGCAGTTTTACCCTATTTTGTATTTGAATATTTATTGAATAATTTGATATATAGAATATGAAAAACTCGCACATTAAAAAACACAACCAAAATAACTCCAAGAAGAAGACAAACACAACACTGTCACCAGGTTATTTATCAGCCTGACTGCACTGACTTGAGAACATGGAAAGAACCCAGAACTATTTTAGTTAAAGGGTACCTAATGTTTATACCTTTTTAACGTCAAAACCAGGATTTTGCTTAGCTGTTTGGTCTGTCCATTACCAGTCTAAACAGTAATAGAAACTGTGTTTCTTCTCCAAAAAGCCAACTTCTAAATAGGAGACGCTGTCCTATGCTGTTGTTGAACTGCAAGCTCTCATTCAGTGTAGATTAACTGCACTGGATTAAAAAAAACAAATGCTATACATTTTACAGTGTCGGCCACGTCACTTATTGGATGTGATTTATGTATAATTTAATGTTTGGAGAAAATATTTAAAATACCTTTATAAAGGGTTACCTGTGCTTATATAAGATGTTACCACTGCTAAGTAGTTTTTTTTTTTTTTTCAGGTCCATAAGTTTACCATTAAAAAGTTGCAGGCCCTGGCATAAATATCTGACAAAGAGTGAAAGGGCAACTTTGCCCAAAATAAAGCTATCAAAAGTGTTTAAAAAAACTATTATATTTACAGTAGCTACTATATATACTGAAACGTTGTTTTACTTAAGCACACTCACAAGTAATAATAATGGCAACTGACACATGCTTTTACCAGAAAATTTGTGTGTTCTGTCTGAAGAAATACTGTGGTTGTAACTTTTGTCACTAGCATGAATTTTTAAAGCAATCTAGCTTCATCCCCATGAAAGAACTATTGTCAAACAGTTTAAATAAGAATAAATGAGTTACTTACAATATTGTTTTGTCGTATGCTATATTTTCATAATGCATCCTCTTCGGGTGTTGTGGAACACCACACAATGATCAAACAACCACATTCCAACAAATACTTCCACAAAGAGGGAATTTTGCATGATATTTTGGGGAACTTTATTTTGCTAAATGTCGGTCAGTTGCCCCCATAATTATTGTACCCAAGAATTTTATAGAGGGTCACAGCATGCTGTTGTACAGTGTGGGAGAGGGACAGGAACAGCTAATAGAGCAAGAAAATACAATTTGACTAAAATTTTATTTGGTTATTTGATTACATCAGTTAATCTCGGCAGCCCACATATTTACTTTGTAATAGACTAGTCTCCTATCCACAGCTGATTTTAGCCTCATCCCCAGTGCTTGTTTTGATGGATGTTGGGTCTCCATAGCCTTGTCATTGAGTAAATAGATTTCAATGGATATATGTATTATTTTAACATTGAAAACGCAGAATCTGAAAAAACACAATGTTTGAAGTAAGACAGCAACTCTCTCATAGTCAAAAATTCTACTTCTGTTTCATTTTTCAAAATTAATGAAAATTTGTTTAATTTTTTGTTTTGCTTTTGATGAAGAAAGACAATTCTTTTTGAAATAGTTGCATGCAGATATCAGATTCTTATTTTTATTTATTGAAATTATTTGTTTCTCTTACAGTATATGCTTGGTTTTAAATAACAAGTGTTGAGTGTGCAGTTGTCCTTGAGTGTGTGGGGGAAATGCTTGATCTTTTAAGCTCTTCTCATATACTCTATGTAAAGGTAATTGAGCAACTCGATTTGAGACTAGTATAAAATTATATTTCTATTTACATCCTTGCTGCTTGAAGAAAATACCCTTCATTTTCAAAAACTGATTTTCTACATGATTTACTTAAAATAAAAATAAACATTATTTACAGCAGAAATTTTTTTGCTAAAAGGAAAAAAAATGTTGTTCAGTGTTTCAGTTAAAGCTGACTCTTGATCACTATTTTTACCTGAAACACTAGACTACTTTTATGCAAGGTGTACTTTTTTCTGCCTTGATTTAGGCACTCTACTGTACATTTAAAACTTTTGCCCTGTGTATGTACAGTATTTGTCTGAAACTATTCATGTTGCCTGAAATTTTTTAGTTTCAGGAGTTGATCTCTGTAATAATGAAGACATTTTTATTCTTAATTAGTCTGCATCTAATCATTGTCAGAAAAATCTCTCCTTGCAGCATTTCAGTTTGGATACCGTGCTAACAGGTCAGTTGAAAATGAAGTCAAGTATAGCTCTCCATTATACCTTGCAGCATTCAGGCTTATGTTAGCATCTTATTTATGGATTTTAGAATTTATCCATTGCAAAATATTTCAGTATGAACATGGACAATGCCACATGTCTATAAATTTATAACTTTCTGAGAGCAGATATTGGGCAGAGCAAATATCACTCAGGATCTCTTGAGGAGAGAGTTCTGTCTCTTCTATTTTTGCCCCTCTCTCTACTCCAGTGGCTGCACCTCTAGTGCTATATCTATTAAACTGCTGAAGTTTGTAGATCAGACACATAGTGCCCTATTCAAGGGAAAGTGCATCAGCTGGCTATTTGGTGTACCCTCAGCAATGTCAATCTAAAGGCGTTTTTCCACTGCATAGTACGGCACGACACGGTTCAGTTCAGCTCACTTTTGGGGGGTTTTCCACTGGGAACAGTACCTGGTACCTGGTCCTTTTTTTAGTACCACCTCAGCCGAGGTTCCAAGCGCGCCGAACCGTTACCAAATCGTGACGTGTAAACTCTGCTGGTCACTGGTTGGCCGGAGAAAATCGTCATTACTGCGTCATTGAACTTGCGACACGAAACACAACAGACCCGCTAGATTTTTAACACAGCCAGCGAAGGTTTGGACGCACCATTTTGTTTTAACCAAAAATGGCTGTTTCGTGGTCTATTGAGGAAGTACAGACGTTCCTCGTTGGTAGCCGAGGCGGATCCAGCGAGAGCTGGATGGGGCGACGCGGAATGAAAAAGTTTTTCAGGAGGTCGCTTGTGCCGCGTTTACGATGATGTCACGGCAGTAGAGGCAGCGCAACTATAACGACACGTGAATAATCCCGCCCACTCTAAAGCGGTACTAAACTGCAGTCGAAACGCAAACTGAGCCGAACCAAGGTGAGCTGTACTGAACCGTGCTGTGCCATACTATGCAGTGGAAAAGCGCCATTAATACCCTTACAACTGTGAAAATAATTGTAGATTTTAAGAAGCACTCACATCTTCTATACCCTTGGTTATGAGTGGTCTCCATGTCAACAATGGAGATAAATTCTGAATTTCTTTGCACTTTTATCACTCACTGTCTGACATGGGATGGAATTATAACTTGTCAAATGCATCAGTTCTGCATTATCAAATAGTTTTATATATTTGGATTTTTGTACCACGTTTTGGCATTCACCACGGCTATATATAATGTTGTGATGGTGTCTTTTATATTGTACATGGTTACTGTTAATTGTATTTACTTTTTTGTGCTACTTATGGATATAGCACCAATAGAAATTCCTACCCGTTATGCTGCCTGCCAATTAATGTTCTAAGCCCCAGAAAAATTTAAAGTTCAAGTTTAAAAAAAAAAAACAAACAAAAAAAACAAAACATCAGAGGACCTCTTAATGAAAATGTAGAAAAAGACAGTAGCATCAGAGTAATTTAACAAAACCTAATTGAAGCTTAAAGTGTTGTCCCTAGTGATGAGTAAACCCCATCTAGTTTACTTCATTCTGAGTTTGAAATTACAGACATGTTTGGGAACTTTGCTAAACTTGGCAAAATGTATTGAAGTCAATAGGAAAAGAGGAACTGAATTATTTTAGTGGATTGGAATGGTGTAATAGTATTCAGTGTCCCTGGGAGCTAAGGAAGCATCTACCAACTATGTTGGACCAATTATTGTGGACAAAATGTGATCTGAGCTGTGAGGCAGCAGTGCTAACCTCTGAGCCACCCTGTTTCATACAGCAAATGATGCAGACAAATTGATAACCAAAAACAAATTACAACAAATGGCCACAAACTAGCAATAAGTAAAAACAGATATATATATTTACCAGCAGCCGTACCACATGCACCTGAAGCTAAGAAATTTTGGGCCCAAACAGTATTTGGATGAGAGACCAACCAGTAAAAGCATGGGTTGCTGCTGGAAGAGGCCAGCAGGAGTCACTTACCCTGAGATCTGAATGTGAATCAATGCCCCAGTGCATTGATGGGTTCATAGTGCTGTAAAAATGGTACTGTCCTTCAGATGAGACATAAAACCAAGGTCTTGACTCTCTGTGGTTATAAAAGATCCCTGGGCATCTTTTGTAAAGAGCAGGGTGTTTCCCCGATATCTAGGCTAAATTGCCCTCCATGGCCTAGTTATTCTTGCCCACTGATCGTTCATTTTCTCTAATTGGCAAACTATCTCTCACCCCTACACCACCTATAGCTCATGTGTGGTGTATCATCCAAGTGGCTATCACACATTAATGGTGGTTGAAGTGGCTCCCCACTCACTATGAAGAAGCACTTTGAGTAGTGAGAAAAGTGGTGTATAAATGTAAAGAATTATTATTATTATTATTATTATTATACATGTTTATCAGTGCATTCAAAGAGTTCCAATAGTCAGGGCACTGATTGGCTGTACAACAAAGCAGGTAGTAGCCAGAGCCAGAGTCTATATAAGGTATTTGTGTGGAGTGTGAATGCATGCACAACAAACCTTATACCCTGTGAAAAAATAATAAAGATTTATTACAAGTTATAAGGTGTTTGTCTCTTTGTTAAAAGAAAAAAGAGAGAAAGATCTTGGAAACAAAAACAAGTACTAGTTGTGTCCAGTCTACAGTATCTGTGCAATCCTTTGTAATTTTATCCTCCATCAAAAACATAGAAATTCCTAGTAAATAGTAATACATCTTTTGTTATTTCAGAAGGTCTCATGTTTTCTAAGGTTTGTTTTAATTATGTACCTTCTTTCCTTATATGAACCCAGTGTGAGGCAAATTGGTTGCAACTTTGGTAAGAGGGATCTGAAGTTCGGTTAATGTTACTTCATATTGGCACTTCCCTGCAGCCTCTAAGAGCTTATGATGTGAGAGATCAGTGGTGTATACTCTGGGAGTTGTACGTGGTCTCCACTCAATAGCAAGGAGTATAATGGGCTTAATCCAGCAGTAAAGTTTCAACATACACTGGATCTATGCTGAACAAAACAGTATTTTCATAGTGTTCTCAATATGGTCAACCAATGTACTTCTCAAATGAAAATACTATGAGTTTTTGGTTTTTTTTGTTTTTTTTTGTTTTGCTTGTTTTTTTTTTTTGTTTAGCACCTGCACCAAACATATCGGGCAGAGACTTAAATGCAAGTTGGAGTACACTTACAGTACACATGCCTGAAAGTTCTGTGCATGGCTGTTACAGTTCTGTCATGTCACTCTATCTCCACAAAGCATAATCTGTTTGTCTAACTCGGCCACACAGCTAATTTCCAGGAAAATATTTGGCAAACAAGGTCTCCAGCGAACACAGCAAATTCACTGCAATAAACACTGACAAATTTCACCGATCACCACTAGCTGTAATGTGTGAAACGTACGGTATTGGCAGTATGAAATCATAGTTAATTTTTTGTTTCCATTTACAAAACACTAGCATGCATGCACTGTTGTGTCATTTTCACGTGCTGTTTGTTCAAAATTGTTTTGCATTGTGTTTGTCAGCTGTTAATCTTAGCTGGCTACAGATTTCTCCTAACATGGTTACAGAGGTGTTTTTTTTTTTTTAAAGTAAATGTTGTTGAGACTGCTCTGACCTGAATTAACATTTTCTGAGCCTTTATGGATGACAGATTCTGAGACCTGAACATATGATGTGTTTTTCCTCTTTTTCTGATGTTGCATTATGCCATATTACAAGTGATAATCAAGTGTGAATATATGTCCCTGAACTGTCAAAACTGGCACAACATTTTGTAAAGCTGTAGTGTGAATGTGGTGTCATGTTAATATTGTCAGGTATTTTTTTAAGTAAATATTGCTTGGTTGGTAAAATGAGAAATGATTTGTACTCTACAATAAATGATCACTCAGTTGAGCATGTTAGTATGAAGGCAGTATTATAATGCTTTAAATATATGCTGTCCCCTCAAAACACAGAAAGAACGGAAAGAAAAGTTATGGGATCCATCACATCGAGGTGCAATTGCTGAAGCTTGCCGTAAATATGAAGAATTTGACAGCACCCACACTAACTTATCTCAGGTGTGTTCAAAGCCTATTGTACACAAACTGCTTAAAAATTTTTAGCAAAGTGTTTACATTTTTAAAACTTTTTTTAATTATGTTTGCTGAAATTTCTGTTAACAATATTCATTTTAAAGGACGAAAAATTGGTAAAGGAGGAGCTGCAATGTCAAACAGAGCTGCTTAATTCACTAGAGAAGAAATATAGTGATCCTGGGCCAGTTTTTGACTGTTTGGTGTGGCATGATGGTGAAACATGGAGGTTAGAATGGTTTTAATTATTATGGAATGTATTTATTTGCCTACTAACCCAAACAGGATTTTTGGATAATTGATAAAAAGCCTCTGTTTTTATTACTTTACTTTTTCCTGAGATTTTGTTCAAATCAACTTTTTTACTGTGTGAAAATTTTGTCATTGTGTTTCCAGCTTTTTATTTTAGAGATCAAAACTATTAGAATTTTTCTTTTGCGTAAGAATTTAAATTAAGGCTTTCTCCATATTGTATGCTTAAACAACTTGGGGCATTTAAAATTATATTTGCATAGTAAAATAAATAGAATGTTTAACAAATATTTCATTGTACATATCTATGTTGCTTTTTAATAGTAATAGAGAGCAGCATTGGGATTATCCTGTAGCAGTAACACTTGCCATTGGACCATCATGGAATACACAACCTAAATGTGCTGTGTTTACAAAGTAAAAGCTTGCACAAAACAGTGGAGGCCTATTAATCTGTGAGCAACATTGCAACACGGTGTATCCGTGCATGCTTCCAACCTTTCAACTAACCTTATATCTGAAAGCATTAAAGGAAGTTACTAAATAATAATCCATTTGATCTGTAACTTGCCACAGTGTTTCAGTGAATAAAAATAGGATTGTGACAAAAAAGCCAGGCTGAAAAAATGTCCCTGATCAGATTTCCTCATATGGAAGGGTTTGACTTCTTAGACAGGCCTGATTTAGACAACATATTTTGAAAAACTGGAACATTAGCATTCTACTTTGTCTTTTATATTGTCTTCACCGTTGCTTCCTATAATAAATAACAATATAAAGTATACAGTATTTTATGGACGTGGCTTTTTTTTCCTTTACTTTAAGGTCTCCTTTACTATTTGTTTCATTGTTGGGCATTATCATCATCATCATCATATTCATCAACTAATATCTATACTTTTCCAAAGATAGTTTGAATAGTTCTGCACCCTTCATATCTAACTAACCTCTAATGGGAGGGGATTCTCTAAGGACTGTTACATTTCACTCAGGGTGTCAACCCTGGCCTATACTTAAATTCCTTCTTTAATTGATTCGTTGTACTTTTCAAATTCTTTTGCTTACATTAATATTGTTATTTACACAAATAATAAACATAATTATGTTCCTCTGCTTGTGTTTTGTGGGTGTTTTCCCCAAGAGGTGAAAATGAAGGCTGGGAAAACAAGCAGTCCCTTTTGGCTTAATGAACTTGCTTTGTGGTGTTGATGAATCCTCATGATTATTGCCCTTTTGATCTTTTTGCTCCTACTTTGCCGTTTGTGCTGCCCGGAGTCTCCTTTGTTTCATAATATTTTGTCCAAATAAATCTTATTTATAAAGATTTTTCTCCCCCTATCTTTTGCTTCAAGATGAATGTTTCACAAATACTTCCTCTTGTGAGAATATTTGTTTATAGTTTTTGGGATATCCTTAAGACATATAATCGGTTCATAAAAAAGCTTGTGACATTTTCAGCATATTCATTTTGGTCTTGCTATCCTGTTTATTTTATTATAATTATTATTATTATTGTATTTTTTATTTTGTAAAATTACTCACACTCATTGCTCCTTAGCAGAAATTTGGCAGTAGTATGAAAAGGCAGAAGACAAAAGTTAATTGAAGTAATTGGATCACATACTTTCCCAGTGGTTTAGAACAAACTGAAGTGCTTAAATTCTGACTATATGTCTCTTCTAAAAAAATCTCTTTTATAAATTATTGTGGTTAATTTGAATAAAATTATTTAAATTTCATTAATTATGCATAGCAGGGCTTTTCAATTACAAATTTAGTTGGGCCAGATTTTCAAACCAAGACGTTTAGCTGGGTCAGACTCTTTTCAGTGGCTGGTAAGCAGCAGGTAATAACAATTTTCAAACAAACATACTGAATATACTGTAACTGAGTACAAGTTTAAACTTAATGTCCTCATTAGTTCATCCCTCTCTTGGGTTCGAACTGGATCTTTTGTCTCTCAGCCCAGCTGTTGAACTATGCAAAGATAACCATTTCAGCTAAGGAAAAAATATATATTCATGCTGGGCAGCTACTGTCCTCACTGTCTGCAAAGACAGTGCCATCACTTCAGTGCAACACAATCACAAATTGACCTATGTACTCCTTGTGTGTTGATATATACGTAACACCTCTGGTGTACCTAACAATATCATTGTTTTGCTAAGTAGTAGTCCAAAACGTACCAAAGTATGCAAAAGGACAAAAACAATAATATTTTTTCCATAGTGAAGATTATGTGTTGCTTATCATGATTGTGTGTTTACTTTTATAAATTTTTTTTTTTTTTTTTACCATTTTATAAAATTCTTTTTGATATTCTGTTCTTTTTGAATTGTGTTGCTTCTATTATTTTTCAATTTCTAACCTAATGATATAATAAAAATAATTATTTTCCCAATTGTTTACAGTCTTTTTTAGTTGATTGGTTTTAATAATTGTACTACTAGGGCAGAGTGGTGGCTGTGAGGCTAAGGATCTGTGCTGGTATCCAGAAGGTTGCCGGTTTAAATCCCCATCACTGCCAAAAGAGATCCTATTCTGCTGGGCCCTTGAGCAAGACCCTTAACTCCAGGGGCGCTGTACAATGGATGACCCTGCGCTCTGACCCCAAGGGGTATGCGAAAACTAACAAATTCCTAATACAAGAAATTGTATAAGGTGAAATAAAGAACAAAATCAAAACAAAAAAAACAAAACAACATTCTAGGAGAAGTTCAATTTGGTAGTGTTGATTTCTGATTTATTTATTTGCTGGCTTCTTACCCGATTAACTCAATATTTATTTTTTATTTTAATTGTTTTATTTGATTTTTTTCAGAGCTTGTATCGATACTTCAGAATGTGGAGATCTTAGCTGCTGTGTTCCACTCCAAAATTTTAGAGTAGCCCAAGATTATGCAACATTTGGCACTTCAGAAATGTTGAATTATTCCGTAAACATTTATGATGAAGGCAGTATGCTGTGCATTGTGACAAGTGGAGGTAAGGATAACAATTAAAGATTGAAATGGTCAAATACAAGCAAAAATCATGCTAAGTTAAGTGTGTGTGTGTGTGTATGTAATGTATGTAATGTATGTATGTATGTTATGTATGTGTGTATGTATGTATGTATGTATGTATGTGTGTATATATGTGCATGCATGCACGGGTTCATGTATATACAGTAATAAAGGATATGGTGCTGCCTCTGAGCCTAAAGGAGCTATGAAGTGGAAGCAGCAGTTTGAATGTCAATGCTGTGAACGAAGCAGGCAAGAGTGTTTTTGGAGCTGCATGGAAGAAGCACCAGTGGCCGTGCACAGGAGCAGCGTTGTAGGATGGCCAAGAAAGGCGACTACATAAGGCATTATCTCTTTGACACATGTGCATACTAGTATTCCGTCCACCCAGGTGGTTACAATACAAATCATAATATTAAATTTACCTCCAGTAATAAAGTTTCATATAACAAGCAAAAATCTGTGTACATTGTTAACTAAGGCATTATTGTATATTATATATAGCTGCAACCAACAACTATTTTGATAATTGATTAGGTCAATTATTATTTTGCTCAATCACAGGTTTAACAAAAAAAAAGACATTTTTATGCAAAAGTGCAAGCATTTTATTCAGAACTGAAATTGTTCTGTTCCTTCCACAATCCTTTCCTTCATAACAATAGTCCAATGTTGATCTAAAATTACACTTGGCAAAAAAATTGCATAGCTGAAAGTCTTGTTTCTAACTGTGCAGTCTTTACTCATACAACTCTTGACAACAACACTTGACATTAAGGAGTAGGAAGCTGAAACTATTTTTAAGTAACAACAAAAGTGGCCTAGAGTGTATTGTTTGACTTTATCTTGTAGAAGTCTGCAAAGACTGTGAGATAAATGAAGTGTCTAACAATTCTTTATAGGACAGCATCAAACACTGGCCATCAATGTTGTTAAAAGAAATATATTGCAGAAGATCTTTTGCGTATTGTTGATGGGAGCAATTCTGTTGTTTTTTTCAGTAAGTGCGAATGGGAGGGGGATCACCATAATTCTAATGTGTTTTGTGAAAGATTTTGTTTTTTAATGTAAAACGAGTTTTACATATGTATACTTGCATATAGTATGTTGCCATTATAGAATAATTTCTTCCAGCCTTATCTAAAAGATTTCATAGATAAGTTGTTTGTTTATTATATGCTTTTTAGCTGTCAGTTCTTACCTTGTCAATAACTCTGATTTCTCTGTGTTAATCAGAGTGGCTCAAGCAGAGTGAAGAATTCACTTTCCACTCTCTAATGGATTGATACAATTAAAATAAATATATATTTATCCAAACCCTTTCAAAAGCGACTATTTATTTACAGTACATTCACAACATTTTTCTTTTCAGATACTACTGCAGCATATATGTGTTCCCATACTAACCAAAATACAGATTCCTTACCAGGTGTGACATAAAAATGACTACAGCCTTTAATCTGTTTGGTCTTTGGCACTCCACTGTATTTACATTCTCTGCCTTATCTCAAAAAATATAAATAAATTATATATATATATATATATAATATACACATACGTACATTATTTGACATAATCCTGATTTATACATTTTAAATAATTTTAAAACTTATAAATCTCTAAAAATCATATTGTAAATTCTAAAAATAATAACAATAGAAACCTCGAAGTTTCTAATGTTTTATGTCATCATGCCACATCTGAAAAACCAGACTCTGCTTCACTTTTGGGTATGACAGTCATGTGAGAAGTAAAGCTGTTCTGTATTTTAAGCATTTACCACAAGCAAGAAAGTTTGTACCAGCAGGAAATATTTTGAATATCTGAGCTACAGGCAACAGCAGAAACATTGTTTTCAGAACAGTAGTTGAAAATAAACAATATTTAAAATACATTACATTTCATACATTCAACCAGTACGTTCTTAAAAAAAACTCTTGCTAATATTCGTTTAATTACATTTTTTATTTATTTATTTTTTTTTTATATTTTAGGAGCACATGGAACACATGTAGCCAGCATTGCTGCTGGTAATTTTCCGGAGGAGCCTGAGCGAAATGGTGTAGCTCCTGGTGCACAGATTCTGGCCATTAAGATAGGAGACACAAGGTTAAGTACAATGGAGACTGGGACTGGCTTGATCAGAGCGGTAAGTTTCATTTCTTGAAGTGTATGTTGTTTTTGAAAAATTGATTGTTTGTGGAGTAGAGATGACTAGGCTACAGATGTCTCACAGAGCTGTCTTTGCAGTTTTTCTGCCATCATGAGGGAAAAAAAATTATCAATTCACATATACTGTAGTTCAAAAGTGGCTTGTGTCCATGATTTGAGAAAGAAGAAAATAATGAACATAAAAAAATATATAAAACAAGAAAAACCACTGCATCTGAACATTGTCTGTACTGACAGTGTTCAAATTTGCATCTTTGCAAATCCATTTAATCACATATCATACTAATTAAAGCTAAAGCTATGAAAACAAGCTCATCTCATTGCAAGTCCTAGTGCAAAAACATATGTATGTGTTTTGCTATTTTTTTCCCTCTCTTTCACAAATTAGCTAATATTTCTCAGGCTGGATTACATACATTTTATTAAACAACTTGTAATAAGAAGTCAGACATCTAGGGGACAGTTGTTTTATGGAAAAAGAAATGTTTTGATTATTTTACCAGCATCTTAATTATATCTCTAAGATACAATGTGAAATATAAATGATTTTATACAGGCATGTTTACATACTGTTTTGATTTGGGAAAATGGTTCAAGGGGTTCTTTAGAATAAGTGGGCAAAAATCAGAGAGAAGAGGTCTGATACTTCAATAAAATTTACTTATTCAATTATAACATTTAAATACATATAATGCAGTAGCGATCGATTATAGAAATAAATATATATGCTTACAGTAATATATTTAAAGAAACAAACTTATACGTACAGTAACATACATCAAAAGACCCAGAGCCATCATCCTAGACCAGTAGACTGAGGGAGCCCGCATGTCAGTCTCGTCAGAGGATCAACCCCATGTGCCTTTTATCAAGAGAAGACCGGGCGGTGTGCACCTTTCCCCACGGTTGAGCGTCCAAAGAAACTGAGGGCGGAACCTTCCCTTATATACTAAGGTGTCCTTGCCCAAAAGCGGCCTACGTGAAAGCAGTGCATGCAGAAGTGATCAGTTTCAGCATACCCCCTCCTTCCACGGGACACGTCGCTATTTTTCTTTTACTCGGCCTTGAGACTAGTGCCTGATACCAGAAGACACAGTAATATGCTTACATGTGAAAAAAGCCTCTCGAAGTGAAAAACAACTCCTTACATAGCCTTGGCTGTATCTTTAGAACATTCCCGGCTGTTTTTCCCAAAACATTAGTCTCTGTAGCTGATTCTGCGCTGAAGCGACCAACGCCCATCTGCTCTCCTGATTCACTCCCTCTCTTTATTTCACCTTTGCTTTTTACAGAGAAAAATCCTTCCATTACACATACATACTGACCCACAGAACTGTGCGACCTTGTAAAAACCTGGTGTCTCAGTGAATGTTACAGAAATATAAAATTAAATGTCAGCTCACAAAAAACTTGCAAAAGCTAATGGATTCAGACTAAGAACATTTTAAGAACTATTTCATAACTGGAGATGAAATCTGAATATAATAAATATACAGTACAATAATGGAAGCACGGTAATTATACAGTATGAAAGAAATTCAGGATTTAAGCTTGTGATTTTTTTTGTTTTTTGTTTTAAATTGAGGGTATACAGTATTCCACAATGATTATATGCCTCAAAAGACAGACTAATGGGTCGACATTACACTGATTTGCTTTGGAGTTTGTAGCAATGAATAAGGGAAAAGTGCCGACAATCCACTTTCTGATTCAAAACACTGCCTCACCAATCCTGTTCTCCAGATTTGGGTCCTTTATGGCTATCCTCTGTTCCTCAGTCTTAAGGGCTGTCTCCACAGGACGCACTATGCCGTGATTAATATGTGAAGTACATATGTGCTTTGTAAAATAAAACTTATTTTGTTTACTTAGTTTCCTTATAATAGGCCAACCTCAGACTTTTTAATGACCCGCCCATGTCTGCTTGTTTATATATGTGTGTGTATAAAAATGCATTCATGTTGTGTCATGGTGCAGAGGCTAGCACTGCTAGGTCATTGATCCTGTGTCCTGGGTTTGAATCCCTCATTCGATTTGTTGTTCATGCAGAGTTTGCTTGTTCACCTTATGTCTGTTTGGGTTTTCCTTGCACATCCCAAAAAATGTCCTGGCTAGGTTAATTTACATATGGGAGTTATGACCCAGCTGATCAGTGACTCATACAAAGGGAAGGGAGACCCGGTTGTGCTGTGGCTTGATCTTGCCAACAAGTGCGACTCAATACACCACAATCTGGTTGAAACTACCCTACATCAATACTATGTACCCAGCAGGATCAAGGATCTCATCCTGAACTACATTGGAAACTTCAGGCTTAAGTTTCCAGTTCCAGTGATTCTAACATCTGACTGGCACTGGTTTGAGAAAGGGGTCATAATTGAGTGTACCATCTCAGTTATTCTCTTCAACCATGCCATGAGAGTTCCACTGTCCAAGTCTGGCACTTGGCAGCCCCCCATCAGATCTTTCATGGACAAACTGACTGTCACAGTTATGTTAGTGCCTAGTAGCTGGTGGGTCCTCCTCCTGGAAAATCTCATCTCCTGGGCAAGAATGAGCTTCAGACCAGCAAAATCCAAGGCCTTGGTGCTGAAGTGGGGAAGGTGGCAGACAAGTTTCACTTTTTTGTGGATGCCATTACAATACCATTCATTACAGAGAAACCAGTTACAAACCTAGGCAAGATCTTTGATTGTACCCTTAGGGATTCAATAGCTATCCAAGCAGCGAGCAAGAAGCTTTTAGACTTGGTTCACCACAGTAGGCAAATCTGGCTTACTTAGAAGGTTCAAGGCTTGGTTAAACCAACATGGCATCTTGACTTGTATCATGTGGCTTCTGCTGGTGTACGAGGTGAATATGTCCAACTGTGGAGAGCCTGGAGAGGAAGATTAGTTGTTACCTCCGTATGTGGCTGGGTCTGCCACACAGTTTAAATAGTACAGCACTGTATGGGAGTAGCAGTAAGCTCCAGCTTCCAATAAGCACCCTTGAAGAAGAGTTTAAAGTGTCATGCACAAGAGAGAGACTGTTCTATCGGGACTCCATGGATTCTAGAGTGGTATCAGCAGAGCCCAGGATAGTCTGGAGCTGCTGGAGTCTCGGCTGAAACACAAGGCTCTGGTGGGTGTTCTGGCAACAGGGCTGGAGGGTTTGGAAGCAGTCCCACAACCTCTGTACAACAAGGTTCATGGCAAGGGCAGACATCATCTAGTCCAGGAGGAAGTGCGTGCAGGTGTGGAGGAGGAGCGAACCAGACGTAGGGTGGGCTTTGAGTCCTTTGAGGTGGGGTGTAGAGGCTTTGCTGGCTGCTCTTTATGCAAGGTCTATACCATGCTTGGCATGATAGGAGCTGCAAAAAGGAAAGCCATAAAGTCCGCCATAGAGACTGCAGAGAGGGTCTTCAGGAGGTCTGAATTGTGGACTGTTGCTGCTGGGACACAAGTCAGGACCTGGTCAACCATGGCTGGATCACCTGAGCAAGAGTATTTAATGTTGTGAGACCCAAAATACCCAATGACCTCAGGAAATATCACTGAATTTGTGTCCTAGCAAATCCTTGGATGTATCTTTAAATAAACAATTCCAAATTTCCCCTTGCTTACTGTGTGTGCTTGAATGGGCCCTGTAATAGCTCTGGGCAAGGTCTCACTCCATTTCCTGCCATATGTCCAAAGCTGGAGCCCTTCAGTAGTCCTAGATTGGAATTAGCAAGTTTGAGAATGTTGTGTCATGTTTTATTATGACTACTATAGGCACACGATTAACTAGGACATAAGATGATGTAATGTGGCTTTAAATCCATACAACTTGATTAATTGGTTATTATTATTCTTTTAATCTTTCATCATTTGCCACCATAGTGGAGAGAACTGTAAAACTCATTTTATTCTGATAACTAAGATTCAGAAATTGTAATTACTTTTTGTCTGAAATGACACAACAAACTCAAAAATGAGGAGTGATCTCTGACTATATAATATAAAATAAGCAAGAAATATGTTATAAGGTTTGGGTTCCTACGTAGGAGATCCTGATTTGTTCTGGAGAATTACAGGTTAAAGATGTTATAAAGGAAAGTTCTGGTGATTCATATTGCATAGATCAGGAAAGGAAAGCGAAAAAATGCTGCCATCCAGTCTGGAAATGTAAGTGAAGTGGATTAAGGAACCCACAGGCAATCGGCTAGGCAGACTCAAGTTGGTTTTACTGTTCATTTTCCAGCTTAAATTGAAACATGCGTGAAACCCATGCATAAAGGCACTCAGACAGAGAGATCTGATGTACCTTTCCTTGGCAGGTGGCATGTCTTATCCTGCTGGATCTGTAAAATAGTGGAGGAGTAAGCCAATACGGTGTTTTGTGTGTGATCATAAGCAAATTGTGTCTGCACAAGAGGCAGTTAAAAAAAAAAACAAAAAAAAAAAAAACAGGTTAGCAATGTAAAAATTGGAAAGCATTAGCTAATTGATATTACTAAGGAAACAGATTGAAGAATACCTAAATCACGGCATAAAGGGGTTCTGGAAGTCCCTGCTATTGGAGAAATAAATTGATGCTTTACTCCAAGTGTCCTTCTTGCTCGGTTCAATATATTATTCAAAAGTCAGTCTGTTATTTCCTAATTCCCTTAGTCCCTTAGGGTGGCGGGGACATTATGTGGTAGAGCCCATCCCAGCCAGCATAATGCACAATTCAGGAAAAAGCCCTGGATAGGGCACTAGGCCACTGCAGGGTGAACACACACATACACCCCAACCACACGCTAGGGTCAATTTAGGATTGCCAAGCCACCTAACCTGCATGTCTTGCGACTGTGGGAGGAAACCAGAGCATCCAGAGGAAACCCATGTAGACATGGGGAGAACATGCAGACTTCACACAGGCAGGATCTGGGATGCAAACCTTGGTCTCCTTACTGTGAGGCAGCAGTGCTGCCACTACCTATTCAAAGTGAATCTACATTTTCAAAAATGTGGTAAGCCGAGTTTATGGGTGTTTCCTGACATTGTATTGGCTAAAGCTAAGACAGCTCTAATGTTTGGCTAGACATCTTATAAAAACTTTTTTTTTTTCCTTTTTCATCCAGATGATAGAAGTTATAAAATACAAGTGTGATCTTGTTAACTACAGCTATGGAGAAGCTACTCATTGGCCAAATTCTGGGTGAGTAACATTTTGAAGATTTTGATGCATAAGCAAGAAGAAAGTAGATGGCATACTATAATGACAATGACATTTATTTGGTCAGGATCTTCACTTATCCTATTTACATGAAATATTTAGAAATACTTAAAATGTTTGCATTATTAGGCATTTTAATATAGTGTTAGATTTTTACTTACCACAAAAAAACTCAAGTTCTGTGATGCACCATGCATTCAAACTTCCTTTTTTTGTTTGTTTTTTTTTTTTTATTCAGGAGAATATGTGAAGTGATTTCCGAAGCCGTGTTGAAACATAACATAATCTACGTTTCCAGTGCTGGTAATAACGGTCCTTGCCTTTCTACTGTAGGGTGTCCGGGAGGCACTACATCTAGTGTTATAGGTAAAATAAACTTTAATTGTAGCTTCTTTCCCTCATCCAGCAAATAATCAGTTAACTGAAAACATTGCATTAGTAGCATTCATGTGATCTGAATCTGTGTACTAATACACAGAATGTTTTAGGTTTTTTTACTAAATGCTAAACAATTTGTAAAATATTTAATGTTTTATTTCAGATTAGCAGAGTTCGGATTCCTTGGACCTACATAAGTCTCTAAAAGTTAAATAATCAGAGAAACCCATGAGATTATATTTAAATTATTTAGTAGCCATTTGTGCCCACCGGGAAACATTATCTCTGTGAATGCACTGGGGAATTGCACTTTGCAAAAGTAATTTTTCATACAATGCCGTTTCAAAGCTGTAACAACTGCACAAATCAATCACAAAACAAATAATTTTGCACTTAGCTTGTATTAAAGAATATTACGATATACAAACCCACAGTCAAGCTCTTTCAGGATGCCCATTATAAAAGTGTACAAACATGAACACAACAATTAGGTGAGATGATCTCAATGTTCTGGCTGTTGTCTCCTCCAGATGCTGTGAAAGTGTGCAGAGGTTTGGTGTATGGAAGGTTATGGAGGGGTGCATTTCAAAGCATGTCAGCAGCTGTGGTGCCCCAGTATTTGTGGGGTCATAAAATGCTAGGGTATGGTAAAACTTTTTGTTACTTTAAGATAGTATTGTTTTAGTACAATATACTAATCAGTATCTAGGGGCTTCGTTCTATACATTTTCAATTGATTAAAAATTGCGAGTGATCTCCCTTCGGCTTTCTTGTATCCTCAGACATAGGTCATTCATATCGGTAAACTGAAAGAATAGGTCTTATTATTTACCTTATTATTTTAAGGGTTCTATGTTGGCATAATATTTTTAAATGTAAATGAAGCACCTTTCAAATATGTCTTTTAACTACATGTTTATGTTCATATTGAATATGAATAAAAATGTGCGTTGCCCGGGAACCACGACATGGACACAGCAGATACAGATTCCCATTACCCTTTTCTGGTGGGTTCAACATATGTGTGTTGGTTTACCCCTCAAGAGTAAATTTAATAAATATATTAATATAAATACAAATAAATATAACCAATATCCTACATATACAGTACTTTTACCAAAGTAAAGGAGAAAATAAAAAAAACCCAAAATATTAAATGTAAATATAATTAATTGTAAAACATTCAATAATCAGAATTAAATAATGAAACAAACAATACACCGCTTTGAACATCTGTACAAAAGTACCACTTGATCCGAAATATTTCTGTGGTGTAACTTCGTAAACGAGTTGTATCATAATTTTCTTCACATGGCTTTCTACCAAAACAAATAGACACCGCAAAAGCAATAGAATAGACCCCACAGTGAACATAGTTTGTATGCTGTACAACTTTTCCAAATAGATATTTTCTCCTCCAGTGAGTTGTTTATGATTTATACTATTGAAGATGTGCACTACACTACCATCATCGTATGAACAAATCCAGTGACCAATGTCCTCAGCACTTATAGCTGTCTCATCAAACAAAATCTGAATTTTTGGTGTATTTGTGGTATGAGGAATAATGGAATTGGGTAACTGAAGAAGTGGTGACTGAGGAGAAAATGTAGTTAATGTTGCTAATATTTTATTGAAATATTCACATTACCAACCCATTCTGGGCTAAAAATATCTTTATGGTGTTGATCATCCAATGGATGGATGTTGCTTCTATTTGCGGGTGGTGCAAAGAATAAAATGAATATTATGCAATTGAAGACTACATGCATGATTATTAACATCTTGTTTAATAACTGTTGGTTTATTTACACCTTTACTTCTTGTTCAGTCCTCTATTCTTTGTATCTTAGTCGGGGAAGGAACCAGCCCGGTGGTGAAATCGGTTATTTTCCCTGCATCAGAAAGAATTTTATAATTGGATATAAAATACACAGGTTTGTCATATGAAAAGTATGTTTCATACACTCCTGCATAAATTCCATTTGTTGCAAAAATGATGTATATTTGTGTATTCAAATCAGTGGTTGGGATTTCCATTGGTAAAGCAGATTAAAGTTTATATTTGCTGAAAGATACATGTAAGTCACTATTGTTGTCATCCATTGTATATGATGTTCAGATCTCCAATTACAGTGACTTCTTCAAAAGAGTTCACCTTATCCACCAGCGATTAAAAAGTGGTTCGAAACACATTTATTGGCGTGCGAGGAGACTTCTATCCAGAAACGATGGTCATCACAGGAACAGTAAAAACAAATAATTTAACATGGTAATCGTTGCTCTTCTCTATACAATGATGTATTACATCATTCAGACCATCAAGATTGGGTTTCGCAAAACAAATGAATCCTCTCTAACCGTGTTGAGCATCACTCCCAAATACTAACTTGTATCCATCAAGTCCGACTTCTTCGTTTTGAGAATTCAGAGTTTCAGAAAATATCAGTATGTCACTGTTAAAGTACCACTTTTCACTTTTGATAAATTCCAATTTATTCCTTAAAGAGCATACATTCTGATATGCTATTTACAGTCCTGTTGAGTCTTAAATACACGAAGTGGTATGTACAAATTCTTTGTACTTCTTAATATGCACAGCTCCTGTAAGCAGGAATCCTTACTTCTCGACTCTTTTGGGACCCAAACAAAGGCCTAGTTATCCTCCTTATTTCATTAAAATCCAATGCTACTACTTCATACGTCTGTTCTTGGCTTTTATGGATGGTAATTGCTTCTGCGGTAACATTTGGAAGTTGAGTTCTCAAAATCTGGTACTGTACTTTATTCGATATATTTAGTGCAACGCAAATTTTCCTAATAGGCACTAAGTTAGATGCAATTTCACTGTAATAGATGAACCTCTTGTGGACTGTTCTTGCTTTATTACTGAACTAAAGAATCTTTGGTTCTTGACTTTTATCATTTTCAAATGATATTAACCTTCATACTCCCCAGACCCCGTTGACTAGACCATCTTCCACTATTGCTGGTTACCATGCATTTTATTCCTATTTTTAAAATTAATTGATGTGGTTGGCCATTTACTTCACTCAACTTCTTGCACTTTAGTCCTTCCAACACTTTAATCCTTCGTTGTCTCTAAGATCTTCCTTAATATTACATCTTTCGCATAGGAAATGTACTCTGGCCCAGGATAATTTTTAATTGTCTCTTCATTGTAAAGGTCCACACATTTATTTTCACTATACAGTCTGATTGCACCATTCGGAACTGCTGACACTTGCCTGGACTTGATCAATATATTTTTCTTCCATATTTCCACAAGCTAATGCATTCAATGCTTCAATGAACTCAAATTCATCCTTTTGATGTATTATTTCTTTTTTTTTTTTTTTTTTTTTTTTTAATTTTATTACAATCAATACATAGCAATCAATTTTTACAAAAAAAAGAATTATGCTAAGAACAGATCGATCCCCACCCTTGAGAGAGAGAGCAAGCCAAGCGGTGTAAAATTTAAGGCTTTTAAAAATACCTAAATCAACAAATTCTCTGTGCTTTATAAACATTTCAAAATATTACTGATTAGATCCTGCCATGTTTTGAAAAAGTCTGCACAGATCCTCTAACTGAGTATTTGATTTTTCCAATTTTAAATAATATAACACATCAGTTTCCCACTGACTTAAAAGAGGAGAGTTTGGGTTCTTCCAGTTTATCAGAATAAGTCTGCGTGCCAAAAGTGTAGTGAATGCAATCACAATTTGTTTGTCTTTCTCCACTTTAAGACCCTCTGGAAGAACCCCAAACACAGCTGTTAATGGGTTAGGAGGGATTGTGAGTCCAAGACTGTCTGAGAGGTAATTAAAATTTTTGTCCAGAATAATGTTAATTTGGTGCAGGCCCAGAACATGTGACCTAGTGAGGCTGGGGCTTTTGCAGCGTTCACAGGTTGGATCATGCCCTGGAAACATTTTGGAGAGTTTTAGTCGAGACAGATGTGCTCGATATATAATTTTGAGCTGTATAATTGTATGCTTTGCATATGGAGCTTGAGTGAATTCTCTGCATTGCTACTTTCCACTCCTTTTCTGATATATTAATTGAGAGGTCATTTTCCCAGTGTCCTCTTGGATCTTTGAAAGGAAGGGATTGTAAAAGGATTTTATATATTGTAGAGATGGAGTCTAACTCCTTGAAATTGAGCAATAATTTTTCCAGCGTGGATGAGGGTGCAAGATGAGGAAAATCTGGAAGGTTCTGTTTAACAAAGTTCCTGATTTGAAGATAGTGAAAGAAATTTGTAGCTGGAATGTTAAATTTGGAATGTAATTGTTCATAGGATGCAAAGGCGTTGTCTATATAAAGATCTCTAAGCAAGTTAATTCCAAATTTTTCCAGATATTAAAACTGCATATGTTTGTGAGGGTTGAAAGAGGTGGTTCTTTTGCAGGGTGCCACAGAAAGAAGCTTCTCCGTCTTAAAATGCTTTCTACATTGGTTCCAGATTCTAAGTGAGTGGAGCACAATTGGGTTATTAGTGTATTGCCGATAGCGTGTGTTTATTGGAGCACAAAGCAAGGAATACAAAGAAGTACTGCAGGATTTTACTTCTATTGCGGTCCATGCCTGTGTATGTTCTTCTATTTGTGTCCAGGTTCTTATCGACTGTATATTTGCGCCCAGTAATAAAACTGGAAGTTAGGTAGAGCCATGCCACCTTCTGCCTTTTGTCTTTGTAGAGTCGCTCTTTTGATGCGTGGATGTTTAGAATTCCAAATAAATGAGGTTATTGTTGAATCTAATTGCTTAAAAACGATTTATTAATGTATATTGGTATGTTTTGAAATAAAAAGGAGCTTAGGAAGAATATTCATCTTAACAGTGTTAATTCTTCCAGCTAGTGTGAGATGAAGGGTTGACCATCTATGCAAGTCTTGTTTAATTTTTTCCATGCAGACAGCGAAATTTTGTTGATAAAGAGCTTTATGTTTACTTGTGATGTTTACGAGGTATTTAAACTGTTCTGCAATGATAAAAGGAAGGGTGTCTAATCTAATATTATATGCTTGCGAATTCACGGAAAGAGTACACTTTTATTCAGATTAATTCTGAGACCAGAGAGCTTTTGAAATTCTGTGAGTGCTGCTAAGACTGCAGGCACAGAATTTTCTGGATCCGATATATACAGTACCATGTCATCTGCATATAATGAGATTTTCTGTTCCAGTCCTTCTCTGCTAATCCCCTTTATCTGATCAGTATTTCGACAATGTATTGCCAGTGGTTCAATGGCAATTGCAAACAGCAGTGGTGACAAAGGGCATCCTTGTCTTGTGCCACGTTCTAGTTTAAAGTAGTCTGAGCAAATGTTATTGATGCAAACTGAAGCTTCTGGGTTAGTATACAGTAATTTAATCCATGCACAAATGTTGGGCCAAACCCAAACTTCTCCAAAATAGTAAAAGGTATTTCCATTCAATCATGTCGAATGCTTTTCTGCATCCAATGATAATAATATTTCTGGGGTGTTTGATTTAGTTGGTGAGTATATTACATTAAACAGGCGTCGAAGATTTGAAGATAAGTGTCGGCCCCTAATAAATCCAGTTTGGTCTTGTGATATTACTGAGGGAGCACTCTCTCCATCCTTCTAGCTATGATTTTAGAGAGTATTTTAACGTCGTTATTCAGAAGTGAAATTGGTCTGTATGATGCACATTGTAATAAGTCCTTATTTTGTTTTGGAAAGACAGTGATTAGTGCTTGGCGAAAGGTTTGTGGAAGAGATTGGTTATCTCTGGCTTCTGTAAATGTTGCTAGATAGGAGGGAGCTAGCTGAGCGGAGAATTTCTTGTAAAACTCTGCAGGGTAGCCGTCAGGGCCTGCTGCTTTTCCACCTTGGAGTGACTTTATAGCATCCAGTAATTCTGATAATGACAGAGGTTTATCGAGCTCCTCCACACTAATAGCGTCAATTTGTGGTATCTGTAATTTATCCAGAAATGCATTAGATTGTATATTGTCTTCTTTAAACTCAGTAGTATATAGGGATTTATAGTAGTCTCTAAAAGTGTACATTATATTTTTGTGTTCGATGATTTTATCTCCGTTAGTGTTAGTAATTACGAGATTGCGTTGTACATCTTGCTTGTGAATTTGTTGCTAAAAGCTTATTAGCTTTCTCTCCATGTTCATAATAATGATGTCTGGATTTGTAAATTAGTTGTTCGGTTTCTTTAGTTGTCAAGAGGTTTAATTCTGAATGTAGAGCCTGCCTCCTCTTATGTAGAGTCTCGCTTGGTAGTCTGGCATGTTCTTCATCTATTTTAGTAATTTCGCTTTTTATCTCTGCTACTTTCTTCGCGGTTTATTTCTGTGGGAAAGATATGAGATAATCTGTCCTCTTAAGAAGGCCTTAAGAGTTTCCCAGAGTATTCCTGCAGAGATCTCAGGGGATGTATTTGTCTCTAGAAAGAATTCAATTTGTTTGGATATAAATTCAGTACAATTCTCGTCAGCTAATAGAAGCGGATTGAGGCGCCATCTCTTGGGGTGAGTGTATGGGGCTTAGTAATTTCAGCTCCAAGATCATCGGAGCATGGTCTGAAATAACAATAGCATCGTATTTACAAGATTTAATCTTAGGCAAGAAGTTATTATCTATAAAAAGTAATCAATCCTTGAGTAGCAATGATGTACTGGTGAGTAGAAAGAATATGTTCTTGAATTTGGGTTTAAAAACCTCCAGGGATCTGATAAGTTGTGATCAGTTATAAACTTTGTAATTATCTTTGCGGTGTTAGTTGCCGTTCCCCCTGTGGAGGAAGTCTTATCTAAAAGTGGATTTAGAACACAATTAAAGTCCCCAGCCATTATAAGTTTATGAGTGTTCAGATTGGGAATGGATGCAAATAAATTTTGTATAAATTCCTTATCATCAACATTAGGTGCATAAACATTTATCAAAATCATTTTACAGTTAGATAAGTCTCCCATGACCATCACATATCTCCCTTCAGGATCCAATACTACATCTGATGCTACAAATGGTACTGTTCTATGTATGAGAATTCCCACCCCTCTAGTTTTCTTTGTAAAACTAGAATGGAACATTTGGCCAGTCCAGTCTTTTTGCAGCCGGAACTGATCCTTACTTAGTAAGTGGGTTTCCTGTAAAAATACTATTTTAGCATTTAGACCTGTTAGGTGAGAAAGTACTTTCTTTCTCTTTAATTCGTGATTCAGGCCTTTAACATTCCAGCTTACGAAGTTAACTGTCCCATCATGGAGACACTGATTCTGAGTTTTTGGTGTCATATTAGTCTTAACTGGAAGTGAAATAGTTTAGGTCTTAATTTCCTATTCCCCCAATTTCTTTCAAATCATAAAATCTAAATACCTCCCAAAGTGGATTTCTTCTATTAATTAGAAAAAAATCGTTGCCTTTTCTTATCTTGTAAATCGGTGAGTAGTAGTTGGTAGTGGTAGTTGGTTCAAATCCCAGACAACTAAATTGGATATTCCTCCAAACGATTTGTTGACACTCATTATTTGTCGCAAACAACAATCTACATGACTGAAAAGTATACTTCCAACCATGGAAACTTCATTGATTATGAGTAACTTGACGTTCAATAATTTTTCCCTTATTGTGTTGGCCACTTCTGTTAATAATTCAGGCATTTGACCTCGAAATTGAGAGACCGGTAATGCTGTATGCAATGTAATACCTTCAATAAGAAATGCAGCCTTTCCTGATGACACGCATAAAAGTACATCCCCAGTCGAACCTGGCTGAGATTCGAAATAATTTCTGATAGATTGATGTATACATCTGATGACCGTACTTTTTCCAACACCTGCTGATCCACTCAAGAAGATATAAAAAGGAGTATTTTCTTAATTTAAACAAATTCAGAATATGGAAGATGAAATCTTTCTACCCCTCATTTAGTCAGGAAGCCAATAAGCAGATATCCTCGTGGGGCATTTTTTTTGAACAGTTGTACCGATTCTTATTCATAGCTGCTTCCTGTCCTCCTTGCTGCAGTATATCCACGTTCTGTTCCAGTGAAACTTTTTTCTTTTATATATTCTTGTGCGTCTTCCTCTTCAATATCGATAACGTCTTGTTGGGCACTTTCCAACACCTCGTCCAAAATTTTCTCCAATTGCAGAAAATATTTTCCTATTTTCTTTGAACCGTGCCAGACTCTCATTGTACAACTCCTCACAATTGACATTTTGTGTCTTGGAATTCATTGTTCCATGGCAGAAAGAGAAGTACTTGTTCTCTGAAGTTATTTACTCTATCCTGTTGTAATTTGTAGCACCTGTACCTAATCACTGACTATTTCTTCTTGTGTCTGTACTCCTTGGATTCCTCCAAGTCAAAATTGTCTTCATCTAACTTTGCTTACCTCCTAATTGGTACATATTCAGATGCAAATTGTGCCATGCATATGTCATCTAAACTTTCTGGATGAACACTATACTTCTTAAATAAAACTTCCATGTAGACTTCCATGGAGTCTTCGCTAAGACATCCCAATTCTGCATTTGTCTTAGCATTCTGGCTCTTTCCTTCCTAGGTCTTGTATTTATGTAGATTGTTTTAAAGCTACATTTCGACAATGGCATTAACAACACATGGTATGCTGCCTCTTGCGTGGACATCAGGTTGCTATTAAGGAAAACGTTTCCAAAAGATCTAAATTTCTCTTTGATACCTTTATTGCCTTTCTTGGCATCTGACGCTGCATCATGTAGTATTTTTGACAATCCACTGTCAACTTTACTTATATATTTAATAATACTAGGGGGCTTTGCCCCCTGCTCGCTTCGCTCGCCAACCCCCAAGCTAGTTCGCATATCTGCCGCTCTCGTATGTGAATTTCACTTTCACCAAATAACAAACCTTTTAATTCTTGGGGATACGCTGCTTCATTGGGAAGAAATGCTACTTTTCCCTGATGGCAACATGAATTAGACAATCTACAATTATCAGACTGAAAGTTTAATTCTGAAAAATATATTCAAACTCTTTTCGCTATTCCATTATATCACTGCTTAATAATTTCCATTTGTTTGCGCTAATGCAATCTTTACTATCATTTTTTTGAGACTTACAAATTTTAGTACTTTCATTATCTCTAACCTGATCTGCATGTGTATCACACCATCATTTTTGAATTCTTTACGATGTTCTACCCCCGGGCGTGGTTAAATCTCTTGGCACAAAGTTTTGTCTCGCGGGACGTGAAAGTATCTCTCTGAAAAAGTCACGTCTTGTCCCAGGCTAAAAAGATAAAAAAAAAGATTTTTTTATTATAAAAGAGAGATTCGAAGCAATCCGTACTCTTCTAGTACATACTGTAGGTCCATATTTGACTCAAAGAAATGCAAAATATCTTTGTTGTTGCCATTGACATTAACTTCCATACTCCTTTTATCTTAAAAATATTTGAGGCCTTTTTAGAAAAGTCCTAATTGCAGATATATAATCATCTTCCCAATATTTGAAACTTTTAGAATTTCTTCAAATGGTACGTCCGCAGTCCTCCGTGTTCTTCGAATAATATACCATCTGCTTCCGTATTGCTGACAAACATTCTTTGTTTCGTCTTCGGCAAGTGGATCCAACAATCATCTTCCTCAGCATAGCTGGAATAAGAAAATTGAATCTGCACTTGTTTTTATTCCTTTTCCCTTTATAGCGCATATGAGACTGTCTGTGCATCTGAAGTTGGATGTATAGATCATCTTTTTGTACTCACAAGTAATAAATTCATCAATATTATCAATACATGCTTTAATCGGATTGGGATTAAATGAATCATTAACTGGTGCATTTTTAAGCCATAAAAACATGTGTTCATGGGGGGATCCTCTCTGTTGAAATTCAATACGTTTGTAAGAATCTTTGACGATGTATTTTCCAAATACAGACCCTTCTACTTTCAATAGCAACATTAGCTTCGACATTTTGTTGTTGTAATACCTTGCACAGGTAATGGGATCATTTTAATGAGATGAGTTTTTTCATGGTCGGTGAGAATGTTTTCGTGTTCCACACTTACAGGCAATCCTTGTAGCATCAAAAGTGTCTTGAGGAGTTCCAGCCACTTTGTTTCTCCAGCAGAAATTGTTAAGAATGTTGGTTTCTCCACTTGCCTAATTGTTGCCATCAACTTCTTTTTTCGGGTTTTCCAGTGCAATGGAGATGATCTACTGTAATCTGTTTTAAGATCTTGTAACCTTCGTCGTATTCCAGTGAATTATGGAGATAATTTTTATCAAGCACATCTTTCGCTTTCATTCCCGTCCTCTTCTTTGTTTTCCTCAAACACATGTTTATACTTGCCAAGGATGTCATTTCCAATTTATTCTTTGTCATAAGCAATAACCTTGAATGGACACAGGCATACCTATCTCTGTGGCGAGTATCAAACTTAACCCTATCAGTATATGAAAACTTTGCAGGTGTATTAAATGTATGACCGCAATATATTTTTGGGGAAACACAACTCATCAATGTCTGTTACAGCATGTCATAGAACCGGTAACTATCAATCAACATCACTTCTTCATCCACTTAATTGCACAAATTGTCTTCATCAATGTCTTCATCAAAATCCACATTTTCTGAAATAAAAATTATTGATAAATGCATTATCCTATAATTGGCTTGATTGCTCACTGTCCTTTCGGATAAAATCAACTGCAGTACTGATGTCATGGTTGGCATGTCGTTGGAGGTAGGTTCTGTCAATGGAAATATTGTGCGCAAGATCTAGTGGCATCTCCACTAAATGATCCAAAGCGTCACAAACTGCTGCTGCAAAAAATAATCCTTCACAACAACAAATTTTATCTGGCATGGAACACTGATCCTTAAGAAATTGCAATTTTAGTTTATTACCAATTTGAATCACTTGCTCTTAATAAATTGTAATAATTTTCTGTAGCCCGAAAGAAATCAACATTTCTTCTTTCTTGTTTTGATTATCTCTCTTGTAACTGTTCACTTTCACAATAAACATTTAACTTCATTGCTTCAGCGTTCTTCTCCCTTTCGACATTATAAGTATCCTGGATCCTCAAAATTTTCTTACCGTCCGCATCGTTTTCCCTTTCTGTCTTGCGATAGGATTCCTGGCTCCTCAAAATTTTCATAGCCTCAGTATTTTGGTGTCTTTCTGTGCTATGATAAGTATCTTGACTCCTTAAACGTCTGATAGCCTCAGCATTCGTAGACCTTTAAAATTCACGATAACTCTCTTGACTTTGCACTCTCCTCATCTTCTGTACTTTTTTAATTGTTTCTGCTTCTCTAAATTCCTCTTGAGATCTTGCTGACCTTATTATTATTTTTATTTCTTTTACTATATACAAAGAATCAGAACATAAACTTGACATTAACTGCTGGATCTTCTTTCTTTGTTGTAAATGACTTTAATCTTTAAGATAATTATGTGATCAATCAATAGCTCTTGCATGTTTACCTTAACAAAGATTAAACTACGTTTATTGTAATTTTTTTGGCTGAATGTTGTGCATAGGAGGAGGTCTTGGGGGGAGGGGAGGTCTACAGTGTGAGTTTTGGGGAAAAAAAAACCCTGGCCCTGTGTGTGTGTGCTTTGAGACAATTGAGTCTCAATAACGTGAACTGAATCAAGGAAAAGACACCAATGAACAACAACGATACACTGGCCACAGGGAGATTCTCTCGAGCATGTTGGTGGGCTTACTGACATGAACGCACAGCTCGCCTCCAATTCAAGTCGAGTGCAGTAACTGAGTGGAGCGAATGAAAACTCTCATGTTCACAAAATGCAGCCCCTAAACCCCGAGTACTTACCCTGTCTCTGTCGCGTAGTGATGCAGTTCTAAACTTGTTCGACCCCAGCTTGAGATGGGTCTAGCTGTAGACGACACTCTTGTCCAACTTTGTACCACCTCTTTCTTATTGCGGCAGACCGGAAATATCAAGCCATCACTTTTTTTTTTTTTATTGATGTCACAAAATGCGCCACCATACAACTTGCTAGAAGTACTTGAATAGAAGATTAATAAAAGGTAAAGTACCACTTCTAGTTAACGGAAATAGCCCAAAAATTGATTGAAATCTACGTTTTGTACCTAATACTTGTATGCAAAATATGGTTGACCTAAGTGAAAGCGTACTCAAGTTATCATGTTTACATACAGTACACAGAAATAATTCCAAAAATGGTATTTTCAGACTTGGGAGGTCTAAAATGTCGAGATTCATCAATATCTCGAAATGGAATTTTTGGAGGATTCCAATACTTCGTATACGAGAATGTTAGGGAGGTCTAAAACATAGAGATTCATCAAAATGTCAACATCTAATCTTTGGACGATTACAATGCTTTCCCTATACTTCATTTATGAGAAAGTAATCAATGGTTTGCTCCAAATGTGATGTAAAATTTGAAACCCCAAGTTTTAAAACCGTAAGGAGACATATATGGATTGTCAGAATTTTTAAAATCTCTTATAACACAGGGAAGCTGTCAATATCCTGCACAAAACACTGAAAATATTGAAACAGGGATATTTCATTGCTAGTACCAAAATGGATGTCAATGCATCCATTTAATTATTATTGAAACCATCACTCCATATATGCTATAAGTCATTTCTGAAAGATTTCAGTATTTCCAGTGACATAGTAAAATAGTAATAGTAATAAATTATCTTGACCCTTTACTGAGAGGTATGTGGATGAATGCCATTTTCATATTTTGGAAATCACTTAAACTTTTATATTTTGCATGCAGATCTGTTCTTAACCTGCATTTAATATGAAACAGGCACTTAACAGAAAAAAGACTGCAAGTTCCTTGGCTGCTATAATATATTTATGTTATAAAACACTTTGGTAATCATACTTACTATTGAGTACATCATTATGCTTATTTTATTTGTAAATCATCTTATTTTACTTTTTCCCCTCGTACATTTGTTTGCAGTTTGGTTTGTCATTATGCATAAATCTGAACTGCTTATATAGCAAGTCATTTGTTTTGTAGGTGTTGGTGCCTATGTTACTCCTGACATGATGGTTGCAGAATATTCACTTCGAGAGAAACTTCCTGCTAACCAGTACACTTGGTCATCAAGAGGACCGAGGTAGGTTAAATTAGTAAGACAGATACCTTTAATACTGTATGATGATGGGGAAATTTATTGTTTCCATTATTTTCTCAAAACATATATAAATGAAAAATTATAGGCTAACCTTTAATAAAATGATTCAGGTATCTTCAAGTAACTGCAAAGTCATAGGTTTGATGTCACTTTCACAATATCTTTTAGGAAGACAGTTAATTCTCCTTCCAAACTGTGCTGTTTACCTTATGCAAAAAGTCAGAGTAATATCACAGTGTTAACTTGGATACCCAATTTCACTCTTTTGGATTATGGATTGAAAAATAATAATTTTGAAAGATCCTCGAGCATATATAATGACACATTTCACAAAACACTTTTATTTCATACTTATTTACATATATAGAAAATTCAGGAGTTTTAATTCAGCGTTTCTCAACCTTTAAGTATTTGCGACCTGAGTTTTCATAAGTTTTAATCGCGTCCCCCCCCAACATTTATTTGGAAATGTAAATGCATATTTTATTATACCTTCTTAACTTTTATTGACATTTATCTAACTCTATATTTATTGTTCTAGTATCAGAATGTAGTTTAAGTTAATTTGTTTTGGTTTCAACAGATGGTTTTTCATATTTTTGATTCTTGTTTTCTTTTTTTCACATCTTCGCGCCCCCCTTTTTGTTACATTGCGCCCCCTATGGGGCCCGCCCTACAGGTTGAGAACCACTGTTTTAATTATTCAAGCTTGACAAATATAAAAGCAGAAAATGAGAAAATATGTAGTATTTCAGCATGTGTCTGTCTTGGCCACCTAATTACACTGACATCATCCTAAAGCAGGACTCTTATTGACTTAACGTGATGTCTTTTATGGCAATAATTACTGAGAGATTTTGATCAAATAAACAAAGGATTTCTCTTTTAAAGAGTGTCAGTTGCTATAAAACTAAACAAAACAGAATATAATGTGATCAGTAATTAACTTTAGAAAAACATTTTTGTTTATAGAACATTCTTTCAAAGCTAATAGGAAAGAAACAAAATGCATACCAGAAGAAACTAATATATGTAAAGAAGTTTTTAGTGTTAATTTTTTATATCGTGGCAGAAGAAGATATTTAGGCATATTTTTGCCACATGTAAAAAGATCACGTATTGAATGACTTAGAGCACATCATTTTAGAAATACGGTAAATAAATTTAAGAAAATATGTTGTATCAGAAAAGCTTTTAATTTCTTTGGTTGGGCCATATGTTCAGTTCGCATCTGTTGTGTCAGTACACAGCAGTTGTAATTCGTGACTGGGAAATTGCTTAAATACAGTATCTCAGATACTTATTGGTAATGTGAAGAGGGTCTTGTGTTTTGATTTCAGAATAAATGTATTTGTACATAAGTGATTTGTTTTTACCATATAGAGGATTAGAGTGTACTGATAATTAATGTGGCATTTTCTGTATTTATGCAATGTTATATCTTAGTAAATCTTGTAAATGAAATCTTTTGACTGTCATTGCAGTATTGATGGAGCTTTAGGAGTAAGTATCAGTGCTCCAGGTGGTGCTATTGCTTCAGTTCCAAACTGGACGCTCCGTGGCACTCAACTCATGAATGGAACATCAATGTCCTCACCAAATGCCTGTGGTGGCATTGCTTTGATTCTCTCAGGTAAAATGAAAAGTGTACATTTGGATTCATTTAAAGAGTTACATTGCATCATTGGTGTACTACAATACACAATCAAATACTCTGATATAGTAACTGTGCCAAAAATTAATTTCCAGAAATGTTATCAATAAATAAAAATAGTAAAAGAAACAATCTTCAAAGAAATATGTAAAACTCTTACTAAAATGCATTGGCCCGTCTGTGTGCGTTGCATTTCTTAAAAAACGATCAATTTGTTTGCTGATAGCCTAGTTTTCTAGCTGAGCGCTTACATATAGTAAAGAAGTCAATTTTTGTTAATGTAAAGTATAAGCCACTATAAGCCATGCTTACAAAATAATTTATTTGGAACTTTGTTTCATAAGGCAACGCACCCCAAAAACAGATTAGGACAAAAGTAAATAAGGGAAATTAAAAAAAAAAAACAAAAAAAAAAACCAAATCAATAAAAAAAAAAGATAAGCAAACATCAACCTCACTGAAACCCTATACTTTGGACATTGCCTTAAATTGGTACTTCAAAATGATTCAACACTTTCTAACCAAACAACAAAGCCATTTTATGATAGATACAGTAAGAATGCAAGATCACACACCGTCTATATCACAGCTTTCTGAAGATTTTGGCAAGGAGTTACACTTTCTCTACTCCTGTTTGCACTATCTTTTGAGCCTTAGCATAGCTGTTCGTGCTTGCATTGTGATCTCTCAAATTTGTTTCTGAGGCTTCTCGCATGCCATCTCTCTATATGGAATGAGACACCATCTGATATTCCTCATGTCTTAAATTTGTTTCACAGTGATGAATATCACTGTTTTGTTCCCACTTAATTCTAAATGCCCCATCAATGGTATTCTTTTATCCAGTAAATGTAAATATTTGAGAATAGACCTATATCTGTTGCTGAATAAAATTCTAAAACATAAAAAAGCCATCCCTGTACGTTCAATGAAAGCAAAAGTTATCCCCCTGCTGATCTTCTCCTTCCTGCTCAAATTGCTGCAGTCAAAATTAATGTAGAACCTGCCTGAATATTGACAGTTTTAGAATTCCACTCCCTCTTACATTATTTCCACACTTTTAAATCCCCTCTTTGAATTAATTTGAAATGGCAGGAAACATTACTTAAAATATAGAACACTAAGGCTAGGTTTATACATCATGCTCTGCGTGTTCTTGTGGACACTAATGGATGTTTAATGATTACATCGATCAATCCAGGGATTCGCCCATTCCAGCATGCATCAGGAGCCAGGCAGAAACAAACCCTGGACTGAGCATCAGCTCATCGCAAGGTGAATGAATACAAGCACACACATACTTTACATTAGCATCATTTTAGCATCACCAAATCCCCAAACCTGCATGTCTTTGGAAGGAAACTGGAACACACTGTTGAAACCCACCAGGAAAACGTGCAAACACCAGGAAGGGAACACAAGGGACATGACTCCCTGCGAGGAAGCAACACTACTGCTCCACCACCATGCCACCCCTGCATGAATAATTATTAACTGTATTCATTATTTAAATGAAGTTAACGACTTATCTGTAAAATGTATTATACAAACTTTAATGCATTTCATCATAAAAGTGATGTCAAGTATAAATATAAGGATTCTAAATGTGCTAGGAGCTGGAATATCATACATTTAATGTATTCTTTGTGGTAATTGCTGCTTGCCATTACTATCAGTGCAGGAGGTAGCCCCAGAAGCATGTAGCTATTAACAACTAGGTCGGTTTTAAGATGACGTTTGCAATGGTCTACTCTAATGACAAAATGAACTACAAGATTAAAGTGGAAATTTTAATATTAATGCCAAAATTTCCACTTTAATCTCAAAATAGGCATTTTTTTGTCTGTGGCTCAAATACATTAACAGAAGATGGTATGCGAGACCTTTAAAATGTATCGCGTCATTACAATGGGGAAAATGCGATGCTTGAATATAAAAGCACCACAAATGCATTTGTACGACAGCATTTTGCTTCACCACATCAAACCATTCATCAAACATTAAAGCACACACATTTACCTTGTAGGATCTGCAAAGTGGCATCCTGTCGCATGTTAATAGTAAACAGAGACTCTGACAGCACGTTCCAACTTAAACACACTGCACCCCCTGATTTTTATTTATTTATTTATTGCTGGTGCTGCAACTCGTGCACACAATGCGTTAATTTCTGAGGACATGCTCAGATTACGTATCAAATGGATGCTGGGAACACGTGGCAGCCATGATGCGTCTGCAAACGTGCTCTGAGTGTGAAGTATAAACTGGCCCTAACTTCTGCCAAAGACGTTGCTAGCCTCTCTTTACTATATTTGGAATTCAGTCATTGTATATAACTGGCCCTAACTTCCGCCAAAGACATTGCTAGCCTCTCTTTACTATATTTGGAATTCAGTCATTATATAGGTGTTGATTATTCCCTGTTAGCTTTATTAAAGTTCTTGAATTCTCTCCCTTCTGCTAACTGCTTGAGTTCTCTGTAGCTAGTCCTCACAAATTCACCAATATTCTGAATTATAAATCATTATACAGTAAATTTTGTAGACTTCATTTTGGCCCTGTTATAATTTGTACCATTCAGTCCTGGAGTAGACTTGGATTCATACCAAGTTTGCTCAAGTCAGCTCATATATGTAGTAATTTATTTGTCATAATTGGAGGACACCCATGCATTTAATCTTACTGGTGTCTTCAAGGCATTCTAACTTTTGCCATTTTTTTTTTCTTGCACACTTCCATCTTCTCTATACCTTTCATGTCTTATCTTTGACTCCGGTTAGATCATAGAATCAATTTTGTCTATCTGCAGTGTAATCTTCCTTCACATACTGTTTATTTCTAACTACTTTCTCTTCAGTTAATGGCCCTGTATTAGTTATCTACTCTTTCTTATGTAAATAATCTTCTAAACCTGTTCCTTTTATTTTTGTGAAGACTAAAGACCTTTCTTATTATAAAATAGGCATATTCTGGAACACAGATCATTCACAAAACATACCTTACTCTTAGAAGGCGACACAAAATGGGCCTGGTATCTGATCCATTGTGTCATTTCTGCTCACATGGTGTTCCTGGTACTTTTCTGAATAGGGATAAAAGTGGTCAGAAAATGGACGGACAGATTACAGTATTTAATGAAACAACAAGTTACCAATGGGAATTTATAACTGTCTTTTACCCCCTGTTTTTACCCCAGTTTTCTCTAGGCTTGGTCTCTCTCTGTGGCAGGTTTGTACTGTATATTATCCAGTTTATGTTGCTCCAGTTTCAAAAAAAAATTTAGGTTAATTGATGGTCAACAAAATCGATCCTGGTTTGATGTGTGCATGTGTTTGCCAAGGACTGGCACTAAGAATTTTTTTGCATTATCTATTATTCGCTGTAAGGTGTATATCGCTTTTCATGCAGTTAGTTAATTTGATAATGTTTGTATTATCCATTTCAAAACCAGACAGCTTTTTTTTTTTTTTTAATAATTCTCATAATTTTAGACTTAATATCAGAAAATAGAATTGATCCAAGTTCCTTATATATAGTCAATAAATGATAGCAGGAGATTTAAAGTTTGAGTGGATAGACATCCCATTTACTGAAAAGTAGCAAAATAAACACGGCTTTACAAATGAGCTCAAAACAGGTCTGAATTCAGCAGGTAGACAGAGGCTTTTATATGGCAGAGACAGGAAAGAGATGGTCCAGGGTGGATGGAAGAGGAAATGATGTCCGTGGTACATATTCTGAAGGAAGTTGTCATCAGAAATGGCGAAAGTGCCACATCAGAGGGTGGGTTTATGGTGACATCACTATTTGGTTGGTTCTTCAGCTGGTCTGCATAAGGACAAAAGGAGAGATTAAGTGACAGCGCCAACCCTTGGTCTGGCTGAGCAATCACATGATTTGAACTTACCAACCTTCTCCCAAGTGCATGTATGTGACATAATTTTTTTTTAACAGGTTTGAAATCTAATGGTGTCCGACCCACTGCATTTGCAGTGAGAAGAGCTTTGGAGAATACAGCAATGAAAGTAGATGATATTGAAGTATTTGCACAGGGGCATGGAATTATTCAGGTACTGTGAAATATACTTGTATGTGTCATATGTTTACTTATGATTTCCCAATACTCCCACCACAAAGACTAATTTAGTTAACATTTTACAATAGGTTTTTAGAATATGTAGCTTATTACCATTTAACCTATCCAGTTCAGCATATTGGAGTGTCCATCCTTCTTTTTTTTTTTTTTTTCTTTCTTTGTTACTTATTCTTAATATCATTGCCTAATCTTATTTTTCTTTTCTTGTAACTTTCTCTTTGACATCTTGTAAAGCATTTTTGAGCTTCAGTGTTTGTATGAAAATGTGCTATTTAACACTAGAATTACCAGAGCCTACGAAAAAACTCATAGATCCGTCTCCCCATAAATCGCTTCTCACCTCTCCGTCAGCTTCTTTTGTCCTTTAAATGCGTTGATAAGCAGCAAACAGTCTGCTATCACATCCCCCACCAGCACACAGTTTTCTCAGCTCAAGTCTGTTTACCTGCGTGTCAGTTGCATAGAGTTGTATAGAGTGAGAAGTCAAGCAAAATGACACCTTTTGTAAATACTATATCGTTATTTGGAACACTTGCATTTCATGTGTATTAGGTGTCTAAAATGATCTTTGTAAACACATCGTTAAAAAAGAAACATTTTTCATGTTTTAGTAATAATTGACAAAATGTAGACATGAAGTTTATAATGTGTGAAGCTTGAAGTCCAAATATCAAAGAAACGCTTTCACAACAGGTACAAATATAACAGAACAAGTGTGCTTTTATTCAAAAATATAACTGCAGAAAAACATTGACACACATTTACTACGGCTGCTTCGGTGGCGCAACGGTATCAACTGTTGACTGGTAATCAAAACTCAACAGGTTCAATCCCCAATGAGTCCGTTTTGAGAATTCAGCTGCTTTTATTCTCACTATTTTAAAATAAAAACCTATATTTGATTTCAGTCTGTAACAGCCGGGGTAAATGTATGATACTTGTAAAGGTTAGCTTTGTTTTTTTTTGTTTGTTTTTTGTTTTTTTTATTCCGTTTTATTCTCTCAGTCGCGTTCACAATCCTATCCTACCGCCCCCCATCTGACACTGCTGTTTTCACATAAAGACGCACTATAGCTCAGAAATTTTGTAGCCAATCTGTGCATTGCAGTTAAAGTATAGTAATGGAATCTGCAATGACAAGTTTGTTGATTTCAAAAATATTTTGACCATGGTAAATAGCACATTATATTGGTATAGTCAATCTGTGTGGTTATAGAACCTCTGCAGAGAATACCATAACAGTTTTGTTTAAGTAACCTCATAAAAGCATTATTAAACTCTGACTCAGCTGTTTGAACAGTTAAAGAGTTTCCCAAAGGTATTTAATTTACAATTGGCAGTTTGTTAGATTTAATTAAAGTAAACAAATAGCATAATCAAAACAAATTTTAATTGTAGAAGAAAGCCCACTTCAACTACCTTAAATTGTTTTATACTAGTTGGTTTCATAAATTAAATATTTTAAAAAACAATTTAAATACATATTTGTTATTGTTACTTATTATTTGCTCCTTTAAGTAATTATTATGAGATTTTGTTTTACAGACTATTTCCATAGTAAACCTCTGAGCGAAGGATGTAAAAAGAGAGAAAATATGTGGAAAATGATGCATTGTACTCAACTTTAAAATATATAAAGAATAACTAGTTTTATTTATTTTGTCTCGGTGCTAGCCTGATACTTTTGTGTGACACAGTAACAAACAAAATTTTTATTTTATATACATACACGGTGGCACAGTGTTGTTCCTTCATAGCTTCACAGTCTTGGATTCCATTCCTGGCATGGGTATTGCCTTTGTGGAGTCAGCATGTTCTCCCTGGCTACGTGTAGATTATTTCCAGGAAACTGTTTTTTTTTTTTTTTTTTTCCTTCATCTTAAGGATTTGTATGTTATTTCACTTAAAAGGGTCCATTGCGAGGGTGCTTGTATGCATAAATATGTTGGACTGGAGCTTCATTTGTGGCTGGGTCTTTCTTTAATCCAGTGCTTCCAGGACAGACTTCAGTTTCCCATGTCTCAGAACTAGATTAGGTTACAAGATGGATAGATATACACCATAAGCTGCTCAATCACAATCCTAAGATTTGGCATGTAAGCAATATAGTATTTACAGTAAATCGAGATATTTATCTGAAATTAATTTCAAGCCTTATTCAAATGAAATTTGCTGGTGTGTAAAAATGTACAGTACACTTTATAAGATTACACAAAGGTCAAAAAGATAGGAGATGCCATATTTGTGTTCGTTTAAATAATGTTATATGCAGTATAATTAACACTACCAGATGCCCTTTGATGATTTTAGAAGTATAGGTGTGTTGTAATAATAAAGGAAAAAAATGGCTCTTCTGTTGCCAAGACTAACCTCACTTTTTAGGTTGACAACTATATACAATTCATTCTTTTAATGAAAGCAAAGCATAGTTCTATGCAATTTTCATTTGCCAGAAAAGTGAAGTGGGTCTTGATCAAAAACATTACATTTCCTTTTACAGGTTGACAAGGCCTATGACTACCTCATGCAGCATGCATCTTTAGCAATTACCAATCTGGGTTTTACAATTACTGTTGGAAACCAACGTGGAATCTACCTCAGGGAACCAGCACACCTTACTGCACCTTCTGATCACGGAGTTGGAATTGAACCTGTTTTTCCAGAAAATTCAGGTATGCTACTCCTTTATTCAGATCATAATTTAGGTTTGTAGCTAATTGAAACACATTTTGGAATACCTTGATGATGCATTAAGAAAGCAAATGCACAGGTTAGTCATGGAATATTTAAATTGGGAAATAAATGTGTAAGGAGCTTAGCAAATGTGTCATAATGTATTAGACAGTAATGTTAATGCATATAAACAAAAACAGAAATTTAATAAAGCAAAGAAAAAAGCAAGATGAGTAATTAACAATGTTGTCATAAATAGAAACATAAGGATCTAAGACATATGCACAATTATAAAATAAATTGAATATACAAGAAAATGTAGGTAAGATAAAGTGCCTATGTATGAGGCTGCCACAAACAGTAGAAAAGCAAACATTTCTCTGAGGATATCTAATTTGAAATCAAAACCTACAAGCAGTATAGTCATGAGATTTTTCTTGTGCTACGGATTCCTGTGCGTTTTTAAAGCAAAAAACTCGGAATTAGCATAAGCCACCCTTATTCAGGGCATTCTTTAGAAATCTAATGATTTACTTCATGAGGTAGAAATACATAATAAATGAGTAGTTTTGTCAGACACTTGAATGTCTAAATATGTTTAATTGTAATAGAAATTTGTAATTTTTCACCTTCTATAAAAGGTCCCCATAGAGGGCTAGTAAGCAATCAAAAACAACATTTTTGTTATATAACCTTCTGGGAGTGATGCTTATGGGGTTATGATGACTGGTGAAGAATTATATGTCAAAAATATTTTAATATTTGTGGTCAGTGACTTCAAAATAGCATAAAGTTATAGTCCACATGTCTAGATGACTGAAGTTTATTTGGACCCTTGTATCCCATTAGGGGTTCAACCCCTACAGTCCATTGATTTGGCATGCACAACTTCAAGTACTTATGATTATCTTTGCTAAAAACATCAGTTAGGTTTACTCTTATCATAAGGGCTTTTGCACAAACCATTGTGAAAAATAGCATCAAAATGAGGGGTTTCATGTCTAGTGGGGCAAAAATAGAGGGGAACGCCAAATGTCTGCATAACTAGACATCAAGAGGAGTTAAATAGTACATCATATGTAGGGGTTTGTCCTCTAACCAGTGAGTCAGGAAGTGCAGGACAAAAAAACTGAAAGGATTTCAAAGTGTTCATAAGTGATTGTACATTACTTGAAAAATTCCCCAAGAATTGCACAGCAATTGGGTGTTCCATTTTAAAACATTGCAACATTGGTAAAAATACACATTATATCTCAGAAAATGTAATGCAAGAGTTACTTAATATTTTCGCATCAGAAATTAGATATATAATAACAAAAATATACATTCTGAAGATCCTTTCACACATGACCAAACTACAGGTGTCTTGCTTTTAATACTGATGATTGTTTATAAAAAGTTGTTAAATTGTTCAAGCATAAAACAAGTGAACTTCTTGTCATCTGTTATTGAGTAAACCACTCACTGGCATTGATTATGCCCAAGCAGCTACTGAAGTACTTCATTTAGTGAAATGTAATGAAATGACATCTTAAGGCAACCTTTTTCTTCTTTCAAAATGTGTCCATCAGGACAGCTTGTTTGACTATGATTAACAAGTGACACACTAATAAACAAAAAGTGTCACGCTGCTATCTATCTGCTACAAAAGTACATTATAATAATGATTATTATAGAATTACTGCAGCAGTGTGTAATTGATCATGTTATGTTATTCAGTTAATTAGTGGTTACCATTTTAAAAGAAAAAACTGCATACATGTCCTTATTAATGAAAGACAATTTCTTATTATACTACTTTTTCAATGTGTTCTTTTTCTCACAGATAATTCAGAAAGAATATCCCTCCAATTACATTTAGTGTTAACATGCAATGCTTCATGGGTCCAGTGTCCTACACACATGGAGCTGATGAATCAGTGTAGACATATGAACATACGTGTGGACCCTCTAGGACTCAGGGAAGGGATACATTATACTGAGGTACAGTATGTTTTAAAACAATACTTTGTGTTTGTTAACCTTTAATCATTTTTATTATGCCCTAAGACAATATAAAGGAAAACTTACTGGTGGAGCTCTTTTAACATCAGTGTCATGAAGGAATGGGACTAATGCTTTTCCCTTGTTCATAAGTAAACATTATCCCTTTTTGTCTGGAATGTTCTTCCACCATTACCAGTATTATTCCCTCTATTGCAGAGCAGATTAGATTTACACCCTTGACTGCTGTTCTTCTTGTTGTGTATTAATTTTCACATTATATGCCAAAATGACAAATATCATACAACAGACTTTGAACTTGCTTTTATATTTTATAAATGTGTTAAAATTCTTACTTGTGAGTACTTCAATAAACTAGGAATTACAAGCAAAAATTATAAAATGCAGCACAAATATGTAATACATGAATGGTGATTTATAAAAGTAAAGTTGCAAATATTTTGGTTAATGAGGTTTCTTTTGCAAGTGCATGCTATTCCAGTCATGCTGTACATCCTACATGCACAATCCCCATTTCAGTGTTTAAAAGCAAGTAGTGTACAGTGACAGGATAACATCAAATGCTGTATATGATATGAACAAAAATGGTACTTTTTCAGCAAAAGACAAGTAAGCCCTCATACTTCTGAATTAACTAGTTAAATATTTGTCTTCTTCATTAACAAGGCTAAATTAAATAAAAACAGTAAGTAAAAAGGGAAAGACTGTAATTTTTGAAAGACTAAGGCATTTCAGATATTCCAGTTATATGAATTGTTATCCTAATGAAACAAAATGTGAAAATATTTGTGTTATCGAGAGAATGACTGTACCATATTTATGGTTAGTAGTCTTTTACCTGGTTTCACTTGTTCCACAAAAATTGTGTAAAATTTAATTTGAATGTATGGAAAAAAAAGTCCTTTAGAAAAGAAGTGTTTTCATAATATTGATTTTAAACAATTAATGCTTTTTGTGAATTTCTCTCTCTTAGGTATGTGGTTATGATACTACAGCACCAAATGCAGGTCCTTTGTTTAAAGTTCCTGTAACAGTTATAATACCTACAAAGTAAGTTAGTAATTCTACTCTGTGTTTTTTTTTAACTGTTTTTGGATTTGAATCTGTCTGGAAATATTCTGTTTTCTTCATTCAACTCTTAGCTTGTATGTAGTATTTATGTGTATTTAAACCTTTACTCTTTTTTTATTTATAGGGTAAATGAAATCACTGCTTACGACATACCTTTCAAGGATATGTATTTTAAGCCTGGACAAATCAGACGTCACTTTATTAAAGTTCCTCAGGGAGCTACATGGGCAGGTAAGAATATAAAAATTGTATAAATTGTGATATATATAAAATTGTGGTGCAGGGCGTAGCATTACTGACTCACAGTAAGTAGACCAGGGTTCATGTTGCAGGTTCTTCCTGTTTGGAAGTTTGCATTTTCTCCCCATGTCCACTTAGGTTTCCTCTGGAGTTCTGGGTTCCTCCCACAGTCCAAAGACATGCAGGTTAGGTGGATTGACAAAACTTAATTGTCCCTAGTGTGTGTGTGTGTGTGTGTGTTTGTTTATGGTGTGTGTGCATGTCTGTGAGTGTGTACGCAGTGTGATGGACTGGCACCCTGTCCAGGGGTTGTTCCTGCCTTGTGCCCTGTGCTTACAAGAACAGGCTTCAGCCTCCAGCAACACTGCTCAGGATTAAGCAGGCTTAGAAAATGCTATGGTGAAGTATTAAATTGTAATAGTAAATTTATTTAAGGTTCAGATTAAAAGAGCATTGTCTTTTTTCTCATTTTCACCTCTAAATTGTAAGAACAATTGAACATATATTAAAGAATACAATGCTTAGGTAAAATTAACACAAATAATGTTTCAACACTATTCACAATCCACAACCTCTCTGGAAATTTTTAAAATTACTTAATCCATTATGTAGTTGCCACTCAATGATACTGAAATATTTAGAGGGTTAATAGTAACCTTGGATACCTCCTTAAGGACAACACTAATAACTTTTTCTAAATTCTAAACAAGCTTTGTACAGTTCCTCTAGTGAATTTTTTTTTCTAATTTTAAATCGAATAGGGAATCCATTTGTCCATTTCTTATGGTATACAATATAGCCTAAAAAATCTGAACTTTTTTTTTTTTTTGGTGGAATATTATCCTATTCGATAATATTTGGAACATTGCTATAAGGGAATTAGGTGTACTGTACTTATTTCAACACTTTTTAATAGGTAGAGAGAGATTTTTTTCCCCTATTATTTTCCAAAACTAAATTTGTAATACCGGTGTTTCTGGTCGGTCTTATTATTCTGTCGGTGAGTTAAGGGGTAGATAGTGTAACAAAGGCACCATATAGGCGCCGGACCCGACACAGATGGACACGGAGACACGTATAAAAAGTACAAAGACATTTATTTTTCTTCACCCGTGGGCGCACGTCTTCCCTGTGACCCACAGGCAATACACAGTCCCACAAAACACCAATCCAACACGTAGCAACACCACCTTCCTTCCTTTACCACCACTCCTTCTCAAGCTTTGTCTCCTTCCTACCAACTCTGGCTCTCTGAGTGGTGGTGGCTGGCCCTTTTTACAACCCATCTGGAAGTGTTCCAGGTGCTTGACCACCTAGTCCTAATTGCACCTCCGGGTGGGGCTGAAGATTTGTCCAGCCAGGCTGCTGAGTCCATGCAGCTCCCCCTAGCGGCCATCTGAGCCCCCAACCAGGCTGTGGAGGACTCCATCTCCCATGGAGCCCTGCGGGTGGTTGGGGAATCACCGTCAGCCATGGAGGCTGTCACCAAGCATCCCGGGGGAGGTACTGGAGTGCCCATGGTGTCTCCCCCGGAACATAAGCAGCAGGGTCATCCCTGCCGGGCATGGGACCCGGCTGTCCTTCACAATAGATAGATACTTTTGTTAATCCCAAGGGGAAATTCACATACTCCAGCAGCAGCATACTATAAAATATTAAAGAGTGATAAAAATGCAGGTAAACAGACAATAACTTTATATAGTGTGAACATTTACCCCCCAGGTAGAATTGAAGAGTCGCATAGTGTGGAGGAGGAACGATCTCCTCAGTCTGTCAGTGGAGCAGGACAGTGACAGCAGTCTGTCGCTGAAGCTGCTCCTCAGTCTGGAGATGATACTGTTCAGTGGATTCTCCATGATTGACAGGAGCCTGCTCAGCGCCCATCGCTCTGCTACGGATGTGAAACTGTGCAGCTCCATGCCTACAATAGAGTCTGCCTTCCTCACCAGTTTGTCCAGGCCTGAGGTGTCCTTTATGCTGCCTTCCCAGCACACCACCACATAGAAGAGGGCACTTGCCACAGCCGTCTGATAGAACATCTGCAGCATCTTATTGCAGATGTTGAAGGATGCCAGTCTTCTAAGGAAGTATAGTCGGCTCTATCTTCTCTTGCACAGAGCATCAGTATTGGCAGTCCATCCAATTTATCATCCAGCTGCACTCCCAGGTTTTTATAGGTCTGTACCCTCTGCACACAGTCACCGCTGATAATCACGGGGTCCTGGAGGGGCCTGGGTCTCCTAAAATCCACCACCAGCTCCTTGGTTTTGCTGACGTTCAGGTGTAAGTGATTTGAGTCGCACCATTTAACAAAGTTCTTGATTAGGTTCCTATACACCTCCTCCTGTCCACTCCTGATGCAGCCCACGATAGCAGTGTCGACAGCGAACTTTTGTACGTGGCAGGACTCCGAGTTGTATTGGAAGTCCGATGTATATAGGCTGAACAGGACCGGAGATAGTACAGTCCCCTGCGGCGCTCCTGTGTTGCTGACCACAATGTCAGACCTGCAGTTCCCGAGACACACACACACATACTGAGGTCTGTCTGTAAGATAGTTCGTGATCCATGCCACCAGGTATGAATCTACTCCCATCTCTGTCAGCTTGTCCCTAAGGAGCAGAGGTTGGATGGTGTCGAAGGCACTAGAGGAGTCCAGAAACATAATTCTTACAGCATCTCTGCCTCTGTCCAAGTGGGAGAGGGATCGGTGTGGCATATAGATGATGGCACCCTCCACTTCCACCTTCTCCTGGTATGCGAACTGCAGAGGGTCGAGGGCATGGCAGACCTGTGGCCTTAGGTGGTGAAGCAGCAGCCGCTCCATGGTCTTCATCACATGTGACTTTAGGGCAACAGGCAGGAAGTCATTCAGCTCACTAGGACATGATACTTATGGGACTGGGGTGATGCAAGATGTTTTCCAAAGCCTCAAGACTCCCCTGTTCCAGGCTCAAGTTGAAGATGCACTGTAGAGGACTCCCCAGCTCCAGCGCACAGGCTTTCAGTAGTCGTGGCGATACTCCATTTGGACCCACTGCTTTCATGGCACGAAGTCTCCTCAGCTCTCTGCTTACCTGGGCTGCTGTAATTGTGGGTGGGGATGTCTTTCCTATGCTGGTATCCGCAGATGGATGGGAGGAGGGTGCAGTACTCCCAAGGTGAGAATGGGTTAGGGTGGTCAAACCTGTTAAAGAAGTTGTTCATTTGGTTTGCTGTCTCCACGTCTCTCTCGATGGTGGCACCCTGCTTCGAGCTGCAGCCAGTGATGATCTTCATCCCATCCCATATTTCCTTCATGCTGTTATTCTGTAACTTCTGCTCCAGCTTTCTCCTGTACTGCTCCTTCGCCACCCTGAGCTGGACTCGGAGTTCCTTCTGCATGCGCTTGAGCTCATGCTCATCACTGCCTTTAAAAGCCCTTTTCTTCTGGTTCAAAAGGCCCTTGATGTCACATGTAATCCATGGCTTATTTTTAGCATAGCAGCGTACTGTTCTTACTGGAACTACAATGTCCATACAGAAGTTGATGTAGTCAGTAGTGCAGTCAACAACCTCCTCAATGTTCTCACTATATGATCCCTACTGAATATCCCAGTCCGTAGTTCTAAAGCAGTCTCTCAGAGCCTGCTCTGCCTCAGTTATTAGTCCCTACAAAGGTGGTGTAATTAGCATATATTTTTTAAAACCCTGAGGCAGCCACTTTTGCAGATTACTTTCATTTTTCAAGAAATGTAGCCAACTTTTCTTTTAGAAGGAATGCTTCCTTTTAATAGCTACATTCACTGCTGAAGGGGTAGTTTCTTTCCTTTCTGTGGTGCTACCTTTAGGTAAGTTAGACTCCCATAACCTCTGCTGTCCCTTTTCTCTGGGACCAGAGAGTTGCTTTCCCATAGCTAACCTATTCCTTAAAATTTCAGATATTTTCCTAGAAAGAAGTCTGCTGAGGCTACAGAGCAATATAAGTGATGATAATAACATGATAAAAATTATACAAATGATTTGTTGAATAGTACAGTGTTTCATAGGGAATTAATTTTAAGTTAATTTCTGTGGTAAAGATGTTATTTTTCTTAGCAGAAACTAGTAAAAAAGACCCCATGTTAAAATTTTGAAAGACATATTGTTTACTTTAGTAATTTTGGTGAGCTGTTTTTCAGAGCTGTTGAGCACAGATCAGTGTGAAAGAAGTATACAGTATTAGTAAAATACCAAAATATAATTTGCATAACTCATTTTTCTCTCTTTCATATTTGCACACAGTTAAGGCCAAACACTTTGCTCTCTCCTGATGAAAATATAGGATGGGTTCTTTATTAAAAACATTACTGATTTCTGTAAACGAAAGAGTGTAAAAGTATTTAGTTGTTAGACTTGTACAAATTTTAGTAATAAGTGCTTTTTACAGCATGCAATGAATTTACATTTTATTGTACATTTAAAATACAGTCTATTTTGAATGTGGATAACTATTAACTGTACTACTCGAAATATGTGCTTGGACCAAAGATGCAGATGTAGCTACTTTCTGTGGTTATTTTGTAAAAGTTTTGATGGCTTGTTCTGACTTTAAGTTTATAAAGCTTATTTTGTTATTAAAATGGTTATTTTATACTTTTCTCTGAATTTTTGTACTACTTAGCACAGTAAAAGAGTATACTACTTAGAAATCAGTTAAGAAGTATAATATGGAATTAACAAACTAAATAAATTAACATCTATAAGGTTTTAAGTAACATATGTTTATAGAGTGCTGTTACTCAAAGTATTACAGTAATCTATTTTCTGTGTAAACACCTGCATGAATCTGACTCTGTTGCGTTTTAAGCAGGAGTTTTAATAGTGTAGTGGCATGAGAGTATATTAGCAAAAAAAGAACTTAACATTAGTATATGCCTTTTTGAAATTGTATTTAGGACATCCATAATTGTAAGTAACAAAGTGGAATTATACGAATACTGAAATGGACTTTTAACAATGAATCTGATACTTATCAACAGTATAATCAGTATAGCAATAAACTTTTTTTTAAAATCATATTTACATATTCTGCATTCATCTAACATCATCTGAAGTCCGTCAAAATTTTAAAAATAACCAAATAATATAAGTTAAATTGCAACTGTATTACTAACTTATGTGTGTCCCTTAATGATATGTAAAATTATAGGATAGTGGTTCTCAAAGAGTGGTGAGTCAATGCGTCAGTCATTTTTGTATGTGCAATGTGATATTTTAATCAGTCATATATAAAAGGGTACATTCATAACGAAATAATTATTAATTTATCATAGTTCCTTTCCTGTTCATCCTTCACACTCCTATTTGAACTTCCCTGTTATTAGTGTCAATGGGAAACATACACCAACCCCAAACCCACAAACGAACACTGATTTCACACCTCCCACACAACTCCTATTTGCTCTCAGTGAGCGCTTCATCTTTGGAGACAATAGGCTTTTTCAAGATTGCTAAATGAAAGTAAAGAAAAGCACTACAACATAAAACAATAATTGACACAAAACATGATTTCCTTGTACAGCAGATGAGTGTATAAGAAATAAAAGGTACAACACATGTTTCAACGTGATGCTTTAAGTTTATTTGATGATTTGAATTATTGCTGCCTCTAGTTTATTGTGATCTATAATCTGTTTTTTTTATTATGAAAATCATGTTTCCAATGTACAGTATTTTAATTTCATTTTTTGAATGCTTAGTTGAAACTTTTTCATTTAATATATCCCTGTCTAACACAAAGTAAAAACATCCAGGAGATTAAAAATTTAAAACACAGTAAGTTTTATTGATAGTAAAATTTTTAATACAAAGATAACATTTTTTTTTTTTTTTACACTTTTTTTCCCCCAGAGGTTACCTTAACTTCCAACTCAAGTGATGTGTCTTCAAAATTTGTTCTTCATGCAGTCCATCTTGTTAAACAGAAAGCTTATCGTGCTAATGAATTCTACAAGTTTTCTTCTCTTCTAGAAAAGGGTTCAGTTACAGAAGTGTTTCCTGTGCTTGTAAGTAAAGTTATTCAAGTTTGTTTTTATCATAGACCTTTTTGGTCCTGTAAAATCGTGATTGTGCCAGTGTTCATTGAGATATATAGACCATAGAAAGATGAAGTATGTTTTATTGGTATCTATGAGTGCAACTAATTCATGTATTTGTATATGTTCCAGACCTGGTTATGGCTGATGCATATTAATATACAGTACATTTATTTTTTTAGCTGAGTGTTTTATCCAAATTTTTTTCAGTATCACAGAGTTAATCATTTTCAAAAATTAATCCTCGTTTTGCTTTCCAGATCACATTTTTAAAATTTCCTTGCATAATTTATTAAAACAAAGATTATATGTTTTTTTTTTTTGTAATTGCTGTATTTAGAAATGGCCAAAAAATTATTTTTTTTTATGTTCAGAATTCGAAGAGATCTGACAATAACAAATGTAATTTCTTTCCAACAGCCTTCCCCAAAAACTAATTTTATTGTGAATGTTTTGATAGCAGTTTTCAGATGTTGAAGATTTCAAATTTATTTTTGCAGGAAGGAAGGACAGTTGAGTTTTGCATTGCTCGATGGTGGGCAAGTCTGGGTGATGTTACAATTGATTATGTAATAAGTTTCCATGGCTTGACCTGTTCTCCCTCACCTCTTCACATTGTGAGTATCTGCCTTGGTAGATGATTGATCAGAATACCACACTAAAATTGGTTTTATTTTTAAATCATTTGTAAAATACTCAAAATCTTAAAAAGTTTCTTGATACTGGTAGAATCCTGTTGTAATAAAATTCATTGGACCATAAAAATATTTAGTTATAATGGAAATTTTGTTGTAACAAAAATGGGGAAAATAGTGTGCTATCGTGACCGGGGTCGTCTGCAATTCACCATCTCTAACAGTAACGGTGCAAAGATAGCTCCATAACTTCTCTGCTGCATCTGGTAAACAGGAAACCAAGGGTAAAACAATTGGTTGTCCTCTGCAGGATCAGGCTTGTCATACAATCGTTTTAACATTTAACACTTGGCTTTGACCTGCTCTTCCTCACAGTCCTGGTCTGCCTCATTGGTAAATTCTGAGCCACTGGTGTTCTTCTAATTTGAAGATGGAAGCTAAAGCAGGACGTTTGGCCCGTGTCACGGCTTCTATCTTGTGTGCTTAAGTACTGAAGTAACAGTTCCTATTTTAAATGAAATCTTGAAACTGTACCTGTGTTCTCTAAGCAGTAATAAAGTTCCTGTATTTTAAAAAAAAAAAAATTTTAAGAAACACAAGTATGAAAACAGAATAAAAATGAGACGTTAGATGTAACTTTCTTTTCAGCATAAACTTATGTAATTTCTCACTTTTTTTGATCATTGCAAAAAAAAAATATTGAGAAGCATTATGAAATTCAAACAGTACAGTATCTGAACACAACTCAACTAACCGCACGGATGGTTAGTGGAGCACTGACTCACATTTGGCTATGCCAATATGATATTTTGCCTACACTCTCGCTGAGCCTCACTGAGACAAGACGGCAAATTGCGCAACAAACTGTCACTTTCTTTTTGTCTAACAAGAAAGACAGCCTGTTGTAGGGTCTCCGATCCTCTGCGAAAGTATAGGCATGGCATTGAGTATTTTTTGCATCTCATTATTATCTTTGAGGCCATTTTTGTTAGGAAAAACATTTGTTATACTGAAATTTACATTTCATTAAAACAAAATCTGTTAAATATGATGATGTTGCATGAACATCTTTCTGGGCCAACAAAAAGATTTCTGAAAATTTTTTGTTATTTCAGTATTGCTATAACAGGATTTGACCTGTATTCACTTTACAACTTTTTTAGTTGTCTGAATTCTTTTTGTTTTTTGCTTCTCATGATAAAGAAAGTAAATCTCTTAAAGACTCTTGGTTTTCTTGCTTTTTTTGTCATTTGTTCTTTAGCATGCTTCTGAAGGTGTTACTAGATTTGAAGTATTGTCTGCATTAAAATATGAAGACATTTCACCAAGTATAAACCTTAAAAATTGGGTGCAACCATTAAGGTAAAAGTCATTTATCTTGGCAAATTACATTGTGACACATCTTTTGAGTGCTGCATGCTTATGAGCAACATACAGACCACAAGAATAACCTGTGCAGACAACTGTAGACATGTTATGTACTAAAGTAAATGTTATTTCTAATCTTATTTTTGCAGGTAAATCTAATTTTATTTTTTTTTCATATCTTATAAGACATTTTATCATATTTCGGTCTGGTCAGGTGTAAAAACAACTTACTGTTTTTGAAAACACAATAGATTTTTCCTTATCTTAATTATTAAAATATATTTCTATCATTATGTGTCTAGCATGCTACTGACAGCCCGAGGATTTTCAGTTATTTTCTGAATATTTTTAACATATAACAAAAGAAAACTTAAATGAGCACTTAATGTTTTTACCTTCTTTTTATATACATTATATACTTTATTTTTTGTATTTGCATTTTTTGGAACTTGTATTTTTTGTAGTTTTATTTAAATTTAAAAAGATACTGACTTAATAAGAATGCTTTTATATCTGATTAAAACACAGTTCTTTGAGGAAAAGAGGCACTAGTTTTTAAGATACTGTAAAATAGTGTTAAATCTGTGGCTGTGAGAACAGTATTCAAAATCCAGTATAACGTTTCAAGAGCACTACATTCCTTTGCATTATTCAAAATGCAAGGTTTCCAATAGGACAGAGCAGTGTTTTTAAGTTTTAAGCAGCATTATGTTGTTCAGTTATGTAAGGCTGACTGATGCAAGAATTATAGGTTACTCTGCAGGGCTTCGTTGTTTTATGGTACACTATTTCTTGGTGTATGGGTTTCAGATGTTGATCCTGTTTTTCCATGAGGTTAACAGCTTGATTTCAATAATTTAGGTATACAAATTAATAAGCTTGAACTCCATCCATTCATTATCCAACCCACTATATCCTAACTACAGGGTCACGGGGGTCCGCTGGAGCCAATCCCCACCCAACACAGGGCGCAAGGCAGGAAACAAACCTCGGGCAGGGCGCCAGCCCACTGCAGAAGCTTGAACTCTATATACAGTATTTCAGGAAAAGTACAGCATACTGAATCTTTGTAGTTTATACATAAAAAATAACACTCCCAAATGACAAATTTCTTGTTAACAGTTTGTTTTAATAATCTTATATACATTGCATTACTACAACACTTGTGCTTGTATGTTTTAAAAAGGAACACAAGAAATAAAGGAGGTTTGAGTGCTTAGGTGGGTAAACCTCAATCAGTGTAGTGATTGTTTAAACAAATAAAGAAGAAAATGCTTCTGGATTTACTTTTTTAAAGGTTCTGTCTTCATAAAGAGAGTTTCTAGAATACACTAATCATGGAAAGACGTTAGAGTTGACAAATGGTAATGTTTTCAGTGTATACTAATATGAATAGATTTTACAGTAAAATGCAGATGGTCCTATGGCTATGAACAAGTTATCTGAACATTTATCTAACATTGTATGAAAGTTGGAACTTTCCATAAATAATGCATAATGCTTTATTACTTATTTTACGGAAAACTTTTTCAAAGTGACAATGAAGTTATATTACTATATGTAATTAAAATAAACTACAAGTATGCACAGCATGTCGACCTTACAGTATACTTAAACATCCTACAGGTACCTCTTTAGATTTAAAAAGCTATAATGATGGCATGAAAACCTCACCACTATCTGACGATTGATGTTTTTGAAGTGATGTGCTGCCTTTTCTGAGGGTTCACTGAGTGTCACTTTCCCTTCCTACAGCTAAACTCTCTGAGATAACACAGCTGGCACATGTACTTGAAACTTAGAAATTACAAGTAGTTGTTTCTAAAATTCTACTAACTGGCCAGCTGAATGGCTGTGCGCGCTGCTTAAGGACGCAATGATTAATAATGATGACTTACTGTGCAGTGCTCATACCCCAACCATGGTGATGGCCGCTATGTATTTATCTCCTTCAAAACTAACATAGTTCTCTTCAATGTGAGTAAAAAACTGCACTGGCTAGATGAAAACTGAATTCAATTGAAAAGAAAATTTTGTGGGTTTTATGTGCTATTTGTATCTGTGGAATTGCCCTAAATTGAGATTCCTATAACCTGAGACTTTCATGTATGTAACACACAATAATGCAAACAGATACTTGTACAAAAACATAAGATTTTCTTCATTGATAATTCTAATAGCTGAACATATTAAAATTGATTAAATAAACACATGGTCACAAAGTTGCGTAGATGGCTAAAAATGTGTGAAAAGCAAGCTGGTTGAAAAATTTAACATTTTTTCTCTGTAATGTTTTTTGGAATTAAAGTAAAAAAAATCGTCTAATTATTCCAGAATGATGATATAGCAACAGACATCAAAATGGGATGTGGTGTTTTCCAGTTAAAACAATAATTCTAAAAATATGTGAAATGACAGATGAGACATGCAGAAGTTCTCAGTCACATATGCTTTCACTAAATGGCAGCAGGCAGTGTCAGTACTGGTCAAATTAATGGTGTATTGTAGGTGTGCATTAACTCGGCACATTAGTCATACCTTCTCTACTAATAAAAATGGAGAAATTAGAAAGGGAACAAGTGTGCAATCAGGGACTAATCAGCTTCTTAAAAGTCTTTGCAAATAGTGCAGATAATGTCAATGTCGAATTTATTTACAGTGGTGTGAAAAACTATTTGCCCCCTTCCTGATTTCTTATTCTTTTGCATGTTTGTCACACAAAATGTTTCTGATCATCAAACACATTTAACCATTAGTCAAATATAACACAAGTAAACACAAAATGTAGTTTTTAAATGATGGTTTTTATTATTTAGGGAGAAAAAAAAATCCAAACCTACATGGCCCTGTGTGAAAAAGTAATTGCCCCCTTGGTAAACAATAACCTAACTGTGGTATATCACACCTGAGTTCAATTTCCGTAGCCACCCCCAGGCCTGATTACTGCCACACCTGTTTCAATCAAGAAATCACTTAAATAGGAGCTGCCTGACACACAGAAGTAGACCAAAAGCACCTCAAAAGCTAGACATCATGCCAAGATCCAAAGAAATTCAGAAACAAATGAGAACAGAAGTAATTGAGATCTATCAGTCTGGTAAAGGTTATAAAGCCATTTCTAAAGCTTTGGGACACCAGCGAACCACAGTGAGAGCCATTATCCACAAATGGCAAAAACATGGAACAGTGGTGAACCTTCCCAGGAGTGGCCGGCCGACCAAAATTAACCCATAGAGTGCAGAGACGACTCATCCGAGAGGTCACAAAAGACCCCAGGACAACGTCTAAAGAACTGCAGGCCTCACTTGCCTCAATTAAGGTCAGTGTTCACGACTCCACCATAAGAAAGAGACTGGGCAAAACGGCCTGCATGGCAGATTTCCAAGACACAAACCACTGTTAAGCAAAAAGAACATTAGGGCTCGTCTCAATTTTGCTAAGAAACATCTCAATGATTGCCAAGACTTTTGGGAAAATACCTTGTGGACTGATGAGACAAAAGTTGAACTTTTTGGAAGGCAAATGTCCCGTTACATCTGGCGTAAAAGGAACACAGCATTTCAGAAAAAGAACATCATATCAACAGTTAAATATGGTGGTGGTAGTGTGATGGTCTGGGGTTGTTTTGCTGCTTCAGGACCTGGAAGGCTTGCTGTGATAGATGGAACCATGAATTCTACTGTCTACCAAAAAATCCGGAAGGAGAATGTCCGGCCATCTGTTCGTCAACTCAGGCTGAAGCGATCTTGGGTGCTGCAACAGGACAATGACCCAAAATACACCAGCAAATCCACCTCTGAATGGCTGAAGAAAAACAAAATGAAGACTTTGGAGTGGCCTAGTCAAAGTCCTGACCTAAATCCATTTGAGATGCTATGGCATGACCTTAAAAAGGCGGTTCATGCTAGAAAACCCTCAAATAAAGCTGAATTACAACAATTCTGCAAAGATGAGTGGGCCAAAATTCCCCCAGAGCGCTGTAAAAGACTCATTGCAAGTTATCGCAAACGCTTGATTGCAGTTATTGCTGCTAAGGGTGGCCCAACCAGTTATTAGGTTCAGGGGGAAATTACTTTTTCACACAGGGCCATGTAGGTTTGGATTTTTTTTTCTCCCTAAATAATAAAAACCATCATTTAAAAACTGCTTTTTGTGTTTACTTGTGTTATATTTGACTAATGGTTAAATGTGTTTGATCAGAAACATTTTGTGTGACAAACATGCAAAAGAATAAGAAATTAGGAAGGGGGCAAATAGTTTTTCACACCACTGTATATAGCACATTTAAAACAACATAGCAATGCTTTAGCCAAAGTGCTTTACAATAATAGAATAAAAGAAAAACATACAATTAACATGAATGACATAAACAGAAATAAATAAATGAACATAAATAAAATAAATAATAAATAGAAGTAATGTGTTACACAATGAGGAAACCATCAGTATTACTGAAGGTCACGGAATACAAGTGAATAGAAACGAGTCTTTAATCTTGTTTTCAACAGTTCAATTGTAGACGACTCCTTTTATGTAATGAGGTAAAGAGTTCCACAGGTGAGGAGCAGCCGCTGCAAAAGCCCTGTCCCCCTTAGTTTTACACTTGGTACGAGGGACAACAAGAGACAACTGATTAGGAGATCTAAGCACTCTAGATGGCTGGTGTAAACCACACAATTCAGATAAATAGGCTGGAGCAAGCCCGTGTAAAGATTTAAAAAATAGCAACAAGATTTTAAAATCAATTTGAAAACTTACAGGCAGCCAGTGTAAAGAAGCTAATATTGGAGAAACAGAATCAGTCTTTCTTGCCCCAACCAGAAAGCGAGCGGCAGCATTCTGGACCAACTGTAACCTGCGTATCAGGGATTTGCTAATCCCAGAATACAGCAAGTTGCAGTAATCAAGGTGAGAGAAGATAAAAAGTATGAGTAGCTTTCTCAAGATCCCTAGAAGATAAAAAAGGCTTGATCTTACCTAATAGACGAAGCTGGAAAAAGCAACTCTTGATACAGAATTAAACTGTTTCTCAAAAGAGAGGTTACTGTCAAAGAACACCAAGATTGCGGACTTGAGGTTTGCAAAAGACGGAGAAAGAGCTGAGAAGTCCAAGACCAATTTGCACTTTAGCTGATGGACCCACTATAAGCACCTCTGTTTTTATTTTGATTTAGATCAAGAAAATTATTAACTAGATAAGTTAGGTTGCATCTCTAAGGATGCTAATTAAACCAGAAACTATTCTGGTATGTACTTTTATAGATTCTGTTTCTTTTATAAATGTCTATGATTCAGCACTTCATATTTAAGACTGTGTGTGTAATGCAGTCATTTATGTTTTCACACTAGTTATTGCACTAAGTTAATAAACTTAGAATAAAATATAATTTAGTACGAAATAAAAAGAGAAGTTCTGAGCAAGCAAGGCACTCACAATTGTTTCATTGCCACAGTTGATTTGCTTAGGACATTGTCAAACTATGAGTGTTTCTGTAACTGTTTATCTAAACCTGCCATTTGGATAATAAACTATAAAAGTACTATATGTATGAATGCATATTTAAAATGAGAAATAAATAGCTCAATAGTAATCAGACCAAGAAAAAGGATAATATATCACCTCCAGTCATTGTTATGGCAACACCATAGTATTATTGTATATGTAACTTAAAGCATTCTTTCTATGCTTCTGTAAATAAGAGATGTATCTTAATTTTTTTTTTTTTTTTGTTTTAGACCTGTGCTTGTAAAAATTAAACCTTTAGGCTGCCGAGATGTCTTTACAAACAATCGTCAACTGTATGAGATTATTCTGACATATAACTTTCATCAGGTAGGTGTTTTATTGGATATTTTAAGGCAATTTCAAAATACATTTATCACTTAAGTATTCTATTTGTACACATTCAGGATAGATTCTTTCATGCCTCTGTTACTTTCAATTTCAAGTGAATATCTTTTTCACTTTTAAAAACATAATATTTAGGCTTTTATTTTACATACCTTGGATGAAGTTATCTGTTTATAAATTAACACTGCACTCTTACAAATCTAATTTGAGCTACTTTTTAATGTTGAAAAATGATTCATCACATGGTGGATACAGATTTGTTGAAAGTGCATTTTTAAAAAATATATATTTGTACAGTAGATGAAACAGCATATTGAACTAGACATCCCATTTTTTTCTGTTTATAATTTGAAGCTTAACTATACGTTCTATATTCCCTACTGGCTTAGTCAGTTTACAGTACATAATGAAGTTAAATCAGCAACTTAGGCCAGTCTAAACTGACACTGTTTTGTGTAGCACACACCTAACCAGTTTAAGAAACTAATGTAAAGATATTGTTTTCTGCAGCTCCATTACAGAATAATTTTATATTTCAACCGTTTTAACTTCTGCAATATATAATTTTTCTGATATTGTTTATATTGCCAATCTTTTTCCACCCTTTGATCAGATATGTCTTAAATATTACATTCTTCCAACACATACATAGTTTTTTTTTCTATTTTTAATTCAGTAACCTGATTAAAAGGAGTCTGCCCTAACTTTCCTAATACTTTATCAGCATCCATGCTTTACTATAGTGTATCTAGTAATAAGGAAAATATCAGTAGTATATCTAGACTTTATCAGTAATGTTATAATGTGCACAGTCATACAATTTATGGCAATTCTGGGATTAATTTAAATATATTCATTTGATTTAAATAAACAATGACAGGGCTGAAACATCAATGTGCACATATATATATATATATATATATATATATACTGCTCAAAAGAATTAAAGGAACACTTTTTAATCAGAGTATAGCATAAAGTCAATGAAACTTATGGGATATTAATCTGGTCAGTTAAGTAGCAGAGGGGTTGTTAATCAGTTTCAGCTGCTGTGGTGTTAATGAAATTAACAACAGATGCACTAGAGGGGCAACAATGAGATGACCCCCAAAACAGGAATGGTTTAACAGGTGGAGGCCACTGACATTTTTCCCTCCTCATCTTTTCTGACTGTTTCTTCACTAGTTTTGCATTTGGCTATGGTCAGTGTCACTACTGGTAGCATGAGGCGATACCTGGACCCTACAGAGGTTGCACAGGTAGTCCAACTTCTCCAGGATGGCACATCAATACGTGTCATTGCCAGAAGGTTTGCTGTGTCTCCCTGCACAGTCTCAAGGGCATGGAGGAGATTCTAGGAGACAAGCAGTTACTCTAGGAGAGCTGGAGAGGGCCATAGAAGGTCCATAACCCATCAGCAGGACCAGTATCTGCTCCTTTGGGCAAGGAGGAACAGGATGAGCACTGCCAGAGCCCTACAAAATGACCTCCAGCAGGCCACTGGTGTGAATGTCTCTGACCAAACAATCAGAAACAGACTTCATGAGGGTTGCCTGAGGGCCCAAATGTCTACTGCCCTGTGCTCACTGCACAGCACCGGGAGCTCAATTGGCATTTGCCATAGAATACCAGAATTGGCAGGTCCACCACTGGCGTCCTGTGCTTTTCACAGATGAGAGCAGGTTCACCCTGAGTATATGTGAAAGACGTGAAAGGGTCAGGAGAAGCCGTGGAGAATATTATGCTGCCTGTAACATGGTTTAGCATGACTGGTTTGGTGGTGGGTCAGTGATGATCTTGGAGGCATATCCATGGAGCGACTCACAGACCTCTACAGGGTAGACAACGGCATCTTGACTGCCATTAGGTATCAGGATGAAATCCTTGGACCCACTGTCAGACCTTACGCTGGTGCAGTAGGTCCTGGTTTCCTCCTAATGCACGACAATGCCCGGCCTCATGTGGCAAGAGTATGCAGGCAGTACCTGGAGGATGAAGGAATTGAAACAATTGAATGGCCTTCACGATCCCCTGACTTAAACCCAATAGAACATCTGTGGGACATTATGTTTCGGTCCATTAGGCGCCGCCAGGTTGCTCCTCAGACAGTACAACAGCTCAGGGATGCCCTCATACAGATATGGGAGGAAATGCCACCAGACACCATCCGTCGTCTCATTAGGAGCATGCCCGACGTTGCCAAGCAAGCATTCAAGCTCGTGGGGGCCACACAAGATACTGAAAAGCATTTTGAGTAGCAGAAATTAAGTTTTTGAAAAAATGGACTAGCCTACCACATCTTCATTTCACTCTGATTTTAGGGTGTCTACACAATTGAGCCCTCTGTAGGCAGAAAACTTTTATTTCCATTAAAAGACTTGGCATCCTTTTGTTCCTAAGACTTTGCCCTGTCGTTATTTGTATAGATATCCAACTTCATATTGAGATCTGATGTATCTAATGTGTTTCTTTAAAGTGTTCCTTTAATTTTTGTGAGCAGTGTATATATAGTTATAGTACAGGCCAAAAGTGTGGACACACCTCCTCATTCAATGTGTTTTCTTTATTTTCATGACCATTTACATTGGTAGATTCTCACTGAAGGCATCAAAACTATGAATGAACACATGTGGAGTTATGTACTTAACAAAAAAAGGTGAAATAAGTGAAAACATGTTTTATATTCTAGTTTCTTCAAAATAGCCACCCTTTGCTCTGATTACTGCTTTGCACACTCTTGGCATTCTCTCGATGAGCTTCAACAGGTAGTCACCTGAAATTAAACCATATATACCCGCGCTTCGCAGCAGAGAAGTAGTGTGTTAAAGAAGTTTATGAAAAAGAAAAGGGAACATTTTAAAAATAACGTAACATTATTGTCAATATACAGTAATTGTTTTGTGAGTGTTATGAGTGTTGCTGTCATCAAGGATTTGATTATCATTATTTCTTTCAATTAGGTTCGTATTTGTAGGATGTGTTGTGTTCAAGTTACATTCCGTGTTTGTCAATTGTTGTAAAGATAACAGGTTTCATTCATCGATTCGTTTTTTACTGCATCAATAAACAGCTCGTCTTCCTCTTTATCTGAGACGTGACACACTGCATGCACGGGTTTTTTTTACACTGTCTTCCTTTAGCAGGACATTGACTTTTTCCACCGTGTGCTTTGTTTCCGCAGTAGCTGCACTTATGAATATGCTTGTATGTGTCACACGCTTCATATTTTTTTGCTGCCTTCTCAATTGTGTAATTCGGTTTTTGTTCAGCACTCTTTTGAACTGTTGCTTTTTGTCTGTGCACTGCGTCAGTTCAAGTGAGCCGCTGGGTGTACATGCATCGAAGGTTCCCAGCTGTGCTGGTGCCATCTCGTGCAATATCCACGGTTGTATTTAATGTTAGCTAAGACCCGGCACTTAAAAGTTTCTCTCGCAGTTTCGCTGAGTTTGTGCCAAACACCACCCTGACCATCTCATCTTCGTCTGCATAAGCACAGTCCTAAACCCGTGAATATTTAGCGGCAGTGTTTCTATTGGACTGCCGCTGACGGACGGCCTTATATGGGCAGGCACTAAATTACGTGGGAGGCGTAACTCCGCCTCCCACGGCCATCGAGCAGAAGTCTATTATAGTATGTGGACGAAAAAATAAGTTCCAGTTATGACCATTGCGCGTAGAATTTCGAAATGAAACCTGCCCAACTTTTGTAAGTAAGCTGTAAGGAATGAGCCTGCCAAATTTCAGCCTTCTACCTACATGGGAAGTTGGAGAATTAGTGATGAGTGAGAGAGTGAGTCAGTCAGTGAGTAAGTGAGTCAGTGAGGGCTTTGCCTTTTATTAGTATAGATATATTGGGGACTGGACCCTAATTGTAAACGATGCCATCTAACTTGCCGAGTCATGTTTTGGGACTGTCGTAAATTAAGACAGATGTTTGCCTATGTATCAGATAGTGTCAGATTCACAGTTAGTCCTGTGATGGCATGATGACAGAGTAACATCAGATGGGAGTAGACTATGTAGCTTTAACTCATCCACTAATTTTGCTTATCTGGAGGAATCCTCATATGCCTTCCTTCCTTAATTCATTGAGAAAGCTAGATCTTGTGTAAGGGTGTTTTTTTTTTTTTTGTTTGTTTTTTTTTTTAAATGATGGAACATTACAGAAATGTGTTAATGTTGTTCTAAAATAAGTGTAACAGGTTCCAGTCTTTGTTTTCCCCCGTTGTTATAATTAATATGAGGAAATATTTTTTAATGAGCTTTTTCAAATAGATCTGGGAAAGGGGGACTGGAGCTTATGATTTAATGCATTTTAAACCCCTCCTTGAAATGTTGTATTAATTATATTTTTGATCAGACTATGGTTTATATCTTGTAATGTGAATTATGTTTTTCTTAAAAGCACTGTAATGTATTTATTTTTTTGAAAATGGCAAAATAGCATATTTTGCCAGAAGTTTGCTAGTTATCTCTAAACTCATAACTGCTCATTGTTTCTGTGGGATACAAGAGTTTCAGAGATAATTTTCATTCGTATTTTCCTTTTACTTACAGCCTAAAATTGGAGAAGTAACTCCAAATTGCCCTTTACTTTGTGAGTTGCTTTATGAGTCAGAATTTGACAGTCAATTATGGATGCTTTTTGACCAAAATAAAAGACTTCTTGGGACAGGAGATGCGTACCCACATCAGGTATGATTAATCACCTATTTTAGCTGACTTGTTGGAATTATTTCTTTAGTATATAGTATGTTGCCATATTTGATTTTCTTTATAACTTTTGATTTTTTCAATTTGTTTGTATACTTGGTTGACATATTATTTGATATTTTAACAAAGTTTTTTCCCTCTTTTTGCAGTATTCACTTAAGTTGGAGAAAGGAGACTATACTGTACGGCTTCAAGTCCGTCATGAACACATTACTGAGTTAGAACGGTTGAAGGATTTGCCTTTTAATATTTCTCACAGACTTTCTAATACTTTAACCTTAGACATTTATGAAACTCATAAAAATGCCCTAATAGGCAAGAAAAAAGCCAATACATTAACTTTTCCGCCAAACTGCTCTCATCCTTTCTTCGTAACATCTTTACCAGATGATAAGTAAGTACAAAAAATATATATATATGGCATTTTTAAGTTTATATCAACATTGTAAAAAATTGTTTGGTTCATAGATAATATTGTGATTATAATATCTTGTTTTTGATAATTTTGTATTAGCATTCTCTGCTTGCAGAAGCCTTATTCGTGCTTGGGTCAGCGCATCTGACAATGCTCTGACTAATGCTAAATTCTATTCTGAAAACATAAAGAATACCGGGTGGCGTTTAAGGACACTCCTGACTCAACTATAAACCTTGAATGATCACCAAAGAGACCAGTGTTCTATAAGAAGAGAGTGTTATTAAGAAAATAATAGCACTGGGGGCATAAATACAAGGAGGCAAAAAGTAATAAATCACCTAAAACCCCTATTTGCCAGAATGAGCCTTTCTAAACATTTTTCTTGCACCATTGTTTGTCTAGAATTGGCCTAACATTTCCACCCTTTTAAAAACAATAAGACCCTCCTATATGTTCCTCTGTACTCTTTCTGTTACTCTAACCTGCCATGCTTTGGCCAATGAAATCCTAATTCCTGCTTATTGTTCAACTCCTAGTCCTTTTGGCTGAAGTGAGTTTTTAAGATCTGACTGTTGGTTGTTTCCATGGTGATCCCCAAAAGTACTGCCAAAATCTGGAATACCCTCTGGAGCACCTTGACCATATTCCTGGAGTTTCACCTAGAAGAGCATGGGTTTACCTTCAATCTTGAAACCTAGTTCCCATTTAAAGGAACAGTCATTCCCCAGGTAGCCTGTACACCATAACACATGGCAGATGGTCATGTATAAAGGATCTCTCTGCTGCCACCTATTGGAATGGAGGACATCTAAGCAATTACCCATAATCCTTCACTAGCCTGTGTCTAATTCTGTGCCCTCGAAATTCTTGGTTCCAAGGCACTCCCTACAAACATATACAGTGCATCGGGAAAGTATTCACAGCGCATCACTTTTTCCACATTTTGTTATGTTACAGCCTTATTCCAGAATGGATTAAATTCATTTTTTTCCTCAGAATTCTACACACAAAACTCCATAATGACAACGTGAAAAAAGTTTACTTGAGGTTTTTGCAAATTTATCTATACTAATAAAAGGCAAAGCTCTGACTGACTGACTCACTCATTCTCCAACTTCCCGTGTAGGTAGAAGGCTGAAATTGGGCAGGCTCATTCCTTACAGCTTACTTACAAACGTTTTAATTTCGAAATTCTACGCGTAACGGTCATAACTGGAACCTACTTATGTACATATATACGGCCATAGCCTGCAGCTCGGTCGCCGTGTGAGGCGGAGTTGTGTCCCTCATCGTCACGCCTCCCACGTAATTGAGTGCCTGCCCATATAAGGCCATCCGTCAGCGGCAATCCAATAGACACGCTGCCGCTACGGGTGAAGGACTGTGCTTATGCAAACGAAAATGAAATGGTCAGGTAAAGCCGGGGACATCGCAAGATCGCACAAGAGAACGGCTCATGTGAACTGACTGTGAACGCAGTATGTACCGAACAAGGAAGAGCTCCAAAGAGCGCTGAACAAAAAATGCATTACACAATTGAGAAGGCAGCAAAAGAATATGAAGCGAGTGACGCATACAAGCATATTCATAAGTGCAGCTACTACGGAAACAAAGCACGGTGTAAACTGTAAGTTTAAATTAAGTTTATAGACACGCTGGCGTTCGTCATGCCTACGATGAATACCATATTCATGAGATACAAGTTTAAAATTGCTGTAACGGAGTTAAACTTGCGGGTGAAGGACTGTGCTTATGCAAACGAATAGGAAAGCAAAGTGTAAAGCTTAACTTTAAATTAAGTACATAGACACGCTGCTGCTGACGTTTGTCATGCCTAAGACAAATACGATATTCGCGAGATACATGTTTATTGCCAGGATGCAGAGTATAAACGAGACTTTTGATCACTTTCTAACCGAGTTAAAATTGCTGGTGAAGGACTGTGCTTATACAAACGAAGATGAGATAGTCAGAGATAGAATAGTGTTTGGCACAAACTCAGCAAAAATGCGAGATAAACTTTTAAGTGCCTGGTCTTTAAATAATTGCTGGTAAAGGACTGTGCTTATGCAAACGAACAGGAAAGCAAGGTGTAAAGCTTAACTTTAAATTAGGTTCATAGACATGCTGCCGCTGGCGTTTGTCATGCCTAAGATGAATACAATATTCGCGAGATACAAGTGAAGGACTGTGCTTATGCAAATGAATAGAAAGCAAATGTTACGTTATTTTTAAAATGTTTCCTTTTCTTTTTCATAACTTCTTTAACACACTTCTTCACCGCTGCAAGGCGCGGGTATTTTGCTAGTTAAAAATAAAAAAAACTGAGAAATCACATGTACATAAGTATTCACAGGCTTTGCTCAATACTTTGTCAATGCACCTTTGGCAGCAATTACAGCTTCAAGTCTTTTTGAATATGATGCCACAAGCCTGGCACACCTATCCTTGGCCAGTTTCGCCCATTCCTCTTTACAGCACCTCTCAAGCTCCATCAGGTTGGATGGGAAGCGTTGGTGCACAGCCATTTTAAGATCTCTCCAGAGATGTTCAATCGGATTCAAGTCTGGGCTCTGGCTGGGCCACTCAATGACATTCACAGAGTTTTCCTGAAGCCACTCCTTTGATATCTTGGCTGTGTGCTTAGGGTCGTTGTCCTGCTGAAAGATGAACCGTCTCCCCAGTCTGAGGTCAAGAGCACTCTGGAGCAGGTTTTCATCCAGGATGTCTCTGTACATTGCTGCAGTCATCTTTCCCTTTATCCTGACTAGTATCCCAGGTCCTGTCGCTGAAAAACATCCCCACAGCGTGATGCTGCCACCACCATGCTTCACTGTAGGGATGGTATTGGCCTGGTGATGAGCGGTGCCTGGTTTCCTCCAAACATGACGCCTGGCTTCACACCAAAGAGTTCAATCTTTGTCTCATAAGACCAGAGAATTTTGTTTCTCATGGTCCGAGAGTTCTTCAGGTGCCTTTTGGAAGCCACTCCTTAGAAAAAGGCACATGGCAGCCCGTCTTACCACTCTACCATACAGGCCTGATTGGTGGATTGCTGCAGAGATGGTTGTACTTCTGGAAGGTTCTCCTCTCTCCACAGAGGACCTCTGGAGCTCTGACAGAGTGACCATCGGGTTCTTGGTCACCTCCCTGACTAAGGCCCTTCTCCCCCGATCGCTCAGTTTAGATGGCCGGTCAGCTCTAGGAAGAGTCCTGGTGGTTTTGAACTTCATCCACTTACGGATGATGGAGGTCACTGTGCTCATTGGAACCTTCAAAGCAGCAAAAATTTTTCTGTAACCTTCCCCAGACTTGTGCCTTGAGACAATCCTGTCTCGGAGATCTACAGACAATTCCTTTGACTTCATGCTTGGTTTGTGCTCTGACATGAACTGTCAACTGTGGGACCTTATATAGACAGGTGTGTGCCTTTCCAAATCATGTCCAATCAACTGAATTTACCACAGGTGGACTCCAATTAAGCTGCAGAAACATCTCAAGGATGATCAGGGGAAACAGGATGCACCTGAGCTCAATTTTGAGCTTCATGGCAAAGGCTGTGAATAATTATGTACATGTGCTTTCTCAATTTTTTTAAGTAAACTTTTTTCACGTTGTTACTATGGGGTGTAAAGTGTAGAATTCTGAGGAAAAAAATTAATTTAATCCATTTTGGAATAAGGCTGTAACATAACAAAATGTGGAAAAAGTGATGCGCTGTGAATACTTTCCGGATGCACTGTACTTTTACTGTCCCTAGGTGTAGTTCTTTCATCTTCCTAGTCTTTCACAACTGATGTAGAGTTATCATTTTGTTGACTGCTTTATTGCTGATGCATGCTAATATAATAGAAATCAAGCTTTCAATATGGTGTATTTCTTTTGCCCATGTCTTCACTCTGAAGTGCATATATTACATTTTGAAACCTTTAGCCTTTAATAAATTGACAAACGTTTACAGCATCGTAAAAGACTACATTATGGAATTCTGTGAAGCTATATAATGTTTGCCATAGACCAGAAAGAAATGTAATATTTATATATACACACAGTATAACATAACAATTTTATGTAGTGTTTCTGTAGATAACTATATTATCTAGTTTTAGTTGGTAACTATTATTATATTTATCTTTAGATTTTTCTAAATTGCTTGTGACGCTTAATAGAAATCATTTTTTGGTATGTGGTATATTTTTGGTGTTTGTTTCCATTTAAAGACTTTTAGACCTATCTATTAAAAGGCTAAGCTATTTAACATTAGTGTTAAGCAAAGTTCATAAAGATATAGTTTTTTCATTAAGTATTTGCTTAAAAAAATCTAATTGGTATGTTATAATGTAACTGTTTATACTACACTTATTTTTCTTGTGCCTGTACAGTTGTGCCTCATAATTCGAACAATTCTAACTTCAAACCTTCCAGAGTTTAAACGTTAAATTCAAGAGAAATCAGATCCAGATTTTGAATGATGCTTCAACGGGAGGCGTTCAATAATTTATCTCCCTCAGTAGGAAAGAAAAGAGTTTTCAAAAAGTTTTTGTTTTATTTTTCAATATAGTACCCTGATAGCTCAATACGCTTCTTCCACTTTTCCTGCAATGACTTTAAACTCCTTTTGAAAAAATCTTCTGTTTAACCTTGACTTTTTCATCACTTGAAAACCACTGTACATGGAGAGATTTCTTCAAACTCGGTACAGGAAATAATCTGAAGAAACCAGGTCAGGACTGAAGGGTGAATGGTTCAGCTGCTGGAACCCACATTTTTGGATGGCAGGCTGTGGTTGACATGACATGTGAACTGGTTCATTGTTGTGAAGAAGCAGCATTCCTGCTGTGAGTTTTCCTCGTCTCTTCTCCATAATTGACTCCCGCTAAGCAATCATTGTGTTGGTGTAACTCTCCCCAGTTATGGTTGTCTTGTGTGACATGAACTCCAGAAGCAATAGTCCTTCAAAATTCCAGAAGATAATTGCCATGACTTTGCCTGCAGATTTTTCAGTCTTGAACTTTTTAGGGGTGGGGGATGACTTGTGCCTCCACTGCATTAACTCTATTTTGGACTCAGGATCTCTGTGATAGAACAAAATCTCATCTCCAGTCACCAAACAATGAAAAAAAATTCATTAGGTCTCCACCAAGTTCTCCTGACAGCACTGGAGCCTCGTGGCCTTCTCGCATGACATCAGCATTCTTGGAAACCATCTTGCTCTGACCTTTTGACATGCCAAATTTTCATGAATTATTTTCCAAACTGTACCTGCCGAGATGCCCATTTCTTCAGCTATTTAGAAAACCTTAATTAGTCTATTTGCCAAATTTGAATCCTTAACTTTCTTATACCTTTCTGTGGAAATTGCTTCCACTGGCCATCCAGTGTGAGGTTCACCTTCAATGGACTCTATCCAATTAAATTGCTTGCTCCAAATTTTTATTTTGAAGGATGATGTGGTATACTCACCATAAACTGCAGTCATGCATTCATGGATCTCTTTTGTCTTTTTCACTTGTTTTGTGAGAGATTTTATCACTGAACGGTGCTCTAAATCTAGCATTTTCTTATTTGATTCGCACGAGGACTCTCCTGACATCCTGTCTCTTAAAATGTTAGTCTCACACTGAACCACATCTGTGTATGAGTAACCTTGAGACATGTCAAAACATGCCGTGACTTGTTTCAACATGCTTGCTACTTCCTTTCATACTCCGGTAGATAAATTATTAAACACCACTCATATGTTCAAACTGTGTGTGCAGAGAAAAAATGCAGCAACAGATGGTGCCTAAGTCATCTCTCATTGTGAAAGCATCTCTTGCATTACACTTGTGTGTCTTCAGTGTATTTTTCACTTTATTTTTGGTGTGTTTGGTTATACATGTAACTCCTATCTGTTAACCATGGCATCCACATGGGACACATCGCCACTCCTCACATAGGAACAGTAAACTCAATCTTCATCTTATTATGCAGTATTCATATATTTTATTTATTGGTTTTTCATGTTTTAATTTATTATTTAGGGCATTTAGTTGTTTTTTTTTATAGTCATTATCAGATCCTTTCTAATCCTTTTTAGTACCTTCAAGTCTGTCATAGTTATATGTTTACAGAGTATCTAAACTTTCATGAAAAAAATAAGTTTATTATGTAAAACCTGCTCACTTGGCAGATTTTAAGTTTTTATCATTCTAGTGGAAAGAGGTAGGATTTAAATTTTGCAAATAAAAGACAAATTAATATTACTGCATGATTGTATACTAAAATTTGAAAATGAATGCAGTGATTCACAGTATTTGATATCTTTTCTTTTTTGGTTTAGGATTCCAAAAGGTGCAGGGCCTGGGTGCTACCTTGTTGGAACCCTTTCAGTATCGAAGAGTGAACATGGGAAAAAAGCAGTGAGTTGATTGTTAATTGCATGTCTGCTCACTCCAGTTTTTGTTTGTTTGTTTGTTTGTTTGTTTGGTTTGTCTTTTTTTAAAGTATCAACAGGTTCGCTTTAGCTTTATTACTGTACCATTTCCCATATTGTAAGTGCCTTCTGCTATGTGTCTGCATGAAGTTGCATAAAGTTGAACATTTTGATAGCAAAAGGAGAAGCCTTGGGACAAAATAGTTTACAAAATGTATTTTTTGCAGGTTAATTTAATTTCTGAAGTCCAAATAATATTAGTCACAATAATTTACATTTAAAGTAAAAACATTACGTACCTGTAAAATTTGTATTTGTGAAAATTTAATGCTAACATCTGCTGTCAAGGACATCTGGAACCTCTAACTGGCTTTGCCGCCTTAGAGGTAATTTTAATTAAATCATTAACTGAAAACCTAAACTAGAATGTCTTTAACATAAGCCTAGGCTTCTCCCCAGATGGTTTGATCAATATGCAAATCTTGTTTAACAGAATTACAACTCCATCCTTTTGCCCATTCCATTATTTAATTGGTCAGTGGCTGTATCTTGTTGTAGTTTACACTAGCAAATGCAAAATTTGGAATTCATTTTTTGCCAAACAGTTTACTTTGATTGTCCTTTTTAAAAAAAAGTTGTATCAACATTGTGCAGTGTTTAATAGCTTTATAAATACTAAAATTGAAAGTATATATGCAGTTATACAGAAAGAAGCACACTTATCGTAGTTGTAGAAGAAATAAGTTACAACACAATATGAAGGGTAATAAGAGTAAGAGTGTTTCTTGCACAAAGGGCCCAATTTTAAAATTGGACTTTGTGTATACAGATTGCCAGAGTTTCATATCATATGATTGCATTATGTGCCAACTAAGTGAATTGTGTTTAATTTTTTTGACATAATACTCCCCATGTAACAATTTCAGTTTATTAAAGAGTGCATATGAGTGCAGTGTTTCCAAAGAGCCATTGACTATATTCACTAAGATTTATAAATGCATTGTAAAAATTAGCTCTTGTACAGCATATTATACTAAGCTGTTATTGGATTTTCAATTTTCACAGCAAAATTAAAAAAGTGTAATTTTTTAGAATTGGGAGTGTAAATTACTTTTGTCCAAATGAGCTTGTTCAGAATGTTAATTGAAATAAATTCATGAGAACAGTATGTACAGCTTCTTAAGGAGGAATACATAAAAGTAATTAACATTAAAATATTACATGGCTTTTTAAATTCAAATTTTAAATGATGAAAATTGCACATCAGTGATGCTTTTTGCTTATTGTGTTTTCATTTGCAGTGTTTTGCTACTTTGCCAAAAGAAATTCTGGGGAGAACCCTGACAAACATTCCCTTATTAATGTATTTTTAGTTAATTTCGTATCATTTCGTTGCATGGTAATTGAAAAACAAATTCAGTACATTCCATTCTAAGCTTGAATTGTTATTTTCTGAATTATTCAGGCAGAATAGTAATTCTGTATGCAGAAAAGGACCATTTTAAATTGGAATATTATCCACATTTGTATAGTGAATATGCATGTTTTCTTACTTTATGTTGTTCTGACTCCCAGGGGCAGGCTTCTTCAAAACGGCAAGGAAAATTTAAAAAGGTACTGAATCCATCAGTGAAATACCGTTTTGTAATCTTTACTTTCTTAGTATTTCTGTTAGTGGGTGCTCAGGTTTAGTTTTCATGCATCACTGTGTTAGATTTCATTTTGAGATTTTAATCAGTCTGTTTAATGCAGTTGATTCAGCTCCTTGCTTCGTTTCTCTCTTTTAAATCAGTAAATTATAGTTTTTAATAAAGAGAGTTATTATTTTAAGTAATTAAATTCACCATTAGATATATGATTTTAATTTTCATATTTCTGTTTAGATCATTTCCTGCTCATGTGCTCATAAGCTGTCTGCTTTACAGAAATTAAGTCCATAGAAACGTCTGTATTTTCCCTTTTTCCTATTGCTGAAATTCACTATGTGGGACTCTGTGAATGACTGACATCTCAAGCCAAGTGCTGACTCCTTTTTTGTGGCTAATTCTGCAAGGCTACTGTCAGCCTTGTAGTGCAGTAAAAGAGTTCAGTAAATTGATGGATGAACATCTGTTAGGATGCAGTTCACCTCCACATGGTCTTTTGGCCTTCTGTTATTCAGTTTCATCTTTATTGAAGTGTATTAGATGATTTTTAATTGCAGTAAAATGTAAAGTTCCATAATTTATTTTAGTCATTGATGTGCAATATATTCTACCAAATGCCCTTCACAAAATATATAAAGGTGTTTTTAATAAGTTATATAGCATTTGTAGATGAGAGTTTTCCTAAAGTCTTCATGCCGATTCAGATCATTACAGTGTGGTTGTACATAATTTGGCAATTGGCACTGGCAATACAAATTATGATCATATGACAAGTTTAAGTCAAGTCAGGAAAGTTGTTTTTATTATTACCTTCTTTCCTGAGCAGACCTAATACTCTCCATACTTACTGTATTGCCACCTATTTCAACAGAGAACCTGAGCTGACCGTGAGTGTGTTTACATGCACACACAAAGCTAGAATTATTGGAGTTACCCAATTAAAACAGAAACCTGGTTTCTTAAAAACCTCCAGTTTCATGCACAAGGTTACTTGTGGAGCTCTCTCTTTTGCCAAAATGCTCCAATTTCATTAAACTCTGCTAAAAAGAGTTAAACATCCTAATTGGCTGCTGAACTTAATTACATCATTCATTATGTACAATAAAGGTAATTAAATACGTTATATAGTTACTCTTTACAAAATATAATATGCTACAGTGTGTTACATTTGCATTATTTTTTCTTCTTTTGTATGAAACACTGTCCATTTGACTGGCCGGCATTTGTTACTGAATCCTAACCAAGAACGCAATCAACCGTAATAATTTTATTCTGTTTTATAAATGTGTAGCCCTTCACATTTATCCCCTTTTTTACATCTCCAAACTGAGCCACTGAAGATTTTCAGTATGGAAACTAGTAGGTGTGAGTAAATGTATACCAAGGTTTCTACCTTGAGGACAAAAATGGCAGGATAGGCGCATCCCTTGCAAATCCTAGTAAAAATAAATGGGTTTGTAAAATCAGCTAGTAAAGTTTCAATGCATTATAACAATTTCTAGAAAACTAGTAATAAAGTATTCAGTTAAAACAACAATGTGCTAGTATGTAATGCTTATCAAAATATATGAAACTATAAAATAGAGCCTTTAAAAGCCTTAAAATTTAATAGAAATTCTAAATGCACAACAAGCTGTATACCTGGAAGAAAAAGGATGGATGTTAGTTACTTCACAAAACATAAAGGACTTAACGTTTTTCGGTAATTTAAAAAGTATTATTGACACATTTCCAGCATTCAGTCTAATAACCGTTGGTGGTTAACCATAGTCACTGTTCCAGTAAGTCTACAAGTACACAGGAAGAACATGCAAACCCAAGGCAGACCCCTGCTCTGTATGGCTAGAATGCTACCTCTGTGCTACTGCACTGGCTACTTTAAAACATTTGTAAAACTCACTAAACTTTAACCTGATTAAAATTAAAGGTAATCCTACAATGTCTGTTCAGTTTTTATCACTTGATTGTATGTTGTGTGTACGCTTAATCTGTACCTCAGCAGTAGACAATATCTTTGTGAAATAACACAGTACTTTTATGAAATTACATGATAATTATTGTGAAATGCTACAGTTTTTTATTTGGTGTGGTAGGAATTTGTTCTGTAATTTTCTCTATTCAGGCTGAAAAAAAAAGTAAATATTCATTTAAGTTTTTAATGTCCATAACCCCCAAACCTCTGCAAGTAAACAGTTCTAGAGAGTACATTTGTCCATGATCAGACTTTGAAATCACTTCCTCATAAAATGTGAAAAGAATCTGTTTCTCTATTTCTCCTTTGACTGACAAACTGCCTCTTTTTAAATAAAAAGAAAAAAATAATAATTCTAATCTTGGGTGGAGTGGTGGCTCTGAGGCTAGGGATCTGCACTGGAATCTGAAGGTTGCTGGTTCGAATCCCGTAAAATGTCAAAAGGGTCTCTGCTCTGTTGAGCCCTTGAGCAAGGCACTTCACCTGCAATTGCTCCGTCCTGGGTATGACGTTAATCTGCATCCGTCCCTGCATGTAGGCCCTCCAACCTGCAGGGAAAAACCTCACACTGTTCCACTCCATCTGAACTAGTGTGGTGCTGAGGTATCGCCCATTGCATGGCTGCACTCGGCTCCTAATCTGGATCCTGAGTTGGTTTGTTGTGTGGTAGGTGCGGCAATGCACTGTATCAGTGCGTGCTCCTAACCTTTGCATGTAAATCCAGTGCAGTGTCACCACAGTTACCGGGGCACGTTTGAAAACAAAGTTACACTACAGATCTGAAACAAAATGAAGCTGTGGTCATTGTATGCTATCTGAACCACAGACAAAAACTACTTTTCAAGCAGACTTTCAGCTTTCAGAAAGTTTGTTTATATAAAGGACTAGCAAAATACCCGCGCTTCGCAGCGGCGAAGTACTGCATTAAACTTTTTATTAAGAAGAAAATTAAACCTTTTTAAACTGAGGGAAAATATGCCAATAATTATTTGTTAAGGATCTCTTTGTATACCATGTTGTCAGTTCGGCCCTCCGGTTGTAACATGACCAAGCTGTGCGCTGAGCTTACTCTTGACCATGTAACTTACAGTTGGCCATGTGAACAGTAATCTTGTTTCAAATCTCACAGCTTGGATTGCTGCTGTTATAATCGGTTTGAGTTTCATGGTTTGTTTCAATTGCGACAGTATTTGCAGGATTTGTTGTGTTGAAGTGACATTTGGCATCTGTCAAGCGTTGTAAGCACACAACCGGTTTCATTGATAAAATCACACCCAGTTTTTGAGAGTTTAAACATTTATAAACATCAAAGTGTCCACTACTGAAATCGTCACCTGTCAATCTAAGATGTTTAAGAGGCATTGGCGGTTGTCGAAAGGTGTAAACTATTTGGCCATTTCGGTACACTTGAAAGCGACAACCGAACAATTCAGCGGCAGCCATCAACTCACATGCAGAACCATAGGTGAAGGGCTTAAGCATTTCACACTTCTAGTGCTCCTGTGTAGTATAATTATCTCCTGTACCATCATCAGTCCACACCTTGAACCCGTCCCAGTCATTCAATACATAAGACAGAATCTTCTTCCAGATATCAAGAGTGAGCCTGATATGGCCGTGCAATATGTAACAAAGAGAATGGAAAAGGCAGGTGCCATCTCTGGGCATGGAAACCACTCGGTAAGTGACAGTTCTTTGATCGATGGTGATCATCTCGATAGACATGGTAATGGGGGTTGGAATGATAAAGGAAATGGGTACCTGAGCAATGTAAAGTAAGTGTAAAATACGTACACAATAACTATAATTGTAATAAACAAACAATAAAACAGCGGAGAAGCCGTGGATTAAACAAATTAGGGCTGTAGTTATCAGTAGGGAGACGTGAATCCGTGGCGAAGCAAGGAAGGGAATGTAGAGACCGGAGCGACGGACGGCCTTATATAGGCAGGCAGCCAGCCAACAACGTGGGAGGCGTTGGGATGGGGGACACAACGCCACCTCACACGGTGACCGAAGTGCAGGTTATGGACGATATATATGCGTAAGTAGGATTCAGTTAGCGTTGGGAACCCGTGTACCAAATTTCTTGAAGATGGGCCCATAACAGAGTAACAAAGACTGTTGAAAAGTTCAATATGGCGGCCGACAGTGGCATCATACCACCGAAATAAGCACGTACATTGGTTTCGGTTAGTGCAGGGAAGCTGCCTACCAAATTTCGAGAAGATGGGGCCATAAATAAGAAAGTTCAACATGGCGGACGTTGTTGACCGTTATGACCATTACACATAGAATTTCGAAATGAAACCTGCTTAACTTTTGTAAGTAAGCTGCAAGGAATGAGCCTGCCAAATTTCAGCCTTCTACCTACATGGGAAGTTGGAGAATTAGTGATGTTGGAAAGTTCAATATGGCGGCTGACAGTGGCATCATACCACCGAAATAAGTACCAAATTTCAGCCTTCTACCTACACGGGAAGTTGGAGAATTAGTGACGTTGGAAAGTTTAATATGGTGGCTGACAGTGGCGCCATACCACGAAATAAGTATGTACATTGGTTTCGGTTAGCGCAGGGAAGCCGCCTACCAAATTTCGTTAGGATGGGGCCATGAATAAGAAAGTTCAATATGGCGGACGTTGTTGACCGTTATGACCGTTACGCGTAGAATTTCAAAATGAAACCTGCTTAACTTTTGTAAGTAAGCTGTAAGGAATGGGCCTGCCAAATTTCAGCCTTCTACCTACACGGGAAGTTGGAGAATTAGTGACGTTTGGAAAATTCAATATGGCGGCCGACAGTGGCGCCATACCACGAAATAAGTAAGTATATCGGTTTCGGTTAGCGCAGGGAAGACGCCTACCAAATTTCGTGAAGATGGGGCCATAAATAAGAAAGTTCAACATGGCGGACGTTGTCGAACGTTATCGACCGTTATGACCGTTACGCGTAGAATTTCGAAATGAAACCTGCTTAACTTTTGTAAGTAAGCTGTAAGGAATAAGCCTGCCAAATTTCAGCTTTCTACCTACATGGGAAGTTGGAGAATTAGTGATGAGTGAGTGAGTGAGTGAGGGCTTTGCCTTTTATTATTATAGATTATGTCAGCTTTCATCATCCTTACATCCATCCATCCATCCGTTAGCCAACCCGCTATTTCCTAACACAGGCTCATGGGGTTCTGCTGGAGCCAATCCCAACCAGCACAGGGCGCAAGGCAGGAGCAAGCTTCGGGCAGGGCGCCAGCCCACCACAGAGCTTACATTTCTATTTCACTGTATACAGTACTAAAAACACAATTGTATATATTGTATGTTAAAACTGATAGCTCATATCTGATATGCACAGCACAATGGCACCAACTGTGTTATTTACATGTCAATGTTACCTAAACATTACAGTGTAATAAATATTAATAAATAGTTTTATAATTCAATTTATTCTGTTTTATATAATTAGACTTTGGGTATGTTCTAGTCATTTTTGACTAGACAATTATTATATGACAAAATATTTCAATCTATTCATTTTTTAATCTATTCTATTTACCAGTAAAAGACCGCTCCAGGATACTGCCTTAAGAGGCAGAGTTTTAAAGAAAGTCATAGCTGAAACTGAAAATAAAAAAAGATTAAAATGGATAAAAGAACATACAGGCATTGCATAGAAGTTGTCTGGAAAAGCATATTATGGTTGGCATCCTCGAGTCATCTTTTGTCTCACATGACCCTGGTATTTAGTGTGTATTTAAGGAAGAAGCCAACTTTGAACCTGTAGTGTTTTTAAGAAACAAAGTATAGAATATGATTTACTTTACTTATCCTCCTATGCAGATGAGCATCCACGCCTTCCCCTTTGTTTTCTGCTCTGGTTAGATCCAGTTTGCCACTTTCTCTGAAGACATTAATAGACACCTTTGTATGAAATCTTCAGTTTCTTGGCAGTTTGTCACATAGAAAAACCTTCCTTCTGCCAAAAAATAGACTGACATATTTCTTGAGAAAGCTGTTTCAGTTTTGCCATTTTTGAACCAAGAATTGAACTTTAAGAATGCTAGTACCCTGTAATCCAGGTGAACAGAATAACCTGTTTCAGTGGTGTTAATGCAAGTACAAAGGTTTCTCGAATAATCAATTACCATGTAAGCATTACAAAAGAGTTTACCATTAGGACACTGAAGTAATACCTGCTGAAAATTGAGCTTTGCAATTATACGTGAATTATAAATTAAAAAAACAGTCTGGCAGTAATTGCCATTAACAACATTAGTAATGTCTTGACTATATTGATATATCACTTTAATGGTATCTTGGTAAAAAAAAGATCAATTTCTATCAAAAACATGAAAATTTGAGGGTGTGTCCAGATTTTTGACTTGGTAGGGTATACGGAGTTTACAGTTAAATTGGTTTTAAAATCTATTTTGGTTCAACTTTCATAATCTTATGGAGAGTTTTAAGTAATGTATTACAGATCTTATCCTCTAATAATCTTACAAAGGAAAAAGCAGTATTGTTAAAATCAATGTACTGCCTCAATTCATACACCTTTTCCTATACTCAACATTATATAAATGCGTTAACTTCGCTTATATGGTAGGAAAAAGGTACAGCTTGAAAAGTAATTTTTTTTTTAGAAACAACCGAAAAAGGTAGGATAGCTCTACATAAGTTTGACTTTTACTACTGGATAGCTAACATCCATGAGTTAAGATGAGTCGATTAGCACTGAACTCAGTTTTGCATGGATAGTCACAGACAAAAGCCTGCGCCTGCCTTTTCTGTTTTTTGTATGCCAGCATTTACAAATTGCTGTGAATATAGCAGAACTTCATTTGTTCAGCACTAAATGAGGATTTGGTGTCCTTACGGGTATTATATGAAGGAAGAAGTGCTACTTTCAGTTTTAATTTTACAAATTAGCTATAATTTTCAACCCTTCTTAATACAAAGAAGCACTGGATTGATTTAATATATAGAACAAGTATAGCAATTAGACAGAGACTTGACAGTATGTCAATAACTCAGAGATGTCACTTTAAAAAGTTGCCCTTCTTCATCATCTTTATTTTTGCTAAATGTAGTAAAGGTTTAAAATTGTTTCTATAGCAATACATCTCCAGAAAACTTGAAACAGTGCTGAGAAAGGGCCTTTTAAATTTTCAGTACGTAATGGAAGTCAACCCTAGATAGAATGCATTCTTTCTCATTCTATGCAAAGACTTGGTCTAATTCAGTTCAAAACTGCATATCACTTACAGGACATTGCTTTTGATGAAGATTGTAAAGAAATATATTCTTGGCTGTTCATAGTTTTTAACTACTTTGTTTTCCTGCCTGTTTAAGCAAATCTGTCTTTATGTGTACTTATTATTAATTAGTAATTTGTAACGTTTATATTTTTATCTACCTGTGAACTTGTCATAGCACTCTGCGCCTGCATTCAGTGTAGAACCCTGTACTGAACTGAACTGAATTGACTAGGTCCTATTTGTCAGAGATTATTTCAAGTATCCATTTCCCTCAGCTATTTTTTTTTTGTCTATGTCGATTACTTAAAACTTAATTAGACTGCAGTTTTCATCCACTGTCAGATAGCCTTGGAGTCACCATAAACCTTAATGTTTTATTTGTCCTATTGATTAATTAACAATATATTGTGATGAATTACAGTAAAAATATATTACCAAAAATTCTGAGAAAGGTAAATTTGTACTGCACGAAAGAAATCAAAACATATTTCAGTTTATTGTAGCCCCTCGTTAATTGCAGTTTTCTACTATGGCTCACTATAGTCAAGAGCAAACAAGCACAATTGCATATCCCTTAGTCTGATTAAGCTTTTCTGATTACTATACAATTTTTTATTCTTAGTCCTTTTCATTGGTAGGGAAGATGGATTTCAATAAAGGTTTTGGATGAAGCAATTAATATTTAACTCTGTGATTTACTGAATTATGTTGTTATTTTAGAACTTTGTAAACCAATAATAGTATGAAAAAAATCCTGCCTTGTGCCCTGTGCTATCAGCCCAGGCAGCAACTGCCTATATATCTGTTGGAACAAGTAGATCAGAAAAGAGCACAATTAAGAGAAACAATTTCATCTTGAATTTCCTGAACTGCATCCTGGATTTTTCTGTGAATGCTATTGCATCACCTCATCCCTAAAGCCCACAGTGAAATAAAAGGCAGGTTCAAAAGAAAGTAAAATCATTTTGGCCTTATGTTCTATTTCTTTAAAAATTGTTTTTTTTGAGCAACAAATTAAAATAATACATAAATGTATTGACCACATTTCATACATTGAAAGCATCTCAGTAGGCTTTATAAAAAGTAGTAAAATCAATTCTTGCTGGTAATGACCGTAGTCCTTCAAGGCACTAGCTTTGGAATAGATGTTTGTTTTACTATTTTTGGTATGGCAATGGTCTCCAGAGATTCAAGATATAATCGTGCTTAAATTCTACTTTCCACAGTTAAATTTTTCATCATTATTGCTCAATTTTATGTTGATATTTTAAATAGGATTTAATATCATTGTGGATAATAGAAATAAATAAAGGTTAAGATGATGCAAACGAAAAGTTAAAGCACTAGCAAAAAAGGCTTGTTGCTACTGATCTAACCACTAACCCTTTTCTTGTGAGTGAGATTGCTTTCATTTTGATTTTTTTCCCCTTTTTTGTTTGTGTTTTCTTCTATTTTGTTTGCTTTTTCTTTTCTCTGTTTGTGTTTTGTAATTTTGTTACCACCATTGATTGATCTGTTTTAATTATTTTAATTTATTTGGTATATAGATTAAAATTTTTATTATCTAGTAGTTGCATAGCTCTGTCTTTTGCAGGATACTTTAGTGTCTGAAAACAAATATTTCATAAATTGATTGTTTTAAATGGAAGATACGTGACTGATGACACCTCTTTAAAATAATTAAAATCTTCCTCTCATTTTGAATTAATTAATTAAACTGAAAAGTTCCACTGCCTTCTGTAACTGGCAGTAAACATGTAAAAATCTATAACAAACTATTGCTCTTACATGAAGTATGAACATGTGGGATCAGAGTTGGTCAAAATTGTTTTTAATATGAAAATGTTGAAAAAGAAAAGTCATTTGATGTGCCTAAAAGCCATTTCACATTAGACTACTTTTACAGCGATTTTCAGTTGCAGACTTCATTTACATAATCTTAGTTACGTACCAGCAATCAGCTAGTCCGTAACTCGCTCCTAAAAAAGCAAACACGTTTTATCTTGTCTTAAGTCATAGGGTTGTACTGTGTGTACGTGAAAGCTGACACCCAATGAACGGTTACCTACAAATACAATGCATATAATGCAGCAACAAGGAATAAGGAACACAGGTATTTTGGATCACAAACAGAAGAGAGGCTTGTATACCTGATGGCTTATGTATTACGTACCATGACAGAATGGAAAAAAGAAAAATGGGTGAGAGTTCGGCTGAACTTGCTCTACCTGTTAACTCTTCATACAGCACCGGCTCTGTCAGGCAGCATGTTATTGGCTCTCAGGAAAAGGGTTGAGCACACGATTCTTTGGAAGTGTGAAACTGTGCTGGAAAATCATCAGACAGTTGTATAAAATGACATGCCTAACAATTTTTACCCATGTAAACTGACGTGTTCAGATGACTAGAACAGCATCTGCCGTCGCCAAGTTTGACTTTTTGACTAGAAGTCGTGTAATGTGATATCAGCTTTAGTTATGTTAGAAGGAAAAAAGAATTTAGCATTTTTGCAGATTTTTTTTTTTTTTTATAAATCTGTCTTATATTCACATTTGTATTGGTAGCATTTAGTTTGTTTTGATTACTTCATACTTTGCAAAACTGTTAGCATTTAACTAAATCAAAAAAATCTATATTTGAGGAAAAATAAAAGAGAAAAGTGACTTATTTTAACATGCACTATTTGGTGTTGCCATTTATAGTGGTAGTTTTCATAGAATTATGTGTTTGCTGTTTATTACCAGTTGTAAATAATTTATTGGCCAGTGTGCTTGGCTATAGATTGGAGACTGAATTGTTGTTTTCTTCTGGTAATGAGCAAATGCTAAAAGTTTTGTTTAGATACTTTAAGCATACACCTATTACTCATTTATTGGTGTGTAACAAGACCTTAACATGTACTTCTTTGGGTCTTCATAACACTTACAAAACATCAGTAAAGCAGTTATTCATTTATGCAATGAGACCTACTAAAATAATTCCACTTTGGAATGGTGTGCAATGGGTCAAGGTAGGAATATTTCTCTTGATATTTCAGGATTCATTATGAGAGCTGTGAATCCTTCATAGTAGCAAGTAAATTTACCATCATGTCAATATGCCACACTGCACAGAGATAAATTGTCTATCTACTGATACTTTGTAAGTGTTATGAAGAACCAAAGAAATGTCTTGTTACAAAGAGTAAATGGCTAATAATTGCATTTTGAAGTTCCTAAACTAAAGTGTAACCAAGAAAATTTTAAGTCTGTAATTGCTGCCTGAAATGTAAGATTATCTAATAAGTCACATTTTTTCATACTGTGTATTCAATGCCTAAATGATATGCTTCCTGCCTTTTGCTTCTGAATCTGTACAGTTGTATTATAAATTAAATAACTCAAAAGATTATTTTAAAAACTATAAAAATATATATTTATTCACATTTGCCTTAAAATGGTATATGCATATTCTGTTAACTATATATTTGTTTTAAGCCAGGAAACATTATATAGAATTCAGTTGCTTTGTTCATTGTCCTAATTCATTTTCTGAATATATAACTTTACTGTCAGCTGAATATGTTTTTTTTTTTCCCCCCCTCTTTCTTCAAAAGTACTACTGAAAATACTGATTCAGCTTGGGCATTTATACCTACATGTTCTTTTTCCCATCAGGATGTATTATGTGTACACTATCATTTGATACAATCCCCTAATAAGCCAAAAAATGGTGGAAAGGAAAAAGAAAAAGAGGCAGAAAAAGAAAAGGATGTTAAAGAAGAGTTTGCAGAAGCCATCAGAGACCTGAAAATACAGTGGATGACAAAGTATAATATTTCATGTATTTGTTTTGTTATTTACTACTTAATGAAAATGATTGCATTTTTACATTTACTGAATTTAATAAGTAAAATTTTAAATTTTTAGTAAATGTAATGTATACTGTATATAATATTGTGCACATCAAAGAAGCTTTGTTGAAGTTGCAAAGATGTTTATTTTATGCAATTAATTATACTTTTTTGATATGTAACAGTTATTGTGTTAATATGATAATGTTAATCAGTTGTAGAGCTTTAAATGTTTTAATCATTGTTTATGAATTTCTTGCAGATTAGATGATAGTGCTATATATGATGAGCTAAAGGAAACCTATTTTAATCACCTACCTTTGCATGTAGCGAGACTTCATCAGTTGGACAATGAAAAGGTGAAACAGCTTTGTTTGAAAAGTATATAAACTAAATGACCCAGTATTTTTTGTCAGTGGCACTTGTATCTCTCTCAGTCCTATTTTCAAATGCTGTGCTTTGCTAATAAATGTACACCACATCATGTAACATTGATATTTAAAAGTTTTAAAGCTGAATTATAATATGATTATAGAACTGTGAACTCGACTGACAAAACACCATTTATACAATATATTTAACTTTTGCGTCGTATATAGCTGTCATGGCTCATGTTACTGAGCTGTTTGAATATTTTTGTACAATCAACACACAATAAAGCAATAATTAAATTCTGGAGCACCAAACATGTAGTAAACCTTCACTTTGATGCAGGGCTGAATTAATCTATACTAATAAAAGGCAAAGCCCTCCCATCACTCCCTCTTCCCGTGTACGTAGAAGGCTGAAATTTGGCAGGCTCATTCCTCACAGCTTACTTACAACAGTTGGGCAGGTTTCATTTCGAAATTCTACGCCTAATGGTCATAACTGGAAGGTATTTTCTCCATTAACTGTAATAGAGTTGAGCTGGAAAGACGGGGCGGAGTTTCGTGTGACATCATCACGCCTCCCACGTAATCACGTGAACTGACTATCAACGCAGTGCGTAGAAAACCAGGAAGACCTCCAAAAAGCGCTTAAGAAAACATGCATTATATAATTGAGAAGGCAGCGAAACAATAAGAAGCGAGCGAAAGTGACATATACTACCATATTCATGAGTGCTGCTACCTCGAAAGAAAGCAAGGTGTAAACCTAAACTTTAAATTAAGTTCATAGACAGGCTACGCTGGCTTCACATGCCAACAGGTAATGCGGGATACAAGTTTAATGAGAGGACGCAGGATATAAACGAGTTTTGATCACTTTGTAACTAAGTTAAAATTGTAGGTGAAAGGGGTGTGCTTATGCAAATTCCGAGAGACTGTGTTTGTGGGGGATTGACAGTTAAGGCGGGTAGGGGAGTCACGTCATCGCCTCCCCCCCATTCATCTCATTTCGCTCTGAGCTGAGCTCATGCTAACGCCGTCTTGCGAAGCAACTTCGTCAGACTGCCACCAAATACTCACAGAAAAATCCACAAGTTCATACACACGCTGTCTCTAGAGTTTCTCCACACTGAATCCTCCAGGCACTACTTACAAAAGGTCACATTGACAATCGCACAGCTGAGAAGCTTCGATGCATGTGCTCCATAACGCGTTAAAAAATAATGCATTTAATCACACTTTGCATTACAAGCAAAGGGGAGCTTTTGTCAATGCATGATTTCCTGGTACACCGATTACATTGATCAGCATCCCGATTCATTTTACCCTCGCACCACCTTAGTTTGAGAAGAAGTATGAAAAATATGAGGTTAACACAGAAAAACAGATCACCAATTCAAGCTTTATGAATAATCGATTCGCCATCAATAATTGTTTTGGTAAAGCCATCCTCCTTCCATTTTATAATTTTTCCGCCACTAGCCATGATTAAATGAACGGTAAAAAAGTAAGAGCAAAGCGAGGGTGACTTATTCAGGCAGGCATATATTTGACAGCAACACTCATGACAATGTCAATCATGTTATGTTATTATTAAAATGTTTCCTTTTCTTTTTCATTACTTCTTTAACACACTACTTCTCCGCTGAGTAGCGGTATTTTGCTATATATATATATATATGAATGACCTCCAAAGAGCTGAGACTTTTGATATCATGAACGTGTCTGCAAAAACTGGGGTCTCCTGCCCAGCAAAAGTCAAGCAGCCAGCGCACGTGCATAGCTGTGCCGGCCTTTGAGACGCTGACTGCGCTTCTGCCTTAAGTCAAAGTGAGCACTGTTAATTTTTTCATCCTCCCCGCGCTTATAGCCCAGACAAGTGCAAACACGGACCCCTTTTCTACACCACGGCAAAATAATATTAAGGCGATTCACACTTTCTTTTGCACGTATACGATTATGAGGTCCTCAGCTCGGATTATGAAGACACGCACAGGAGTGGAGGACTGACAGTGCCATCACAGCCGATTAATGGCGGGACGCCTCACCAGTCTATACAAGACCCACCGCGACTGTCCCCAAAAGGCGATCATAACGTCAGCGAACACCTCTCTTTATACTATATAAAAGAAAAAGGCAACTTTCCTTTCTTTACACCTTTTTTCCTTTTATCCCAAACCAAAGCCTTTCTCTCTTAACACTGCAGAGGACACAAAACTAATTTTATTTAAATGCCGGTAAGGCACATTACCAGAGGCACAAATTTGAACGTTCACAAAGAAAATGTAATTTCAATGTACCTGTACTTCTTAAAACGTTAATGTTTTACTGTTTAATAACTTATAGACTATAATTTATTATTTTTCCCTTGCACTATATACCTATACCTATACACACACATATAGACACATACAAACATACACACAAGTATATGTATGTGTATATATATACACACACACACATAATTTGTGTGTGTGTATGTATGTATGTATGTGTGTGTATATATATATATATATGTATGTATGTGTATATATATATATGTGTGTATATATATATGTGTGTATATGTGTGTATATATATATGTGTGTATATATATATATATATATATATATATATATATATATATGTATATATATATATATCTACAGATTGCCCACTATAAAAATGAATAGGGTCACCAAAGCACAAATGCATTTGAATGTTACCATATGTACAAAAATGCATGCTTGTTTTTATCTAATAAATTGCAGATCTGTTTGCCTTTGCCATTTCAGAAAGAGAGAGGACTTATAAAAGGCATTGAAAAAAGTCATAGAAGTTTAAAAACTATGAAAGTAACACAGCCAGCATAGTCATTGCATTTTCTCAAATAAAATCCAGGTACCAGGTACAGTGGAACATCATGGTCAGAGGTAAAAAAAAAAAAAAACAAAACAAAAAATAATTCCAATGACGCAAATAGAAAAATCTGTCAAATTTCATGAACCATCACAAATTCTAAAACTGATATATAGTACAAGAAAAACATATTTTATCCAATCCAGCACAAGTTACTATAATCTTGAAAGGAGAACTCTGTCTAATCAAAGAGTATGTAAAGTAATTTTAAAACTCGAAAAACCCATACATGCCATGACTCCAAGCAAGTGCTCAGTGCCCATATTACATGTAATATGATGAAGAGAAAATTGTATCTATTGTTAAGTAGTCTATTGTTTAAATATAAACCTGTGCAAAGGGTGCTACGTGTTGACTGAAACAAAAGACAGAGGTCAGAAAGCCTATAGGCATCATTGTGACCAAACAGTGATTACATAACTGGTAGTAAGGCTAGTATAACTTGGGATCCTTCAAACCTATTATTACCAGTACTTCTTTTCCCTCTAAGACCCCTGAAACAAAAGTATGCAACTTGCACCTTACATTTATTGTTATAGAAGGAGGAAAGGCTGGCTTGTAAATTTCATCAAGGTTTGGAAACACCTTACATAATTCTTTACATTTTGAGTTAAGATTGGTAAGAGGGCAGATAAACCAAATTTGAATGATGTGTTTTGTTATGACTGTTATTTGTCAATTAAATGTCATACTTTATTCCCATTTTACATGGAGATATTGTACTTCAGTTTCTAGTATTGTAATACAAAATAAAGAAATGTTGTGTTTACTATTCATTTAAGATGATAATGAGATTATGGGAGAAGTGCTTGAAAAATTATTTTGATGACTTACTTAATGGCAACTCATTTTTCATGACAGGACCGCATGAAGAGACTCAGTGAAATAATCTGTGCTGCCGACTTTGTAACTTCTCAGATTGATAGGACAGAATTAGCTGTATACTTTGCCATGAAGACTGATCCTAGAGCGGATGCTGCTAACATAAAAAGGTATGATACTGCACTCCCCTCAGACAAAAAAACAACAGCAACAACAACTGTGAAAGCATTTCAAACATTATTTCTTTTTTTTTTTTCATGTTAATATTTACAGTGACCCAGACTTGAATCCAGAGTGCTTATTTTTGATTTGAACATTAATTGTATGCACTATTTGCCCATGTAAAACAACACAAAAATGTTTATTTTCCCACATGAAGTTACTGAATTCTACCAAGTGTGATGGTTACAACACAAAGAACTGGCCATGAAGGGAGAATAAAAGTAGAAGATATTGCTTTATAAGACTGTGTTCCTGAAGATTTTTAGTATAACTGGGGCTCAGTCTTAGTCTTTTTCCCTGTGGTCCTAAAACTGCAGGTTTGTGTTCCAAACAGTTTCACACACACTGAATCATTTTACATTCAGCTGAATGTGTTTAAATAGATGGTATTTTTTTCCTCTGTTCTCTTATCCTATGCAGTGGAACGTCGGTTTGTGAGCATTATTCGTTCCGGAAATGTGCTCGCAATCCAAAGCACTCGTATATCAAAGCGAATTTTCCCATAAGAAATAATGGAAACTCAAATGATTCGTTCCACAACCCAAAACTATTCATATAAAAATGATTAATACAAACTATAAAGTAAAAATAAATAAAACAAATTAACCTTTACCTTTTAAAAAGAATCATGGCTGGTGTGAGTGAGTTTCTAAACTCGTGGGATTCCACCCAACGGGACGACACGCGGAAGAGTGTCCCAAAGCAATCGCAGTCTCCCAGCGCTGTAGCAGTTCGCCGTATAAGCGCATCCAAAAAGATCGCAGACATGCTATAAGCGCCTGCCGTCGATGGGTGATACAAGGAACATTATAAAGATTCTGCTACAATAAATAACAGCGCTGTTGCTGTTTCAAGCTGAATAAAGCTGGTGTTGTTAAAGTACTGAGACTCGGCTTCGTGTTTTGGGGCGCAAGATGGGGACTCGCACTTCACAGCACACATGTGCGCACACACACACACACACAGTCACAATGCTGTAGTAAACAGTATATGCTTATACGGATGTTGACTATATGAGTGAGGCACTCAGATGGAGAATAGGAGATGAGAGAGAGACACACACACACACACGAGAAAAGAACCATCAGCTCAGTTGTGATCACATGACGCTCAGCAGACAAAGTGTATCCATACTACTCGTATTGCAAGACATCGCTCGTTTATCAAGTCAAAATTTATTAAATTTTGCTCGTCTTGCAAAACACTCGTAAACCAAGTTACTCGTAAACCGAGGTTCCACTGTATTTGAAAATGCACCACAGTGTGATTTTTTTTTTTTTTTAGTTTTTTAAATGCATTTATAAGACATTTAGAAATATTTGTGTTTTTTCTGTACCTTTAAAAGCTTAACTCCGTTTTGTTATTTCCCATCAGTACTAACAAGGGACTGCTCACTGACACCCAGTTAGTGTAATTCTTAACTAGTATGAGTCATAAAATATTGTATGTAGCTATTTGGCATACTGTACACTGACACTTGCTTTTGTGTTTCCCTTTTAGTGAGATGGAGAAGCAGAAGGCATCTCTAATTGATGCCCTATGCAGAAAAGGCTGTGCACTGGCAGACAAACTCCTTCAGTTACATTTACAAGATGGTGCAGTGTCTAGCGAAGTGGGAAGCTCAGATGATGATCCCGACAGCTGTCTGAAGAGCCTGACGGATACATTCTGGGAAATACAGAAATGGTCTGATCTAATAGACTCCAAGGTATTTTAGTTTCAATTCAGTTTTGTTTTCAAAATTTCAATATTAAAAAAAAAATAGCCTTTTTTTGTGTATTGGATAATAAAAAATATGCTTGTGGATTGAACCCCATTGAATAACAAATACAGTGGATTGGTGAAAAGATGCCCACCCAATAGTTTTCCTTTTATGCAATTATCAGGATTATGGACAACCAGAGTTCAACCCAGCAGCATTAGGCACAATGCAGAAAACCATACTTGGTGAGATGCCAGTTCATCACTCAAATATATTAATACCCACAGTCACACCTGGCTGGTCTTTCAAGTCACCAAGTAAACTAACAAGCATGTTGTTTAGGCTGTGGCCAAAAACCAGAATACTGATAGAAAAGCAGCACGGACACATAGGAACAAAATTCAGGCCGGTGTTCTTTTGGAAGCTGTGAGACAGCACCACTAACTGCTGCATCACCATAGCTGCAATTAAAAAACATAAAAGTTTAAATGCCTCTTTAACTTGTTTTCTTTCAAGTTCTATAAACTTAAGCAGGTGCAAAGATCACATTTACATTGATATTCATTCAGTTAGCAGATTATTTTATCCAAAGTGACTTACAGAAGAGGTCAACATAATTGAGTAACATCAGTCTAGGGGACTGTTCTGGAATAAATGTCACAGGACATGGTTACAACATTGGTCATCAAAAGTGGATAACTCAAAACAAAATGCAAGCTGGTTACCAGAATCTTCCCAAGTTATCAGCTAAATCACAATTCATAAAACAAGATTGTTCAAATGTTCTTAAACACATTGAGAGAGTCAGCAGTTCGAATGGAAGTGGGCAGCTCATTCCATCAGCTAGGAGTTACACTTAAGTCGGAATAGAGATTTGATGCCGTGCAAAGGTGACATTGGTAAAACCGAATGAGTGAGAAAAAGCATATGACCTCACAGGACCTCACAAGGTTTCGATGTATATGTGCTGACTTATTGACTGCTCTGTAGGCAAGCATGAAGGATCTGGATTTAATGTATACTGCTATAGGGAGCCAATGTAGTGATCTCAAAAGGGGAGTAACGTGATAATCTTAGCTGGTTAAGCACCAGACGTGCCACTGTATTTTGCCTCCTCTGCAACAGCTTAGTATAACAGACCAGTACACATGCCTGCAGAGTGATGGCAGTAGTCCAGATTTGTTAAGATAAAGCCTGGACCAGGAGTTGAGCTGCATACTCTGTCAAATACGACATGATCTTGAAGATGTTATACAGAAGGATAGCTGCATCGATCATCACCACAAGGTTGCTAACTTACTTGGTGGGTATTAGTGATAGTGTACTGAGCTGAACAGATATGGCATGTTGCGTGGATAGATGAGCTAAGGTCTGTCTCTGCCAAGCTCAGTTTTAGGTGTTCCTCCTTTTTCCAGGCTGTAATATCTGTGAGATTGATAGAGATTCTAGCATAACACTGATATGAGAAACCGTAGGAATGGATGATAGGGCCTAGTGAGATGGTAGGTCACAGTGTCGGACCTTTATAACTTCAGCTTAAGTCTCTAGTCCATCAGGGGAATTACCAGGTCAAATGATACATTCCTTCTGTCTGCCATTCACTAGAATGTCCCAAGTATCCTCCAGATGGGTTGTGCCTCATACAGCTCTTGAGAATGGTGCCATATACCTCCATATTACCAGTGTCTACAATGCATCAATGATTTTGTAAATAACATCCAAATGTTTATGATGATAAAGGAATAAGGAAAAAATGAATAATTTATTTGCTTTTGTAACTTGTTTTTAGGCTGTACTTCATTCTGGATTTTATTTTATTTATTTATCTGGATTTCAGGTGAAGGCTGGAAGGTGCAGTTTCAGGGTGTTTTGAGTAACAAAAAATCCTGGGAAGCAGCAGTGCATTCTTGGTTTTACAATGTTACACCACGTGCTGCTTTGCCAGTTCAAAAAGTGTGCATCTCTATGTGTATTTTCTGTATTTCATACTTGTGCTTGTGTTAGTGGAGGCTATCAAAACCAAACTAAACGAAGCTTATGAAGAAGATTATTTTAACTAACAAGGTCCAATGCAAGCATTTTCTTGGTGCCTTTTGTTGTACAGGTTTTTTCCAAAGCACCCAGTATACATATAGTTTTATATTTCTTTATGTTAAGAAGCAGTCCTTAACATATTGCCAACATTTCTAGTTCTATGTTTTATTTTTGCTATACTGTATTACAGATATACAGTCGACCATTTTGTTTTAAATTGTTTTTTGAATATCGGGTAGGCCCATTGACACTCCACTACTGATTTTGCAGACTTAAGGAGGTACAACCTCAATTAGAGCATCCTTTTAAACAACCTCAACTGATTCCTATTATAAATACCATGTGTATTATGTCAGTTTGTGTTGATACAGTATATATACATTAAAGAAATGCCAGATTAAGATTGCCTTATGAACCACAGGATGTGATATGTTGTCAGTAGTCAATACTGCTGCATTAATACTTGCCTTTGCTGCTTAGGTCTTTTGTAAAAGTTAAGTTTTCACTATAGAAATATTCATGGAAAGCAGACTGTAAAAGTGGTGTGTTTATTTCAAGTTTTATGCAGAGTCATCTTAACATCTTTTGCTGCCTTATGAACCATTAACTTCATATCCTGCCATGTTCTGCCTATAAATCTATTTCCTCCTAACTGGAACTGTTATTTGACAAACAGCCTTTTTCTTTTTATTTTCAAGGTGTTAACATTTGCCTACAAGCATGCCTTAGTTCTAAAAATGTATGGGCGCGCCCTTAAATTTGCAATGAAGATTGTTGAAGAGAAGCCAAGTAAAGAGCACTGGAGAAATTGTGCACAGGTAAGATGTGTGGTTAAACATACTCTCGCTGCATCATGGCGCTCAGAGCGTGGTGCGTTGCATGCTGTGAGTAAGACTTCCACTGTACTCTGTACACATGACAGTACTACTACGACACGCACAACTACTACATAGTGTTTGTCTTTTATTTCTCACATGTTCTCTGTACACATGAAAATACTGCTAATAGCAAAGGCCAAAAAATGTGTCAGTCAAGTAACAGACAATGAAGACAATGTCTTATTTCATGTCACCCAGTTCTCACAATACCATGCCTAAATACAATGCTCATTTGCACATTGCAAGTTGTGTCACATTATTTTTCAAATATATGAAAATTAAAACAAGTTTATTTGTAGCATATAAACAAATTCTAATGGCTAACAAATTTTAGCAACTTTAAAGTCTGTGTGTATTTTACATATCCCCAGCCCTCCCACCCGTCTCTTCTCCCACAATCCTGAGAGTACTGACTTTACTTCTTACATATAAAAATGTGAATAGCCCATTTTATTCTAGCAAGTGAATGGAAAAATAAGTTTCCTGCTGTGTCAATTTCAATTGTAACTACAGGTTAGTAGCTAAGATGATTTTCAATATTGTTGAAGCAGGCTGCTTTAAAAACGTCAAAGGTGTTGAGCTTAGACACCTCTGGCTTATACCAAACATGGCGTTAAGTCAGTCAGTCATCATCCAACCTCCTAACACAGGGTCACGGGGGGTCTGCTGGAGCCAATCCCAGCCAACACAGGGCACAAGGCAGGTACAAATCCCCGGGCAGGGCGCTAGCCCACCACAGGACACACACACACACACGCACATCCACACACCAAGCACACACTAGAGACAATTTAGGATCGCCAATGCACTTAACCTGCATGTCTTTGGACTGTGGGAGGAAACCCACACAGACACGTGGAGAACATACAAACCCCACAAAGGGAGGAACCAGGAAGCGAACCCAGCTCTCCTTACTGCGAGGCAGCAGCGCTACCACAGCGCCACCGTGCCGCCCGGTGTTAAGTCTGATGGGCAAAACGCTTATCATAGAACCTCCTAGGTGACTTGTTGTTTTTTAAAAAAAAAAAAAAATCAATCTTTCTCATTGCCACTCTCCCATAAAGCTGTGACTGGTGAAACACCTGAACAACAGTTGTTGTCTGCACAGTCTTACCAATCTCACCCACTATAACGTGGCCTTTCTCACTAGTCATCTTTTTACATGACCACTCAGTTTTTGCGGATGGCCTGTTTTGGGCAGATTTACAGCTGTGCCATACTCTTTTTCCATTTCTTAATGACTGATTTGACTTGGATATATTTCATGTCTCGATTCCCTGGCTTGTGCTTTTCCATCACCTTTTCACAATATTGTTTGGACTGTTCTTTTGATTTAATTGTGTAGGTTAGGCCACCATACTGACTCGCCGTTAGTTGCTCCTTCCACATAGAGGAGCGTTTAGACTACAATCAGCTGAAATCCCTGACTGCAAACAAGTGATCTCCATTTAACCAATGATGCCACTTTTAAATGCAATTGGTTTAATCGGTCATGATTTACATGTATAATAAATAAAGGGAGTGAAGAGATTGTGTTCAATAATTGCCTTCAATTTAGATACATTTGTTTTACCATTTAAAAGTCTTTCTGGTGATCAGTGTCAAAACCCTCCATGGTGACTCAGTGTTGTAAAACAACAAAACATAAAAAACTCTAAGGGGGTTAATATATTTTACAGGCACTGTACCTAAATGTTATATACAAAAATTTCTCTGGCAAATAAAATACATATACACACTCTGCAGCTGTTCAGGGTTGCTTCCTCAAGTTTTCCCGCACTGAGAGTGTCCCTAAGTAGTTGGTATGGACACCTGTGTACAGTATATTGTGTCTGCTGATCTGTACTTCCGATTAAGTAACCTGAAGTTTTGTATTTTAACATATTCTTGTTTATCATGGCAACATACTGCAAGTTTGTCTGACATGCAAATAGGAATTTCACTGTACTTTGGACTCTGACTATATTGCTACAACTACTATTCCTCATACTATGCATGAAAAGACAAATAAGAATCTTGAAGGGTTTGCATCTTGCTCTAAGTTTAACACTTTAATACATTACAAATTAAAATCTGTGCTCCACATACAGTGCATCCGGAAAGTATTCACAGCGCATCACTTTTTCCACATTTTGTTATGTTACAGCCTTATTCCAAAATGGATTAAATTCATATTTTTCCTCAGAATTCTACACACAACACCTCATAATGACAATGTGAAAAAAGTTTACTTGAGGTTTTTGAAAATTTATTAAAAATAAAAAAACATGTACATAAGTATTCACAGCCTTTGCTCAATACTTTGTCAATGCACCTTTGGCAGCAATTACAGCCTCAAGTCTTTTTGAATATGATGCCACAAGCTTGGCACACCTATCCTTGGCCAGTTTCACCCATTCCTCTTTGCAGCACCTCTCAAGCTCCATCAGGTTGGATGAGAAGTGTCGGTGCACAGCCATTTTAAGATCTCTCCAGAGATGCTCAATCAGATTCAAGTCTGAGCTCTGGCTGGGCCACTCAAGAACATTCACAGAGTTGTCCTGAAGCCACTCCTTTGATATCTTGGCTGTGTGCTTAGGGTCGTTGTCCTGCTGAAAGATGAACCGTCGCCCCAGTCTGAGGTCATGAGCGCTCTGGAGCAGGTTTTCATCCAGGATGTCTCTGTACATTGCTGCAATCATCTTTCCTTTTATCCTGACTAGTCTCCCAGTTTCTGCCGCTAAAAAAAACATCATCCCCACAGCATGATGTTGCCACTACCATGCTTCACTGTAGGGATGGTATTGGCCTGGTGATGAGCGGTGCCTGGTTTCCTCCAAACGTGACGCCTGGCATTCACACCAAAGAGTTCAATCTTTGTCTCATCAGACCAGACAATTTTGTTTCTTATGGTCTGAGAGTCCTTCAGGTGCCTTTTGGCAAACTCCAGGTGGGCCGCCATGTGCCTTTTAGTAAGGAATGGCTTCCATCTGGCCACTCTACCATACAGGCCTGATTGGTGGATTGCTGCAGAGATGATTGTTCTTCTGGAAGGTTCTCCTCTCTCCACAGAGGACCTCTGGAGCTCAGTCAGAGTGACCATCGGGTTCTTGATCACCTCCCTGACTAAGGCCCTTCTCCCCCGATCGCTCAGTTTAGATGGCCGGCCAGCCGGAAGAGTCCTGGTGGTTTCGAACTTCTTCCACTTACGGATGATGGAGGCCACTGTGCTGATTGGGACCTTCAAAGCAGCAGAAATTTTTCTGTAACCTTCCCCAGACTTGTGATTCGAGACAATCCTGTCTTGGAGGTCTACAGACAATTCCTTTGACTTCATGCTTGGTTTGTGCTCTGACATGAACTGTCAACTGTGGGACCTTATATAGACAGGTGTGTGCCTTTCCAAATCATGTCCAAACAACTGAATTTACCACAGTTTACCACTTAATTGTTTACCACAATTAAGCTGCAGAAACATCTCAAGGATGATCAGGGGAAACAGGATGCACCTGAGCTCAATTTTGAGCATCATGGGAAAGGCTGTAAATACATATGTACATGTGCTTTCTCAATTTTTTTATTTTTAATAAATTTGCAAAAATCTCAAGTAAACTTTTTTCACGTTGTCATTATGGGGTGTTGTGTGTAGAATTCTGAGGGAAAAAAATGGATTTAATCCATTTTGGAGTAAGGCTGTAACATAACAAAATGTGGAAAAAGTGATGCGCTGTGAATACTTTCTGGATGCACTGTAGCTGACATTGCATTGTTTGTACGGCTTGTCATGCAGTGAAATGAAACGTAGCATGTATTGACACATGAATGGCCATGGCTGCAGTGCACATGTCAATCACTGTATGTTTTGTACTCGGCCAAAGTTGCTTTAGTACCATCTTTTTAGAGTCACTACTAGTGTGTTGTGTTTTTTTTTTTTGTTGTTGTAGTCTCTGTGTAGAGTACAATAAATTAGATGTTTTTGTTTACTTGGAGAAAGAAGCAAAAAGAACTCAAAGCTTAAAAAAAAATGGTATAAAAGATTAAAAATGAAAAGACAGTAGCAAATATTTATAACACAAGCATTTTAAGAAAAAAAAATAGGATCTGACCTTGATTTTTGTGGTTAGTAATTTTTTGAATTCCATCCTTTCTTTCCCCTTTAGCTGATGAAGTCACTGGGATGGATGCACTGTGCAACTTTTACTGAAAACTGGATTCCAGTAATGTACCCTCCTGATTATACACTCTTCTAAATATTCAGACATTTAAGTTAGTCTTTATACCATATAATGTCAAAGATAAATATTTATGGACATTTCTAATAATTTGGAAATTCTTTTATATTATTTTGTAAAGCATGACTTCATCAAAGGGAATGCCTTAATCTGCAGCTAAGAGTAACTCACATTGCAGTAACCATTCTTAATAGATGACATAGGTTTATTTGCATGTACCCTAAATGTTAATTTTATGTACAACTTTTTTAAATTAAGCTAATATTCAGGGTTTTACAGATTATACTTAACAATTTTAATTAAGTTGCCACAAGTTCAACTGAAATGTATATCTCAACAGTTTCTATACATTATTTTATCGTTATAAATTACTGGTACATATGGTATATACTTTTGCTAAATTTGCAAAAAAGAAGTATTTATGGATTTATTTTATTTATAAAATCACTGTATCTATATCTGGTATTTTTTTAAATACAGCATAAATTTATTGATAAGCAAGTATTGTTTAATAAATTTTTTCTCACCACATATGCAAACTGTTCAGGTTTTTTTTGGACATTGTATGTTTAAAATTTCACAGAATATATTCAACACAAATCCTGAATAAAAAAAGTTTAAACAATTACCTTGGTATAAAATTGTAATCTTTGTACTTGTTTATTTTATTAGTTCTTGGGTTCTTGTACAGTACACTGCTTTTTGAATATTCAGCTTAGGGCTGAGAGACAGTGTGCCTTGGTATTTGAAGACATGGACAAATTTTTGGTACGTATCTCAATATTTAAAATTTTGCTGTTCAAGTCTAAATTAAACAATCCAAGTGGAAACACAGACATCCACCATTTGAAATAGGCTTTCAAATAAAAAAAACTCAAGAGTTAGGAAATTGTATTTTTTTTATTCAGTAAAAACAAAATATGGTACTAAGGTCATCTCAGTTAGTCAGTAGCTTTGCACAGCATATCTGTTGAAAAATAAGTCTCTCCATTACATATAAAGGCAATAAAAGTAAACTACAATAGATTGATTAAAAAAAAAGTACCATATAACAAAGGATTAGAAAAAGCAACATATAACAAAAATATCAGCAGTTCTTAGGAAAGACACTCAGTCTGGCTGCACTGTCATAAATAATCTCAAGCATCTCTTGATACAGGAATGTACAGACTTTTTTATGATTTTACTTTTTACAAGATTTATGATTTTTTACAAAGTTTTTGAGCCATGAAATTTTAGTTTCAAGTACTTTGCACCATGCTAGTGGATCTTTATGGCCATCCATATTAGGTGGCTGTCAGACAGAACAGTATATATAACATGGTGCCTGGTGATACTGAGCAATGATGAATAGTGAATATGCAAGGTGGAATTGTGCACAAAGTAGAAACAGATGGATACAATAGATTTAGATGTCTTCCATCTTAACAGAAAGGGCAAACAAACTCTTAACTTTTGCAGAGCACTCACAAATAATTCTGAAAGTCTTTCAAACAAGTGGATCCTAAATACATTGTTTTCTCTCACTAGAAGGCTTTTCCTGTTTAAATAAAACTCGGATGCATTCTTCTTTACATTAAATGGCAGCAGTGCACCCTGCAAGAGCAGATGCTTGCTAGCACCCGATGAACCAAAATCTAGAAAAAAGGTGATTAAGAAAAACGTTATCTGCAATTTGCTTCATTAAAAGATAAAACTAAAAAGCAAAAATGATTCAAATAATCTCCAGCTTGATCTCTACTTTAAACCCCACAGTGATACACACTGGTGATAGGAAGTCATTGGTACTCATTCATATGACTGATTAAATTTCTCACCACTTAAGTATTGGGTAATTGTGTAACTGAATCCTTATTCTCGCATCTAAAACATGACCATTTGAGGTTAAATGGCAGTTAGTCATATGAAAAAGTTTGGGAACCCCTCTTAATTCTTTGGATTTTTGTTTATCATTGGCTGAGCTTTCAAAGTAGCAACTTCCTTTTAATATATGACATGCCTTATGGAAACAGTAGTATTTCAGCAGTGACATTAAGTTTACTGGATTAACAGAAAATATGCAATATGTATCATAACAAAAGTAGACAGGTGCATAAGTTTGGGCACCCCAACAGAAATATTACATCAATACTTAGTTGAGCCTTTTATTTTGCAAATATAAACAGCTTCTAGAGGCCTCCTATAGCCTTTGATGAGTGTCTGGATTCTGGATTGAGGTATTTTTGACCATAATTCCATACAAAATCTCTCCAGTTCAGTTAAATTTGATTGCTGCTGAACATGGACAGCCTGTTTCAAATCGTCCCTTAGCTTTTCGATGATATTCAAGTCAGGGGACTGTGACTGCCATTCCAGGAAATTGTACTTCTTCCTCTGCATGAATGCCTTTGTAGATTTCGAACTGCGTTTTGGATCATTGTCTTGTTGGAATTTTCAACCCCTGCGCAACTTCAACTTTGTGACTGATGCTTGAAAATTATCCTGAAGAATTTGTTGGTATTGGGTTGAATTCATCTGACCCTCGATTTTAACAATTGCCCCAGTCCCTGAACTCGCTACACAGCATGATGGAACCTCCATCAAATTTGACAGTAGGTAGCAGGTGTTTTTCTTGGAATGCGGTGTTCTTCTTCTACCATGCAAAGTGCTTTTTGTTATGACCAAATAACTAAATTTTTGTCTCATCAGTCCAAAGCACTTTGTTCCTAAATTTAATCTGGCTTGTCGAAATGAGCATTTGCATACAACAAGCGACTCTGTTTGTGGCGTCAGTGCAGGAAGGACTTCTTCCTCTTTACCCTGCCATACAGATGTTGTTTGTGCAAATTGCATTGGACTGTAGAGCGATGTACAGATACACCATCTGCAGCAAGATGTTCTTGCAGGTCTTTGGAGGTGATCTGTGGGTTGTGTATAACCATTCTCACAATCCTGCGCATATGCCGCTCCTGCATTGTTCTTGGCCTGCCAGACATGGGTTTAACAGCAACTGTGTCTGTGGCCTTCCATTGCCTGATTACATTCCTTCCTTTTGAAACTGACAGTTTAAACCTCTGAGAGAGATTTTTGTAGCCTTTCCTTAAACCATGATACTGAGCAATCTTTGTTTTCAGATCTTTTGAGAGTTGCTTTGAGGATCCCATGCTGTCACTCTTCAGAGGAGAGTCAAAGGGAAACGCAACTTGCAACTGACCACCTTAAATACCTTTTCTCATGATTGGACACACCTGTCTATGAAGTTCAAGGCTTAACGAGCTAATCCAACCAATTTGGTGTTGCAAGTAATCCGTATTGAGCAGTTACATGCATTCAAATCAGTAAAATTACAAGGACACCCACATTTTTGCACAGCCAGTTTTTCACATTTGATTTAATTTCATACAATTAAATACTGCTTCACCAAAAATCTTTGTTCGAAAAACACCCCAGTACTCGGATGTTCCTAGGAAATGAAAGACATACCACTGTTATCTTTGTTGTTGAAAGTAGAGTAAATTATTATGCAGGCTGAGAGGGGTTCCCAAACTTTTTCATATGACTCTATATCCTGGCCCAGTGTTAGAGAATGAGTGTGCCTTAGCCTGCCAAGATGCCTGCAACATAAAGATATGATTATAGTGATTCAGATCAAGCGGGATTACCTGATATATCACTGACATGGGCCCATGCATTTGCACTGCACTCTATGTACTGTAATTTCTATGAAAAATAATTTGTAAGCTATATTTTACATTAATGTGTCATGCAATGGTGATCAATGCAAGAAAATTCAGTTACTGCTTGTTTTAAAGTTTTATATTTGCAGTGGCATTCAGTGATAATGCATGCCCTGAAATCAGCTTCTGACCTATTTTATTGAACTTGATGGTTTGATTTGTCATTTGTGTATCATCTCTGACATGTAAATTGTGTCCAAAATATTTCATACTCAACCAAATTTTGCCAGGATTTAAGCTGTATATAATTTGTTGGTCTAATTTGAGTATAGTGCTACACTGGCATGAAAGCTGTAATCATACTGCTGCTGTATGTGTAAACCCAATGGAGCACAATGAAATGTTTTCATTTATGTTCTGTTTCCCTGTTAAATTTTTTAAAACTTTAAAGAATAAGTTCAGAATAAATCAAGTTGAAGTTATTTTTTCACCTTCTTCAGGGTATATATTAGTTTGTCACATAAGATTGCATTCTAAAGTGCAGCACATTTTATAAATTTAAATAAATAAAATAAATTGTTGACTCTTGTGTTTTATATTGGAGCTGACCAGTACAGGGGGCCCTTTGTAAAGAAAAGCCATAAAAGTTGATGAATATGTGCAGTTTGAAGTATCATAGGTTCAGTGTAACAAAACGTGCCTTCCACATTTCTGTCTTAAAGACATAAGGATACGTTTCCTGCATATTTGTCTGTTTGCAGCAGCTGTCGTGGCTGGAGTTAAGAAAACATGACGCTGAACATGTGGTGTTATTTTACATAGCCAACAATGCAAGATTCATGGCGAATGGCAGTTTAGTGAAAAGAGCACATATGAGTATCAATGTAAATTTTTATACACCTAACAATAAATCTGAAATGGACTGATTACAATGCCTTTTATATTTTTGAAAGAGCCAAGTCACCTTTGCATATCTTGCAGACGTATGATAAAAAAAATACCTCAGAAAATGAAAAGGGCAGAGTGTGTAATAGAACAGATTGAAGCATCACAAACTAATTATCGGGTGGAATTTTTTTTTTTTTTTGTATACATTTTTTTATATATACAGTACATGATGAGTTACATGAAGAATTAAACACAATGGTTTTAACTCGGTAAATTCACTGACACTGATCCCATTCAATCTAAATACACAGGGAAAACATGCAGATTCCATGTGGACCCTCCCACTGTGAGGTAGAAATGGCAGGTCTCCACTTAGTAAACTTCAGTCTTATTAAACGTAGGTGAATTGGCATTGCTAAAGTAGTCCAAGTGCATGTGTGGGTGTGTTTGCCCTGTGATGGAGTTGTGCTGTATCCAGGCAGCGTTCCTGCTTTGTGGCCAATGCTCCCACTGTCCTGCACCCCTGCCTTGGATATCTGGGTTTTGAAGATGGATTGATGGATGGATAGATGAATGCAAGTCTAAAAGATCAGTTCAGTTCTTGTATGCTACATACAGGCCTGTTCAATGCCCTTTCACACTGAAGCACATGCGTGCATCATCAGTCGAGCAGCAGCAGGCAATATCTTTGTGTAATAAAGAAATAATAATAAAGAAATAAGCTTTCATGGAGTGAAAGAATATACGTGACTGTTTCTTTTTCAGTTATTCAGGAAGTCCAGTCTGGAAAGTATCTCAGTGGACAAAATGTTGGTGTCCTTGTAAAATGGCTGAATCTTACGCCATTTTGCTTTTTTTGTGTGTTTTTTTTTTTTTGGCTGTCTTTAAACAACCTGTATGCTCCGTTTTGTGTCTTTAAACAACCTGTATGCTCCGTTTTGCAATATGTGTGTAATCTCAAAATGTGAATCAATACTTAACATTTTTATCTTTAAAATGAATGTTTTTCGTAAAGTTTAAGTGTTTTCTTTATATAAGACCCCAGTATATGAAAGCTGAAAAAACCAAACTTATCCTTTAAGATGTGTAATTGCTGAAATTAAATGTAACTTTTCAAACATGCATACATAACAAATGTAAAGAAAAAAACGAAAGATGAACAAATATTTCTGTATAATGTAGGATTTGTCTATGACAAGAGCATACACTGTTTCTTGCATAAATTGAAGGGTGATTGCCATTAACAGGAACAATTCCCGGGCTGATTTAGAAAATATGCAAAATTAAATGAAGAACGGCAGTTTAACTTGTCACTTAAAAATGTAAATTTGAAAGTACTTGAATAGAATAAGAGCAATGTAATCTTCTACATTCACTAGTCATCTTTTGTTGTTGCCATAAATATTTTTACATCGGTATCAGGGAATTCTGCAAGAAGTGTGGTTTTAAAAGCATCTTTAAACTTCTCTGTAAATGTGAGGTCAGAGCGGAAGCGATATTTGTTTGACCACAATAGAGTAGTTCCAGGTTGTACAAAATGTTTCATGGCATTAAGCAGTTCATCTAAGTATTTGTGGACATAAACCACATCAGCTGCAAGAACATAGTCATACCGATAAACAGACTGAGGGTAGGTTTCCGCTAGATTTTCTCCCCAGTCAAGTGCAGCCACTTGCGGTACATAGCGACATCTGTTTCGAGTGTTGGAGATTAAGTTGCACTTTAGGTTTCCCAGAACGTCTGGAAGATCTGTAGCTGTGACCCAGCCTCCTGCAGGAGGAATTATTAAAATGATTAATAGCAGAAATTGAAAAATTCAAATCAGGGTATGTTTAGAATTAAGATGAGGTTACCCAACAAACAAGCCATAATAGAAAGCAGTCCTGTTCCAGCTCCTAATTCCAGGATTGCCTTGTCTCTGAGATTAAATTCTTGTTGGTTGTTTTCCAGATATTGGCCCAGGGCAATTGCCTAAATGATAGAAAGAAAGAAAATTTAAATGTTTATATTTCTATATACAGTTTTTCTCTTTTTTAAAAAACTCTTCTTTGATTCTTGAAACTACTGACTCAGGGCAGAGTTTGTGGAGGATCTTATGGTGAGATGAAACAGCTAAACTAAGCTGAGAAGTTTAGGTTAGGGCAAGATTTCTGAACTGGATGGGAAGCCCCGGTGACAAGAATTAAAATGGTGGAGTAGTGCAGCATTAAGCAAAACCAGAACCTAATGAATTATCACGTCCAAGTGTCTTCATGAATATATGTCGCTTAAAAGATTTTATTGTGCATATCTTTGTTGCCGAGTAGTAAAACTGAAAATTGGGTAGTGCCATGCCATCTTCCACTTTTGATCTTTATAAAGCTGCCTTTTTTGAATGTGTGGCTGTTTTGAATTCCAGATAACTTACTGAGCCTAATTTCTTTTTAAAAATCTGATAAAAGTACATGTGGGATACACTGGAATAGATAGAGCAGCTTAGGGAGGATGTTCATTTAGACAGTGTTATTCTGTCTAGATATGGAGGTTGGACCAGCTGTTAACATCGAGATTGATTTGATTTTATTCGTAATACTTCCAAAACTCTACTGGAAGAGATCTTTGTGTTTGTTTATAGTGGGTATTCCCGGATATTTAATGTGTTTTGATGTTATGAAAGAATAGCCATGCAATCTGGTATGATGTGCTTCAGAAATCACTGGGAAAACATGCTTTTATTCAGATTATTTTTGATAGCAGAAACCTTGCGAAATTCCCCAGACATGTCCAAGTCTAATGGTAGAGATAATTGTGGGTATGATATACGGTATAAAACACCATGTCATTGGAGTACAATAATATTCTCTGATAATCCCCTTTATCTCTGGTATCTTCCAGAGATGAAAAACCAATGGTTCAAAGGCTAACATGAAAAGCATTGGTGATAGTGAGCACCCATGCTGAGTTCTTCATTATAATTTGAAATTATCTGAATTTGTGTTTATTAATATGCACTGGGGCTTCTGGACTAGTATAAAGTAGTTTAATCATTGCAGATATATTGTGGAACCTGAATCTGTGCAATAGATTTAAATAGGATTATCTGTTCACTTTATCAAAGTGTTTTTCTCCATCCAAGAACAGTAAAACTTGTGGTGAGTCAGAGTTTGTTGGCAAATACAGTATATTACATTAAAAAGGTGCTGAATGTTTGATGCTGAATGTCTGCCTTTAATTAATCTGGTTTGGTCTTGTGAGATTATTGGTGGAAGCACTTTTTCAGTCCTACTTGCAATACTTTCACTACTCTCTTAATGTCATTATTCATGAGTGAAATTGGTCTATAAGATGCACAATGTAGTAAGTCTTGATTTTTTTTTGGGAATACATTTATTAATGCTTGTCAACATGTTTGGGATATAATTTTGTCTTTTTTTAGCTTCTATAAATGTTGTTAATAACAATGAAGCCACAAAGTTGAAAAGTTTTTATAAAACTCAACTGGGTCTGCAGCGGGAGCTTTGGAATGAGTTTATGGCATTCTGTATTTCTAAAAGTGTCAGTGTTTTTTGAAGTTCTTCTGCAATCAGAATACCGAGTTGTAGTGTTTGGAGATAAATTCTATTTTTGAAAGAGGCCAACCATCTTTGTTGTGGCGTGTCTTGTGCACACCAAACTATATTGTGCTGTTTATTTTACTTTTCCTTCTGTAATTTTGTTTCTTCAGCAGTTATGGTCCACCATGACTTGCAACAACAGAAAGATGTGCACTCAGATCAAATGATTATTTATTCCTAAAAGGTGTCTACAATTCACCAATTACATTCTGTTTTGTTATTTTACATAGCCAATGGAGTGAGATTCAAGCCAAGTAGCAGACATGTAAAAGTGTCATTGTAATTTATACATTTATCAATAAATCTGAACTAATTACACTCATTATATTTTTAATAAAGCCAAGGAGCCAAGCCCCCTGCATGGCACACTTTCTGTGGTGTGTCCTGCGCGCACACACAATAAAAAATACAGTATATTCAGAAAATGAAAATGCACATGTACAATTAAAACTCAGAAAATGACAAAAGTGTGCAATAAAGCAGAGTGAAGTGCCACCAACTGATTATCGAATTTTTAATTTCACTCCATAAATACACAGTAAGACAGTGCTTCTCAATTATTTTCTGTCATGCCCCCCCTAAGAAGAAGAAAACATCTCGCGCCCCCCGCGTGACTATAAATAGTATCATTTGTCTATAAAATTGTTATAAGTACACCTTTGCATAACGCTGTATCCTTATTAACGTATAAGAGAATAAAAAAAGAAAGAAATATAGACCAATTTACAACAAAGAATAGCTTTATTAAATGTAACAGAAAAGATTTAAAGTGCATTCTAAATTCAAAAAAAATTTAAAAGAAAAATAAAAAAGCATGTTCCCCGAGGTCAAACATGCCCCCCTTGGGCACGCCCCACTATTTGAGAAACACTGCAGTAAGACAATGCAAACTCCATGCAGATTATGGTGTAGTGAGTACCTCTGTAGTAAGCTTACTAAACTTCAATGTGATTAAATCTCACTGTATGCCTGTAAGAGCTGTTCAGTTCTTGTCAATTGACTGCATGTCGTGCAAGTGAATTATGATAATGGTGGCACCGGGAAATATGTTGGTAAAATAGCAAAATAAGCTTCCATTTAGTGAAAGAATAGGAGTGTGACATTTTCAGTTATTATTGTGTAATCGTCTACAGAACAGAGGTGACATCTGGACATCTACATTCAATGTCAATAAGATTGCTTGGTGATGACATTCTGAGGTGAATCCACACCTCTGGGGAAGAAAGATGCCACAGTGGAAAAGGAGCAGCAAAGTAAAGTCCTTTTAAAATGGCTAAATATCACAGCAATGTTTTGCGCTTTTTTTTCCTTCTTAAAATTATATCCATTTATCCATATATGGATATGCTGTTTTGCAATATGTGTGTCATATCGAAAAATGTATCAATACTCAACATTTTTGAATTGAAAAATTGACATATTTGGTAAACTTTAATGCTTTTTTTTACACTGGGACTCCAGTACCCATTCACTTTATATTCTAAAGTAAGGCATTTTATAATAATTTTATTTTAGGCAAATTAATATATACCATGATTGTGAAGAAAATAACTTTGACTTGGAAAAAAAAAAGCCAAACTTATCCTTTAAATTATTAGGTGCCATTTGATGCCCCTTTTTGCCCTGAGTGGACAGATGGGATACAAATGTTATTTGCTTCATATTTAAAACTAGCAAAATACCCGCGCTTCGCAGTGGAGATGTAGTGTGTTAAAGAAGTTATGAAAAAGAAAAGGAAACATTTAAAAAAAAAAAAGTAACATGATTGTCAATGTAAGTGTTTTGCCACTGTTATGAGTGTTGCTGTCACATACACACGTGGACAAAATTGTTGGTACCCTTCAGTCAATGAAAGAAAAACTCAAAATGGTCACAGAAATAACTTTAATCTGACAAAAGTAATAATAAATAAAAATTCTATGAAATTTAACCAATGAAAGTCAGACATTGATTTTCAACCATGCTTCAACAGAATTATTTAAAAAAATAAACAGGCCTGGACAAAAATGATGGTACCCCTAACTTAATATTTTGTTGCACAACCTTTTGAGGCAATCACTGCAATCAAACGATTCCTGTAACTGTCAATGAGACTTCTGCACTTCTCAGCAGGTATTTTGGCCCACTCCTCATGAGCAAACTGCTCCAGTTGGCTCAGGTTTGAAGGGTGCCTTTTCCAGACGGCATGTTTCAGCTCTTTCCAAAGATGCTCAATAGAATTGAGGTCAGGGCTCATAGAAGGCCACTTTAGAATAGTCCAATGTTTTCCTCTTAGCCATTCTTGGGTGTTTTAGCTGTGTGTTTTGGGTCATTGTCCTGTTGCAAGACCCATGACCTGCGACTGAGACCAAGTTTTCTGACACTGGCCAGCACATTTCTCTCTAGAATCCCTTGATAGTCTTGAGATTTCATTGTACCCTGCACAGATTCAAGACACCCTGTGCCAGATGCAGCAAAGCAGCCCCAGAACATAACAGAGCCTCCTCCATGTTTCACAGAAGGGACAGTGTTCTTTTCTTGATATGCTTCATTTTTCTGTCTGTGAACATAGAGCTGATGTGCCTTGGCAAAAGTTCAATTTTGTCTCATCTGTCCATAGGACATTCTCCCAGAATCTTTGTGGCTTGTCCACATGTAGTTTGGGAAATTCCAGTCTGGCTTTTTTTATGATTTGTTTTCAACAATGGTGTCCTCCTTGGTCGTCTCCCATGAAGTCCACTTTGGCTCAAACAACGACGCGATTTGACACTGATGTTCCTTGAGCTTGAAGTTCACCTTAGATCTCTTTAGAAGTTTTTCTGGGCTCTTTTGTTACCATTTGTATTATCCGTCTCTTTGATTTGTCATCAATTTTCCTCCTGCGGCCACGTCCAGGGAGGTTGGCTACAGTCCCATGGATCTTAAATTTCTGAATAATATGTGCAACTGTAGTCACAGGAACATCAAGCTGTTTCGAGATGGTCTTATAGCCTTTACCTTTGACATGCTTGTCTATAATTTTCTTTCTAATCTCCTGAGACAACTCTTTCCTTCGCTTCCTCTGGTCCATGTTGAGTGTGGTACACACCATGTCACCAAACAACACAGTGACTACCTGGAGCCCTATATATAGGTCCACTGACTGATTACAAGATTGTAGACACCTGTGATGCTAATTAGTGGACACACCTTGGATTAACATGTCCCTTTGGTCACATTATTTTCAGTCTTTTCTAGGGTACCATCATTTTTGTCCAGGCCTGTTTCATGAGTTTATTTTTTAAATAATTCTGTTGAAGCATGGTTGAAAATCAATGTCTGACTTTCACTGGTTAAATTTCATAGAATTTTTATTTATTATTACTTTTGTCAGATTAAAGTTATTTCTGTGACCATTTTGAGTTTTTCTTTCATTGACTGAAGGGTACCAACAATTTTGTCCACGTGTGTGTATATATATATATATATATATATATATATATATATATATATATATATATATTAGCAAAATACCACGCCGCGTGCAAGTACTGCATTAAAATTTTTATTAAGAAGAAAATTAAACCTTTTTAAACTGAGGGAAAATATGCCAATAATTATTTGTTAAGGATCTCTTTGTATACCACATTGTGAGTTCGGCCCTCCGGTTGTAACATGACCAAGCTGTGTGCTGAGCTTACTCTTGAGCATGTAACTTACAGTTGGCCATGTGAACAGTAATCTTGTCTCAAATGTCACAGCTTGGATTGCTGCTGTCATAATCGGTTTGAGTTTCATGGTTTGTTTCTATTACGACAGTATTTGCAGGATTTGTTGTGTTGAAGTGACATTTGGCATCTGTCAAGCGTTGTAAGCACACAACCGGTTTCATTGATAAAATCACATCCAGCTTTTGAGAGTTTAAACATTCATAAACATCAAAGTGTCCACTACTGAAATCGTCACCTGTGAATCTAAGATGTTTAAGAGGCATTGGCGGTTGTCGAAAGGTGTAAACTATTTGGCCATTTCGGTACACTTGAAAGCGACAACCGAACAATTCAGTGGCAGCCATCAACTCACAAGCAGAACCATAGGTGACGGGCTTAAGCATTTCACTCTTATAGTGCTCCTGTGTAGTATAATTATCTCCTGTACCATCATCAGTCCACACCTTGAACCTGTCCCAGTCATTCAATACATAAGACAGAATCTTCCTCCGGATATCAAGAGTGAGCCTGATATGGCGTGCAATATGTAACAAAGAGAATGGAAAAGGTAGGTGGTATCTCCGGGCAGGAAACCACTCGGTAAGTGACAGTTCTTTGATTGATGGTGATCATCTCGATAGACATGGTAATGGGGGTTGGAATGATAAAGGAAATGGGTACCTGAGCAATGTAAAGTAATTGTAAAATACCTATACAATACCTATAATTGTAATAAACAAACAATAAAACAGCGGAGAAGCTGTGGATTAAACAAATTAGGGCTGTAGTTATCAGTAGGGAGACATGAATCCCGTGGCGAAGCAAGGAAGGGAATGTAGAGACCGGAGCGACGGACAGTCTTATATAGGCAGGCAACCAGCCAACAGCGTGGGAGGCGTTGAGATGGGGACACAACGCCACCTCACGCGTGACCAAGGTGCAGGCTATGGACGTATATATGTACGTAAGTAGGATTCAGTTAGCGTTAGGAACCCGTGTACCAAATTTCTTGAAGATGGGCCCATAAGTAACAAAGACTGTTGAAAAGTTCAATATGGCGGCCGACAGTGGCATCATACCACCGAAATAAGTATGTACATTGGTTTTGGTTAGTGCAGGGAAGCCGCCTACCAAATTTCGAGAAGATGGGGCCATAAATAAGAAAGTTCAACATGGCAGACGTTGTTGACCGTTATGACCATTATGCATAGAATTTCGAAATGAAACCTGCTTAACTTTTGTAAGTAAGCTGTAAGGAATGAGCCTGCCAAATTTCAGCCTTCTACCTACATGGGAAGTTGGAGAATTAGTGACGTTGGAAAGTTCAATATGGCGGTCGACAGTGGTGTTATACTAACGAAATAAGTACGGACATCGGTTTCCATTAAAAGTTCAATATGGCGGCCGACAGTGGCATCATACCACCGAAATACGTACCAAATTTCAGCCTTCTACCTACACAGGAAGTTGGAGAATTAGTGACGTTTGGAAAATTCAATATGGCGGCCGACAGTGGCATCATACCACCGAAATAAGTATGTACATCGGTTTTGGTTAGCGCAGGGAAGCCACCTACCAAATTTCGTGAAGATGGGGCCATAAATAAGAAAGTTCAACATGGCGGACGCGTTGTCGAACGTTATCGACGTTATGACCGTTCGCGTAGAATTTCGAAATGAAACCTGCTTAACTTTTGTAAGTAAGCTGTAAGGAATAAGCCTGCCAAATTTCAGCTTTCTACCTACATGGGAAGTTGGAGAATTAGTGATGAGTGAGTGAGTGAGTGAGTGAGGGCTTTGCCTTTTATTATTATAGATATATATATATATATATATCAAAATACCCGAGCTTTGCAGGGATGTCGTGTGTTAAAGAAGTTATGATAAAGAAAAGAAAACATTTTAAAAATAACGTAACATGATTGTCAAAGTAATTGTTTTGTGCATTTGGCGGCAGCGTCACGAAGTTGTTTTCGGTAGCTGCATCAGAAAATGTACCACGACGCCTGGCACGCCTCCTTTTACTGTTTTCTCACAGCTTGGATTGCTGCTGTCATAATTGGTTTGAGTATATATATATATATATATATATATATATATATATATATATATATATATATATATATATACACACACATACACACAAACCGGATTCCAAAAAAGTTGGGACACTATACAAATCGTGAATAAAAACTGAATGCAATGATGTGGAGGTGCCAACTTCTAATATTTTATTCAGAATAGAACATAAATCACGGAACAAAAGTTTAAACTGAGAAAATGTATCATTTTAAGGGAAAAATATGTTGATTCAGAATTTCATGGTGTCAACAAATCCCAAAAAAGTTGGGACAAGGCCATTTTCACCACTGTGTGGCATCTCCCCTTCTTCTTACAACACTCAACAGACGTCTGGGGACCGAGGAGAGCAGTTTCTCAAGTTTAGAAATAGGAATGCTCTCCCATTCTTGTCTAATACAGGCCTCTAACTGTTCAATCGTCTTGGGCCTTCTTTGTCGCACCTTCCTCTTTATGATGCGCCAAATGTTCTTTATAGGTGAAAGATCTGGACTGCAGACTGGCCATTTCAGTACCCGGATCCTTCTCCTACGCAGCCATGATGTTGTGATTGATGCAGAATGTGGTCTGGCATTATCTTGTTGAAAAATGCAGGGTCTTCCCTGAAAGAGATGACGTCTGGATGGGAGCATATGTTGTTCTAGAACCTGAATATATTTTTCTGCATTGATGGTGCCTTTCCAGACATGCAAGCTGCCCATGCCACACGCACTCATGCAACCCCATACCATCAGAGATGCAGGCTTCTGAACTGAGCGTTGATAACAACTTGGGTTGTCCTTGTCCTCTTTGGTCTGGATGACATGGCGTCCCAGATTTCCAAAAAGAACTTCGAATCGTGACTCGTCTGACCACAGAACAGTCTTCCATTTTGCCACATTCCATTTTAAATGATCCCTGGCCCAGTGACAACGTCTGAGCTTGTGGATCTTGCTTAGAAATGGCTTCTTCTTTGCACTGTAGAGTTTCAGCTGGCAACGGCGGATGGCACGGTGGATTGTATTCACTGGCAATGGTTTCTGGAAGTATTCCTGAGCCCATTCTGTAATTTCCTTTACAGTAGCATTCCTGTTTGTGGTGCAGTGTCGTTTAGGGGCCCGGAGATCACGGGCATCCAGTATGGTTTTACGGCCTTGACCCTTACGCACAGAGATTGTTCCAGATTCTCTGAATCTTCGGATGATGTTATGCACAGTTGATGATGATGGATGATAGATACGCTGGGTAACACCTTTCTGATATTGCTCCACTATCTTTCTGCGCAACATTGTGGGAATTGGTAATCCTCTACCCATCTTGGCTTCGGAGAGACACTGCCACTCTGAGAAGCTCTTTTTATACCCAATCATGTTGCCAATTGACCTAATTAGTGTTTATTGGTCTTCCAGCTCTTCGTTATGCTCAAATTTACTTTTTCCAGCCTCTTATTGCTACTTGTCCCAACTTTTTGGGATTTGTTGACACCGGAAATTTTGAATCAACATATTTTTCCTTTAAAATGATACATTTACTCAGATTAAGCGTTTGATCTGTCATCTACGTTCTATTACAAATAAAATATTGACATTTGCCATCTCCACATCATTGCATTCAGTTTTTATTCACAATTTGTTTAGTGTCCCAACTTTTTTGGAATCCGGTTTGTGTGTATATATATATATATATATATATATATATATATATATATATATACTGTATATATATATATACTGTATATATATATATATATACTGCGGTGGGTTGGCACCCTGCCCAGGATTGGTTCCTGCCTTGTGCCCTGTGTTGGCTGGGATTGGCTCCAGCAGACCCCCGTGACCCTGTGTTGGATTCAGCGGGTTAGAAAATGGATGGATGGATGGATATATATATATATATATACTGTGTATATATATATATATATATATATATATATATATATATACAAACATACACACAGGTATATATATGTGTATATATATGTATGTGTCTATATGTGTGTGTATAGCTTTGGTCACTGAGTGCAAGGGAAAAATAATAAAATGTAGTCTAAGTTATTAAACAGTAAAACCACTACTGGAGTGGTTGCGGGTAAACTACATTTTAAAGACTGTGTAACACAACAGGTAAGTAGAACTAACAGCAGCTAAAATGTATATGGATCATCTCTCGGTAGTAGATCCCTTTTGAAAGGCGCTACACGACGGCTGTGGTATAGAAATTACATTTTCTATGTGAACGTTCAAATTTGTGCCTTTGGTAATGTGCCTTACCGGCATTTAAAGAAAATTAGTTTTGTGTCCTCTGCAGTGTTAAGAGAAAGGCTTTGGTTTGGGATAAAAGGAAAAAACATGTAAAGAAAGGAAAGTTGCCTTTTTCTTTTATATAGTATAGAGCGATGTGTTCGCTGACGTTATGATCGCCTTTTGGGGACAGTCGCGTGGGTCTTGTGTAGACTGGTGAGACGCCCCGCCATTAATCGGCTGTGATGGCACTGTCAGTCCTCCACTCGTGTGCGTGTCTTCATAATCCGAGGTGAGGACCTCATAATCGTAACGTGCAAAAGAAAGTGTGAATCGCCTTAATATTATTTTTCCGTGGTGTAGAAAAGGGGTCCCGTGTTTGCACTTGTCTGGGCTATAGCGCAGGGGGAGGATGAAAAAAATTAAAAGTGCTCACTTTGACTTAAGGCAGAAGCGCAGTCAGCGTCTCAAAGGCCGGCACAGCTATGCACGCGGGCTGGCTGCTCGACTTTTGCTGGGCAGGAGACCACAGTTTTTGCAGACACATTCATGATATTAAAAGTCTCAGCGCTCTTTGGAGGTCATTAATATATTATATATATAGCAAAATCCCGCCCGCAGCGAGAAGTAGTGTGTTAAAAAGTAATGAAAAGAAAAGGAAACATTTTAATAATAACGTAACATGATTGACATTGTCATGAGTGTTGCTGTCATATATATGCCTGCCTAAAAAAGTCACCCTCGCCCGCTCTTACTTTTTACCGTTCATTTAATCATGGCTAGTGGCGGAAAAATTATAAAATGGAAGGAGTATGGCTTTACCAAAACAATTATTGATGGCGAATCGATTATTCATAAAGCTTGAATTGGTGATCTGTTTTTCTGTGTTAACCTCATATTTTTCATACTTCTTCTCAAACTAAGGTGGTGCGAGGGTAAAATGAATAGGGATGCGCTGATCAATGTAATTGGTGTACCAGGAAATCATGCATTGACAGAAGTTCCCCTTTGCTTGTAATGCAAAGTGTGATTAAATGCATTATTTTTAACGCATTATGGAGCACATGCATCAAGCTTCTCAGCTGTGCTTGTGCTAAGAAAAGGAAAGATTTTAAAAATAATGTAACACGATTGTCAATGTAACCTTTTGTAAGTAGTGCCTGGAGGATTCAGTGTGTAGAAACTCTAGAGACAGCATGTGTATTAACTTGTGGATTTTTCTGTGAGTATTTGGTGGCAGTCTGACGAAGTTGCTTCGGAAGACGGCGTTAACTGAGCTCAGCTCACAGCAAATGAGGTGAATGGGAGGGAGATGATGACGTGACTCCCCCACCCGACTTAACTGTCAATCCCTCCACAAACACAGTCTCTCGGAATTTGCATAAGCACAGCCCTTCACCAGTAATTTTAACTTAGTTACAAAGTGATCAAAACTGTCGTTTATACCCTGCGTCCTCTCATTAAACTTGTATCCCGCATTACCTGTGGGCATGTGAAACGCCAGCAGCAGCCTGTCTATGAACTTAATTTAAACTTTAGGTTTACACCGTGCTTTGTTTCCGAAGTAGCTGCACTCATGAATATGCTTGTACAGTATGTGTCACTCGCTCGCTTCTTATTGTTTCGTTGCCTTCTCAATTATATAATGCATGTTTTCTTCAGCGCTTTTTGGAGCTCTTCCTGGTTTTCTACGTAATGCATTGACAGTCAGTTCACGTGATTACGTGGGAGGCTTGATGATGTCACACGAAACTCCACCCCCCACGGCCATCGAGCTCAACTCCATTACATTATATGGAGAAAAATAGCTTCCAGTTATGACCATTACGCATAGAATTTTTGTAAGTAAGCTGTAAGGAATGAGCCTGCCAAATTTCAGCCTTCTACCTACACGGGAAGTTGGAGAATTAGTGATGAGTCAGTGAGTCAGTCAGTGAGTGAGTGAGTGAGTGAGTGAGTGAGTGAGGGCTTTGCCTTTTATTAGTATAGATTAGTTGAATCCTTAAAACTGCTTGTAAGTTACTCACCCCTGGCCATACAATGGCAGCATAGGAATCAATTGACTCTTGTATTTTTATCTCGTAGCCCAAAAATGAGTAGATGTCTTTTCCAAAAACTGAGTAGCTGCTTGGTTCCCAGGGCAGTTTCGGAAGAGTGGCTGATGGTACCAGTTCTGACTCTACTGGTAGTTCTGCAAAAAAATTAATAAATAAATAAATTAAACATTTTTAAAAAGCAACCTAGTGTGACTAAACTGTAAAGGATGTTTGTAATGCTCAGTATACAAAATAATGGCTTGATGAAAAGCTTGATTTAGTGTTGCTAAGGCAGATAAAAAACATCAAAACTTACATGACATTAAGGAAGGGCCTGATGGGAGCATTATCCAAAAATAACTGGAAGGGAGAAAGTCCCTCCAAAGGCAAGTGTGGGTGTATAACAACCACTAAGTGGTGGCAAGCATGGCACATATCATAAACTCTCTATAAGGGAATTTTTCATAAACAACAAGATCAGCAAAAAGCCCCAGAGGACTGGCAGAAAACCAGGAATGTTCTTCCAACATAGCATGTGGCTGATGATGTGCCCCAGATAGTATATGGAAGTAGAGATTGTAAATATAACTCAAATGCTTGCCAATCTTTTATTTTTGATGCTGTATCTGTGAGAACCACATTTCCTACGACTCGAACTACATGACTGAAATTACTAATTACGGTAGCAGATAAAGCAACTTGAACCAGGAAGGATCTTCTAGTGTTTCAGGAGAGATTACTGTAGGTTACACCTGAAGAATTTAGAGAAGAGGAAATGCCAGGAAAAAAGTGAATTCTGCAAGCACTATGGGAAAGAGAAAAATGAAGGGAGCATCTAAAAAGAACTTAAACAAAATATTAAAAGGGAAAGAAAAGCCAAAGGAGCAAAATATGGTATGTTGTAAATAGACTTTGTTTTTAATTTTGATTCCTTTTCAGAAGCATTTTTTGAATTAATTACTTACTTGTAATGTTTTGTTGGGATCCCAAATTAATTCCTAGCATTAATTTTTGGTTTTGGCTTCATTTTGACATAGATGATAATTTGTTGTGTTCTTACAAAGTAATTTTGTTGATTTTAATCGATGCAATTGCATAGCAGGGTTGTCTTGTTGTTGTGATAGCAATGAAAGTTCACACCGAGCACTTCACCTCACCATCGGAGTTTGACTGAGTATTCCCTGATAGAAGAGCATTTGATTTAGTTATTGTTTTCTTGGTACATTACATTTTTTCATTTTCTTTGCCTTTGTTTGTGACTTATGAGTAATCTCCTCATCCTCATTTCAAATCTTTTTGCCTGTTCTTTAGTAGAACAAGATGAAAGTAGAATTGAACATGCTCTTTGAAATCTGGGAAGTAAAAAGTTAAAACAGATGCTGGTGGAATGAAAGCTAAACAGAACAGGTTGGGACCAGTTTGTCTCCATTTGTTAGAAAGCAATGTATTTGGAGACGTTCCAGGCACGGACACAAAATTTAGCAAAGTCTCAATAGTTGCTTTTAAAAGTAAAAATGGAGAGGTTTGTGATTGTGCCTGAGCTGTGTGTTTCATGCACCTGCTCGGACACCAAAACTATGAAGAGAACTGTTTAATCTATGAAAGAAGTTCATAAATGGTTGGAAATCTACATAAATCAACTTTCACAATCACTGGTTGTGGTTTGCACATGGTGATATGTGAGCTTTCAAGAAATAATCCAAACTTGCTTATTACAATAAACAAAATAATATAATTTATTCATTGCATAAGGGTAGTAGAGGACGGATATACTGCATACAAATAAATATACACAGACACAAGGACAATGACAAACAGTGCAAACAATAAATAAAAAACAATAAAGGTACAAAATGAATTAATTCTATTTGCTTACTTCTAAACATTTACCCTAGGAAATCTTATTTATTCTGGATCGGAAGCGCTGGTCTTTCAGCTGTTGAGGCAGATTAGTTCGTATGTAGTTATAAGTGTTTACAGCTCGCCAGCGTTCACTTACCCCACCTTACCCCCAGCTCCACTATAACCAGGGCCAGCACCACCATGAAGGCAAATTAGGCATTCGCCTCGGGCGCAGATCATAAGGTGGGGGGAAAACCCAGCCACATGGGTATAGCTACCAAACAGTCGGTTGGCGCACTAATAAGCTTGGCCTAGGGTGCAAAATAGCCTAGCACTGGCATGGACTACAAGGACATGTGTACGTGTGAGGCTGATGCTGCTCTGCCTTAATGAAAGGTTACTTAGTTTTTCCAATAATTCATAATAATAATTCATTCTATTAATTAATAACCTGAAATATCAGTGTTAATGCATTTGCTGGCATTATGCAAACTTTTAATTCACAATAGCAGGCACACTTATGTCTTGGTTCCTGTTGACTCCGAGTCGAGTGACGCTTTGTCCCCGTCTTCAGGATCCATGGAGAGTTTTTCTGGCACAAGCAGAAGGCCACTGAGCACACTTTGCCTTACTTTTTCTCACCTCCAGGCTGCAGGCCACACTTCAGTTTACAGCCTTTGAGGCTTCACACGATGTGGTTCTTGCTGTACTAGCCTAATAATTGCGTCTTCTGCGCAGTCGGTCACTGGTCAACTCTCTCCTTCAGCAAGACTGAAGTGTTGCTTTAGATGCAGTCTCTCTTCCTCAAACACTTTGCTGTTATTTTAGCAAGGCAGGACTAAGAGCAACAATCACATCCAGCGCTGTCGTGGAGGATCATCCACTCTAAATGTTCAGCACTAGGTTACCCTCTGGAGTTGAACGGATCACGGCAGCCATTTTTACAACCACACTCTAGGCAAATAGGGGTTCTGCTACAGAGCAGGCATTAAAGCCAAGCACAGAGTGGGTAGAAACAAGCGAGCAAATGCTTGCAATGGGTTATGAAGGATGGTGTGGACATTAATTTCTTGAGTTCACATAAGCCCATCCTTTTCATTGGCAATTGGTGCTAAATTTTGTCCATCAATGTGGTCAGTGGTTGAGTTCTAGTTCTTTGTGTCATATGGTGCCATACTGATACATTTCTGTGATTGATCAGTCTTATCAGAGGAGACCCCGGAAGTGTGTTATACTTGGGCTGAAGCTGATTGTTTGTAAAAGAGGTAGCTGCAGTTAAAGATGAGTTCAGTGTTTTTAAAGTCAGTGTGATTTGTTGAAAAGCATGACAGAACACACTGAGTCCGACTGATCGAGCCACCCCCTCTCTAACAAATTACTTCTGGGAATTCTTACATGGGTATGTACACTTGGAAAAAGTTTATACCCTTTCTCTGTAGTGCTTTAAGAGTATGGTATGCTGCGAGTGATTGGACTATTCCTACCAAGTGCCAAATTAATCATCCACTAAATCGGTTTGCCACAGAGCTGTGATGTCGATAAGAGAATCGCCATCGATTTCCAGGTATTACAATGAAGGTGAACACACTGCAGGCCCAAGAACTTCTTATATCGATCCCCCTTCTATAATCAGAAACCTTTAGGAGGTGATGCACATGCCTTTTGATGCAATAATCAAGCTCTGTCATCCTACAGCAATAGGCTGGCTTTTCTTTTTCAAGAATTTCTATTACTCTGAACTTTATTTATCCCATTTCTCTTTCTTCAAGTAAGCTTCATTCTTAAAGAGGATCGGTGAAACAATACAAAAATATTAATGCGTCCATTACTAAACCAAATACTAAGAAAATATACTGGAGCAATTTTCTATAAGCACTGTTACATGATTATCAAGACACCCCTCCTCACTAGCCAGAGCTTTCATTATTTCTCTCACATTTTAATTCTCCCCTGTGGCCTTGTCACTACTGAACAATTATCTGGACCTCTGCCACAGAAAGGACCAAATTCGAACCAAAGCCATGGACGCCATAATTCCAAATGTCATTCTCCATGGTCTCACTAAATTCATCCCACACACAGGCCTTCTTCTTGGTCACTGACATAAGTAAGCTAGTTCCTTTATGACTAATAGCACCTCTCATAGAAATGTTGGTTGCCCCCTTTCAAAAATCCCACAACCTTCCTTGCTACTGAAGTCCACAAGGTAAGGTTACTTACATGACAGATATCACTTTTATGTCACTTCTCATGGCTGGAGATATTTAAAACATAAAAAGGCCTGATCAGATTCCCTGACATCCCCTGGGAAGATCTTCTGTAGGTAAAGACTAAAGCATTCTAAACAGAAACGTCCACTTTTGCCACAATTGCCAGTACGCCATCACTAACAGTTTGGAACTTTTAATTCTATCATGCAAATATGCAGTCCATCTGAGCCAACTCATAACCAAGTGGAACGCGCCTGACAGCTAAGTACTTCTCTTTACCTGACGGTTTAGTCTATATAGCATTAGGATAGATGTCATAGCTACTTTTGGCCCAAATTACTGAGATACTAGCTACAATCGTTAGCAGCGTTATGTTTGAAACTGGTGTTTAATTTATGGACAATCCATGCCTACCACAGAAATTGAATAACAAGCCACCATACAGGTTAAGACCAGACAGCTATCTCTGCTCTTCCTGATGTGATCATGGCTGTCTGCCAGTAGCACTACTTAAGTCAGTTTGAGGTACCCACTACCTCTAAAAGGGCTGCATTCTCTAGCTACTTCTCGGGGCATATGAATCAACCAAAAATTTCTACTCTCCATGACTAAAATGAAATGACTAAAAAAGAAAAGAGAACTCTGTTGATCAAGAACTCTAACTCCAGAGCAAATGCTGTAAGTAGATGTACTGTATATCTATTGCTGTCCAGCCATATCTAGCCATCTCCTGTCACGTTAAGATTTAATGCTGTACATCTGGATCTTTTCCACCACAACTGCCCACCTGCCTGGCATTTCACCCAAACCCCAACTTTTTGCTTTTTGTTATTGATGTTGACAGCTCTTCATGACTACTTCTGACTGAGTCCAATAGGTTTACATGAGCCAACCAAACTCAAGGCACTTGCTGACAATAGGATTATTCAATATGATGATTTTACCTCCTTAGTGTTACATTTATTCTCAAAAAAACACGTAAAAAGCGTTTATATTTTATGACTTGAAAAATTACATTTTTATTAAATCTCATTTTTCTACTGTAAAACAAGCAAAACACTAAAAGTACAAAGTAAGAAGTGTAGAAAGCGTAATAATGATACAAATAATAATAATAATAATAATAATATGAATGGCCCACTTCACATGTGTGAGTGATGCGAGCGTCACTGTTGAATTCACCAGAATCACTTTTGGTTTCACTGACTGTTGCAATTTCGAATGCCTGAAGACAGATTTACCTCATCTGCTGAGAGGCGTTTCTTATGAGATTCCATTGTTAGGCCAGGAGAAGACGTGTCTCCACCTTTGCCCGGGTGATGATCGGGCCAGACACACCTATGCCATTGCCCGAGTAACACTTGGCACTATAGCCTGCGTAGTCCTTGGGTCTTTACACAAGACACATCTATACCGTTGCCCAAATGACACTCAAAACTAATACTTTTAGCACTGTGTTTACAGATCGAGTGACACTCAGGTCTAATGTAAAGGAGGTTAATTGGCTCTAGATGATTTTGCATTGTCAATATAAATTGCCCCCTTATTAAAGTTACACATAGCATGCATGTCGTAATCTCATTATGCCCCCCACTTCCTGTATCATAGCAATTGCAGGAAAATCAGGATCTGCCAAGTAGTAAGTCACACTTGAACTTATCACATACTTGCCTGAAAATACAGCATGAGACTTCTCATGACTGGAGATATTAAAAGGGGATGGGGAGAAAAATCTGCTCAATAGGTGGAAAACACACATGAAGTGCTTCCCAATTACGGCTAAACCTGTGTGTGAGACAAACGCCATAAGCACCAGATCTGAAAAACTCCTCAGTATGGTCAGTAAGGCATTGATAAAGTCGATCCAGCAACATTCTTTCAGCTTGGAGGTGAATCACATACTGGAGAATATCAGTACAAATTAAGGGAAAGTGCATTTAGGACTGAAGCCAGGAAGAACTTCTTTCCGCAAAGAGTTGTGGGACTCTGGAACAAACCACAGAGATATGAAGTTGAAGTAGAAACCTTGACAAGCTTTAAGAAGAATCAGGATGAGATATTGGGACAGCTTAGACTATTAGTTGAACAAACTAGCTTGATGGACTGAATGTTTTTTTCCCCGTTTGTCACATTTCTTATGTTCTTATGTAATATTGACGATTTTCTCCTAAAACCACAAATGGTAGATATGGTTATTTTCCTTTCCAAGAACACTTTTAAATAGTTTATTTATACAAATATAGTTTATATAGATTTGTGGCCTGTGCATTTAGTGAGTCTTGATTTGATTTGTTTCATTTTGTAGTGAGATGGCCAAGTATTAGGCTGAACCAAGACTATTGGTTTGATTTGACAGCTCATTGTCATACTCAGCCTTATTAATACTATTTAATTTTCCGATTCCTCCTATTTAAGTTACACTGGGCTATGACATTCCTTAACAAATACAAGGAATGAGTAAAACAGTTTAGTCAAAATGTATTGTTTCATAAATGAGATTGGTACCCTGCCATTAATAGCCATTGAAAAGTTGATCTAGATAGCTCGACTGTGCCACTCAGTGGTTGTAAGTGGTTTTTGTTTGGCAAGTGTTTTTGCCAACAGAAACTAGGAGTTCAATCACGTCATGTAACGCCGCAACATGACAAAACACCCTCAACATCAGTCACGAAACACCCATCGCATTACACTATGGTTAAGATTAGGGTTGTTGGAGGGTTATCCGACTCAAAAGACGTTTTGTGACTGACGTTGTGGGCATTACCTGATCTACGTTATAGGTATTCCAGGCTGCAGTTAGACCCATCTCGTTTTTGCCCCCAAACAATCACATCAGTAATTGCAAATCATTAACAGGAAAACGTCAATATCACACAAAGGCAGCTAGTAAACACCACCCCAGGCCTGACTTTATTGGGTGATATGGCGTAAAATCCATATCACGGTATAAATGAAAATTCTGATGGTTTCACCAGATGCCAGTATAGTGTATATACAGTAAGTCCTTGCTATTCATGGATTCTCTTGCTGCAGATTTGCTTATCTGTTATTATAAAACTGTAACACCTGCAGTCTCATCACACCATGTGGAAGAGAACAAAAATTCTGAGATTCCTATCGCACTGCAGCGGAACGTGAGATTGAGCTTTAACAGCGCTGCGATGCTATTGGATGTCCAGCCTGCACACACACACTACGCTGTATGAATCAATGTGCGGCTTCCCGGCACCAAGAAGCGTAGGTATGCTGTTGACCCCTATTCATGATTGAGGGCTTGTAATTGTTCTCCACGAAGAAAGAATTCCCAGTAAGTGTGTGGGTTATAAGCTTGCACTGATTTTGATCATCTACCGGTCTAGTGATGTTAAGTTTGTTCTGCCTTTTCAATTTCAACATTCATCTTTGATTCTCCAGTGTGAAGAACTCTGCTCTCTTCTGATTCTGTTCCTGTCATTTCCACTTAAAACAAGTCTACTACTTGCTATGCGCTTCACCACAGAGAGTATTTCCCTGTGGAAAAATCTTAATGGTTGCTGCATCTGCATCTGCCCTTTGTACACACTGCCCGCCGCTACTACCAATTGAATGATTTAGTGAGGGCCTCAGACCAGCACTGCCACTGTCGCTTGTGGCTTCTGGCAGAGCACCAAGAAGGTGATCAAACTTGACCATCTAGAGGAAGTAAAAGTTGTTTCTGTAGGTGAACTTGTAGAAGGATCATTACTGAGCCTCAAGGGTGTGAGAGTGGATGGCTAGAACGTCTGCCAGTCTGGGTGGGTGGGGGTATTTGGGATAGGGCACCCTCCGATGAACTTAGCTGATATTGGGTGCACACAATTCTGGGTTTATGGTAGCAAAAGTGTATTGTGAATAGAATCTGCCATCTCAGCACCGAAAAGTTTGCTACTTTATCTCCGGAATGTCCGGTGCATACAAACAGTAATGAATACTGTACTGAAAACTAAAGATGTTATTACGCTAGACAAAATATTGTAAATATTGCTGATAACTTGCATCAGTCTGGAGATGTATGTCCAGCAGGGAGCGCTAGCTTCCTGTGAATGAGTTCTGTCATGATTGTGGAGTGTTACGTAACACAAATCTATATAGATTTCAAATAAAAGGCGATTACCCCTGCCTAGTAAGAAATCACGCAAGAGAAATAGCTTAGTTTTGTTTAATGTCGGCTTACGCTGCATAACAGATAAAGGAAGCCAATGACAAAACCCAGTTCGGGAGTGGGGGCTCGAGGTGTTGAGTCTGTCGATGTTCGTCGGTGCAGTGGAAGGCATTTTCGAGATTGGATGACGTTATCTCCCATCCGTACATTGGCTTCAAAAGGTGTGCCGGGCAATGTTTTCCCCATGTGCAGGCCCCCCACTCAGGTGAATATGCAATTCCAAACAAGGCAACAGAGCTTAAACACGAATATAATTCCATGCTGACTTAACAGAATAGAAACAGCACACAACATCTCTCATTCTGAAAGCATGTGCTCCAGTTGTTTCAATCTGTCTTATCTGCTTGCCTAGCAGTTCTATATGGTGAACCCCTGTGCTTAATCTCGCTCTGTGTCATGTGGGTAGAAAAAAGCAGATTTATAAGATATATTTGCACAGAGTACATTGAGCTATTACATTTATGCTTATTACAGGACAAGTAACCAACAGTATGAGCTGGCATTTCATTGTGATAATGAGCAGTTTCAGAACGAGCTGCAGGGAAGCTTATCAAAATGGCGAGCCTGTCAAAGTCGCATAAGAATTCCAACAAGTATTGCGACAGTGAGCATTAAGTTACCTAAAGGAGAGCTGCAGAAGAGCAAGAATTCATAAGCACTTGGTGCTGACGAGTACCGCAGCAGCCTGGTAAACATAATGACTGCTCCTGTGTGATGATGCTTTAAAGAAGTATGCCGTATTACAATTTCTGAACAATTTTAAGCTGCATATAGTTTAAATATGTAGTTTTGACAACATAAAGAACAGAATAAAATAGTAAACCCTTCCACTATGTGGAGAGTGATAGAAGGATTAACTCTTAAAGGGGTATACTCACTTATTACACACAGTTCACGTATAAGTCGACATTAAGGCCTTGACGCAAAACCACTTGTCCCATTTCCGTGCTGTATATTTTCATTGTTTGCAATTTTTCACTAATTCTGAGCATACCAGTAAAATAGTTTTCTCAAAATCCATACCAGAAGAAGCACTTCACCTGGTATCCTGGATCAAGTGATATATTGCTCACTATTCCCACAGGTGGCGCAGTGGTAGTGCTGCTGCTTTGCAGTAAGGAGATTGTGGGTTCGCTTTGGGGGTCCTCCCTGCGTAGAAAGCACTTTGAGTAGTGAGATAAGCACTATATCACGAATCAATTATTGTTATTATTAATAAGTCTTAGGTTGCCTGTTTTGGGAACGGTTCAACTAGGCCTTCTGTTTAGGTTAACTTGCCATAGGTAAAACTACCAGGAACACACGGCTCCTAACAGTAAGGCTCTATGGATCACAAGCCCTTCCACTACACCCAGGTCATAATCCTAGCAGAATGTCATACTAATTGTTTCAGTTCTTTAAAATTTCTTGACTCGGTTATCTCCATAATTCATCACCAGACATTTCTATTCATGCTGTTCCAAACTCTTATTCCCTTTTTGATATTATCAGTGTAATTTCCCTGTTTAAAGTCTTTGTGCTTATGCATCTTATGCTGTCTAAACTAAAGATTGGTGGATAATCAGAATACAACAGAAGCCTACCTTTATCTGCGCTTGATGAGTTGGAGTCACTTGACATTTCTGCATGCCCTTCTGTGTCATTTTCATTGGCCTCCTTCACATCACTCTGCTGATTTAATGATTGTTTTGGATCCATGTTATAAATCTTAGAAGATCAAGGATAAAAAAAAAATTGGATCATAATGAGCAACTCTTAAGACGTCCTTTACTTTTACATAACACTTTGTGACCACCAGGGGGCATTGCAGGCCCCCAAACTCCAGACACAATTGCATGGATACAAGTCTTTAATAATAATAATAATAATACATTTTATTTATATAGCGCCTTTCCATGTTTAATCTTATAAATACCTTATACAAACATTTCAAAAGGGCACAAACCAAACACAATACAATTCTTCACTCTCCATTTCCTGCTCTCCTTCCACCCGACTCTGGCTCTCCGTATTGAAGCGGGCTGCTTCTTTTATACAGCACCTGTGAGTACTTCCAGTGTCACAAGGCTGTCCCTCCGAAGCGCTTAAGGCGGAAAACCCAAAAAGTAGGGACCATTAATCCCATCAGCATACCCTGATGGCACCCATGGAATTCAACAGGGCTGTTCAATGAAACTACAGTTCCCAGAATGCTCCTGGGGGTATCTGTAGAGGAATCGCAACCCAGTGATGCTGCCACCCAGCGTTTTGAGGTAGACAATAACCCAAGTAAGTTGTCTTCCTCTGTCCTTCCATTATATTGGTCTCAAAGCCGGGTAAGGATCCTTGTTCAGTCCAAGCAGGATGCCAGTCCCTGCATGCCGTCCATTACAACCTTTCCACTGTGAACGCCATACCAGGATGCTTTATAAAGTCATATTAATATTTTTTTTATGTATTATATCATTCAGAGTGCAGGCCAAGTATCATTCAGTAAGTCAGAGGCAATCACATCTTACAGCAGGATGGCTTAATCACTAGGGCTTACATGACGTGTATGAGAAGGACGACGGATGGGTACATACCATCGGACATGTAACAAAGCCTGCAGCCACTTGTGGGACTGCAAATCATGAACAATGATGTGCACTTTCTGGTAGTAAGAATATCGACAAAATGTTCTCCAGTATTGCACGCCAAGTCTTCAGTTGGCACTTCAGACAATTCAGTCTCAAGTTTCTGGCTCATCGTTATGAAAAGGCACACATTCTACATTCTGAGTATTATAAGGAAGGGGAATGAATGACAGAAGGCTTTGCTCGTCGCTTTTTTGATAGGCTTTTTACTACAAAGAGGACAAGTAAAAAGTATGCTGGCTTCAGGACACCTGCTCACTTGGAGTGTCTGACTGGCAATGGGCAAGCCGCTGTGTCCCGAGGGGAAGTTGACTGGAATGAAGGGACGATTTGTGTAAAGTAATGTGTCTGCCTGAAAAAAAATGAGACTACGTTAATATAGCACAGCTTTGGGAAAGTAAAAGCTATAAACTGCGTCCCAAAAGCATTACTAAAATGACATTGAAACGTAAGGACATATTTGTATGGACAGTTTGCACACTTCTGCTCCAAACAGAAAATGGAGCTGGGCTGCATGTTCATGAACTTGCCATTATCCTTCATCATTATTCAGTAATCTTCTTCTGCTTATTTCGGCTGTTTACCGTTAGAGGTCGCCACAGCGGATCATCTTCTTCCATATCTTCCTGTCCTCTGCATCTTGTTCTGTTACACCCATCACCTGCATGTCCTTTCTCACCACATCCATAAACCTCTTAGGCCTTCCTCTTTTTCTCTTGCCTGGCAGCTCTATCCTTAGCATCCTTCTCCCAATATACTCAGCATCTCTCCTCTGCACACGTCCAAACCAACGCAATCTATGACTTGTAATAAATAAACAAGACTTTGAAATACTACAGCAGGAGTTTGATTGTTCTGCATGGTTTTACAGGGAGGTGTGCTGTCCTTCCTTTACATGATAACTAGGAAATTCTCTATACATGTGACAATACCACTATGCAGATACTACAGTTATACTCGGATTTTATTTTATTTCAGAAACTATTCAATACAGAAAGTCTTCATTAGTTAACCTAACAACATTTGGTGTTAATTATTAAATTAACAGTTACCAGAACAACTTTTATGACTGTGATTAAAGTCACTGGAGTGAGGAATTTGAATTAAAATGGACTTGGCAGCCTACCACACACTCAAGCATTTCTGCTATACTTAAATTGTCAGGGGAGGTTGTCTGTTTATCCCTGCTGGTTTCTACTTTGCAGCTGCAAATAGCTGTATGGTTTTTTGACAGGGCAAAAATGTTATCCTGCAGATGCAGCAACCATTAAGATTTTTCCACAAGGAAAAGTGCATAGCAAGTAGTAGACTTGTTTTACATGGAAATGAGTTCCTCAGAGTTCCTCACGCTGGAGCATCAAAGACGAACTTTGAAATTGAAAAGGCAGAACAAACATAACATCACTACAGTAGATAGGCAGATGATCCAAATCTGTCGTTTTCCTTCGTTTTGCAAGAAATTCTGCTCTGTAATTTTAAACAAAGATCAGATGACCTGTTCGTTTCAAGCTGATGTAATATGATGATTATGAAATGAAAGTACCAGAAGGAGAACAGTCAGCTAAATAGGCCAAGGATCTCTACAAGGATGTCTGTGAGATATGGGCCAAACTTTGAAACGTGAACCTGAACTTGTAAATCACAGTAAAGTCTTCTCTGCCTGAAACGCCTAACCCTAATTGGCACTAATGCTACCACGCTGCCATTGTAAATAGCCTCTGCCAACAACAAGGGGTTCTAACAAGATAAAATGTTCAACGAAAACGTAAAACAATGCACCAAAATCTCTTTTGAAAGCAAAAATGAAGAATTATATGACACCATCTGATGGAGCTCAATGATGATGGTAGGCCTCTTCTCAGTCTCAGCTTCAAAACCTATTGGCCAGTTACCAAAACTGTTTCTGACAGAACATTTTCGCGGTGTATTTCAACTCAAATGGATTGTGTTACATTCCAAGCCGAATGCAAAAAGATAATCAATTTGTATTTTGTAACAGAGCAATCCAGATGCAACCAAATATCCTTTTAACATCATGTAGCACATAAAAGAGAGCCTGTCTTACTGCACAACTTCTACAGAATCCACCGCCAAGCTTCCACAGTTGTCATTAATGACATCCATAAAACTCACTTGATGCTCAAGGTCCCGTTCAGCGATTTTTTTCTGAGATTTTTTCAAGTCCTCTGAGTCGAGACTTTGGCCATGAGATTTTTTAAAGTCACGCCCTCATTTCGACCATTTTCAACCATGCCCGCGGTCCTCTCACCTCTAATTCGTGTGAATGCTTTTGACAGACACAGCTCCGACTCTCTCAGCTCTTATAAATTTTAACGTTTTCTTCACTTTAAGTTCCCTTAATTGGAAGACGTATTATGTCTTATTGAAGAATTTCATCACGAAGGGATATCAACACAAAAAATGAGCACACAGGCAATCCTAGCAGTGAGAAACGATGAAGTCAAACTAATTAACGGCAAAAATGTCAATTGGTTACACAGCAAATTGTTAAATGCGTATCAATAGACTATGCTGAAACGGTTGATGGTAATTGTGCAGAAGATGAAAACAAAAACTTACAATATTCCGAAGAATATCTAAAACCGTTAACACCATCCGGTCTTCCTCTGGATGAATTACTGTAGAAAGAAGGATGTATCCAAGAAAGGTGATGTAGTACATTTTCCGCAGATAACATTAGACTACAAAAGAGATCTTGATATGCCATTCGTATTAAAAAGTTAACAGTTTCCTGTTAGAACAGCTTTTGCAAAGACAATGAAATAATCTCAAAGCCAAACATTCGAAAAAGTCATTTTATTTAATCTGTGTGTTAATTTCAAAGCCAAACAGAACAAAATCGTATTACGCAACAAATAACTCTAACGCAACATGAAACGTACTTTAATTTCAAATTATTATGTTTTACTATTTTTTAATATGGTGTGGAAGACCAGCCTCAACACAGACAGACAGACACCAATTTTCATACCCACAGCACAATTTATTTACAGTAGTTACAGTGAGTAATCCAGTGCGCCGGCACCAATCACCCTCACTCCGGGCCTCTTCAATAACCAGCCTTCTTTCACTGCCTCCACTCCTCTCCTCTGAGCTCCTCCTCTTCCACCCGACTCCAGCTGATGACTGGAGGGAGACGGCCCCTTTTATTCCCACCCGGATGTGCTCCAGGTGCCTCCTGATGCACTTCCCGTAGCACTTCCTGGTGTGGCGGAAGTGCCGCATGAGCACCCTGGGTGTCCCTGGTAATACTTCTGCCAATATCTCCGGGTGTGGCGGAAGTGCTGACGTTCAAGGCTTCACAATCTTCTTGGTGCCCCCTGGCAGTGACCACGACCCCCTATAGGATTGAGCTTCCATGCTCAGTTCCCGTGGCCCCTATACAAACCAGGGCGGCTGCCCTCTCGTGCTCCAGGGGAGGCGTAGTCCCTCTCCCGACCCTTCTATGTGTCCCGGCTGGGCAGAGCTCCCAACTGCCCGCCACAATGGTTAATTACTCCCTGTAATGTAAAATAGTTAGTTCTGTTATCCATCCATCCATTATCCAACCCGCTATATCCTAACTACAGCGTCACGGGGGTCTGCTGGAGCCAATCCCAGCCAACACAGGTGTAAGGCAGGAAACAAACCCCAGGCAGAGTGCCAGCCTGTTATGCATATGTAAAATAAAAATCTGTTTAAATTGTACATCCACATCCCCATATGCGAGCAGCAGAACCGCAAAGAGACTAACGTGTAGCGCCTGCCCAGGGGTTGGTGAACGAAGTGAGCAGGGAGCAAAGCCCCCTGGTATATACATATTTTTTAAATATATATATATGCTGCAAATTATGTATATAGACTTGTGTGTGTGTTTGTTGGTAACGTACTATTGTCACTGTCCTAAGGAGACATGTAAGTAAGAATGTCCTTGATGTACAATGTGCATGACAGAAACTAGAACTTATGAGCTTGAACTCTATCTGAATGGTCATCCAATATGTCCAGATTTTGTTCATGGACTCTTATTGATTAAGTCAAGAGTGAAAGCACTTCTTTCTTTTCTCCCTGGTACTGTAAGACAGAAGGTAGCATCTTGATGAAGATATTTTGTAAAGTGGTTAGGTTTTCTGTTTTTGTTTTTTTTTGTAGAAAGTCTGTTTTGGACGGAGCTCCTGCAGCACCCATTCTTCACATTCGTCCAGCTCTTCATATAAAAGATGGAACTGACAACACTAAGGACACACAGTGTAAAATAAAGGACGCAACACTTATTCTTATTTTTTTGCACCCGGTCACGTTAACAGACTTGTCAAAAGATTTCCATTTATCCTCTTAATTATGCAATTAGCCTGCAGTTTTAGCAAATGTATTAATAAAAGTGTTTCGGCTTTGTTTTTGCCTTAAATAGCCCAGGAGACTCTTGAGGAGTTTTTCTTTTCACTGCCTTGAAACGCATAGTGCTGTGCGTCCAGGTGTAAGAACTGAGAGGCGATCTGCTGTTATTACAAACCAGGTCCCTACATCCCATGCCATCATCACACACACACACACACACACACTACGTGAAACGGGATCTGGTGTCTGGCCTTTTACAGCGCTGAACAACCTCACTTTTATAGTTTGCTGCGGACAGCTCAAGACAATTCCTTCCTTGAATGCAACACAGTGACAAGGTGCCTACCATCCTTGATCTGCATGGCATCCCTTGCAGAAAGGCACAAGCTGAGACCTTCAAAATGACTTATTGCAGAACATATGCACAATTATATATCTTTAAGT